>NC_080671.1:310789554-311396339 GCF_030247195.1 Topomyia yanbarensis
TTATTATCAAGAAACCAATGGATCTGGGCACCGTAAAGCGGAAAATGGATAATAGGGAATACAAATCGGCAAACGAATTCGCCGCCGATGTTAGGCTTATATTTACCAATTGCTACAAGTACAACCCACCAGATCACGACGTTGTTGCCATGGGTCGCAAACTACAGGATGTGTTTGAAATGCGCCTAGCGAATATACCGGATGAACCGGTAAACAACGCTACGCCTAATCAAAGCAAGGAAAGTGACTCATCGTCTTCTAGCGATTCTAATGCCACTGAGGAAGAGTCTGAATCGGACGAGGAGTGCAATCAAAAGTTAAAGATGCTTGAGAAGCAGCTGTTTGAAATGCAAGAACGTATGCGAAAGCTTGCTGAAGAAGCGTCGCTGAAAAAGAAAGCCAAGAAGAAAATGAAGGAAAAGAAAAAACTTTCAACCATGGGTTCGAGTGAAATAAAACAGGGCATGGAAGTGCACGCCAATCCGCCACACGCTCCGGTTAAGACGATTCATCAAGTTACTGCTATTGCACAGCCACAAATTACCAGTGCAGCTCCAGTAGTTCCAGCAGCGGCTACCACCAAAACGAAGACGAAAGGCCAGCGAGCACCCAAAGCAGGAGCCACTCCGAACGCGCCCGCCAAGCGAGCAAAAGGAGCCGGTACCGCGACTACAGGTGCAACACGAGGTCCTAACAAGAAAAAAGGTTCGCAAAATGTTGCAAATTTTGATTCTGAGGAGGAAGATACCGCCAAGCCCATGTCGTATGATGAAAAAAGACAGCTATCACTCGATATTAATAAACTACCAGGTAGAATTATACTTTTCTGTTACCAATCAACAGTAATTCAACATATTTCTTTGTAATTTTCGACGCCGTAGGTGACAAACTCGGTCGTGTTGTACATATTATCCAAAGCCGAGAGCCATCACTGCGTGATTCAAACCCGGACGAAATTGAAATAGACTTCGAGACGCTCAAACCATCTACGCTACGAGAATTGGAAAGCTACGTGGCCTCCTGTTTGCGCAAGAAAACTCGTAAGCCTTACTGTAAGTTTTCCAATTTAACAAACACTGCTACTGGAATAACTATCATTCACTATCATCAATCTCTATCCATCTACACGCTTTCCACTTTCTTCTCACGATCCTGTTTATTTTGCTAAGTTTTGCCATTTTTCGATGCGTTGGCATCGTTTAAAGATTATATATTTAGTGGCAACAATTACCTTTGTCTGTTGAGCTAGTCAAGCAAACCGATATCATAATCGGTAAAATACATACATTTGCAACTTCAGTAGTGTCTGTTAATTGGAAGAAATTGTATCGAAAAATATCAGTTCCGTTTGTTGTTATGTTTGTCTATAATATCCTATTCACTATGCTTGAGTTAGTTGAAGTATATTTTTCACACGTTGGACATCATACAATTATTTTTCGCAAGCAGCCGAAAAACGTTTGGTCTTACAATAATTGTCCGCAATTGTTCTTGTATTTGTGCCGTACAGATAAAAAAGTTTCCGGAAAATCCAAGGACGAACAAATGGCAGAAAAAAAGCAGGAGCTCGAAAAGCGGCTGCAGGACGTTACTGGTCAGCTGGGGACTGCCAAGAAGAACGCTAAAAAGGGTAAGTTTTTGTTTAGGTTATGTTTTGAGTTCTGATCGTCTGGGTTTAGTGAAATGATTTATGGCTCCATTGGGACATGTCCAGTAAAAGAAATATCCAGTTAATATTGCTATGATTTCCAAAACTATTCTGGGCTCAGGACTTGATTTACCTCTTTTATGTTGGTTTTGCTTAAGATTCAAGTTATTTTCTTTGAGCATGTGTTAGAATTGAGCGCTTGGTAGTATGCGTAGGACAAATTGTGTACAGCTTTGCCGCAGATTTATCCTATAAAGCATTCATTAAACTCTAAACGAAGAAAATTAGTCGATGTATTAGATTATCAGGATTCAAATCATGCAAAATAGTTGGTGTTAAAACCATTGACTGGGCGGGATTGCGCTTTTGAAAAAAATGGCGGTGGTTTTTTCACTACGCAGTTGTGTTGCGTGTCCCGGGACAGTGTGGTGGTGACGAAAAATCACCGCCACTTTTTCAAAAGCACAATCCCGCCCGGTCAATTGTTTTTACCAGGTAACTGGCATCCCTATCTCTACATACAGGGTTTGACATCGTTTGTCCACCGATCGATGGGGGTCAGTTTGACAATGTCAAAATTGCTTAAAATGTCATTAACAAACAATAGTAGCAGTAAACAAAAGAAAACAATGAACACTTTGACTGATTTGATGTAAACTAAAGTGCTCCTCGTTCGCATTTAAAATTAATTTCGTTCATTTTGTTACAAGCAAAGTTCTTATGTTGGCTACGAAAATGTGACGTCACGATTTTACACCAACTATTTTGCATGATTTGAACCCTGATAATCAAATAAATCGACTGATTTTCTTCTTTTAGAGTTTAATAAATGTTTTAGGTGGATAAACCGGTGACAAAGTTGAACGCATTTTTTCCAACGCATAGTATCAAGCGTTCAATTCGTGTAGACGCTTACCGAAAGTTCTTTGAACCTTAAAGCGACACAAAGTTAGGTTCTATGTGAGCTGACATCAGTTTTGGTTCGAAGCTTACTCTGTTTTGGTGTTAAGCAAAAAATGCATTAGTGAATAAGATTGCATAGATGGTCGGTATTAAGTTTTAGAATGCATGCCTTGCAAGAATGGCCGTTATCATATGCCACCTTGAATTAAACGCGACTTGAACTATATAAAAGATTTATCATAGATTGTAAAATACGAGTACTACGAAATGACTGACGACGGTTCTGAAGCAAAACGTTGTACATAACGGTATCAAACTTTTCGACAATGGTACCGGCAACCCGGCTGCAAACATTTTTCAATCAATTTTGACATACAAGGTATCGTTTCGTATCAATAACCTTGTTTGCGATGTCTGCTCTGGCGGGAGTTGTTCTACGAATTCTACGATTAAACATTACCTCTGAAGGGGTTCGTCTGGTGCAGACCGATTCGAAATGCTTCGGTAAGTCAACAGAAACGTATCCGATGCTTCTTCCATTGAACCTCTTACCTCTTGTATATTTTCACCGCATGCTTGATCGTGTCTACCATACGTTCTATCTGTCCATTCGATTGAGGGCGGAATGGCGCAGTAGTAATGTGTTCAATACCATTTGCGACACAAAATTGTGCAAACTGCGCACTCGTGGCACCGTTGTCCAACACCTATGTTAACCATACGGGCGAAAATACTGTTTGGATAATCTTTGGGCATTTCATGTGCGAATACACTACAAGTAAATAGTAGTAAACATCAATTGGTCCAGCATAATCAATGTAAACTCGTTGCCATGCATGTAAACTCATTGCCGGCCAGCGAACTGATTGTGGGAACATCTCTCTACAAAATCGTCGATCTCACTGTCAAGGGTCGGCCAATAAACGTAACTGCTCGAAATGGCCTTCATTCGCTGAATTTCTGGATGGCCTTGATGTAATTGGTCAAGACAGCGCTTGCGCAGCTGATATGGGATGTAAGCCGCTATCCGAAAAGGATACATCCCTGTACAGTTCTGAGAGATTGGCGCCAGTCCAAGAACCCTACCAACCCGCGATATTTTTGGTCAGTCTTTGACTAACCGAAAAACTATATCTAGAACCGGGTCGTTACTGGACATCTCTAAAACAGAGCGAAAAACAGTGTTGGAAACGATTGGCTTTGTACAGTGGGATTCTTTTTTTGTATCGAAGGTTTGGATTAACGATACATGGTTTTGTTTTGAGTCGAATCCTGCGACCAAAAATCATGCGATGAAACTTCGTGACTGCAATTATGGTTATTCCTTCACGATCAGGTTGGCAGGTGCTCCACCGGTACCAATGCTCTAGATGCGTGTTGGACAACATTCTATGACCCGACAGGGAACTGATGGCCAATGTTCGCTTAATTGGTCTAGATTGAGGATGCATCAACTGATACAACGACCTCTAATTTTGCATTATAGTGGGTCAGGAGGTGACCGTGCAAAGAATGAACTACATGTCCACTACACTACATACATTCGTCGGTGCAGCCTTGAGCTTGATGGTTTCTATTTTTGAAGGATCGAGACGGATTCCGGGCTGAGCTGACAAACGGCCCAGATATTTGATCTGAGAACACAAAAATGAACATTTTTCCAATCGAACTGTAAATCCAAACTGGAACTGTTGGAACAGTGCCTGCAAACTCCGTCAGTGCTCTTCTTCGTGATTCTCTGCCTACAATGATGTTATCGATGTTACCACACCTGTTCCGAGCATAAGACGATTGACTTTGTATTGATGGAAAGAAGCATACTAGGTAGCGGGTATTGATGCGGTTGGAATGCGTCGTTCAGTCCTGTGCAATATTCGCCGCAAATTCGAATACTACTGTTTGTGTTCCGGTGTTTTTATAGTAACGTTTAAAAAGCTTCAAAAGCCTGGCCTATAGTGTATTATCACTGTGTGGGACACACGACTCACTTTCGTGCCTAACCTCCAAAACACTCCTTACTCTGTTTTCGCTTTTCTTGCCCACGGAACTATGTACATCAAAATATTACTTCGTGGGGGGTCTCGTGCCTTTGCCTATGACTTTTATCTTGATATTTAACTCTCGACTATTCTCTTGCTTCTTGTCTATCTATTACGTCGCCATTACCTTACCGCGATCTACTCGGATAGTTCCCAGCCGTGAACTCACCCTACTCCGACTGAGTTCTCCGACGGAAGAATTTCTCCTTACACCTATACCCGCTTCCTTGAGCCATTTAGTTCCCAGCTTTATCGAAATCTACTCGGTTATTATCCGGCGCTGAAACTACCCTACTTCGACTGAGCGTTCTCCGGCAGCGGGATTTTTCTCGGTACCGATGTATGTTACGTGAGCCTTTTTGCTCCATTTTCGTCACGATATAGTCGGATAGTCGACGGCGGTAAATCTACTCTATTGTGAACTCCCCGGTGGTAGAACTAGACCTAGTCTCTGGCGGTAGACCTAGCCTACTCGGCGCCCCCCGCCAATAGGTGCTGAGGTCTGTCCAACGATTCCGGGTGGAACGTAGCTTCCGGTTCACTGACACCTCAATGACCCACTGATAGCTATTAGACGCGATCCAACCGTTCCAATTTCGGCGGTGGATCTAGTCTGCTCACTAGCTACTCGGTAGGTAATCAACGTCAGTACGGCTATTCCGGTGAAGTCTGACGATTGGTTCTCTGGCACCCGACGACCAGAACCTGGTGTTCCGTCGCGTGCTGCTCAACTGATCACCGGCGGTGGACCTAGTCTACATCGGCGAAGAGCTCCCCGGCGGTGGAATTTCTCCCGAAACCCGATTTGTTGTTTCACGGCGGCTTTCTAGCCGACTGTCCACTGTCGCACCTGGCATACCCCTTCCAACTTCTTAGGGCATTCGAAGACCTTCCAACTTCTTAGGGCATCCGAAGACCTTCCAAACTTAGGGCATTCGAAGACCACGAGTTCCGGTATCTCTTGTGCATTCACACACTCCGAGCAAAGAGGTATAGTAGTGTGATGATGCTCATACGTTCGAGTCGTTAGTAAACGGTTTGATATATTTCATATGCCACTGGTCGTCCGACGTCAAATCGAGCTTCGCGATTGCTTTTGTACACGTCCAAAAGTAGCACTAAAGACTTGAGGAAAATCAGTTTTGAGTCTGTCAACCACAGTGGTGGAATTGCTGATTCGGTTGCCAAACACCTTTATCGTAACTGAATCGAGCTGGAAAGTTTCGATTAAATCAAGTCCCACGAAGTGAAATTTTTTCGGTACTATTAGAATTATTCCCGAGTGAGTTACTCGAATTCCGAGAGTAGTTTCTGTGGATCCTTCGGATACTGTTTTATCAAATATCTCTCTTTTTTGAAAGGTCAGTGGATAGTTGTCAACTGTTTAACAAAATCGGAACATATATTTCTAAGATTATAGTGCTCTTCAACCAATTCAAGATTAGTCTCATCTTCTTTGAGTCAAATTTTTGGAGCTATGGTTGTCAATTTTCTTTTGTCCATTCTTTACTATAGGAACACTAAACAATACATAACAGTTTCGACGAATAGTAGAGAGTCAACGCAAAATTATTTCATTTGTTTATTTCATTTGTTTATTTCAAATACTCCAACGGACCTCAACGGATCTTATTGGAGGAGACCTTAATCTAATGTTTAATATGCAACATCGTAAACTCTAAACATAATATAAACATAAATTACAATCAAATATACACTTCTTCACAAAACAATATAAAACAATGTAAGAACATCAACAATATCATACAAGACATTAGCCACAATAAATTATTTTAATTCAACTGCCTGGTTTCCAAGTCGTGGTGCGCCTATTTACGAATTTTTTGAAAATAACTCCCCGAGGCCACGTTGTAGTCCGCAAAGCCATTGGCATCCACTTATTGTCCACTACAACTTTGAATGATGCATACTCCAAGGTATCACAATCTATCCATTTCGAAACGAGCTTCGTTACATCAATATTATCGGTTTCTTCAAGTCCAAGAGAAGTTGAAACTATTTTTGATAACTCGTTCTCTGTTACACGGGCATCGATGTTCGAAAGAAAGAATGTAAACGTTTGGCCATGTTTTGTCTGACAATCCAATGGAGAAAGCGTATCTACGGTCTGGTGTCTACTGAAATTCACCGGCGGTCTCGACGGGATCTCATGGTGAATTGTCTGTTCTGAAGTAGAGTAATAGCACTTCGGTTCATTCGTTGAAGATTGCATCAAAGAGAGTGAGTTTAGAACTTCCACTTTCGTTCGTAAACAAGACAATTCATCTTTAATTTTCGCGGTTGGGGTTTGCAATGGTTGAATGGAATCGCAAAATTTGTAGAACTGCGTTAAACAATCGTTACACATCCAAATAATGTTGCTGGTAAGAGCTGATAATCCAGCTTTTGTTATTCCGACGCAATCTGCGTGGAACGTTTTATTGCAGGTTCCTTCACACACCGTGAACAAATCAGCATCATCGATTGCTTGAGAACAGTTTCGGCGGTCCATTGTATTTGAATATAGTTTTGCTTTGTTATGACGAACAATGATGGAATCTTTAGCGAGCAATAGACAAATATACTTTAACAGTTTTCTCAACTGCGTGGGTCAGTTTAATAAAACTTTTTCGATCATTCACTAGACAAACAGCTAACGAAACGATTCGTAACACTTTCTGGTCAATAGCAAATAATTTTCACGGGTAAAACTGAACTCAAGACGGAAGCAAAAACAATGCGGTGTTCAAGCGACAACAACTCACAAACAAACTCGTACTCGTAATTCGTACTGTCAAACGCAAATGTCCGTTTAATAGCACGAGTAACTGATTTTTGCGTCTATTTTCTAATAATCACACGCCAAATATGAAAATAGAGAGACGCAAAGGACTCTTAATGGCTTCACTCCCAAATAAGTATTATGCCAAATGTCCATTACTCCAAATGTCCCGTAACCGCCAATAGGTATGCCAAATGCCCTGCCTATCAATAGGCATTATGCCAAATATTCATTAGGCCAAACCTGTGAGATTATGATAACATTGGATCAAGCATTTCTTTAGTTACATTTTACTTTTGCAAAATCTGGAAAATGCAATAATGCAATGGAAATAAGCAAGAATTAAGGAATAAATTCATTTCGAATGATATGTAGTGATTCTCGCTCCACTTCTTTGGTTTTTATTGAAATCAATAAAATGCCACATAGTCCGGTTTAACTTAACACCGACCAGATGAGGCAAGGAGAAAATTAGAACTAGTAATTTATAGATTTGCGCTTTGGTTTCGTGCATGACAAAATCGAGTCTGTGCTATATCTCTTTTGACAACACTATTACCGTGCATATTTTTGAAATAAAACGACATTTTCAGACGCGGGGCCGGAGGAGTAGGCATGTTCTTACTGCAGAAAAAAAGTAATTCGTCGAGTAAGCGAGATGAAGCAATCTATGACAAGGGTATCAAATATCTGTTACGGCACAGAAGGGACCGCGGGGGAACACCACAGAAACTATCCGAAAGGGTTTTTTTTAAGTCACAGGAGAAGTTTTAAAAACGTACTTAATTGTTGGAATCATGAGCAGACTAAGAGGCTGATTTCTCAGCTGCCAAAAGTTTTTATTTACTTTCTATTTGCTTACAAACTAAATGTGTGTAACTCATATTGGGTTAATTTAGTTGTACTAAAAGGGTTGGATGCAACAAAGGGGAGAGTCAATTTTGGGCAATTTTGACGTAATTTATAAATGATCCCTAATCTCGAGGTTATTTATCGTCGCTGTTGTGCTATCTTATGACAAACGCCATTTTAGGCTAAACTGAGTTAGATATATCACATTAGTTATCTGAGAAATCTCTACAAAATAGCGTCTTTGGATTACCGTCTTTTCACCACCAAATAATTTGGAATTAACCGAAATTATGTTCTATTGCTATATTATAATAGTTCTTGTATTTCAATAGTAAACTATTGAAAATCCTATAAAACGAAAAGATATCGGAAAACATGAAAACATCCATACATGAGTCAGTCTATTCCGGGCAGAGCCGTCAACAGAGAGCACCTAGCGACTCAATCAAATACCACTAGATTATAAATAGAGGTGCCGAGTGCCTGTTCGAGTCGGTCGATGCTTGCATTCCACATGAGCAACATCATGACTATATCGTCCAGACAGTACAACAAGCGTTAAACGCTATGGCATTTCTGCAACCCGTACGCAGTTAAACCGTGCACAACTTGCACGTGCACCGATTTCCTTGCTGTGTAGAAAGTTTATCGCGCGCTGCAAGAGTTGAAAATTAAAAAAAAAAACAAAAATGGAAATGTGATAAGTTCGAGTCGTGTATTTTTTAACGTTTCGTTGCGTAATATTTTAAATTACGAAAATGCGATAGCATAGCAGGATCGAAATTATTTTTCGTTATTTCCCATCCCCTGATTTATGTGACCTGGATAAAAAGCGTTACTGTTACGAATTAACACAAACATACGTCGAAATCATCGTTTATATCCCGCATAAACGTAAAAGATAAACAAGCAGTGTAAAGCTTTATGCTACGAAATGATTACAGATCATTATATTCAGAAAGTGACATCCAGAGAAAACTAACGAAAATTGGTGCACGAAAGAATTGTTCTTATAAACCTTATCACGATATCTAATAAATTTTGACAAAATTTTTAAACAGCACTTTACGCAAGCCAGTCCCATGTTCTATGGGATTCCCTATCTACATAGAACTGACTTACGGTTATAGACAGTTTAGTGCTAGAACTAGGGCGTTGCGCAGCAATAATCTATTGAGAGTACCTCTTCCTTAGCGAATGCGGCCATCACAGGATTACAGCGAACTTTTTATCGTGTTCGACATTAATTTAAATCGTAATGTGATTGGGGCAAGGTTTTTGATTTTTTTTTAAGAATTTTTAGATGAGAACATCATTATTGGGGCCGATTGCTGCCTGTTAGTGATTAACGTTTATAAATAAATAAATAAATAAATGTCAGAATGGCTGATCGGATATAACATCTCTTCCTCAAAACAAAACTTCATAAGCTACATATCGAGTATCCACATTTTGAGCGTCCCGTTTGATCGACGCAATCCTTTCTTCGCCGACAATCACGTTGCTTAACCAGGCTGGAAGCCCCCCCCCCCCATTTTTCACAATTCTCGTCGAGATAGATGGTTGGATACTTGAAGAAGGAATAAGGGCAGTCGAATTAGGATCGGGAATATTGCATTTCTGTTTTTTTCTTGAGTTTTCGTGTTTGGTGTTATAATCGCAGTGACTTCTTATAATATTATCTAGTTTGATAACCAAACTCCTCACCACTTAAAATTAATATTTTCGTTTATTAGGGAGTTCTCAATATCCGCATCAAGGCTACGCAGTTGATCTTTATGGCGTTTCCACATCCGACCCTCGTGATGTTGCACCATGTAGTCAAGCTTACCAAGAAATTCTATATTATTCCCGAATTCCATTTGCTATCGTGAAGTTACTTTCGAGCTGAAATTTTGGAGCCAACTGTTAATTTTCTTTTTTCAGGTTGTACTTCGTTGCCTTTCGAGGTCGCCAAAGGAACCATGAGATTAAGCTGCGAGCGTATCGACCAGCATCGATGGAGATTATCCAGTTCTAGGGTGAATCATTTTTACGATACGATATTAACGCTATCATTAAAAAAAGAAATTTTGGATGGATGGTGAAAAACGATAAAAGATATCGATACTAAACAATTTTTTATTGACTCCTGTATTAAATTATGACTCAACATAAATGACTCCAGTCTCTACTGAGCGGGCGGTCTTACGGCAGTTTGCCGGAACTTTGGTCATAGCTGGTGTTCCTTTGAGGTGACGGTACATTGTTTGAAACAATGATATGAGAGACTTGCTAGTTTTTATCTCGATATCATATGTAACAAACAAAAGTAAATGAGCTAGTCATCTTCATTCATTTCATTTATTAATTGCTGGCCGTCATATGAATACGATTAATGAAACTCGTCAAATAAGAATCTAGTTTCAAAATGAACAAAACCAAAGTTTTAAAAGTGAAACTATGTCCTTTTATGTTTGAAAAAAGGATACAACTCTTACATATAATATATATTTATAAGCAATTAATCAATAACAGCATTCAACATCACAGAAAAACTTGTTTGAATCCACCTAGCGGTGTAACTGTGTCTTTCTCATTTATTCCCTTCGTATATTATATTTACGTTCAATATAACATTGTGGAAATGCCTATTATTACATTCTTATTACATTTGATAAGCATACATAAGTGCACGACTATCACGGACCTGATAAGCAACATGTCGACGCTGACACACTTGAAACAAATAAAAATATGATAATTTATAATCTTACTCAGCGTGAGTTCAATGTTGTGTTCATATTTTGAAATCCGGGGCGGTGGGGAGAGGGAGAGAATGCGCCGGGAACCAGCTAAAACTTATTTTGGTATACGGGGTGGGTGAAATGAATGCTGGTGTGAGGTTGGTATGAAGGGGGGGGAGGTGAGAGAGGGGGGTGGGATTTGAGAGAGGGGGTGGGGTTTAAGAGAAAGGAGGGGGAAGGGTAGATGGATGGTCCAACACCCAACTACATATTGTACCTTCCATTTGAGACTAGGTTAGTCAAAATTGGTTCAGTCATTTTCGAAGTGGCTTTAGTTCTGGAATATGCCCGGAACCCGGAATTTCCAGGACTATCGATAGTGGACAATGTATTCCAGTAATCTTTGATTCGCCATCAGTGATCTAGGCCTGCGAATTGAAGTAATTTGATGTGCATTTCAATAAATTTTTACCTATGAAGTATTACGATTATACCGGTTTTTATGAGAAATTCCAATGTGAGCGCAATAACCAACCGTAACTCCGGAACCAAAAGTCAAAACCGAATGAAAATCAATAGTAGTCAATGGGAGTATTATACCATTCATTTGAACTCGTTTGTAAAAATCGGTTAAGAGTTTGTTAGAAAATATGTGTGACATTAGCTTAGGAACCTGGCGAGATCTCCGGAGGCATCAAGAACCGTCATAGATGGCCAATGTGGTCAAAGCTACTTTGATTGGTCATTAGTGATCTAGACCTGCAAATCCCAGTAATGTTGAACGTATTTTAACATCATTCGGACATCTTAGGGTATCCAGTTTATATGAGAAATTTCTGTGTGACCGCACTCCAACCCGTAACTCCGGAAGCGGAAGTTTGATCAACTACAAATTTAATAGCAGCTTATGGGAGCGTTTTACCGTTCATTTAAAACTAACAAATCGGTTCAGCCATCTCTGAGAAAATTGAGTGACTTTATTTAACACACACATACATACATACAGGCATTTTGCGATCTCGACAAACTGAATCGAATGATATATGACACTAGGCCCTCCGGGCCTCGGTTGCGAGAGCGATTTTTGGAGTGATTGCATAGTCTTTCTTTATATGAGAAAGGCAAAAATTGTTCCATTTTATAAATGACACTACACTGTTTGATATAAGTGAAGACCCATTTTTATCTGTCCCTTGGTGTATTTTAGACTGACAAAATGTTGATATTGACAAAATCGGGATTTTTTTCCTTTTAATAATCAGAAGCCGAAAAGACAGACATTGGTTTATTTTTCAACACTCGTTTCCTTTGCGCTTTATGGATCAGTTCCCTTTCTTGCACGAAATTGTTCGAGTAGATCCTCCGCTTCATGTTTGAGTGAAGGAAGGAAAAAGTAATATTCTAGTAACTTACCTCATAAAACATAAAAAGTGTCTTCCTCTTTTTAGACGACTTACATAGAAATAACTGTAGTCACCATCGTGTAACGCATTGTCTACATTGTGTCGTTTCAGCGGACGAGGCAGCGAAACAAGACGTAGCGCCTTCTGGTGGTAACATTTCCTCGAGCAGTAGTTCAAGTGATTCATCATCGTCAAGTTCCAGCGATTCCAGCTCGAGTGATTCCAGCGACAGTGAAGCAGGTTAGAGGATGCATATGCATAAATGTTTTGAGCTAGCGTAGAATCAACACTTTTTTAGCGCAATGACCGTATGCGAGAGAAGAAATAGAACGCACGAAACAGGCAGACCGCGTCAACTGCGAGAAAGAGACAGAAAGAGTGAACATTACCAAACGTTGGGTTTAAGGTTTCAGTACAAACCTACACTAATTTATAAATGTTTTCAATCGTTAAAAATGCGATTGAAAAGGTTTCTGTTTGAACGCGAATTACGAAGAAATAGCTGCGCGCTCATAGCGTTCTTTATATTTGCCATTAGCCGACCCAGGATCTTACCTGGTTCGGTTCTGCGATTGTTGCTATAGTTGCTCGCAAAGTTAATTCAGTTTCCAATAACGCAAATTAGGAAGTACAATTGGAATAATTAAACACATAGATATGATGGTGATCGATAAAATAAGATGATCAACTTTTGTTTTGTAAGCCTCTCATGTTCAGTAGTACAACTGAGAAGGTTTTTTATATATTTACAATCCTTACAAACAAGAATTACGAAACACGTTTTCACTTTCTTTTACCACCGATGGCTGGTAACAATTTTTGAATGTTTTCAACATGACTTTTTAAGAATGTCACAGCAAATAGACGCAGTGAGAAATGTTCATTGCTAATGGGTGATAATAATGTATTTTTTAAACAATTTTCGCTCGCGTGCAATATTGATTTCCTTACTGCGAAGTATATTTGTGAGCGGTTAACTTTCCATTTATGAAGAGTATTTTTAGGAAATATCACTGCATTTTCAATCGAATCTCATAAACACACAGACACACACAATTACAGCCGAGAAATTACACAAAGTTATATTTCTCTAACATCGTACTATGTTCAATCAACTATAATCACCGACATTAAAAACGGTTTTATTGAGTAAAAGAAAAAGCACCAACAACTGTATTATTAGTTTACGATAAAATAGTTGTGCAGATAATTAAGCTCAGAAACAAAATGAATAGGATAAAGTGTACACGAATTAGAAAGGTGAGCTCCTCCGTTGAAAATGTTTGAATTATGAGCAAGCAAACAGTTGTTGCCTTTTTGGTTTGCTTTCTGTTTTGCTGTGACAATATTCATACAGAGGATCAAATAAAAGGCAAACAATAATAAAAAGAAAGTGACATAAAACCATACAAACAGCAACATCATTCTCAGTTTTTTTGTTATAAGTTTTACATTTTTCATATATTATAATAATTGCAAAAGGGAGACAATTGTACAGAGTATGTGTAAATTTCTATTTATATACTTGTAGTGAATGATCAAACGGTAGGATTAGGAAAGCATAGAATAAACATGTTGATTGTTGTAAGCAGTCTGAAGAAAGTGGAAACGGCAACACAAAATTACTATTGGCCTCAACAACTTTCAAAACGAAACAAATAGTATAAATTGGCCAGGATTAATATAGTAAGATTAGCACCGATTCTATTCAAGGCAACAGTCTGGCATAAGGTTTTTTGAAAAACCAATCGCTGCAGCTAGTGGTGAAGCGATTTTTTGTTCAGTTTTGATCATTTCGTTCACGTCAATCATCATAATATTGTGTTTATATTTTAATTTCCATGTGTCTTCTTATGTTAACACTGATATGTAAAGTTTCAATCCTCCTTCAACAAATTTTCTCGTGTGTAGCAAATGTGTAATTGGGGACAGCCAACAAAACCGAAATGCACGCGTTTTTCATATCGTGAAGTATCGAATTCCACTGAATGCAGAAAATTAAAACAAGTTACAGTGAATATGCAAGAGACAAACAGCAATTCCAATACGTTAAAATAATGAAGCAAACCAGTAGTGTCGAATTAAAAAACAAAACTACTCACAAAAAGGTATGTTTTCAATATATTTTTGCTTTGTTTACCACCATTCTGAACTTGTTGAGATAGGATTATCATCCATGCCATCAATGGAGTCCGTAATACAGCTAATCTACGTATACAGCACTTCTTAGCCATTACACAGAAGATAACAATGGAAAAATGTTACAAAAAGTAAAATTTAGTAGAGACCGTTGTACCCCGTGTTTCATCGCGCGTAGAACCATATTTCGTTGATTTTCGTCTTATTCTTCTATTAAGTTTTGGATCATTTGAACGACTGAAGTAATAGTGATGTTGGTTTATATTAACCTTAATAAATCGCAGACAATGTGTAATGTACAATGAAAGAATTGATTTAAGAAGCAAAAGTGAACGATCAATTAGTTTCCGTTGTAAATAAATCGAACCTTTGGGTTCAAGTTATTACTGCAATTAGAATAGTGCGCCACTGCCTAGCGCAATTAGATTCATTCGGTTTAGTACATTATGAGATTTGCTGAGACCAGAGTGCGTAAAAAGTGCAACAGTACAATGCATTGAGAAGCATTTAAATGAGAGCGACAGTGAGAGAGTACTTTGACACAGTAGTGTAACAAACAAGTGCAATTCGATTTTTAATTCGGCTGTCGGCGGCGCCAAACCCCTTACACATTGTTTGCACGTGAAAATGATTTTCTTGTGATGTTTCTTACCTTTTGTTTCTTCTTTAACCGGACCGTGTAAATAAGAAAGATTTCGTTTTCCTTGAAAAGGAACATTCAAAGCGAAATGATTGACAGCAATAGATATTTTTGTGACATTTTTACAAATAGTCTTGGAATTTTCATTTTTCCTATCGTGCGGCTTCCGTTTATCAATGGGAAGGGATAGAACAAAGCAAGGCAATGTAAAAAAAAAACTAGACGACACTCAATAATTGCATAATTGCAAAATTTTGATTTTTCGTCTGAATATATATTTTGCTTTATCCGTAATAGGCATCCGCAGTAGATAGAGAAAGTCCATTCAAGTGCGTATATTTATTAATCTATTATTTTCTTCCTGGTACTAATATTCTACACTAGTTTAGCAGAGTTTACCGTGAACATATTCGTTAAGATTTTTTATTGATTGGAAACTAATAATACTAAGAACTGCTCCGCATACACGGTGTGAATTTTTCCATCCAGCATCCTTTGCGTGTGCTGTTGAAGTGGAATACAAAGCGGAACAATTCAATGTCCTGAGCGTTGATCCTCAGTAAAAAGCGTGGTTTAAGATGTACGTAACTTATAAATTACTTCGAATACGTCATTCATCATGAACAACTTCAGAATTGAGATACTGATCCACCAACGAAGAGAATGGATTCCAGAAGTTTCATGAAAAGAAAACTGAATAAGTAAACACTGAAAAAGTAACGAAAATTATTACTTGGAATAAGTGTATCTTTCTGTTTGTTTTCTTTTCTACTAGTGGCTAAGAAGTTCTTATTTAAACGAAAAACGCTAAACAGTAATATGTAGTGAACAACAGAAAAAGAGTAAAGTTTCTAGCATCAGCTTAAATTAAATAAGAATGAATCGTCAAAAACTCTATGTGTTGATCTAAAAAAGCAGAGATACTAAAATGAATGAACCGACTCTGCAAACAGGTGAAAATAAAGTAAATCAGTTTTACACACATGATTTTGATTACGGACGCAAAGGAAAGATTTATTACATACCCTTTACGAGTAAAACAGCAAGTAATCATAAGCATTAATGAAGTTTATTACAAATTGAAACAAAACAAAATTTACTATAATTACAGAAAGGTACAGAAAAATATATAACTAATAAACTGAGTAACATGTTTTAATCTTAAAATAGAGTTCATATTATTTATTCCGCGGGATACCAAAGAAAGTTCGAAACCTGTCGCTGTTCGCTAGATGGTAACATTAAATTTGTCGTACTCGGTATTGCTGGCTGTCCACAATCCCACTATATCTATCTTCAACTAAGATTGTCTCCATTGTGTGCTGTATTGTTGTTAGTAGAGCGAGTCTAAGAAGCGTCGCGAGAAAATTTGTTGAGTGGATAGAGGAGAACATTACTAGCATTTAAGGTATTTATGATACTGATTGTCTCACGGCACTGGTCCGATTTATGAACGTGTCTCAATTTGGCTATTTGCTCATCCTTGCAGAGTCCGGACGACCTCCCAAGAAGAAGAAGAAAGATTCATCTTCGCCAGTGCAATTACCATCATCCATGGTAACGAACCCGGTAAGTTCACTAGCAATATTCGTGTAGCTGCTGTCCTGTAAGCTCGTGTTACGTCACGTTTGCTGCATGTTTTGATCGAATCTGAATATAATTGATGGGAAATTGATATGATAATCTATCGTGGTATTGAAACTTTTCACGCAAGTCTTCAGACAAATCGAGTACGGGAGAATGAGACATTCCAGGGTTGTTACGGTCTCGCGGATTGTGCGATTTTCGCAGATTTTGCGATTTTTGCGGATTTGGGGTGTTTTATATTATATCAGTTTGACGCATCATACGGATTTGGCGCGAATTCAATTTTCGACAGTCTTATTTTATCAGAATCTCTTCTAACATTTTCATTTATCATTTTGTTCAAGATGTATACTATTAACTTTTATTCCAATCGCTGGGAACACTAATCCCACAAACAAACGAGTTACTGCCATTAAAATTAATATGAGACGTTATGTTATGGAACATTTGAAGGAACGTATGATTTCCGGAAGGTTAATTAACCCTCAGGCACTCGCGCCGTTGTATTTTGTCCAACACCTTCCGAAACTCTAGCGAAATCTTATTCCAGCACCAGCGACTGCTCATTCGTTGAGCCATTCGCGCGAGTGCTGGAGGGTTAAGGCGCCGGACGTGGTTGTGATCAACAAACTCTGACAAAGACAGAAGTTTTATGATGCCAGAGGTTGCTGAGATGTTCCCAAGAAATATAAGTTGGTTTTTGCGGATAACTTTGCCGGTAAATTGTTGATCTGGCAGGGAATCTGCAGCTGTGCCCGAAAGACTTCGATTTTTATGGCCACTAAACAGCGTTTTACATTAGCGTTCGTTTTCGCGACAAGCAGTTTATTGCACGAAAGAGTAAATTCCAAACCCTGCAACCTAGATTCGTAGAAATGTGGCACTTTCAAATGCGTGTCTTTCCTGTGTACCGGTTTAACCTGTCTTTCAACCGAATAATTTTCTAGGGATGAAGCAAAGATAACAGAATCTTATTCTGCGTAAACAACTAGCAAAAATCATTCATCGTTATTTCGATGAAATCCACGCACTTTCGTTTATGTCGCTCATCTTCTGGTGTACACCTTCTTCAACTTCAATCACGGTCTTGGCCTGCTGATTCAGTGTCCATTTCATGACCGCCCAACACTTCGCTATTGGACGAACCTGGGGACAATTTGGCGGATTCTGCTCTTTTGGGATGAACTGGATTCGTTTGTTGTATAATTGTAGCACATTCTTTCTGTAATGGCAGCTTGCTAAGTTTGTCCAAAACGTAACGGTCCATCATGGGACTTAAAGACCCCAGTTTTATTTGACGTTTGTTGAGGAAATTCCGATACTTCCGAATTCGTAGTGTTATCTGTCACGAAAACGTTGTTTTTCTTGCCACAGGTAGCCTTTCAGATCATATTTTTCACAATCTGATCTGTAAAAAATGAGCCACGGAATTTGTTTTAAATTCGTCTCAAAACACATACATCGAGTTTCAATAGCACCGTGTCGAAAAGCATACGGACCTGGATTTTGGACACTGTGTTTTGCTCGAGGCTTCGGATGAGTTGTTTACTTGCTCTATAATATTTGTAACTCTCGCCGAAGAGTACAGAAATTTGATTTTATTGGAGCCAAATGCAACTTACTCTTC
Organism: Topomyia yanbarensis; assembly: GCF_030247195.1. NCBI lineage: Eukaryota > Metazoa > Arthropoda > Insecta > Diptera > Culicidae > Topomyia > Topomyia yanbarensis. Next base: position 310,807,901 of record NC_080671.1, read on the forward strand.
TCTGTCGTTCGTTCATTTTGAACCCTCTGATGGGAACTGTGTTTGCGGGATGCCCCTAGAGATTTTCGGTTTTGCAAGCAACAACACTGATGGCTGATATCGAGGGGAGATCAGGTCGATTGAAACAATAGCACTTTTTGATCCCCAAAAGTACTCCTCCGTAAGATGCTTCTCGATCCAAGCGACTAACATTAAAATTGTAAAAGTTTTTTTTTCTGAAGTAAGCCATGTTTCGCATAATGCAAATGCATCGCATTTCAAGTAATTAATTAGAGTTTTAAATGAATCGATTTTCGGGATAATAGTTATGTAATTCCACTGTAGAACAGTGATCAGATCCGTGACTTCTTTCGATGAATTAGCCATCGAAGGATTCAATCTGAAAGGAGGGGCCATTTTGCAGTGGGCTTCATCAAAAAGATTTTTACTCCAGGAAGATAGCTTATCAAGAATCTTTTAGAGGGTCAGAAATATTGAAAGCTGTAAAACTCCGGTCTACAATGTCAGAGAAATATATGTAGTCAGCGCTGGTTTCTTTATCTGGCTGAGAAATGGGAACACTTGGGGTTTTGATGTTCCAGAAGGAGCTGGGAACTATTTTTCTGAACACAGGTTTCTGAGACAGGGAGCGATTTACTTCGGCTTCGCACCAGTACTTCCTCAAGTAGATATTTTAGGAGGACTTTAAAGAGACACATTCAGGCCTTTACAACGAAGCTTAGGGAAGGAGATGTTCCTCCTTTTTCTATTGCTTGTAGACACAGCGACCCCGAAGGGATCGCTCAAATTTTTCCTAGCGCTGTTTGTATGCGGAACATGTCGAGAGATCATGTGGATTTCCCCCAGAGTAGAGACACTTTTCAACATAGCTTCCGCAGAAATCATCCACATGATTCCAATCGCATTTTCCACAACGAACTTAATTACTGTAATCGGAGGCTGTGTGTCCCAATTGCTCGCAATTAGCACAGGTCATGACCCGCGGCACAAAAAGGCGAACAGGTTGACGAACTTTGTCAAAGAGGAGGTAGTTAGGTAGAGAAGAACCGGCGATGGCCACCCGCTTAGAATCTGGGTTGAAGTATGCTGAATGCAAACGTTTGCACTCCAGTGTCTTCACTGGCTGAAGCATGGAGTCTTTAAAACAGCCAACCCCATATGTCAGCTCTCGACAAACATATGATTACGGCCTAAAAGCCAACTGTCAAAATCCACTTTGAATGGAAATTCCGGACAAACCGTTACACGCCAATCACAAATGTTGGTAGTAACGAAAGAGAAAAGTTTTTTCTTTCATAAACTGTTGTGAACTGTGTTCGACTAGTAACGGTTTGTCCGGAATTTCCATTCAAAGTGGATTTTGACAGTTGGCTTTTAGGCCGTAATCATATGTTTGTCGAGAGCTGATTCGCGCAATTCAAACTCGGTTCGGGGACCACCCCTGTAAATTCAACCCTATTTGATGGTACGTATATCCTGCACTCCTTCGTGAAAGGCAAGCAATATCGTTTGTCTGGTTTACGCAATTTACCACCACCCGAAGCTTATCAGGGCGTATTTTCGATCTTTCTCTCGCGGGCAAAAAGCGTTCCGTCAGCATTCGAGAAATTTTCAATAAATTCAAACATTTTTTGTTTTTTGTCCGGAAAAAGATCACGCAAGGTTCGGTGGTCATGGATTAACCTTGAGCCGGGGAGCCGATTTTGTTTCGATGGATGTCGGCGCACCTGAAGGTCTATCGCCCAGTGCACACTAGTAGAAGAACCAAGAAAGGGGAACGTAATATAGTAGCGATACTTATCTTGGATAACGGTATCCAGGCTACTCACAAGAGACGAAATACTGCTACTACTCTGCTGGCCGACTAACGGTTATTCGTTATCGCTATACACTGCACGGATTGGAAAGATCGAGTTCTCGTTCCGGGAATTACCGTACGAATGGTCCTATGTTCTATTGAATCTCATTCATGGAATGTAGCAAAGAAAGTTTGGTAGACAGCGTCCTGTCAACTATTCAGGTTACAACATTAAATAAGGAATCTGCTCAGAGCAGACATCTGGGGATAGCCGAGTTTTGGAAGCAAAATTTTTTAGTTGTTTAAGCTCCCGAAATCAAATATTCCCCAGTTTTATTTGATTAACTTTTGGTAACTCTCAGATATAGAGTAGACGCTCTCGCTATGAAACTTCCTGTCGTCCAGCGATGCCAGATTTACAATCGTGTCTCTATCTTACAGACTTTTGATGGTCTCCTACAGTAGTTTACAAATTTAAAGCTACTTTTAAAGTAATAACGTAATGTAAATAAAGTTTAAACAACCATCTACAGACTTTTACAGACATTTTAATTATTCTTCTACAGACATTTCACAAAAACATGTGGCATCGCTGTGTCGTCGCAAAGACAGCTTGAAATAAATTAAGTTCTGAATCGTAGTTTGTAAAAAAAATAAGAAAGGTACAGTTGTATCGAAAAAGGTTTTTTCAAATGTGTCACTTCTAGTGTAGCCATTTTTAGATAAAATACTGATTTGTCGTCTTTTTGTCTACTGAATCGTCACATTTCTTTTCGGTAACAGCTACCACGTATTATAATGAGTTTCGATCAAAGCAAACGTAGAACGTTCACCCCTCCCGGTCTCCAAAAGATCTCAATCTTTGGGTTAGGTCCCATGCTAAGATGAATAAGTTTGTTTTGTATTATAGTGAATACTAATTCGCTCGTATAACATTTTTTGGTATTACTTCCAAACGATAATAGCCAATTCCCGCTACAACATCGACAAATACAGCTACCGCGACAGTAACAGCACAGACCAGTACATCGTCGACGGTCCCATCTGTCGTTCCTAGCAGCAGTTCATCCCTTTCTAACACAGCGCCAACAGTTACTGCATCCACTACATCACTAACGACGCCACAAAATTCATCGACACCATTAGCAGTTGTTCCTCCATCATCCACGGCAGCATCAATCGTGATACCGCCCGGTCCCAGTACACCAAATATGCCAACTACGAATCCTAGTACGACAACTTCCCAGAACACAACACAAACTCCGATTCCTGTTCCACCGGTCACACCATCTACTAGCATACTACCACAAACACCTCAGCTTTTGTCAGAACAAGGTCTGTCTCTGGCAGTGCCTGGTAGTGATTGTGTTTTGAATAACAGCCTGAGTAACAGTAGTAACTGCAACAACAGTAACCAAGTTCCATTACCAACGCCGTCACCAAATACGACAACAACATTACCTTCAAATCTGTTGTCTACTAGCAGTAATAGTATGAATAACATCAACACTGTTACGCAGCAATCGCAGCAACAGGCAAGTCTGCAGCAATCTCTCGTCCAGCTCGGCCAGTCTAGTAGTAATAGTAATCTGGCATCCAACAACACTAACGGTATGAGCAATCCGATCAATGTACCGACTTCACAGTTTTCTGCAGGTCTAGCAGCAATCCACAGTCTAGCCAATATGGCTTCCACTGGAATGCAACAACAGTTGCACTTACCTCCGGTTCAAACGCAAAGTCAACAGCAGCTACCGCAGATGGGCAAACAGCAGCAAAACCAGTCCGCTCACATGCCCATGCAAATTCCATCGGTGCGGACTTCATCCGGTAACACACAATCGCACAATATGGCAAGTTTCATCGATCCTCTGGAACATTCATTGGCCTCTTTTGAAAAGAACGACGCAACAGCGTTAAGTTTAAATCTGTTAAATGATCTTCAGTCATCACTAAAGCAAGAACTGTCTGTTGGAAGCATGCAAGCCCATACAAACCTAATACCATCGCTAGACCTGATGACGCACCTGCAAAATCAGATGCACCACTCAAATAATGGCTTTAACAACGACTTCAACGGCAACGGACCGCTTAATGGAATGGGCAACCTTGCATCTAGTGTTGGCATGAGTCAGATGGTATTAAATTCAATAGCAACGACTAACCCGATGCTGGGAAACGTACCAATGCCGTCATTATTTGATCCACTGCAAAATTTCATGCGCTCGTCCAGTTATCAAGGAAATCCCAGTCATAACGAGCGAACGATTGACTTAACCGGTGGAAGCAGTAGTTTAGGGCCGATTCTTAAAAAAGAGGAGGGAAAGTTCATGTTAACACCCAAACCGATAGAGGATTTGCTGATGAATCCCGGCGAAAAGAAATTAAACAACACGCCCCCCGATGTGAAGGGGAACTTTTCACATGCATTTAAATCCTCGGTTCATGATCAAAATCTGAAGAATGCATGGTCGTCGCTCGCATCAGCAGGCTCTCCACAGAACAATCCCACCTCCAACAAACCAAAGCCGGCTATGGACACCTTCCAAGCATTTAGGAATAAGGCTAAAGAAAAACTCGACAGGCAGAAGCTACTCCAGCAACAGGAATTGAAACGTACCCAGAAGGAACAGGCGGAGAAGGAAATGAAACGACAGCAGGAGCAACAGCACAAGGTTAAACCAGATGATATAAACAATGGACGGTGAGTACGACCTATGACTTGAATCGAATTTACCATAATCTGTATAATGTGTTATATATTTTGTGCGCTTAGGAAAATGTCGATCGAACCACTACCAACTCGTGTTGTTGAAGACATCAAAGCATCGCCACAGGGTAGTCCTACGCCAGTAGCGCCAACCACACCTCACAATGTAGACCGATCGGCAGCCAAACGAGCTGAGCTAAGAAAATTGGAACAGGAACGTCGAAGGAAAGAAGCGGTAAGTTTTATTTTAAGGTTCTATAGAATAAGCACTGATAAAATTTTCTGAATATGCTGATCGCCGGGAACGCGAACACGAAGTTAGAAGAACACGTACCTGTGAGTGTTCCGACTTGTTTGTGTGCTTCTTAGAAAAGATACGTGTGTCGGCTTTGAGCTGCGTGCCAATAGCATCGCGGTGCTGTACTATTTTTCGTTTTTCTTACTTATTTACTCATAAAATGGCGGAATTTTTCGAGAAAAAGAGCAATTTTTATTTCTAACGAGTAAAAAGACCCCTTAATTAAAAAATTATCTCAAAAATAAATTTGAATAACAGTTAACACTGCAAATCGTGAGACGTTCTACAAAAAGCTTTGTCACCGAGTCGCTTGTCGATATTATTGCATAGAAAAATTACTGAATGTTATTGAAGTGATACATTATACTATACAAAAGTTTTGATCAATTCGCTTCACCCAAGTTTCTGAAATAAATTTGCAAAAAAGTGTTTTTTTCAGGCTGAAACACTTACCCCCTCCCCTTCCCAAATCTGAAGCCCCAAATAAACAAACAAATAATTCTGGAGAAATTTTAGATTAGGACCTTCTGGAAGATCTGGAACAGCCGAGTAACTGTCCAATTCATTAACCTTGTTATTAGAGGTGTGCGCCGCGTCGACGATTGCATGTAAAAATAGTAAGCACATCGGCGTGATGCCGGCGCGCCGCCGATTTTTACCTGAAATCGGCGGCGCGGCGCACACCTCTAATAACAAGGTTAATGAATTGGACAGTTACTCGGCTGTTCCAGATCTTCCAGAATGACATTACGTAACCAAAAAAAAAAGCATGTGAAAAACACTAAAAAACACCAACTTTATGAATTGATTAGTTCAGCGAATGTTCCGGATTTTCCGGATGGTCATTATCTAATCAAAAGGATCAATTTTTCACTTGGAACTTCAAATGTATGCCAATTCAACGAAACAAATGTTTTCAAAAAAACATCAGAATTCTAGAACTAGATCCAAGAATTAGCCAGTTTTACGGATGTTCCGGATCTTCCGGGCGGATGATTTTCACGTAGAATGCAGGGTCAATATTTGAATTAGAGTTTCAATATCATTTTAGTTGGAATTTTATATAAGCTATGAGGAATATTACAAAACTCTGGGATCAGTTGCTTGTTCAGTATAATGAGAAAATGCTATTGTACCGCTGGAATCGGAATCGTAAAGCAGAACACCCAAGATCGGTCGTATCACGTACAAAACAAACATGTGCATTCTCATTTTTGTTATGTTTGTGTTTATCGTTAGTATTCTGTAAATAAACCTGTGATTTGTGATGACGATTCTGCATACATTTATGTATGCCAAACATGACCCATTCGGTACCGATTCCCTCTGGCCAACCAAGCCAGGAACAGTGTAATTTACCAGAAACTGAAAATAAAACTCTAGAAACAATTTGAGTACAGTAAAGACCCGTTTTTATCAGCCCCTTGGCGAATATTAAGCTGATAAAACAGGGATATTGATAAAATCGGGACATATATTTTTCTGTCTTTTTAATAAACCGAAGCTCTTAAAATATTCTTCCTTGTTCCTTAGATATAGCTTTGTAACCTTTTCTGACTATTTACTTTAAGTTCCCCTTAAGGGGGTCTGATAGTGCAAAATTTAAAAAAAATATTTTTCGGATCTCTAAGATAAGAAATATATGCCTAAGAAAGTATTTACTCGAATTCAACTTGGTTCGTCTTTTAGATCCCATTAAACTACCAACTATCAATTTTCATATGAAGCTGATAAAATCGGGTCAAAAAGCTGATAAAATCAGGGGTAGATAAAGTTCATATAGATCCGGTTGAAATTGTGTCTTGAATCTTAATTTGAATTCGGGGTCAATATGATCCGTTAACACCTTATTTGTCACTTTTTTTGTACAGCCCTTCAGGAATGTTCGAAAAATTTGAACTCTATTGAAAATCGTTGCTCTCCATGAAGGAGGAAAAGTCTAGAAATTCAAAGCTTCTAGGTGCAAAATTTAAAAAAAATATCGCAGTTTGGAAGTTTATTTTGGGTCAACACCTAAAGAAGATTAAAACTAGGAATACAGAATACCAATATGATTTTTGTAGCTTAGGCTTATGCTTGGTCAAAATATTCAGCGGGGGCCTTATTCCCAGCATCGGTGTATGTAGCAGCACTTGTATCAGACACATGGAGAGAGAAGGTGTACATGATGACAGGGAAAAAAGAACAAAAGTTGCAACTTTCGGGCAAACGGGAGATCAGCGACATGAATTAGAGCTTCAGGCTAGTAAGACGTCGAGAATCGGGTAGATGGGTGGTATTCTTCAGACCCGCGGGGAATTCTTCAAAAGTTGTCAGACCAACGGGTCGCTCTGGCTTCAGTTTCCTTTTGTGTAGGTGGTAAGGGTGATGGTGGTTGAATAATGGCACTCTTGTATTGTTTGGCTCTTCAAGGTAGGACAGGGGACTAGAAACTTGATATGAGAAATAAAAGAGAGGGGCTAAATTGGGATACTTTGGGATTGTTTTTATAAAAATGTATACAAGTGATATATAGGGGAGATCGCGATTTGTCAGTGCCCCTGTCTTGAAGGGAATCCTTTAACTGAAACCTGGCGTCACAATATCCGGTCTACATCCAGACGACGTGCTCGATGTCACGATGCTCTCGTCACAGGCGCCCAGACTGCTCTCTACTTGTCGAATACGGCGCAAATACACATCCAACGTGTAGTGGTTGGACATGAGCCGGGACATTACAGGAATAAAATCCCGACCCACATCCATCCACAAATACTGAAAAATTCGTTGAAAATTAGTCTTTCGTCTTCTATTGCGCTCATCAATGCTAAAGAGTCGGTCTTTTCATTGTCCTGGATAGAGCAATGAGAGGGGACCCAAGCAAAGGTAATCTGGCAAGATTTTTCAAATAACCTACACAAGAGCTCCCGTATCTTTCCCACAGAATACGGGAATTGCTTTCATCGCACGAAGAGCCTCAATAGAGCTTAGGTTGCCCAAACTGATGATAGTTTGCAGGTAGTGTCGATGAAGTGTATGTTCGAAGCGGAGCGGAAACTGAAACACCCGTACTCTATCACCGACAATATCATTGTTTGAAATAACCTGATCAGGTCTCCTCGGTAGCCACCCACCATGTTCCAGTTATTGTCCAGAGAAAATTGATCCTTTGTTGGAACTTCTGTTTTAGATACCTAATGTGACATACATTTAGAGTCGAATCAGGCTCCGATATATTTAGATATGAAGACCTGATTGATCGTTGCACCCATTAGTAGAAGCTGGAGTTGCGCCAGTACACGCTTCCTAAAAAGACGTTGCTATGTTTTCTCCGTGGAGAATTCGATACCTAGCTGAAGATCCCAACCAGACAAATTGTCCAAAATATCTTGCAATGGTCCTTCCAAATCGGCAGCTTTGCGCCCTGTAACAGAGACCACCTCATCGTCCGCAAGTTGCTTTAGCATACATGAGTTGGTAAGACAATCGTCAATGTCTTTCACGTAAAAATTGTACAGTAGGAGGCTCAGACATGAGCCCTGAGGAAGACCCATGTAACTAAATCTCAGCATTTCCGAATCGCCATGTGAGAAATACACACTCAATTCGGCTCGGTAATTTCCCAACAGCTGTGTAGTCAGCAAATTTAGAGAATGATATCTCAGTAAAGTGAGATTTGGTTGCTGATTTTCGGTGCAATATTTTCCGAGTCTCAGCACGCAAACGTCACTTTTACTGAGATCTCAGCAAAAAATAATATGTATTTGCTGAATCTCAGCTGTTGATATTTCGGCAAAAGATGCAAAAAAGCTGAGATTCGGCAGAAAAAATTAAGTGTGTACATGTGCTTTTGCGGCAGCAAATTCAGTTAATAGTTATTCTAAGTTGGTGAAAGACCATGCTGGTGCAGCTGCTCAGATAGAATGCTGATAGCAACTGAATCAAAAGCCCCCTAATGTCCAGGAAAACTGATGCCATATGGTCTTTCCTGCCATAGACCATTTCAATTTCTGTTGAGAGCAACGCCAGGCAATCTCCGGAAGCCAAATTGTGTATATGACGGAAAACCAATCGCTTCGACCCAATTGTCGAGTCCAAACAAGATTTTTTTGAACAATTTTCGGATACAGGAAAGCATTGCAATTGGCCGGTATGAGTTATGGTCGGAGGCTGGTTTACTCAGTTTTGAAATAGCGATGACCTTCACTTACCTCTATTCATAAGAGCAAGGATGCAAAATGCCTACCTTTTCTGCGGCTGCATTTTTTCTGCCCACATTCTCATTTCTCTTTCGACGCTGCTGTATTTCGCTATTGCAGGACGCCCAGCGCTGTGCGGCAGTCTGTAAGCAAAGCAGTAACATGACAAAAAAAATACTGCCCCCAGTACAGCCACCAGACGCGAGCGGTGGTACAGCTTCTCTCTCTCTCTCTCTCTCTCTCTCATTATTTTACACTTTAATATTCTTAATCTAATCAATATTTTCAATCAAAAACGACGTCAATGAATGCTGTTCGTTTACGCCACGACCGGTATCAACGCTTTCGTGTGCGGGCCTCTCCCTTTGACTACGCAGAGAAAATTTCATCAGTCTATTACTGGACTGAATGTTTGTTTGAAAAGAAGGAACACTTTGGTTTGTGTCCCTGGCAGTGGTAGATGCACCTTAATAAAATTAAAATAATCGGGGCAACTTACCTCAGCTTTAGGACATCACCTATGTTGGATTTATTAGATGTAGTTGGCACACTCTCAGAGGAGGATCTTGCCACCCTTATGAGACAGTCTAGAAGAGTGTAGATTTCTCATGTTTCTGGATTCCGCCGGGTTAACAAAATATGTCCCCTCCTGTGGATCGTCAGATTCACGCTCAACACAATAGAGCATAGGAATATTTTGAAAAGACAGTTGGCGAAGCATTCTTTAGCATATCTGCAAAAATAGTTAAGGGACCGTCTAATCTTATCAACGCGCGGCTTGTACGTATGCGGAGGGCCCCTGCAGTAAATTTTAATGTCAGAGTCATCCACATGCTCTTCCTCGCATTTTCCGCACCGTATTGCTGTTTTTCATACTCAACCTTTGGGTAAGCATACTCAAATTTAAGTTTAATTTATCTAATTTTGAGTAAAGTTCAAACACGAAAGTACTTATGCCACGGATGAGCTCGATTAAGTTGCATCTTTCTTTTTGTTTTTGACAACATCAATAAGTGCAAATGAGACTTAATGTAACCGTGATAATCTAATAAATCGACTGATTTGCTTCTTGAGCCTTAAAGAAAAGATGCGTCGTGCAATTTCCTGTCAACACGAATATCATGAAAATTAGGCAATCTATGAGATGTTTCTGATCAGCTGATTATTTCTTGTTTATTTCTTCTGATGTTACTGCGGTGGGCACGTCCAACAAGATCGTAGAATTTATGCAACATTAAATGAATCGGGCTAACGAAAGATGTTTGTCGGACGGGTTTTTCTGTTCGCAGGAGTAAAGTAAAACAAACTTGTTGACAAAACCCTTCGCTGAATTGTCAAACAAACGTCTTATTGATTGTCTAAATTGATCAAATACAACATATAGAGGGTCCACCCCTAGCATTTCTGAAAAGTGGACTCTCTGAAAAAACAGATAAAACTAGTCGGAAGTTTGACATAGTTAAGCTTCCACTGGGAAAGTATTATAAGCGTATGTCAACTGCACCCCGAAATATATACAAAAAACCGATTTAATCCTCCTATCAGTGAGATGAGACATTTCTTACACATATCACTGTTGCATCATTCATTAGTTTACCGAAATCACGGGAAGTTGGTAGGCTACTAGATGTGAATTACCACAGTTTCGAGTCCTGCATGAGTAACACTTCGAATAAATTGAATAAATTATAGTAAAAATAAAAGAAATAAAGTTAAAATAACTATGAAGCAAAGAACTTTTCATGAAATGGGTAGAATGATTAATATAAATCAAATTAATAAAAATAAATAAACCAAATTAGCTCAAATGAAGATTGGACAATATTAAAAAAAGTTATAAAATTAGGAGATTAAATTGAATTGTTTCAAGCTAACAAGCTGACATTCAATAACAAAAAGAATTGACTAAACCGAATTAATAAAATGAAGAAACTGAATTAAATATATGAACTAAGAAAAATTAACAATTTAGTCAAATAATTAAAATAAATGAAATAATATGAATAAAACAAAAAAAAATTAATTGGTTGAATTAATAAGACAAATAATAATATATAAATTAAATATAAGTAGAAGGGAAAAGCTTGACTGTATTCTACTACATTGCGGTTATGTCTCTGAAATTACCCACCTATATTTTTCCCAAATTTATCTTGTTGCTCTGTGGGGAACAAAAACAAAATGCCCACTTTGACCAGAAATTTGTTGGATCCAAATCAAAAATTACACAAGCTTACCCGGATAGAATTTTACAATAGCCTTTACCCTACAAACAATCATAATACAATAAATATTGTAGTTATTACTGTTTCAACATTGTTCGATGCCAAGTTTTCACAGTAGATTTACAATAAAATTCCATGTAACAACAAATTTCACTGTTCAGCAAAAAGCTGATACAGTGCATTCACATTAATTTTTACTGTTTTCGAGAAAAAAATGTATGGAGAAAAATTGATTTTTTTAATGTTAAGATACATAACCACCCCCCTTTTTCACTGTAAAAGTCTATTTTACATTGAAATTTACTGTAAAAACGTTAAAGTTTATTGTTTTTGTATTGTAGCATAACACTAAAACTTACTGTAAATTATTGTAAAATTACTGTACTGTCACAGTGAAAATCATAGTTTTGTTACTGTACATTTCTATTCGGGTAGGCTATTCAATGAATTTCCGAAAAAAACGGATGAATAGTTTGTTCGTAATACATTATGCTCCGTTGTTGTGGTGTAGTATGCCTTAGTTGTATTCTATTTTTTATTGTTTCGCTTTATCTCACGTTTTAGGAAGGTTCGCTACGCTACGCGGAACACTATATTTCACTCCTCTCTCTTTTTCTAAGTACGTTTTCTAGCCCTAAGAAAGTTTGAACGGAGGCCACCGAGTACCTCTTTATGCAGTAAACTGGGTGCGGTTTGTTCTTTGGCTTCAGTTTTTGTAGCATAGTGGTGTCGCATTCCCGGCTACCGCATTCAAGTCAGAGGAGGCGCTCTCTGAACGTAGTGCTTCCACAAAATTTTTTTGACAAAAGACTTAACCGTCCACTTCCCTTCGAAGGAACTCCTCCTCTGTATTGTCGCATGATTGTCATGTGGTCACTGTGGATGTAATCTTCGCAAATCCTCCTATCCATGTTTGCTACCAGTGACGGACTATTTATTTATTTATTTATTTATTTATTTATTGAAAGGCTTTAACCCAATGGTCATTCGCCTTTGAAATTTCGATAATAACCTAACATAATTATAATATTGTTCGTGGTTTGTAGCACAAGTGACACCTTTACAGCTGGTCGAATAATCCCGCGTCCTTCAGAAAGGCCAGTAATATTTCTTCTCGGGCGGGGTCGTTTCCAAGGATCTCTCTAATGGAGAGCGGTAGTTTGTGGTGCTGCCTTAGGTCAGCTAACTCTGGACAGTTCACCAGATGGTGTTCCACAGTGATTCGGGTACCACATGTAACGCATGTTGGTGGGGGAACACGCGATACGGCGTGAGCATGAGAGACCTTCGTATGCCCTACTCTGAGCCGCGACAGTACTCGTTCCCTCCTATCAGTCCGGTCTGTCCAGCGGTCGGGTGAGCCTTTGATTCGCTGAAGGTGTCCGGTGCTGCCACGCCAGTGGCGTTCGAAGGCTTCATTAATCCCTGACTTCAGCTGGCCCAAAATATCTGCGGTCGGGACGAGTCGAGTGAGACGTCGGCTAGTGTGTCTTCCCCTGGCCGCCAGGCGATCAGCCTTTTCATTACCGCCGATGCTGCAGTGACCGGGGACCCAACAAATTGTGGTGAGTGGGTCATACTCGGCCTCGATGGCCTGGATGAAGGGATGGCGGGATTTCCCCGACTCGAGGGCGGATATGGCCGCCAGAGAGTCAGACAGTACAACGACGGGTCTATCTTCCGGTTTCTGTACCAAGGCAAGCGCGATGGCAGACGCTTCGGCAGAAAACACCGAGCATGGCGCCGGTAGGCGGAAGAAGAGTCCTTCCCCTATTCCGCTCACTCCTATTCCAACCTCATCACCGCTCTTGGAACCATCGGTGAATATCCGCACGTGATTTTTGTACTTTGTAGCCATTAGTCGGTTATATTTGGCCCTGGCCTCACTACTGGCAGCGCCGGCCCTCAGCTCTATTGACAAGCTTGTGTCAAGATTGGGTCCGCGGTCGTGCCAGGCCCGGTCACGAACTCGGTGTAGACGGGCGATTGGTGGCAGATCGGCATCTGTATATTCGCGATGAATCTCGCTGACCGTTCGTAATAGAAAGCAGTCATCTCCGGCTGTCCGCTCCAAAAATCCCAGTACTCTTCTGGCGATGGTGAGTGCAGCCGCCCAACGAAGGGGTAGGATCCCGGCCTCTACGCAGGCCGCTTCAGCAGGCGTGCTGGGGAGCAAGCCAGAAGCAACGCGGATTGGCCCGTGATATAGAGGACTTAAAATGTTGATAAAGCCTTCCATATTACAGGACGTCAGCTCCACCCCGTAAAATATCTTGCTGCGGATGAGTGCCTGGCTAATATTCAGCGCAGTGCAACGGTTGCAGCGCTTGTGGCGGGAACTGATAGTTTTAATTAGCCGCTGTCGGCTCCGGCACTCGGCTTTGATCCGTCGAAAGTGTGGCAGAAAGGTAAGACGACGGTCTATGGTTATCCCCAGAATCTTTGGTTCTTTGCGGTAGGGGACAATCACCCCGTCCAGCTGGATCGGCCTCCCTGTTGCGATATGGTTTGTGTTGCAGCAGTGCGTAATCATGCTTTTCGTGGGAGACATGTTAAAGCCGACTGATGTAGCCCATCGGCTCACCGCACTTACGGCGGCTTGAAGTTTGCGGCGGATACGTATGCTGGTCCTTCCCGTCGCGACCAGCACGATGTCATCAGCGTACACGAACACGTAGATACCCGCCGGTAGGCTGGCGAATAAGGAGTTCATGGATACCAGGAACAGTGTGACGGCGAGGACTGATCCCTGGGGAACCCCGTTGTCTTCCGGAAAGGTGTCGGATTGGGCACCTCCGATTCCCACCCGAAAGGTGCGATTAGATAGGTAGTCGCTCAAGAAGTGGCCCATGTTTCCAGTGAATCTCCAGTTGGCCAGTTGTTGCAGTACTCCGTGACGCGACACGGTATTATAAGCCTTCGCCACGTCGAGTATGGCGATATCGGCGTGCAGGCCATCAGTTACGGATTGACGCACCACCTCTCCAAAGCTGGCGAGATAGGCACCTGTTCCTGCTCCACGTCGGAACGCAAACTGCCGTTGATCCAGGAGTTTACGCTCCTCCAGTAGGTCCATCAGTCGTCTGTTGACCATTCGCTCCATCGTCTTAGCAAGGCAGGGGAGCAGGCTGATTGGGCGGAAGTCATCCGGCGTTCTGTTCCCCTGGCATCGCTTTGGGATAGGAATAACTAGGCATCGGTTCACCACTCCAAATGCGGTTAATGCTGTCTAATATCGCCCGCTTGGCTACCGGCGGGGAATGTTGCAGTAGGGGATAGCCAACATCGTCCAGTCCGGCAGACTTACCGTGTACCGATTCCAATGCCGCACGCAGTTCACTTCCGGTGAAAGGCCGGTTGTACACTTGTCCTGAATCGGGTTCAAAGCGGACGGGGTTACTCTCAGCCCTTTGCTTGATGCGTAGGAACGCAGGTGGGAGAGCGGCGTCTGCAGACAAGGAGGCGAAGTGCCTGCCTAGCTCGTTACCGATAGTCGTGGGATCGAGCGTCGTGCACCCGTTAACGGTAATGGCGTAGCCACTGTGTCGCCGCTTTCCGCTTAGGGCGTTGACTCTCCGCCAGAGCTCTGATGTCGAGGAATCTGGGGAAATACCTTCCAAGAATCTGGTCCAGCTGATGTTTTTCGCCTCTTCTATGGCTTTCCTGGCCTCGTTCCTGGCCTTTCTGAAATCATCCGCCCGCTGGTTTCGGCGGGGGTCGTCCGCAGTAGTCTTCCTCAGTGTCCGTAATGCAGTTCGACGAGCTCGGATGGCAATCCGGACCTCTGGGCACCACCAGTGCACCGCCTGTCGCAGAGGGTTCCCACTTGTCCTGGGAATGCAGGAAACGGCAGCCCGATTTAAGATGCCGGTGAGTTCGTCCGGGGTGTATGACTCCTTCCGATCTATTAGATCGTCAACGGTCTCCTCGTAGCGGGTCCAGTCTGCCCGATCGTAAAACCACCGTTTTCGGCGGGTTGTTGAAGGTGGCGTCTGATTGTATACAACCTGGATTGGGAAGTGATCGCTGTTACATGGTTCGGCAAGGACAGTCCACCCACATGATCCTGCTAGCACTCCCGAGCAGATAGAGACGTCGATGGCGGATTCCGTCTGCCCACGGAGAAAAGTCGAACTGCCATCGTTGAGAACCACGGCGTCGTTGTTTTCGACTACTTCGGCGATGTCGTTTCCTCTCCTGTTACAAGTACGTGAGCCCCACATGGTGTGGTGCCCGTTCACATCTCCCATGATGATGAATGGCATCTCAACTTGCTCAATGAGCCGCTGAAGTTTGTTGCCCACATTCCGAGTACTGCCGGGGATATACAGGAATATAACAGTGCACTGAACTGGGTATTCGATCCTCCTGGCGACGGCTATCAGTTCGGTATCCAGAGATATCGGTTGGGATGGCACATCGACCCGGATGGCCAGACGTACTGTCTGGTAGAGGTTCTCTCCACTGGCGGCGTTCCACGAATACTGGTGTCCGAACCATGATGCTGGGTTCGTCTGATCCCGGATGTGCGTCTCCTGCAGCGCCAAGCAGATGGGCTGCGTCTGTGCAATGATCCTTTGCAGGTCACCCAGGCACCCTCGCAGACCATTTGTGTTCCACTGGATGGCCAGTGTTGTTGCTTTTATCGACGTAGCAGAAGAGTGGAGGAACCCATAACCTCCAACGGCGTTGTCGTGAATGTCTGTGGAAGATATACGAGCAGCAGATGGTTCCGGACTTAGTGTACCATACGACGAGCTTACCCGGGGAGAGGCCGGGTCTCCCGCACCAGCAGCCGCCGGGGGTGGCATCGCTAAAAGGCGGAACGTCCCCGGTCAGGGCCGGCACGGGGAAGCGGGCGCTCGTTTTGACGCCGGTCAGATTTTTATTCGAGCTGGTGTCATCTTCGGTGGGGGAGTTGATACTTTCATCTTGGTAACGATTAGTTTGCTGCTGCTGTTGGGTGGTAGTTTGTTTGCTGGGTGCTTCCATGCTATAAACATTTTCGCTGGCTGTACCTGTGAGCGAAAGTTTGCCGGCAGGTGGATTTCGATTGGGGTTAATTGTGTCGGAACTTACCCGGGTGATGCCCGGGCCTCCCGTGCCAGCAGCCGCCGGGGGTGCATCGCTACTAAGCGGAACTGCCCCGGTCAGGGCCGGTACGGGGAAGTGGGTGTCGTGGTTGGTGATGATGACAGATGTACTGAGGTCTGGATTGGTTTTTGTGGTACTCTTGTTGGATGGTTTGAATAGTACCGGGTGCCAAGAGCAACCAGGAACTGGACTAAGGTCTCGTCGAACTCGATGTTGTTGGTGCCTGTAGTCGTCCCGGCTGAGAATTCTTCCCGGTGGCCCGCCAGGTGCGGGGGAATCGGGAGATTGGAACCGGTTCTCGCTATTTTTGAACTGATTACTTCCTCTTCCCGTTTCAGGTGTCGATTTAGAGATTAAGCGGGAGGATCGCCTGCTCTGGGGCCCAGCAGGGTGCGGGGCGCTGGAGGCGGTCGTGGTTCCTGTCGTTTGGTGTTGTTGTGTTGGTGGATTTTCTGGTTTCCGGTCTGATTGGTCTGTGGTGAGTGATTGTGAATCGGTAAGAAGAATGCTAATTGGGGTATTAATGATACTTCCCTGTGGGGTTTCCAATGGTCCTGTGTCGACAGCCGCCGGGGGTGCATCGGACGTGTCCGGAACTTCCCCGGTCGGGGTCGACACAGGTAGGCTTTGTTTTATATTACGGTTGAATGTTATGTTATTTGTTGTCATCCCAATTAACATCCTGTTGTTAGTTCAGTTATATGGAAATATCGAGGGACACTTGGGGCACGGGGTTTGGTGGTGCTTCGGTGTCCGAGATGTTCCAAGTTCCGACTGATGAAGGGCTGTTGTTGCGGGAGCTCGATCGGGTTATCCTTTGTGTTTTGGGTGGAGTTGGATCTGTGGTGCTTTTTATCGGGCTTCTAGATTTTTCCCCGTCACCTGCTCGGTTGCGATTTTTTTGCTGCTTGCGTTCGTCACGTAGTCTGGAGTCTCGCTGAGTCGCGCTGCTCGTACTGGCTTTGTTGGCGTTTTCCTGATCTCCCTTTGCTCCAGTGTGTTGGTTAGGTCTGCTCGTTCCGTTCGTTACCTCACGTAGTCTGGAGTCTCGCTGAATCACGGTGCTCGTACTGGCTCTGTTGGCGTTTTCCTGCTCTCCCTTTGCTCCAGTGTGTTGGTTGGTTTTGCTCGTTACCTCATGTAGCTGTTGTTTGGCAATTTTGAGTTGGCGGAAAGCGTCCGTCAGGTGGTTTTTCAGACGTAGTATCTCGACGTCCCGGTCGTTTTCTGCCTTCAGTTTTGTTATTTCCTGCTTTAGTTTGGCGATAGTGCGGTCCTTCTCGTCTCCTTCCGGGCCCGTGTTGCTTCGAGCCTGTTCGGCGTAGCTGGGTCCTCTGCGAGTTTGGGCGATTAGCGCTTTTGCTTCAGGGAACGAAATATTCTTGGAGACTTTTAATTTAACGATGGCCTCTTCCTCCATATATTTGGGGCACGTTTTTGATTTAGTTGCGTGCTCGCCGTCACAATTTATACACTTCGAGACGTTCTTACATGGGTTGTTTCGGTCGGATGAGTGTTTCTGACTGCAGTTTAAACAAGTTTCCTCGTTGGGGCACACCCTAGTACCGTGCCCGTATTTACCACAACGGTAGCATAACATGGGGGAAGGGTAGTATGGCCGGACACTAGTGCGTACTAGGCCGAGATATATGTACTCGGGAAGAAATGAACCGTTGAATGATATCACCGCTAGGGGGGTACTGCTTAAAACCCCGTCGTATAACTTGGTGATCCTACGAACCGATACAACTCCTTGACCTTTTAGCTCCGTTAGAAGATCGTCATTGGCCATGTCTTTGGTGTCGATGTCGTAGATCACACCATGGGTGATGTTGAGCGTGGGGTGAGAGACCACCTCAACCTCTTGACCGTCGATTAGCTTTTTCATGCTCAGCAGGGCGTAATATGCCTTTTTCGAGGTCGTTCTTAGGACATACCGAGCTCCTCTGCCCTCCTTCGTGGCCGAAACTACTTTTGTCGGATCGCATCCTAGTACGCCCTGTACCGATTTCAAAATCGTGAACGGGTTTGTAGTCAGTCGGGCGTCGGACTCACCGTCCGATGATATAGCTCTCAAAAGCAGAGTCTGTTTATTGATTATGTCACCTGAATTTAGGTACTCAGGCAACGTACGGCTTAAAGGAGGGGCGTTGTTCCCCTGTTCAGGGGGAAGGGGGGATCCCCCATTGGGTTGGAGGGTGTCTGTGCCTCGTAGGGTGGGCACTTTGGGAAAACAACGCAAAATACTACACTACCCCGTCACCGAAGCGCGTAGTGGAGACGGACGGTTGTTTTTACTCTCCGATGCGCGTAGAGGAGACGGAGGTTGTTCAGAGTTCGAAAATTGTTGTTTTGGTGGAGGCGCGTTGGCGCCCAACTCCTTCGGCGTCTGAGCTCCTGGTATCGGTAGTGACGAAAAGAAACGATTTTGTTTATGCTAAAAAAATCAAGTAGTCTTTGCACTGACGACGACACACTGGATCTAACACTCGCGGAAACGGGCCGAACGAAAGAAGGGTTCTATATTACCCGGGTGGCTGAAGCCGAACTTCGGGATGTACACCGGTGGCTCAGATCGAGCAAAAGTTTTGGTTTCTAAACGCGGAGCTTGTGTTGATGACAACCAGCGGCTCCGAGTGATTGAACCTAACTCAGTGACGGACTACAAAAAAAGGCTAAGCCAACGATGGATTTCCGGTCGTCCCAGCGACACAGCCCGCAAAGCCTTTTGGTAGTCAAAACAGCCCGAGCACACTGAAAAATGAGAATAAATGTAACTTTACTGTACAATGAACAGTGAACATCTATAGCGCTACACACATCTGTTTATTGTATTATTAAAATAATAATTGCATTTTTTTTCTTTTTCTAGATGGCTGGACAAATTGACATGAATATGCAGAGCGATTTGATGGCAGCGTTCGAAGAATCCCTGTAAATGGGATATAAGCGTAACTTACTCGGAACTTATATTCCTGCAGTAATATTACTGTTTTGTTACACAACACTTGATGATAAGCGCCTCTGCATAGCACCGAACTAGATTGTGGTTGAAAAATTGAGTACATTTTTGATAACATTGTATCTCGGAAAGGCGTCCAAGTAATTCAAGAGCTGTTGTCTGGTATGCACTTTAGTAGGGAGGTTAGAATGGAGTTGATCGGCGGCAAGGCAAAGAAGATTATGTAATCAAATAAGTGACATTATGATTTGTGATATGTAACGTAAATATATAAAAAGCATATATTTATATTTAAAACAACAGCAGCGGAAAAAGTAAGGTTTAACTTTTGAAGAGAATTCGGGAAGGCCTTTGTGCGTATTATTGCATATGCAGCTGATGTAGGTAAAAAGACGATTGAACGATTACGATGGTAAAACAATAGCGACTCAGATGCGATAAGGGCAGTCAGTACATTGTAGAAATTAATCCTTAAAAATCAGTGTTACTCTAAAGTTCGAGTGTTAATCGTAAGAAGTTTACTTAGCAGCCAAAAACTGTAAGGAAAAGATATAAAAAAATGAAAATCTGGTTATTATGATTTTCACTGGGTATAGTCAAACGTTATCATGTTTTGAGTTACTATTCGAAGCACTCTTCAGCAGACTGAAAAGTGTGTTGCTTTTTATACTTTTAATTATCATATATTACGTGACAGTCCAGAGTTGATAAGATCAAGATAGTGTAATTTCTCGAGCTGTAATTACTTAGGATAAATCTATTAAACATGGTAGTTTTTATTTTAAACAAGCAAGTCTTATTAGTACTACTTAGTGCTGTTTGTCAAACTAAGCAGTGAAAATGAAATAATTAGGTAGCAATTATGAAAATATACGAGACTAACCACAACATCAAATCTACCAAATTTGTTTGTGCCAGATCATCTGTATGTGCGGTTCCCCTGTGGCATGATCATGTATGTTTCTAATCACATTTCCCATCTACAAATCCAACATCAGTTTTGTGAAAGAAACTCCCTCGTCAGGTCGAATGCCGGTACAATGCTAAGATTTGGGTTGGAGCTACTACTTTCTCATTTGTAAATATTTAATTTTCACCATCAATCAACAGACGAGTCAGAAGTGTTATAATATATGGGTAGCGTTAGTTGGATATTTATTTTAAGGCCGTCAATACACTGAAAACTGAAACCAACTTATGTAAATGCTGTTTGTATAATACAATAAAAACGACAACACTGTAATATACCTAAACATAGTCGAGAAAAAACTTGTAGAACGTAGTTCGTATAATCTAGCAAAACTATTCTTGGAATACAAAGTCCGAAACCGATTTAACAACTAAACGGACGTAATTGCAACTCTTAGAAAGTGTGTAAAATAGTACTATAAAATGTGGGCGCAAATTAGAATAACTCACACCAAAAATCCATCGTGACTGAGAAGCAGTGTACCAACCAATCATTACGTTGTTTGATTTTTCACTCAATTGATGGTCCAATTTTCTACTAGTTTTTATGAGAGTATTAATAGAACACTAGGGATGGTAGTAAACAGAAAAAAAGAAACGCTGTACATCAGTGTTATCCCCTTATGGACAACGAATCGGTGCAGCACTAAAATGTTTTGTTTTGGTTCCTTTCTTCTGCGTAACATTCAAATCACTGCAGAGAGAATGAACTGTTCTTATTCAGGCACGAGGAAAACAATAATGTATTTGTCAAGAGCAATAGATGTATTAGAAGTTAAGAATCTAAAGCATGGTAAAATGAAGATAAAAAATAAAATGAATACAATTTTTATTGACATAAACTACAATCAAACACGAATATGAAAAGGAGTAAAAATTACTGAACGTTAAGAGAAATTTCAAACTTTTTACTTTTACTGTGAAAATATCACATGCCCAGCACATTTGAAGCAATCGTGTGGGTTTTGCGTGTCTCTATATGTCACGATAAGAAATTGATAACCGGAACAGTGGGAACAAAATAAAATTTTCACCTTCACATTGTTTAGTAGATAAAAGCTTTCCTAAGAATTTTACAGAATCAATTGTCATGTTTTATTATATATAGTGGATTCCACTGTATAAAATTTCATATCTAACAATAACAAATTTTGAACCACAATTTTTATTCTATAATATATTTTAACCTTTAACGCATAATCCAGGTTTAAACGTACTGGTGAGCCTGGATTAAAAGTTAAGCGTGGGTGGAGAAATCGGCCCTTAGTGTTTTTCTGATCATCTTTACAGCCGCTCTACGCATAATTGTCCCATTTGTATAGCGAATCCCATAGCACAAAGGACAGTTATGCGTATAGCGGCAGTTTAATAATTACACCCAAGTTTTTTTTTACGCGGGGGATACGTGCCGCGTAAAAAAACCGCGTAAAAAACCGCGTCAATTGGAAAATTCGCGTAAAAAACCGCGTTAATTGGAAAATCCGCGTAAAAAACCGCGTTAATTGGAAAATCCGCGTAAAAACCGCGTTAATTCGAAAATCCGCGCAAAAAAAACTCAGCAAAAGACTATATATTTAATATTTTTGGAAGTTTTTTTTTTGCGCGGATTTCGCAATTACAAAGACTTTGAAGATTTTCGGAAAGATGGAAGAGACGTGTCTGGAAGACTCGCACCCCAACAATATGGGTATTTTCGGAATGGTCTTGAAGAGTAGGTGCCAGAAATTGATTTTAACGCCATTTTCAAATCAAAGATGGTGACTTCCGGTTTAGCGAAATTCGCTATAACCCAATTAATATGAGTATTTTCGGAATTGTCTTGAAGAGTAGGTACTAGAAATTGATTTTTGACGCCATTTTGAAATCCGAAAGTCTTTTGCATTCAAAAGGACTTAGAATATTTTTTGCAAAAACCGTCTTAATGGCGAAATTCGCGCAAAATAAAAACTGTCAAAATCTTCTAAGTTCCTTGCATTTAAAAGGACTTAGAAATTTTTTTCAGAAAAAAGTTTGAGTCTTTTGCATTCAAAAGGACTTAGAATATTTTTGCAAAAACCGCGTTAATTGGAAAATCCGCGTAAAAAAACCGCGTTTATTGGAAAATCCGCGTACAAAAACCGCGTTAATTGGAAAATCCGTGTAAAAAAACCTCGTAAAAAACCGCGCAAAAAAAACCGCGTAAGAAAACCTGGGTGTATATCATATTTTATAATGATGCTGATATTTGAACAACCAGTGGTTCAAAACAGCGTTGTTATGTACTTTATTCATTGGAGTCAAAATTAGCCATTTTACATATTTTACAATGTTTGTGTGTTTTTTTACTTTACTTTTTTACTTTACTACTGGTAAAGCTTTTACGTCAACCCAGCAAACGTTCAGCAGTTAGACCGTACTACCGATTTCGTCCGTCGTGTGTCAGAGTGAGGGACTCTGAACAGACAAGATAACTCTGAACCCTACTCCTCTAAACTCCACCAAGTTCAACATTTGCCTGATCCCACGGATTCCGTTTGAAATGACTACTTCGGGGGGAGGCGTGCTCATGCACTTCGCTTGATTCCAGGTGTAGCTGGTCGTGCTGGTTCACAGGTCTCATAACCGCCATATCAGTCCTGCACGGCATGATATTCTACATGCGCTCTTCTATACGTTGACCAGTGGGATGCCGTGGTCGATGCAGCGATTCCGGTTGGTAGAAGTGGGCTCCGGTTTACTGGTGCCCCGACTACCATATACTGGTGGTTTGTCGCGTTCGGTGCTACTCGGCGTAGTTCCCGACGGTGAAGCTTGCTTACCTCGGCGGACTCCGGAATGTCTCCCACAACCGTTGACGAACGCGTTATTCTTGCTTCGATACAGTGCGGCAGAATGTCGAGGCCTGTCAAGCGATTCCGGGTGGAGGATTGTGTCTGGTTCACTGGAGCCCCGACGATTCAAGCAGGTGATTATCTACGGACTACTCGGAATAGTCCACGACGGTGGATTTTTCCTACTCCGACGAAGATTCCCCGGAAGTGGAAAATCTTCCCAAGCCGATGCTACCCGGGCAGATACCGAGGTCGGTCCTGAGATTCTGGGTCTCCATCGGGTGACTCCTTGTTCGCAGATACTCCGACGATCAGAAATTTCTTACTCCGCCGGAGAAATTTCTCGACGTTGAAAGTTCTCTCGAAACCGTTATCTCGATGCTGGACGGTAGGTGCCGAGGTCAGTCCTGAGATTCAGGGGGAGGATGCGTGCGCTCAGTCTAGTCCCCAGCGGTGGATCTAGCCCGGTGTTCTTCTTTACCTCTTTTCCGCAGACTGATTTGTCGACTGCCAATGCTGGTCCGACGATTCCGGACAACTGTCCATCGGTGCCTCGACGACCCGAGCTCGTGTACTGTTACGTTGCTGGTCGCTGTTCCTCTCGCCAGCATCGTTGCAACGCTGACATGATCTGAAGATTGTTCTGTTCACCGCGTCCCATTTTTCATTGTGCGCGCACATTCTTTCGACAATATCATTCATATTAATGTTTCCTTGTGAAGCGATTCCGGGTGGAGGATTGCGTCTGGTTCACTGGTGCCCCGACGATTCAAGCAGGTGATTATCTACAGTAGTCCGTAGATAATAGTGGATTTTTCCTACTTCGACGAAGATTCCCCGGAAGTGGAAGATCTCTCCAAGCCGATGTTACCCGGGCAGATACCGAGGTCGGTCCTGAGATTCTGGGTCTCCATCGGGTGACTCCTTGTTCGCAGATACCCCGACGATCATTTGCCGGCGCTACTTCCCGATCTTCTCGAACTAGTCCCCGGCGGTGGGCCTAGCTTATTCCGCCGGAGAAATTTCTCGACGTTGAAAGTGTAGTAGTGACTTAGGTTAGAGAGCCGACCGAATATACCGGCTGATGAGAAGAGAATAAATCTCATTCGATTTCGTGGCTTTGAGCTTGAAAGACGTGTTTTATTCGATATATTTCAGTGGCGACGAGGAGAAATTCCTTAGTGTCAATTCCGGTACAAATATTTTTTTAAATCCGGTGATAACTACGAAGGTTTATATTCGAGCGGTGAAAGGTTTAAAAAGTGGTCAACGGCAGTAAAAGTGACTGTAATTCTTTTGTCAATCGGTTTTTGCATCCGGTGCTGGTAACAAAAGTGTGCATAAGAACAAAGGAGCCGTTACGGACACATAGCGTGGTGGTGAATTTTGTAAGCCGGAGAGCAAACCGAGAGCGTGATCAAAATCGACGAAGGTGTAGCAGCAAGCACATAGCAATGTGGTGAGTTCAACTAGCGGATGGTGATCGATTGAGCAAAGCCGAGAGTATTATTCATTGGAAAAGAGAGATCGGGAAACTGCTGGACACACGGACATCGCGGAGAACGCAAGAGGAGTTTGTCGCAACTCAGAGAAGGAGATAGCAACCTTTTATTCGTCACGTGAATAGAGAAAGTAACTGGTGAGTGTTTTGTTTTGGTATTGGTGTGATAGCTAATTGCATCTAGATTCCATTTGATTTTTTAATTTTCTTGGTTGAGCGAAATGAGTGCTATTGTGGGAAGTATTGATCCCTACGAAAAAGGATAATCTTTCACAAATTATGTAGAAAGACTAGAGTATTTTTTTCAATTCAATAAAATCCCTGTCCAAGACCAAAAAGCATTATTTATAACACTGAGTGGTCAGCACGTGTATGAAGAATTAAAGCTCTTGTATCCGGGTAGCAATTTAGGTTCGCTAACTTATTCTGAAATCATCAGTAAATTGAAATCGAGATACGATAAGGTCGATAACGAAATGATGCAAACTTTTAAATTTTTCGAGCGCGTGCAGGGTCCTAACGAATCTGCAGAAAATTTCATTCTGGAAGTAAAGCTCCAGGCTGAATTTTGTGGATTCGGAAATTTTAAGGACAGAGCGATTCGCAACAAACTGGTAATGGGCGTGTATGATAAAAATATTCAACAGAGACTTTTAGATGAGGATGACTTAACACTAGCAAAAACAGAAAAAATGATAGTTAATCGTGAATTAGCTGATACAAGAGCCAGATTGATAAACAATAAAAATAATGCTCAAGTGGCATCGGTTTGGGAACGATTGGGGAGGCGTGATGGTTTTGTTAAATTTGGCAGGAACGATAATCATACGCGTAGCCCGAGTAGAAGTCGCAGCTATCGGTACGGATATGAACGGAGCCGTAGTGGGGGAAGGAGGCCCACATCGCCGGCATACTGATTTAACTTGCAACTTCTGCGGGATGAAAGGCCACATTAAACGTTTCTGTTTCCAATTACGCGAAAAGAGAGGGAATGTGAAGTTTATCGAAGACCAGAGCCACGCTTCATCAAAGAAAATTGACGAATATTTCAACAAACTAAGCATAGATCTTGAGGATTCGAATGACGAGTCAGGTGAATATTCTTGCATGATGATTAAAAGATTGAATCAAATTGACGAGCCTTGTTTCATCAAGGCAATTGTAGAAAATAAATTACTAAGGATGGAAGTGGATAGTGGATCTGCGGTGACGGTAATTGGTAAAAAGTTGTATTTTAATTTATTGCATGATGTGACGTTATTGAAATGTACTAAGCAATTAGCGGTGATAAATGGAGCAAGACTCAAAGTTTTGGGTAAAATTATGGTGAATGTTAACTTAAGCGGGTTTTCCCGAAGGGTAAGTTTGGTGGTACTGGACAGTGAGAATAATTTCACTCCTTTTGGGAAGAGACTGGCTCGACATTTTCTTTCAGGATTGGCGCAGAAGCTTCCATCGTTACCTGACGGTGAACAATATAGGCCGACAATCAAAAGAAATGGTAAGGGCATCGCTGCCATTGAGTTCGTTAGAAGACATCTTAAAAGAGATTAAAGATAAATATAGCCAAGTATTTTCCAAAAATTTTGCAGAGCCAATTACCGGGTATGAAGGCGACCTTGTGCTGAAGGATAATACTCCGGTGTTTAAAAAGGCTTATAATGTACCCTATCAATTGAGGGAGAAGGTCATTGATCACCTGTGCAAGTTAGAACAAGAAAATGTAATAACACCGGTGAAAACAAGCGAGTGGGCTTCACCAGTGGTGGTAGTGATAAAAAAGAATAAGGACATAAGGCTGGTAATAGACTGCAAGGTGTCTATTAACAGATTAATAATACCAAACTCGTACCCTTTACCCGTCGCGGAAGACCTATTTGCTTCATTGGCGGGTTGCAAGGTGTTTTGCGCCCTAGATCTAGAAGGTGCGTACACACAGGTCTCACTTTCAAAACGGTCGAGGCGCTTTATGGTAATAAATACCATAAAGGGTCTGTACACCTATAATAGGCTTCCTCAAGGGGCTTCTTCATCAGCAGCAATATTTCAGCAGATCATGGATCAAGTGCTACTTGGTATAGAAAATGTATTCTGCTATTTAGACGATGTGTTGATTGCTGGGAAAGATGAAGAAGATTGTAAGAGGAAACTTTTTGAAGTTTTGGATAGACTGTCAAAGGCAAACATCAAGGTGAACTGGGAAAAATGTCGATTCTTTGTTAGCACTCTGCCATACCTGGGTCACATTATTACTAAAAACGGTTTATTACCATGTCAGGATAAAGTTGAGACTATCCGCGATGCACCCGTTCCTAAAAATATAACCGAGCTTAAATCATTTTTAGGAATGATTAATTTCTATGGGAAATTTATTCCACACCTATCATCACGGTTAAACAGTTTGTATAGTCTTTTACGTAAAAATACAAGATATGTTTGGGATGAAAGTGCTAATCTGTTAGAGTTTTATGATCCCCAGAAACCAATTGTAGTGGTGTCGGATGCGTGTTCTTATGGTCTAGGTGGTGTTTTGGCACACGTTGTTGATGGCAATGAAAAACCAATATGCTTCACGTCCTTTTCACTAAATGAAGCGCAAAAAAGTACCCGATTCTCCATCTAGAGGCCTTGGCTCTTGTATGCACTATAAAAAAATTCCATAAATACTTGTATGGTCACAAATTTATAGTGTATACAGACCATAAACCACTTTTGGGAATTTTTGGGAAATCCGGTAAAAACACAATTTTTGTCACACGTCTTCAAAGATACATTTTGGATCTTGCCATTTACGATTTTGAAATTTTATATCGCCCATCAAAATATATGGGGAATGCTGATTTCTGCTCTAGATTTCCATCTAGAAATCCAGTACCAGAAGAACTGGATTGTCAAATAATAAAAAGCATAAATTTTTCGCAAGACTTTCCACTTGATTTTGCATTGGTGGCTACAGAGACTAAAAATGATTTATTTCTTCAACAGATACTTACATACATGACAAACGGCTGGCCAAAGAGACTGGAAAAATGCTTTATCGACATTTATGCCAACCATCGAGATTTAGAAGTAGCTGAAGGATGTCTACTCTTTCAAGGCAGAGTGGTGATGCCAAGGTCAATACATAAAGGAATTCTCAAACTTTTACATGCAAATCATGCAGGGATAGTTAAAATAAAGCAGTTGGCACGACGTGCGGTTTTCTGGGTGGGGATGAATGTCGATATAGAGAAATATGTTCAAGCATGTGAAATCTGTAACAAAATGGCCATTCCGCATAAGTCTAAACAAATGTCATCCTGGACACCAACGACTAGACCTTTCAGCAGGATACACGCAGATTTTTTCTATTTTCAGCAACGAGTTTTTCTGCTGATAGTCGACAGCCACTCAAAATGGTTAGAAATTAAAATCATGCGCAACAGAACAGATTCAGAAAAGGTTATAAAAAAAATTGTGAGTGTTTTCGCAAGGTTCGGGTTGCCCGACGTTGTAGTGACTGATGGTGGCCCACCCTTTAATGCTATTACGTTTACAACCTTCCTGGAGAGACAAGGAATAGTTGTATTGAAAAGTCCACCGTACAATCCGGCCAGCAATGGTCAAGCAGAGAGAATGGTGCGTTTGATAAAGGAGGTGTTAAAGGTGTTCTTACTTGAGCCAGACATGAAACGCTTAGATATAAATGATCAAATTAGCTATTTTTTGATCAACTACAGAAATTCATGCCTCACCACAGATGGAAGTTTTTCATCCGAAAACGTTTTTAAGTATAAGCCCAAAACACTTTTAGATTTGGTGAACCCTTACAATCACTACAAAATGCACCTGACTCAACCTGAGGAGGATAAAAACCTAAAAGTACCTATACAAGTAAAAAAAAATGACCCTTTCGATAATCTGGTGTCGGGTGATAAGTTTATTATATAAAAATCATAAACCTAAAGCTATTGAACGTTGGATAGATGCGAAGTTTATTAAAAGGAGATCCAAAAACTTATTCCAGATTTCGATTGGAAGCGCGGTGCTAAACGTACATCGCGATCAACTGAAGATGACCAAGATGAAACGCAGACCCAACGTGATGTCGCGAACAAGTACAACTGAGCAAAGGCATGTGTCAATCGACGATGAAAAGGAAGGCGAATTCCGAGGTTTCTCGGTGTTACAGGAGTTCAAGGGTTACCCAGCGCAACACGATGAAGTAAATTTGCATGGAAGAGATTGTGTTGCGACCTCCTCAAATCGATCAATGAACTCCTCGTTCCATAGTGGGAATGTCACCACGCCAGTAGTGAGGCGCTCAGAAAGATTAAAAAAAGCAAGAATTGATAAAGTTACGAATTAGGAATAAACTAACATATGTAATGTTTTAGGCTATTATTAGCTATCGAATTAATAAGAGGATACTGTCGAGTAAATACTTAGTATCAGTGAATTACTATCAAATGAAAACTCAGTATCAGTTTTATAATGCTTAGAATGAAAGCTTTCAGATAAATAATACAAGGGCTATTGTTTCGAATTAATCTTTATATATTCGTAATCTATGTTTCAAAAAAAGTAAGGGAAGAGTACTGTAGTAGTGACTTAGGTTAGAGAGCCGACCGAATATACCGGCTGATGAGAAGAGAATAAATCTCATTCGATTTCGTGGCTTTGAGCTTGAAAGACGTGTTTTATTCGATATATTTCAGAAAGTTCTCTCGAAACTGTTCTCTCGATGCTGGTGCCAAAGTCAGTCAGTGACTTTCGGTTCTCAGATGCCTCGATGTCATATCGTCGACTATGCGTGCGCTCAGTCTAGTCCCCAGCGGTGGATCTAGCCCAGTGTTCTTCTTTACCTCTTTTCCGCAGACTGACTTGTCGACTGCCAAGGCTGGTCCGGCGATTCCGGACAACTGTTCATCGGTGCCTCGACGACCCAACCCTAGTAACAATTGTGGTTTTATAGTTTTATAGCCACTGACAAAACTTAGATTGCACTTGTAGCGTGCTAAAAAACTTCAATTGTTACTTGGGTAGCTCGTATACTGCTACGTTGCTGGTCGCTGTTCCTTTCGCCAGCATCGTTGCAACGCTGACATGATCTGAACGACCGTTCTGTTCACCGCGTCCTATTTTTCTTTGCGCGCGCACATTCTTTCGACAATATTGTTCATGTTAATGTCCTCACCGACAATGGTTCTCATTTCATTTCGCTCGTGCTCAAATCGCGAGCATTCGAAGACCACGTGCTCATGTGTTTCCTCTGCATCACCGCACGCGATGCAGAACGGCGAACTCACGTGGCCGAACCTGTTCAGATACTTTTTGAAACAGCCATGACCAGTCAAGAACTGCGTCATGAATAAGCTCACCTCACCGTGCGCTCTGTTCATCTGCACAGACAAGCATGAAATTAGTCGTTGGGCGTAGATCACTCTAGTTAGAGTGTCTAGGGATACCAGGCATATTTTTCAAATGTCTTCACATTTCATGAAAAAATGTCTTCATTTGTCTTCACCGACCAGAATTCTGAATCGGTTTTAGATTTAGAGCCAGAGTTCTGCCAGAAATCGGTCAGACAACCGAAACAAATTTGTCTTCTCAATGAAAAACCCGTCTTCACAACCTTTCAAATGTCTTCAAAATGAAGACAAGTCTTCACATCTGGCGTCGCTGAGAGTGTGGCCAAGAGGTCATGACGTATCCAAACGAACATGAAATTAAATTTTAAAATTAAAAAAAAAGCAATATATACGCGAACGGAGGTCTTAGTGGAATGTACGAAACATTAAAAAAAAACGCTTTTAATCCACCTAACAGTGTGATGAGACATTTCTTATAACTCTTATCACTCTTCGGATATTATATCGTTTGAGAGCATTTAGAACTTGATGCTTCGCGATGTTTTTGATAACACATACTAAATGGAATAGTGGCAGGACTCAGAGAATCGCTCAAATCAGCATAGGACAACATCAGTGCTAGAAATCTCAAACCAAATCAATGGGAAAGCGAAAAAATGGCCCATAAAATAGACATACCAACGAATTATTGTTAATGCTCTGTTAATAAAATATCTATATTGTGGTGGGAAAACTGATTTTTCCTAAAGGGGTTATATATTGTACTGAAACAAAAAAAAAACGATTTTTTTTTTAATCGATCTGAAGTTTATATTTTACTCTAATTTCCAACGCGACTGAGAACTAAGAAATCAACGCTTTTTCTTGAAAAAGGCGATACTAGCAGTGATACCATTCAAAGAAAATCAACAGTGTATATTTCCAGACTTTTTTTTTTTTTTTTTCATACGTTTATTTGACACGGCATTTGCAATAGCTTTTTACGCCAGTTTCTTTTTTTACATAGCACGTTACAAAAATCCTTAAGACTAATTTTAACTATACTAGTACTTTGTCTAAAACTAACACTGAAATCACTTTATTGTTTGCTTTTTCCCTTACATTGTTGTATTTCATACTGATCTAGTATTTTCGGGTGTATTTATTTACTTTTTTTTCTGTTATTGTCTAAATTTAAAAACTAAATATTCTAGGTTCCTTTAATTGGTGAATGATTAGCCTTGGATGAGAGTATGAGGAGATGAATTTAATTAAATTTTGACAGACGCTGTTTTTAGAAAATGATAGATAAGATCCATGTATAGAGGATCGCGATACGCCAGGATGTCTCTAACAGGAACATGGATTGGTCTTCCTCGGACTTGTAAAGAATCTACTAATTGTGATCTGGCTTCACGATATTCAGTGCAGGACCAAACAACATGCTCAATGTCATGGTAACCTTCTCCACAAGCACAATGATTACCCTCAGCGAGCCCAATACGACGGAGATGCGCATCTAAAGTATAATGATTGGACATGAGCCTAGACATCACACGGATGAAGTCCCGACTTACATCCAATCCTTTGAACCATGCCTTCGTTGATACTTTAGGGGTAATTGAGTGTAGCCATCGTCCCATATCTCCATTGTCCCAAGATGTTTGCCAACTAGCAAGTGTCCTCTGTCGAGAAGCGCTATAAAATTCATTGTAAGCGATGGGTCTTTCATATATTTCACCATCTAGTGCACCAATCTTGGCTAAATTATCAGCTTTCTCATTGCCCGCAATAGAGCAATGGGCGGGGAGCCACACTAGGGTAAATTTATAACATTTTCTTGTCAGGTTACTCAGAGATTCTCGTATCTTCCCCAAAAAGAATGGATCGTGATTATCAATCCTCTTTGAGCGTAGAGCTGCAATTGTGCTGAGACTATCAGTGAGGATAAAGTAATGGTTCGGGGGTAAAGTATTAATTATTTGCAAACTATAGTGAACTGCTGCTAGTTCCGCTATATAAACAGAGGCGGGTTCTGCAAGTTTGAGAGAAATTGAAAAATTATTGTTGAAAATACCGAAACCAGTGGCCTCACTGATTCGTGACCCATCAGTGTAAAACATTTTAAGGCAGTCTATGTGTTGATATTTACTTGTGAATATTTTAGGGATCTCCCGCGAGCGTAGATGATCCGGAATTCCACGAATCTCTGCTTGCATGGACGTGTCGAAGAATAAAGTGGATTCAGGAATATCTAGTATATTGACGTATGTGGGAACATACCTAGCAGGCGTTATTTCTTGTGACATGTGATTGAAATACACTGTCATGAATCTGGTTTGGGGTTGAAGCTCGACAAGTCTTTCAAAATTTTCAATTACCAGTGGGTTCATAACCTCACATCGAATAAGTAAACGAGAAGAAAGATCCCAGAATCGGTCTTTTAAAGGAAGAACTCCCGCTAGTACTTCAAGACTCATCGTATGGGTCGACTGCATGCAACCTAAGGCAATTCGTAAACAGCGATACTGTATCCGTTCCAGTTTAATAATGTGAGTGTTCGCAGCTGAACGGAAACAGATGCACCCATATTCCATTACTGAAAGTATTGTTGTTTGATACAATCTTATCATGTCACTTGGATGAGAACCCCACCATGATCCAGTTATTGTTCGCAGAAAATTTATCCTTTGTTGGCATTTCGTTATTAGATACCTAATGTGGCCTCCCCATGTGCCTTTAGAATCGAACCAAATTCCAAGGTATTTAAAAGTCAGGACTTGGGCTATCGTTCTACCAACCAACTGAAGCTGAAGCTGAGCTGGATCACGCTTCCTTGAAAAAACAACCAACTCTGTTTTCTCCGTAGAGAAATCGATGCCTAACTTCAAAGCCCAACTTGATAAATTATCCAAACTATCTTGCAGTGGTTGTTGTAAATTTAAGGCTTTTGGTCCTGTAACAGAAACCACGCCATCATCTGCAAGTTGTCTTAGAGTGCATGGGCTGACAATACAATTATCAATATCATTCACGTAAAAATTGTAGAGAAGGGGGCTTAAACAAGAACCTTGTGGGAGGCCCATGTAACTTATTCTGAATGTTGCCAAATCGCCATATGAAAAATGCATGTGCTTTTCTGACAATAAGTTGTATAAATAATTATTTAATATTGGTGAAAGACCACATTGATGTAGTTTCTCTGAGAGAACATCAATGGAAACAGAGTCGAATGCTCCTTTTATGTCTAAGAACACAGACGCCATTTGTTCTTTTTTTGCATAAGCTAGTTGGATTTCTGACGAAAGTAGCGCCAGACAATCATTCGTTCCCTTTCCCCTCCGAAAACCAAACTGGGTATCTGATAGCAAGCCGTTCGCCTCAACCCAATTGTCGAGACGTCGTAGGATAATTTTTTCCAACAATTTCCTGATGCAGGATAACATTGCAATCGGTCGATACGAGTTATGATCGGAGGCTGGTTTTCCCGGTTTTGGAATAGCGATAACTCTCACTTGTCTCCAGTCGTGCGGGACAATGTTCTGCTCAAGAAGCTTATTGAATAAATTCAACAAGCGTCTTTTTGCTAGGTCAGGCAGATTCTTCACCAAGTTGAATTTAATTCTGTCTAGTCCCGGAGCATTATTGTTGCATGAGAGGAGTGCAATTGAGAATTCCATCATTGTCAAAGGCGAATCTATGAAATCGTTACTTGTGGGAGCATCGCGAGTGATTTTCTGCGCAGGAGCAGAATCGGGACAAATTTTCTTGGCAAAATTAAATATCCAACGATTCGAAAAATCTTCGCTTTCATTAGTCACGTTTCGATTCCTCATTCTTCTGGCTGTGTTCCAAAGAGTACTCATTGATGTTTCTCTTGACAAGCCATTAACGAAGTGTCTCCAATAACTAGATTTTTTGGCACGACGTATACTGTCAAATTTGTTTTGCAAAATGAAATAATTTTCAAAGTTCTCACGTATACCCCCTTTCTGTTTCATAATTTCTTTGTAGGCAACTTGTTTAGCTTCATATGCA
Organism: Topomyia yanbarensis; assembly: GCF_030247195.1. Taxonomy (NCBI): domain Eukaryota; kingdom Metazoa; phylum Arthropoda; class Insecta; order Diptera; family Culicidae; genus Topomyia; species Topomyia yanbarensis. Next base: position 310,841,814 of record NC_080671.1, read on the forward strand.
TCAGAGCACTCTTTGTCCCACCAAGGATTAGGGGGCCGTCTATTTATTGTCATTCCAGGATTGCATTTCGTTTGGGCTTGTTCTGCTGCTTCAATAATTAAACCCGCTAGGAATTCATATTCTTCGGTAGGGGGTAGCTCTTCTGTCGAAGCAAGAGAAGTGGAAATTAATGTTTCGTATGTTTTCCAATCAATATTTCGTGTTAAGTCATAAGGAACATTGATTGAATTCGTAAGGCCTAATTCACTGTTAATTGAAACAACGATTGGCAAATGATCGCTACCGTGAGGATCAGGTACAACCTTCCACGTGCAGTCTAACCGAAGTGATGTCGAGCACAGAGATAGATCTAATGCACTTGGACGTGCAGGAGGTCTGGGGATGCGTGTTGTTTCGCCAGTATTTAAAACTGTCATATTAAATTCGTCACAAACATTGTAAATCAAAGAGGATCGATTATCATTGTAGAGGGAACCCCACAATACTCCGTGCGAGTTGAAGTCTCCCAGTATCAGACGCGGAGCAGCCATGGATTCCACTACCTCAAAAATTTGACGTTGTCCAATTTGAACTTTGGGAGGTATATATATAGAAGCGATAGACATGTCTTTGCCTTTAATGTTCGTTTGGACAGCTACAGCCTCAATGCCCGCAAACAAGGGGATGTTAATTCTATAGAAAGAATAGCACTTTTTAATTCCTAGAAGCACTCCTCCATACGGGGTGTCTCGGTCTAGGCGAATAATGTTGAAATCATTTAAGTTGAAATTAATGTTTGAGGTAAGCCATGTTTCACATAGAGCAAAAGCATCGCATTTTAAATTATGCAGTAAAATTTTTAAGGAATCAATTTTAGGTATGATACTTCTGCAATTCCACTGTAAAACAGTGATGGAATCTTTCATTGGAGGAGGTGAATTACCCATTGAAAGATACAATCGCTGCAAGGATGGGCCATTGAGCAATCAGCTGCTCTAAAAATGTTCTAATTGTTGGGAGGAAAGCTGAAAGTATACTCTTTAGTGGTTCAGAAATATTGAATGCTTTAAAAATCCAATCAACAATTTCAGAAAATTTCAATAATCCTACCCCCGGCTGAGGCTCAGAGGAAGTCGAAATTTTATTATTTCCAGTAATGGTGTTCTGTTTGGATTGTACGTTCCCAAAACCGGGCGGAATTGATTTCGGTTTTGAATCGGAATTTTTCGGTTTTGGGCGCAGTTTATCTATTGGTGGAGAAATTTTAAGGCCCTTGCTTGGCAGCTTGGGAAAAGAAGACTGTTTTCTTTTTCTGGAATTTCCGGGTAAAACAAATGATGTACCTTCGCACGCTCCGTCAGAGTCAGACTGTTCCGAAAATAGAGATGTGTAAGTGTTTTCTAAGAAGATGGGTTTAGGGGTAGCATTTTTCAACATTTCTGCATAGGAGCGCTTAGACCTCTCCTTCAAGGATCGTTTAATTTTATCCTCACGCAATTTATAAATGGGGCATGCAGGGACCTCATGTGAGTTTTCTCCGCACATTAAACATTTTTCTGAATTTTCATTACATGTATCCTCTTGATGAGAACCCCCACATTTGCCACACCGTGCCTTATTGGAACAGTAAGTGGCTGTGTGGCCAAGCTGTTTGCAATTAAGGCAATTCATTACACGAGGGATAAAAAGGCGAACAGGGAGACGAATCTTATCGATAATGACATAGTTGGGCAGCGCAGACCCAGCGAAAGTCACTCGAAATGAGTCAGACAGTCGATAAACTTTTTTATCTCCTTCGTGTGATACTGAATGCAATTGCTTGCATTCAAGTATTTTTACGTCTTTAAGTATGGTGTCTTTGAAACGACCAACCCCATGCTTAACTAAGTCATCAACAGTCAAACTCGATTCTGTGATGACCCCATCAATTTCAATTTCCTTTGAAGGAATATACGCTCTATACTCACGCGTAAAAAGCTCGCAAGAAGCAATTGCATTGGCTTGTTTGAAACTACCAACGACAATGCGTATTTTATCTTTATTGACTTTGACGATCTCTTTTACATCCGAGAATCGCGAAGTCAAATCTTTAGAAATTTGAATAATATTTAGCGCCTTTACTTTACGCCTAATAAATACAATCCATGGTCCCGTTGACGACTCTGGGTAAATTTTAATTCTAGTCGGATTTACATTTTCAGCATAAGGCTTAGGGGGAGGGTCTGTTACTCGTTCTCCCATCTCTTCATCCATTTTACCTAGCAAGAAAAACTATCACAAAAAGGAATGAAAAATGTACCTGTTATACCTGTAGAACACACCTCATGTGTTACGTTGTAAACTCGGTGCCCGTTGTTTGACAATGTGACACCTGCTGTTCTTCTTCGTCGCGTTGCTTCTTCAGTAGAGAAATAGTCCTACCTGCAACACTTCAAAACTCTCTCCGATTAAGCTGCTCGTCGGTATCACCACCACAAGCGCGCTCTCTCCGTTTCCACCACCTCGGTAGACAAATGTGGCTACCTGTGGCTTGCTGCGAAAATCCCACTGTCGATGCGGCACTTTTCAGTGCCACTTGTTTTCCTTATTCGTCGTACCACTTCTGCGGTAGACAAATAGAGCAAATGGGTCTACCTGTGACGCTTCCCTCTCGTCGATTAGAATTGCCCGACGACACCAATACACTATATTTTTTTCTGTGTGTACAGGCACGATCACTGTCGATCTCTGCCACCGCGGTAGGCAAATTCGTCTACCCGCGGTTTGCTGTCAAAACACCACTTGTCGAGGATGCCGTTGACCACGCCTCCGACGTATCAACTGTCGACTCACACTTAACAAACTGGTCTCTCTCTCTCCCACAATAACGCATACAGCGTCTCGCACTCCGTCACTCTCTCGAGAACAAATCCTTCCACCTGGAGGCACAACCGTCTCGGTCGGTTGCAAAAACTGTTATGATATTTCCAGACTTGGTTTTATTTCCTATTTAAGAACTATTGTATTTTTTGCATCCTAGATTGCATGATTCAGTGATCGAAACCCAAAACTTCATAAAGTATTTGAAATTATTAAATTAAAATTTGTTTTTGCTATTGAAATTGACAAAATGATAGTATCGGCCCTTTGCCGATTGTTTACTTTTTCGGTCCCATCTATCAGCATTGAAGTATCGCCCTTACGTTTTTTTACAATAACTACCGTTTTACACCACCGATTTCGTCCGGGTTTTTTTCAATAGAGATCATTGCTACTATTTACAGCTGGTATCAGTTTGATAATCCTAAAAAATACGAAAATAACAGTTTCGCCTCTAAACTGCTAGCAAAAAAAGTATCGCCCTGTTTGTTTGCATGGAGCGTGGAGGGCGAAACTTTAAATAAACAAACAAAAATACAGTTTCGCCTGTTGTACTTTTTGCTGTAGTTTAAGAAAGCAATATCGTAGAATCTAAATTTTTAGGTTAATTTGTTGCGTTTCAAAGCCCTCATTCGCATGTAAGAAAAAAGCCCTATGTTTACATTTGTAAGTATTGCCCTTTTCACAAAAAAAGCGTTGAAATGAAATCGCAGCTCCTGATATCACGCTATCTCTGAAGTGCATGCGTGCATAGTTCCAAATTTTATTTCGACATCGACTTTTTCTAAAGGTGACTTCCCAGTAGTATCCTTGATTTGATTTATTATCGCTAATCCTAATGCAAAAGAACAAATAAAAACCTCACGAAAACGAACCGTTTGGGAAAATCATCATCATTACTGGAATTTTCATTTTCACGAAACTTTTCGATAACCTTCCGTCACTTGGTGCACAGTAGGGTGACAGGAAAAAAATGACCCCTATCGGCCCACCTCTGCGTCGATTCCTAGTCCCACCAGGAGTACTTGCACCAAATTTGAAGCAAATCGGACAAGTCTAACTACCGGACCAACGGACCTGAAGTTTGTATGGGAATTTTCAATAATTTACAAGGAGAAAACCCACCAGCACGCATTTTCGCCGCTAGGTGGCACTGTATGCATCGTATTAATAAGAAATGAAAATGAAAATAAAAAGGATAATTGAATTGTCTACAACTTAGTCGAAGACTGCAAGTAAATCCGACTTTGTTAAAAGAAGTTATTAAACTTTTAACGAAGTGATGTCTTAGTCAGTTTTGCATGGGGCCTGATAGTGCATGGTTGTGTATCAGAACTCGATTCACACGAACTAAACATTTTTGTGAAATAATCGTTAGGTTTAGCTCAATGGTATGTTCAGAAGAATTATAGTAAATAACACGAGTCATGCTTTGATTAGAAAATTTTAGTTCCACCTGTTACCGCATAGAGGGCGCCAACACTAACTTTTCAACGGAGAGAGATAGAAATTTGGTGTCTTCTACAAAGTTATAGAACAGGCATTTTTCAGTATTTCTTCTGAACATCTATCTCTCTTCTATCTTCTACATCTACTCTATCTCTCTTCTATGAAAAGTTAGTAGTGGCGCCCTCTATGCGGTCACAGGTGGAACTAAATTTTTCTAACCAAAACATAACTCGTATTATTCGCAGCTTCAAATTTGGTACAAGTACTCCTAGTGGGACTAGGAATCGACTCAGGGGTGGGCCGATTGAGTTTTCAAAAATTCATCATTTTTCTGGGCAGCCTAGTGCACAGTGCTCTAAAAATCTAACGAAATCGTCTTAGGGCACCAGCGGGTCTGTAAAGAATACAAAATATTAATTTCTATTCCATAATTTTCAGTTCAGCAATTCGAGAGATCGTGCTTACCGCAAGCCATGAAAAATAGACTACGTTGTGAAGCGATGGTCACTCTTTATTAAAAAATCACGGTTGAATAAAAAATAAAACTATTAAAAAATTTCAAATAGTTTATAATTTTCACAAACTTATTAGGAAAAATTGTTTAATAAGATTTCGTAATATTGTGTAGGAAAAAAGCTGAAAATTTGAAAATAAATCTGAGGATTATGATTGATTACAGAACTCTGGAATTTTCTATTGGAATGTTTTCAGGCAGGAATTTGATATTGATGCTATTAGACAACTGTGAAATCAAGACCAATAGATCAGTTACATATCGGGACCCCATTCCGACAATTTATCAAAAGTCCTCATGATGTTTACAACAACAGGTTATCAATCTACGGATCAGATAATGTAATATTGAATAAAATCAGTTTGCATCAATAAATTTTCAACTCCGATCCAATTTTTTTTTGTGTGGTGGCGGGGGGGGGGCTGTACGGTGTTAAACCCCAAAACCTTCTCTTGGCTACGCCGTTGCTTGGAGTTATTTATTTCGCTTTTCATTTTCCGAAAGGTTTCAGATCGATCCGATGGTCATAAGTTAGAAAAATTGCAGTCAGAAGGTTCGCATAAATGAACATTTTTGCACTGATAAGTTATCAAGTTCCTGCCAGACAACTTGGAAGTGTTCGGTGATTATTTCTAGCGGTTGTAGATAGAAAAATGAAATACAAAATTCGATTTATCGAAATAATGTTTGGCTTATTTCAATGGATTATTACTATATTGAACAATAAATAGGCGACGAAGAGTAATCAACAAACAACAAGCCATAACTTTTAAAGTATTCAAAATAGATATTTGAAGTCTTCAGTAAAGTTATTCGCAAAAGTAAGAGCTACAAATTTGCTGAAGACATCATTTCGATATAATTACTTCCAAGAAAATTTGTGAAAATATCTCACTCATAGGGGGATTAATCAGCAAAAGCACAATACCAAAAGAAAGGGCATATTACCTCCATTAAATTCTCCGAAGATACAATTGACCTAAAATAATCCGTTTTGGCGTTAATAATAGATTACATGTTTTGGTCGTATTTCTGGCAATGGGAAATGATAAAAATCTTTCGTCCGCATTTAATGTTAAATATCTCTTTTGATAATAGTCCGATTTCAACATTCTATAGCTTGTTCGAAAGGTATTCGTTGAAGCTGTCTAAAAACATATAAATTGGTAATCTATATTGTCAATTCCGGCAGATAATTTAAAAAAACTGCAAAAAAACGCCATTTTTACGCATTCAAACATTTATATCTTAAAAACTAAACATTAGAATCAAAAACAAATTAATAGCGTTCATACTGTTTTTTAGTTCTTTCATTTAAAATTGGTTTGGATAAGATCGGTTCAGCCATTGCTGAGAAACACGAATGAGAATTTGTCCGTTACATACACACACACAGACACACACACACACACACACACACACAGACATTGTCCCAAATCGTCGAGCTGAGTCGATTGGTATATAAGACTCGGCCCTCCGGGCCTCGGAAAAAATCTTGAAAGTTTGAGCGAATTCTATACATTTCTTTTATAAGAAATGTAAAAAGGTTTTCATTTAAATGTAATGATTTTATACGAATGTTTAGTGAATGTATATTCTAAAATTAAAGAAAAATCGGTTTGTGTACATTAGCGACATTAGCCCTTTTCAAGTGTTGATACGGATTTGACGTATTCACAATAGAAATACGTCAGATTTCTGCTCGTTTGGATACGTCAAACGCGTCTTGGCCGCACTCTAACTAGAGTGCTCTAGTTGGGCGAACACCCAACTAACAAACAGGCCAACTAGCGAAATCCCCACTAACGAATTTGCACTGTATCATTTAATATGAATGTAGCGATTCCGCTCAGTGTAATCAGTATGTCACTGTCACTGACAGCCTGTCAGCCGAAGGAAAAGAAAAGAAAAAAGTTCATTGTTTTGATTAGGCCGGTTTATGCGATTTTCGTGTATTTTCAAGTATCTTTGTTATTTTTTGTAATTTGTGATAATTATTAGAATAATTCTATTGCGTACAAGAATCTGTTAGTTTACACTGTGAATCAGGTCTAGGAAAATTAGTTTTGGTTAAAGTAAACAGGAACGACAAATTTATTTCATCAACATGAGCCTGGAATGTGAGGAAGACCTTGATTCTGCGTTGGCCTGTTCCGCCGAGCAAGCGGAAGCCGAAATTGAAAAAAGTGATGCCAAAGATGACGAAGCCCTAGGCGAACTTGTGGATGCTGAAGAATTCCTTGCTTCTCATGGAGTTGCTATGCTGGAGTACGAACGGCAGATGTTTTTCGATCTCATGCACTCCGATGGATTGGTTGTGTGCGCTAAGTAATTTACCCTATTTTCAGTGTATTTGAGAATGTTCATCAATTTGCTATTTTAGGGGAATTAGTTATGAGAAGGTTTTGTTGAATCTGTTGAAGATTTTCTGCGATCCTACTACTCTAGTGTTGGTCATTAACTGTTCTGATAGCGAGGAAATGTTATATACATCTCAGCTGGACAGCCAGCATATTCATCAGTCATCTACTAATGGAGCTGAGCGGGAGAGGGTTTACCTGCTTGGAGGAATACAATTTATTAGCACCAGAATTTTGGTGGTAGATCTGTTGAAAAATCGTATACCGGTGGAACTAATAACTGGAATATTTGTTGTAAAAGCACACGAAATCATTGAATCTTGCCAGGAAGCATTTGCTCTCCGGTTGTACCGACAAAAGAATAAAACGGGGTTTGTGAAGGCATTTTCAAAAAACGTGGAAGCTTTCACCTATGGCTATGGCCACGTGGAGAAAGTGATGAGAAATTTGTTCGTTAAGGACTTATTCATCTGGCCGCGGTTCCATGGAAGTGTTCAAAAATCGTTGAAGCCGTTTGAGCCAGTGGTGGTTGAAATGCAGATCCCGATGAGTCAAAATATGATACTATTGCAGAGCAATATATTGGATATAATGAACTATTTAGTAAAGAACATAAAAAGTTTGAATCGAACTGTTGAACTACAGGAGGTTAGTGTAGAGAACTGTGTGACTAAAAAGTTCCATAAAATCTTGCAAGCACAGCTTGACACAATTTGGCATCAGCTGAGTTCTCAGACTAAACTGATAGTGGCGGATCTGAAAGCGCTTCGTAGTTTGATGATGTAAGTAAAATTATGTATCCCCGCGTACATGATACAATACATACAATTTTATTCCGAGCAGATCAACAATATATCACGACGCAATTACACTCTACGCAACAATGAAAAAATATCGCACCACCGAGTATGCTCTTAGCAATTCAGGTTGGATCATTTTGGACTCAGCTGAAAAGATGTTCACTGTCGCGAAGGAGCGAGTCTTCAACAGAAATGATGGTATGTACGCAGCAGCAGGCATAGATTATGGTTTCGAGATAAGACTTTTGTTTTAGAATTCGAACCGGAACATTGCCCTAAATGGAAAGCTCTATCTGAGGTTCTTCGTCAAGAAATTCCAGCGGATATCAAAGAGATGTCGAAGAAAATTCGCAAAAAAGAAGAAAGGCAAAAGTATCTTCGCCAGCAAGTAAAAGTTTTGATACTCTGCCAAGATGCCAGAACCTGTTACCAGTTAAATCAGTATCTTACCCAGGGTCCGGAGAAGTATCTTTTTTACACGGCAATGAAAAATGACATCGTAGTTTCAAAGCTGGCAGAAAGCTATCGGCACATTAGCTGTGACAGTGACAGGAATCCGTTCAAAATACAGAATGTTGAAACACACGTCAAACCCGGTAAGCCTTTGGAAAGCAAGGTAGCTCCATCAGAGACCATAGTTGGTGATTGTCCTGGTAATACCAAAAAAGAAGCTGTATTTTTAAGGGAAAGAATAGCAAAGAGACGAGCAGAAGCAGCGATGAAGGAAGCGGATGATTCTCGAATACGTAAACAAGAAGAGGAAGGCGGGGAAGATATCACGAAACCATCGGAAACAGAGTCGGAACTGTTTGCCAAGGAAGAAAATGAAGATTACCATTGTTTTCGTGATTCTTATATACTGACAATGTCGGAACGAGGCGACACTACTAGGGTCATTTCAGACGATGGTGAGGATGTCGATCTTTCCGATGTGACGCAGTTTGAGAACGGTGAATTCGAATCGTTCCCCGAATTGGATAATCTGGACGTTACGAGAATAGTTAACGAAAGCAATAAACCGTTGGTTTTCATTCAAACCTTTAAAAGTGAAATAAATGGCTTCACATCGCTTGATCGAGTGCTACAAGAAATTAAGCCACGCTACATTGTAATGTATCACAGCAATGTGACGGCGATTAGAGCTATTGAAGTTTATGAGGCCCGTCAACAACGCCAGGAACTGGCCAGAGTTCGTGTATTTGTTATCATTCACTCAAAAACGGTGGAAGAACAGTCATATCTTACTTCTTTGAGAAGAGAGAAACAAGCATTTGAACTGTTGATTGAAACCAAAAGAGTAAGCAATTTGAACATACGCATTTTCACTTGTTTTTATACATGCTCTCTTTCTAGACGATGGTAGTTCCCGAATACCAGGATGGAAAATCGGAGGATTCAATAACAATGTTACAGAAGAAGCATGAGACCTCATCGCGTCAAGCTGGCGGTCAACAGGTTAACGAAGACACTATCGTTACACCACGAATAATTGTGGATATGAGAGAGTTTCGCTCCGATTTACCTTGTTTGATTCACCGTCGTGGCATCGAAGTCGTGCCACTAACAATTACGGTAAGCTTTGCTACGATAAATTGGTTATGTAAGGGTGCTTGTCAAAGATTTTTTTTCAACAGATCGGAGATTACATTCTGACGCCCGAGATCTGCGTGGAGCGAAAGTCAATTTCGGATCTGATTGGGTCGCTCAACTCTGGTAGATTGTACAATCAGTGCATGCAGATGACACGATGCTACACCAAACCGATCCTGTTGATCGAGTTTGATCAGAACAAACCATTTCATCTGCAGCGACATTTCATGATGTCGGGGGATTCAGCTTCATCGAATGCCGACATCACCCAAAAACTTCAGCTTCTAACGCTACACTTTCCAAAATTGAAACTTGTGTGGTCGCCTAGTCCTTATGCAACCGCCCAGTTATTTGAGGAACTAAAACAGGGCAAGCTAGAACCGAATCCGGAAGTGGCAGCACTGGTTGGATCCGATGAAGCCGGAGGGCCGGTGGAAATCGAACAAATCGCTGACAGGTCCAATCCGAATATTCACGACTTTCTTATTAAGTTGCCTGGAATCAACTCAAAAAACATTGGAAAGGTGATGCGAAGATGCAAAAATCTAAAAGAGCTGCTGAAGAAAACTGAAGAAGATCTTGCAGAGCTGCTGGGAAGCCACATGCAAGCCAAGATGTTATGGGAGATTTTGCACGTTGTTCACAAACCTGTTCAGGGAGAAGTTAACGAGAAACAGTTCGCTTCAAAATTTAAACGCGGTCTGGGTCGCAGAAATTTATAACTTTTCAGTGCCGTATTCAGTATTGAAAAATGTTCGCACTTAGTAAAACCAAATACCAATTTTGAAGTTTTCGCATTGTCTTTCATATACTCACATATTCGAATACGCCTTAAAATCATCATCATAATTATCATCGAGGGGGTGGGCGTAGCGTAGTTGGTAAATCGATTGCCTTATACGCAGCGCATATGTGTTCGAGTCCCGACCCCGCACATAGGGTTAGAAATTTTTCATAAGAGATTTTTCTAACCCGAAGAGGCGAATGACCTTAAGGTTAAAACCTCTATAATCGAAATAAAAATTATCATCGTAGTTTAACAATGCTAGTGTTCAAAATGATAACCGAAATCATATCGAGTGGCATTCAAAGAAACGGTTCGACTAAACTGAATGTTGCTATAGACAGGCTGCGACTTTCGGTACGCTTGTACATACTTAACCCTCTAGTGCCCAAATTTTTATTTGGCTTGAAAAAACTTTTGTAAGTGGGTTTCGTGAAGAGAATAACGAAAATAATGTTGATAATTCAGTGGATTTTTCATTAAAACCTTAAAATAAGTAGGCCGACTAGAGGCGGTGTTGGGCTGGGTACCTGGGCGAATAAAAAACAAAAACTTTTTTTTTCTGGTTACTTTAACATAAGCGAATTCAGATGGGTTATATTTTGGATTCCATCAGAACGCAAATTACCTAAGTTAAGGAGTATTTCTCTAGTGCTTTGGTTGTTTAAATATTGACTTCAAGTTTATAGTAGGGGAGACCAGTGTCTGCTGGCGATGGTTTCACTTATTATGTTTTATTTTTTAATTTAAGAATATCATGTAAAAGAGAATTTTCGAGATTCTTCAGGTGAAATTCCGAAGTAAACAAACAAAAAAGAACAAATTTTGTTTGTGGTTACATATATTGTATATACGTCCACGGAAAGTTCTTTTCGCGCGCTATCGAAAAATCTAGTCATTCGTGGAATAGCTTTGAACTAGCTCTAAATAACAAAAATGCTGAAATTTAAAAGCTTCACCTAGGGTAATGAGCCTATTTTCGCCCTAATCATGTGAAGCCGGTGGTTAGAGCAGCGTTAGTCATCTTTGTTCAACGCATTGGAAAGCAAAGATACTAGTGCCATTTCATACGCATTGCATCAATTGTATTCCGAGTAATTAATGAAATGGTGAGGCACCCTCCCTAATACGACTAAAATGGGCTCTTCACTCTAATATGCTCGAAAGCTTAACGCTTAACGTTAACGTGAATAAGTACATGGGAGAATGTATTACTCAGTACTTGAAGTGCAGGACTATAAACAGCGCCATATGTCTAATACAAAAGGAGAAAGAAAGATTCCGCCAACTTACCCCAGACTCCCCTAAATATAATTAAATGATAAGGACGTCCATATTCTAACAGCAGCATTCACCCAAAGATTTTAAAACATGCTTCTTTTCAGCTTAAATTGCACATAAAGCTAGTTTCGGTACGATAAGTAATCACAAAAGACTGATTTTTTTTGCCCAGGTGCCCAACACCGCCTATAGGCGGGCAAAGCTAAACTTCCTAATTATTCCACTAAACCAATTCGCATCTACAGTAAAATGCTACTAACAGGCTACTCAAAAATATTTTTTAGTTATTAAAATTTCCAAAAATAGTTAAAATTTGTTTAATGAAGATTACGATTGTATCACATTCGCCCGAATGGCATTAAGGCTCAAGTTACCTCAAGGCTTGGTAGTATGCGTAAGAAAAATTGTGTTCAGCTTTGCCACCAGATTATCTATTTAAACCTTTTCAAAACTCTAAAAGAAGAATATCAGTCGATTTATTAGATCATCAGGATTCAATTCATGCAAAATACCTGCTGGAAAAACCATCGGTTTAGCTGTATGGTGCTTTTGAAAAAGTGGCTGTGATTTTTTGTCACACTACCACACCGAGCGGGGGTACGCAACACAACTGCGCAATGAAAAAACCACAGCCACTTTTTCAAAAGCACCATCCAGCTAAGCCAATGGTTTTTCCAGCAGGTATTTTGCATGAATTGAATCGTGATGATCTAATAAATCGACTGATATTCTTCTTTTAGAGTTTTAAAAAGGTTTATATGGATAATCCGGTGGCAAAGCTGAACACAAATTTTCCTACGCACACTACCAAGCGTTCAATTCTAACACATGCTTAAAAAAGGTAACTTGAACCTTAACCCGAAAGCAATTTACTCAAATGACATTTTCCCAAATATCACATAAACCCGAATGTCCAATTTCGAAATGTCAATTTCGAAATGTCGAAATTTCGAAATGTCAATTGAAAAAAATTAATTAAACTGAAATTCAAATTTTATTACATTTGATGCTATGAAGAAATTAACACTAAAGCTATACCAGGCAAATAGTTAATCCAATCACTTGATATGTATGATTTAACTAGGCTTTCCAGTTTTAGGTCTTTTCGTGAGTTCTTTTTAGACTTTTTAGCTGTAATTTGTAGTGTACGTTAAACATCCGTACCAAGGTTTTCCTCTTCAAGCTGCAACTGCTTCAACACACCATAGAATGTAGGATTTCCAAGACTTAACTAATCGTTCCATTTATTGTGCCAGCCTTCCACATTATTGCTAGTCCTACGAATCTTTTTCGATACATTTTTGAAAACTGACCACGAAGCGGGGGGAAAGAGTGGTAATCGAGAAACTTTTTGTTAGCTTCCCTAATAAACATCGTATTATCACAGCTGTCTCGAAATCCAATATTATGAAGAGAGCTATTTGGTATATAGATTCAAAAAATTACTCTTGTTTTGAAAGAAGGAATCAACCCTTATGTTTCAGTAAACCGAGCAGACGACTGGATCAACAGTTTCCTTACAAACTTATTTCGCATACAGATCCAAGGATTTGTTCACGTTTGAAAGAAGCAATAAACCCCTAATTGTTGGAAAAGAGCTGCTCATGTTTAAAAGAAGGAATCAATCCCTAAGTGTGAGTAAACCGGGCAAACGAGTGGGTAACCAGTTTGATTGCGAGGGCTATTTGGTACACAAACTCGAAGAACTGCTCATATTTAAAGAAGGAATCAACCCCTATGTTTCAGTGAACCAAGCATACCAATGGATCACAGGTTTGCTGAGGAGGGACCTCCGCTTCGAATCCTCTACCTCGGTAATTGTGGCAAAACCGCATCACACTAGCTTCGCGACATAACCTTAAGAGCTATTATTTACTAACCACGTTATGCCAAATGTTCAGTTTGCACCTGAAGAGCATTTGTGGTGTTGGCAACGGAACCTCAAGGGCGTCGGACAGTACACCTAAAAGCGATGTGGCGTAGCCATATTAGTCACTATTCGGTTGACTAATGTGGCTACGCCACATCGCTTTCTGGTGCACTGTAGCTTTAAACTAGCTATAAACCCTATGTTTGAGTAAGCCGGGTAAACGAGAGGATCACAGGTTTGCTTATAGCTCCGGCGACAGGTGGATCAACGCCTCGTCCAACGGAACCTCAGCGGCTTTGCGCCGCTTCGGATTCTTGGTCTCGGATATGCGACCAAGTCGCATCACGTTAGCTCCGCTGCATAAGCTCACTTGTTATTGTTCAGTTTATAAAACTTTGGTTAATTATTTCACATTTCCGCTCTCCGATTTGGTTTATTTAGGTTAAAATACACCCTTTTGGCAAAAAACGCATTTAAATCGGACCTCTATCACTAAAGTCTCTAAACTAGACAATTACCGATTTTATATTATGCTTGAGTGAATGTGATATTCGGGTTAATGACATTCGGGCGAGTGGTCCATTCGGGTTTATGGCATTCAGGTAAATGATCCATTCGGGTAAATGGTCCATTCTGGTGAATGGTTTTCGGGCGAACGTCATTCGGGTAAATGACTTTCGGGCGAATGTCTTTCGGCGAATGTAATAGAACCCATATATTATACTTGAGTGAATGTGGTATTCGGGTTAATAACATTCGGGCGAGTGGTCCATTCGGGTTCATGGCATTCGGGTAAATGGTCCATTCGGGTTTTTGACATTCGAGTAAATGGTTTTCGGGCGAACGTCATTCGGGTAAATGATTTTCGGGCGAATGTGATTGAACCGAAGATTACCACTAAACACAAAATAGTGGTTTTCCACGTTTTCATGGAATTTTTAACTTTGAGCTTCAATTGCCTTTAACAGAAAGCTACGATTATTCAAACAATGTGTGTGTATGAAAGGTGTGAGCGTTGGGAAGAAATACTAGTGCGGATGACAACATACAATCATGTTTTAGTAGTTTTATTTAGATTTTTAAAGAGACCGCCTAGCGGCGGTGTTGGGAACTAGAGGGTTAAAATCGTAAAATGCACAAATTGCATACATCTGGGTTACACAACCACCTGCTGCTGCAATAAAGTGACGAAGTACAGCGATGCACATAAGGATGCCACATTTCATTGCGGTGATGATCCTCTTTCTGATCGTGAGTGTTCTATATACAAAATACGCTGCGGATTAGTTTGAGCGTTCCACTAAAGAGTGATCCCAACGAACTTTGCGGAAGTTTCTTGTTGGCGGCCGCATTGAAACGGTTCGAAAGTATCTCACATTCGTATTCCCGTTTACGTTCGAACCAATTTGATCCATTCGTACTTTCGAACAAAAAAAATTTACTGTTCGCAGTTTTCATGTTCGTGCGCTAGGGACGAATGTTGTTTCGGAGTCTTGTTTTGGGTGAGACTATGAACTGTTTTCGTTTAATCGGTGTGTGAATAATAGAATATGGGTTGGTCCAATTCGGACCTTTTGCCGTATATACGATCTGATACACGATCACAAGAAACCGTTTGGGAGGAAAGTGTCGGACAAGCTTTCAGGAAAACATAAGTTTTCGTAAATCGGTTGACAGATTTCGATGGTACAGCTCATAACCTATTTATAGGTAATTTGCTCCAGCTCTTGCTTTTTATTGTATATTTACTACAAAGTTTTATATATCAAAGAGAACTTTTTATTTCAGAAATCGAAATTTAGTGAAAATCAAATAGGAATAACTTAGGCTGAAATAGGAATTAATTTCTGTTGCAAAAAAATCGATAAGAAATGGGTGGTCCGAATTGGAACAGGATTTTATGCTTGAGTGAAGCCTAGCCTAGCTGATAGAGGCGGGGCACACCTTCCTGACAAAATAGTGTCAAATTTTGGAACCTTATTTTTAACACCGTCCGTTTTAAGATTTTGGCGAATAGTTGGACAAATCACACATCAATGCAATCACCATTTTTTTCTCTACTAATCTTCAGGAAGTCCATTTCGCCTTTGATCTTTTTTACTACAATAGCTCGTGGTGTTTATTTTTGTGTTGTTCCTATTAGCAATCTGAATGGTTTATCTTTAGCAGATCTGTTAGCGACACAAATAATTACATCAACTCATTGAATTTTCAATTTACTTTTACTGACTGCACCAATAGAAATTCTTGCTGTAATGGGGCAATTTTTCTGGCCTAACACCACATATAAATTCTGCATCCTTGAAGAACAGCGTGTACAGTGAAGTACCTATATTGCTTCCTTGTATGACTCCTGATTTGTTCCTAAACTGAGAAGAAATGCGAAGATCTAGGTACCATTTTGCCAGACAAATAAAATGCCAGTCAGTCAGAAGACGCCTATTCGGTCGAAGTCCACCTTTAAACTACCATTCTTTGCCTTTCACTGATCTAGGCAAATTCCTTGTTCTACGTAAAGCAAATTCCCGTAAAATTAATTGAACTCTTCCCTTAAGGTCGTCCTAGCTTTCATATTGTAGTCAGTATTTTCAAGAAAACCGTAAAAAAAACGAAATATGAGAACAACTAGCACAAGTCTTAGTACAAGTGTTGATTCAACCACATTCATTGAAGATCAGCTTGTTGAGAAGCATTAATAAAAGAATATGGCTTCCAAAGAGATTGATGGCGTGTGTAACTTGAAATAAATGTCTTTTTTAACAATTTTCCTATGATAATTCTCTCAGCTGAATAGCGGTAACGAAAAGGTTTATTGATAAAGCTGAACTGTGGTTTTCTTCAGGCTGTATACGTGCTGAAGAATTCAATATTAATTCGTCAAAAGGGCGAAAGTGTTTTTTGTAAACAAACTTGTTTCGCTCATTAGTCTGCTGCTGAGTGGAATTTCATGAAAAATATGCGTTAATGTAAATTTTTACCCTTCGTAGAAATAATTTCAATTGTTTTCTGCTTCGAAATTATAGTAAATTAAGAGAAACCATCAAAATAAAAGTTTGTTTACAAATCTTATTCGCCCTTTTGCAAATTTAATATGGAATTGTTCTTTCATGTGTCTTAATCAGACAAGCTGAATAAATTCTCCAAATCCCGGATGTTTAAGGGTGGAATAAACGATATATGATTACACGTATACTTCCAATGTTCAGCTAGAGCTGAATAAAGCAACTGTTAAAATGTTTATAAAACCACGAAATGTTTGTTGGGTTGTTTCTAGATCGTTGGTCAGTTGATTAAAATCCAATATCTTGCCGCATATTTTGAAGGGTTGGTACCTCAGGCTTAATCTTATTTGAAATGCCTATAGATTTCACACAAGCAAGTTATTTAATGTGGTTTTTGTTTGAGGCGAAACTGAGTCAGTTCCTAACCCCAAATGCTGTCAAAATGTATGAACTGACAGTGGTTGGGGTTAGAACCTGACTCAGTTTCAGGTTCAAGCGAAATCGCCATAAGACAAATGATCTTTGGTTTATTCGTCAAAGATCTATGGTGAAAAAACTGTATGCCAAAATGAGCGGTGAACCCATCTCCGAGAAGACTACAAATGTCATTAAGAAGGTAAATAACCCAACAGTAGCCCCAAAAAACAAAAAAAAACTGTCAGGCCCGGGCCCGCTCGCTGTACTGTCGAGTGCTAAATAAACTGGGTGGATGTTTTTTGATCGACGATGAAAGTTATGCGAAAACCAATTTCAAATAAATCCTGGGGCTCAAATTTAGTAAGGCTACTGCTCGCGGTTTCTAGCAGATTACAGTTTATTTTCGTGGATGAATTATCGAAAAAAATGATTTAGCAAGGAAACTGTTCCTGTCACTTGTCCCGTAATGGGCAGATCCATATACGTTATGGGCAGATCTAGCCGGCTGCCATAACGGCAAGCTGAATTCACGAAATTGTTCACAGTTGCGTCCAGTAGATACTTGTTTTTTCCAATTTGTTTATTTGTGACGGCTCAATGCGTTAGCTTCACGGAGCCGTGGGTCTTTTATATATTTACATGATGTAAAAAATTAAAATATTAAACGAATAATGCTTAGAGTCTATCCGATCCCATACGCGCGGAGATCCGTTTTCGCGTCGGGAAAATAATTGCATCCACGCCAACTGTATCATGAGGGTCATTCATATCTCAGCCGTCGTCGCACATGTCCGGGTCATCAAGTAGATACATGTTGAACGATAATGAAGAGGAAACTGAAGATGGAGCAGTTACCAGTGACAATGGTTGGATAAAGAATTGTTAGAATTTGCTTGCCAAGACCGTGATTGAAGAAGATGTGCGATAAAGTCTCTCGCTAGGTGGGTAAAAAATACAGGCATTTGAAAGTATCCCATATTTAAATGATCTAGCCTTTAATACGTACTATCTTGGATTTGTTTGACATGAGCTAACTTGGAATCGTTCTGAAATATTCGAAATTGTGATATCGGAAATATTCCGAATTGAAAGTTTATTTTATAATATTAATTTCGCACTGAATTAGAAATGACTATGAAATAGGCAATTTCAGAAACTGTATGAATTAAATCAACGGGTATCAAACAAAAGTATGAATTTAACAATTACGCGTTTAGTACAATGTTAGGGAGTTATTTTAGAAACTACCTCATAATTTTATTTTTTTTTGCACAAAATGTTTGAAAAAATATGCAAATATTCCTGAGATTGCTCACAGGTTAAATGTTTTTCCTTGTTTTATCTGTTTCGGACACAATTAAATCCCTTTACGGAAAATCAGTGAAATGTCTTAGTACATAAAATTGTCTAGTGCACTGATAATTGTATAGAATTTTTTTTAATTATAGAGGTTTTAACCTTAGGGTCGCCTCTTTGTCGGGTTAGAGAAATCTCTTTAGAACAATCTCTAACCCTGCGGGGTTGGGAATTGAACAGAGATGAGTAGCGTACAAGGCAATCGATTTACCAACTATGCTATACCCACCCCTTTATATAGACATTTTCCACAACATGGCTACTGGTGGTTTTGCACTTTATCGGTTACAACGAATCATGTATCCTGAAATAACAAAATCAGTAGTGAAGTCTGTTCGAACTCGGTTAGCTAAGGATACTGTAACCACGCTAAGCAACAGATTTAAGATTTTTGTTCAAAATATTGGCACTTAGGTAAATAACCAAAAAAGAACGTTTAATATCATTATTTTTTGTCAGATTTTTATATGCTTAACAAGTATTCTGATCAACAAAACATGTTTAATGTATCACTTACATTGGAACCATATTTCGCATTTCACCTCGGGGATCATTGCTGAAATATTAGCATATTGCCCCTCCCTGGAGCCGCCAGTGGACATTTCATGTACTTTTGCGCTGAACCGTTTATACACGATACGGTAAAAGATCGGAAAAAGTCGCCTTAGAAAAAAATGTGCGCAATTGATCATGCTTTCAGGAAAAAAATATTTATTTGTGAATCGTTTGACACGTTCCAGTTGTATAGCTCATAAACCCTTACCAGGTTCGAATTGGTCCAGTTCTCCCTAATAAGTTCACTGTAACACTTTCGGTTTTACACAGGATAAAGAGACTCGCTAAAATCCATAGACCTGGTAACCAGTCATTCGCGTCATCGAAGGTACGGTGTCGCCATCTACAAAAGTTGTGCCTGTGGATACAAGTGCAGATTTATCTAGAAAGGTACCGATTTTTGAAGCATTTTTGGTACAGATTCTGAACGGTACAGATTACAGATTTTTGTAAAAAAGTACAGATTTTTTTTACATGACAGCAAGTTAAAATTAAAATTGGAATTTCATACGCAATTGTTGTTGTGTGCCGAGTTGTCTGTTGTGTATTTTTATCGCCCAGCTTTGATCGTGAATTTTTGCCTGCAAGACGTTTGTTTATGCAATTAATGTGTTGTGATTCGCTTTATAAAGTGCCTATAATCTGCTGGATATTGACTATTTTCCTGGGGTGCAACGAATTGACGATCTAAACGCATTTATAATTTGCCATCGAAGTAAAAAATCGCCTTCATATTTTTCCATTACCACTACAAGAGAAGAAATTGTCCGTAAGCGTCAACGAGCCATACAACTAAGAGATGACTTGCAACAAGTGTTCGTCCAAACTTATGCCAGGTTGTAATATTGTTACATGCCGTGGTTTCTGTAAGAATGTATATCACGCCGAGTGCGTCGCGCTCACTGCTTCAGAGGTAGCCAGCTTCGATAAACACCACAATATCCTGTGGATGTGCCCGCCCTGCGCTGATATCATGTGCGATGTTCGTAAATTCCAGGCCTTCATAGACAAACGGCAAGCGTTTGAGGAAGCCGCTGGCTATACCCCCGCCCGTCCCGTCACCGTCAGTGTTAACGTGGAGTCACAAACGCATAGTTATAACATGAGTCTGCATGCTGAAGTGTGTGAGATGAAACGACAGATCACTACTATTCTCGTATCGATTGCTGATCTCTCTCGATCGTCCGTCGCTGGATCTTTAGCAGTTCAAAAATCGCCTCTTGCTCGCTCTTCCCCGTTAGCTGCAGACAAATTAAAGCAAGGCCAAAGGGAAAATTGTAGAGGAGATCATTCGTCGGCTACAAATGCTTCTACGCGGCGCTTCTGGCTTTTCTTCACGCGTATTAAAAATTCCGTTACCGAACGAGAAATTGCCGAAATGGTTTCAGACTCGCTTGGAACTCACGCAGTTGTAGTGCGAAAACTTGTACCAGGGTGGAAAACCGGCGAGTCGTTGCCTTTTGTATCGTTTAAAGTTGGAGTAGACGAGTGTTTCAAACATGCTGCATTATCTCCTTCAACGTGGCCGACAGGTATCTGCTTTCGTGAGTTTTATGAGAGAAGCGCTCCATGGCAGCCTACGCAATAAGTTTTTGGTTTATATGTAAACTGTGTAGACTGTGTATCATTGTGATAGTTGCTAAACATGCTATGTAACGAATTTAGTATAAGAGTAGTCTGTATGGCGTAATTTGCCAAAGACGAAACATTAAATAAAATAAAATAATTTAACCATGCGATGCATCCCAGTAAACAGCAGGTAAACGTTGAGTTGGGCAGCAGTGATGGCAAGAATTTGAAGTGGAGCTGGTACTGATTGAGCTTTAACTGAAACGGACATTAGAATGCAATATGCCAGAAATCTGCTTCCAGCAAATCAAAGGGATGATGTCTAAGTGAAAGCCAAGCGGATCTTCTCGGAGTGCATACGTTTACTCTGACCTGCTCCATTTGACTTCCTGCAAGCAGGTTTCTCGCATCCTATTGATGTTACCAGAACCCATCGCAGCTTCTCGCCGCCACTCTGTTGGCCACTTTTGGTTGCAAACAAAATGGCAGCGAGAATTATCCAGTCGAACTCATCCGGAATTATAACTGGTTTCTTGCAGAATTCCAGCTAAAATAAAACAACCGAGTCAGAATGATTGGTTTGATTTTCCCGAATGAAAAATACCTATGCTTAAGAAAAAAAAATTTTTTTTTCAAAAAACCTTGTTATTGCTTTGGTACAGAATCCGGTACATATTTTTCTATAGAAGGGTACAGATAGAAAAGATTTTTCAACTCCCGGTACAGATTTAATTGTGGCAACACTGCTTGTAACGAAATTCGGGAAATATCGTTCAGTCAACTTCGGAATACAGGTAAAATAGAAGATGATGAAGCAGTAGTTGTGAAAAATATTACAAGCTGTTGTCTAAATACTAGTATCTGTGTAAAAAAGAACCCCAGCCCCCTAGTAATGAAATTAGCGAAATGTCTTTCAGTCAACTTCAAAATTTAGGTGAAATAGAAGATGACGAAATAATGGACTATTTGTATTAAGAAGAAAAGATATTACACAGCTTGATTACTTATTTAATGAAATAATTAAAATTATGAACGAATATAAATATAGGGGAACTGGGGGTAAGACGGACATATTAAGATTTTTTATTCAGTTCGTTAATAGGCACAAATACGTTAGCTTAGCGGTGCCAAATTGTTTATTTTTACATTTTGAATATATTAAAACTAAGAGGTTACAATGCACAAATATTTTTAATATTGAGAGGAACATTTTTTACAACTATCTTAAACTAAAACTACGATTCGATATACAAGATTGAACAATAGTTATTTTTACAAAATATTTTTTACAGCTATCTTAAGACTAGGAATGTAAATTAATATACAAGAAGGGGAACAAGCTTTTATGAGAAATTTCACAGCTATCTTAAAACTAGGAATACAATTAGATATACAAGATGGGAAATGAAAAAAATGAGAAAGTTATCTTAAAACTAGGAATATAATACAAATTGGTTTTTGTAACGGCAGCAGAAGATGTATCAGGAACAGGGGGAGTAGGCGAGCACGATGACAGGGAAAGAAGAACAAAACTTGCAACTTTCAGGCCAAGAGAAGATCAGTGACCTGAGTTAGAGCCTCGGGCTGGTAGATGGTAGATGCCTAGGATCGGGTTGACGGCGGAATATCCTTCAAGAGTGATCAGACCATCGACCGCCTCTCGCTTTGAATTCATTTTATGCAGGCATGGTAAAAGTGACGGCAGTCACATAGTAGCACTCTGGTGCTCCAAAAGGAAGGACAGGGAACTTCTAAAAGCGAGAAATGAAGGATATGGGTTAGATTAGGATATTTGTCGTTTCAATAAAAACGTAGATGAGAGACGTATAGGGAAGATCGCGACTTGCCAGGATATCTCGAACTGGAACATCGGGCGGTCTACCTCGGGCTCGGAGGAAATTCTTTAACTGAGACCTGGCGCCACAATACCCGGCGCACACCCAGACAACGTGATCGATGTCGTGATAACCCTCATTACAAGCGTACCGACTACTCTCTGTGAGCCCAATGCGCATCTAATATGTAGTGTTTGGACATAAGCCGGGACATTACACGTATGAAATCCCGACCCACATCCCTGAACCAAGGCTTCGTAGATACCTTCGGGATAATCGAATGTAGCCATCGTCCAAGTTCCCCGTTGCTCCACGAGTTTTACCAACTGTCGAGTGTCCTCTGATGACAAATACTGAAAAATTCGTTGAAGCAAATTGGTCTTTCGTAGATGTCACCTTCTAATGCGCCCACCTTTGCTAAAGATAGATAGAGCAATGAGAGGGGACCCAAAAAAGATAATCTGGTAAGATTTTTCAGATAACTTGCGCAGAGACTCCCGTGTCTTCCCCAGAAAATACGGGAATTGCTTTTTAGGCTTCACCGCACGAAGAGCCTCGATAGGCTGTCCGAAATGATGAAGTAGTGATCTGTGGGCAGAGTAGAGTGACAGGAAAAAAATTAACCCCTATCGGCCCACCCCTGAGTCGATTCCTAGTCTCACCAGGAGTACTTGCACCAAATTTGAAGCGAATCGGACAAGTCTAGCTACCGGACCAACATGCCTGAAGTTTGTATGAGATTTTTCGACAATTTACATGGAGAAAACCCACTAACTCGCATTTTTGCCACTAGGTGGCACTGTATGCATCGTATTATCACTGTAAGTGAAAATTAGAAAGATAATTTAATTGTCTACAACTTTGTCGAAGACTACTTGTCAATCCGGCTTTGTTAAAAGAAGTTATTAAACTTTTAACGAAGTGATGTCTGAGTCAGTTTTCCATTGGGCCTAGCAGTGTCTGGTTGTGTATCAGTACTCGATTCCCACAAACTAAATTTTTTTGTGCAATAACCATTAGATTTAGCTCAATAGTATGTTCAGAAGAGTTGCAGTAAATAATACGAGTCATGTTTTGGTTAGAAAATTTTAGTTCCACATTGTGCCGCCTAGAGGGCGCCAACACTAACTTTTCAACGGAAAAAGATAGATATTAGGTGTTTTCTACAAAGTTGTAGAGCAGGAATTTTTCAATAATTCTTCCGAACATTTTGATACTCTATCTCTCTTCTATGAAAAGTTAGTGCTGGCGCCATCTATGCGGTCACAGTTGGAACTAAAATTTTTCTACCAAAACATGACCCGTATTATTTACTACAATTCTTTTGAACATACTATTGAGCTAAATCTAACGGTTATTGCACAAAAATGTATAGTTCGTGGGAATCGAGTACTGATACACAACCATGCACAACTAGGCCCCATAGAAAACTTACTCAGACACCACTTCGTTAAAAATTTAATAACTTCTTTTAACAAAGCCGGATTGACAAGTAGTCTTCGACAAAGTTCTAGACAATTAAATTATCTTTCTTATTTTTACTTACAGTGATAATACGATGCATACAGTGCCATCTAGCGGCAAAAATGCGAGTTAATGGATTTTTTCCATGTGAATTGACGAAAAATCCCATACAAACTTCAGGCACGTAGGTCCGGTAGCTAGACTTGTCCGATTTGCTTCAAATTTGGTGCAAGTACTCCTGGTGGGACTAGTAATCGAGTCAGGGGTGGGCCGATTGGGTTTTCGAAAATTCATTATTTTTCTGGGCAGTCTAGGGCAGAGTCTCGAAGATGCCAAGGGTGTACTGAATAGCAGCTAATTCTGCGACGTAAACTGAAGCGGGATCATTGAGCTTGAATGAAGCGGTGATAGTACTATTGAAGATACTAAAGCCAGTGGACCCATCGAGATTTGATCCGGAAGTGTAGAACATTTTGTCACAGTCGACTTTTCGGAATTTATCATAAAATATATTGGGGATCACTTGCGGGCGTATATGCTCCGGGATTCCACGGGTCTCTTCCTTCATGGATGTGTCGAAGAATTCAGTTGAATCAGAAGTATCAAAGAAACGGACACGGTTGGGATTGTACGAAGAAGGATTGATGCTCTGTGCCATGTAGTCAAAGTACAAGGACATAAATCGGGTTTGAGAATTAAGCTCGACGAGCCTCTCGAAGTTTTCAATCACCAACGGGTTCAAAATGTCGCATCGGATGACCAATCGATATGAGAGTTACCAAAATCTATTTTTTAGCGGGAGAACGCACGCCAGCACTTCGACACTCATCATATCGGTCGAGTGCATGCAACCCAAGGCAAAGCGCAAGCAACGATACTGGATTCTTTCCAGTCATATGAAGTGTATGTTCGTAGCGGAGCGGAAACAGAAAAACCCGTACTCCATCACCGACAATATCGTTGTTTGGTACAACCTGATCAGGTCTCCTAGGATGGCCCCTACCATGTTCCAGTTATTTTCCGGAGAAAATTGATCCTTTGTTGGCTTTTTTGTTTCAGATACCTAATTTGACATCCCCAGGTACCTTTATAGTCGAACCAGACACCGAGATATTTGAATGTGAAGACCTGATTGATCGTTACATCTATTAATAGAAGCTGGAGTTGCGCCGGTTCACGCTTCCTAGAAAAGACAACCAATTCAGTTTTTTTCCGTGGAGAACTCGATACCCAGCCCAAGCAGACAAATTGTCCAAAGTATCTTGTAATGGTCCTTGCAAATCGGCAGCATTGGACCCTGTAACAGAGACCAGCCCGTCGTCTGCAAGTTGTCTTAGCGTGCATGAATTGGCAAAATAATCGTCAATGTCATTCACGTAAAAATTTTAGAGTAGGGGACTTAGACATGAGCCTTGGGGAAGACCCATGTAGCTAAATCGCAATGTTGTTAAATCGCCATGCGAAAAGTGCATGTGCTTTTCAAACAACAGGTTTAGCAAAAAGTTATTTCAAATTGGTGAAAGACCTTGGTGCAGCTTCTCTGACAGAATATTGATAGAAACTGAGTCAAAAGCCCCTTTAATATCCAGGAAGACTGATCCCATCTGTTCTTTGTTAGCATAGGCCATTTTGATTGCTGTATAAAGCAACGCAACCGAAACCGTTCGTCCCTTTGCCTTTGCGGAAACCGAATTGTGTCTCTGACAGTAAGCTATTTGCTTCAACGCAATTGTAAAGGCGAAACAAGATTCATTTTCTCGAACAACTTCCTAATACAGGACAGCATTGCAATCGGTCGATACGTGTTGTGGTCGGAGGCTGGTTTTCCTGGTTTTTGGATGGCGATGACCTGCACTTGTCTCCAGTCATGAGGGACAATGTTACCCTCAAGAAACTTGTTAAATAAGTTCAACTAGCGCCTTTTGCAGTGTCAAGCAGATTCTTCCGCAAGTTGAGTTTATTTCTGTCTAACCCTGGGGCGTTATTGTTACATGATAAGAGAGCAAGTGAGAACTCCACCATCGAAAACTGTGTTTCGTTCGCGGTATCGTGAGGAGACGCGTCGCGTTTTCTGTACCAGGATAGAGTCCGGACACATCATCTTGGCGGAAGCGAAAAGCCAGTGGTTTGAATATTCCACGTTCTCGTTGGTACTGTTTCGGTTACGCATACGTCAAGCCGTACCCCAAAGAGTGCTCATCGCTGTTTCTCTCGTTAACCCGTCGACGAACAGGCGCCAATAACTGCGTTTTTTAGCTTTCATTAGACTCTTCATTCGCCTTTCTAACGACGCGTACTGTTGATAGCTAGCGGGCAACCCGTTTTCCCGGAAGGCCTTATATGCAGTGGACTTCTCCGCGTACAGCTCTGAGCACTTTTTATCCCACCACAGGGTGGGAAACCGTCCATGGGTATTCGCGCTGAGTACTGGTTTAGTCTGAGCTTGATTCGCGCTGACGAGAATCAAGCCAGCCAAAACCTGTACTCTTCCTCCGGAGGAAGTTCTTGAGTGGATTCGATTTTAACGGATATCGCGGTCGCGTAATTCGTCCAATCAATGTTCCGTGTGAGTTCATACGAGACATTGATTGTTTCTGATGGTCTTGAACCGTTAGTAATTTAAATTACGATAGGCAAATGATCGCTACCGTAGGGATCAGGGATCGCCTTCCACATACAATCTAACTGTAACAATGTCGAGCAAAGCGGTAAATCCAAGCACTCGCGCGTGCTGGTGGTGTAGGAATACTCGTCATTTCTCCCGTGTTTAAGATGGTCTTGTTGATATTGTCGCAAAGATCTTGGATCATCACGAAGACAGCCCCATACCGTACCGTGCGAGTTAAAGTCTCCTAGAACTAGCCGCGGTGCCAGTAAGGATTCCGTGATATTACAAAGCGTTCGGTTCCCTACCGAGGCTCTGGGAGGAATGTAGATGGAAGCAATGCAAAGGTTTTAGAACTTGACAAGCGACAATTTCAATGCCTGGTGTCGAAGAGAGGTTGATTCGGTTGAAAGAATAGCACCTTTTAATCCCCAAAAGTACTCCTATGTAAGAGTTTTCTCGATCCAGACGAATTATATTAAAGACGTGAAAGTTGAGATTGACATGGGAAGTTAATCAAGTTTCACACAATGCGAAAACATCACATTATAAACTGTTTAGTAAAAATTTGAAGAAATCGATTTTCGGGAGGATACTTCTGCAATTAAAAATGTGGAACGCTTCACGATTTTGCGTGTCATCCTTGCGCAGGGCCCATGCTAATCTTCTCTGTATCGTTCCAATTTTAGTATATGTCCAGCCGAAGCTAGGACATATTATTAAGAATACACTGATAACATAGTAAGAGCATGTTTTTGTCAACATGTAGTACTCTATGTTGTAGCTCCATGTGTTGGCTTTCGAGTGCACAGAGTGCAATGAGTATCATTTTTTAAAGAACTAGAAAACGAGAAAATATCTGCACTTTTTCCAGACTGCGGGTGAAACGGACATATAGTGGGGTATGACGGACATGTTGCAGAAATGATGATTATAACACAAAATATTAAAAAAAAATTTCTAACGGATGTTTTGAATAAATTGTGGTTCTTCTTAACATATATGTTCAATTAGAGGTGAAAAATAACGTTTTGGGGTTTGATTTAGAGTTGCAGCAAATGATGTTTTTTATTATAGTTTATTGCAGTTGTCACAAAGAGAGCTATACAATCAGCTCCAATGATCAGGCACAATCACTTATACAAAACTAGAAATTTATATATTAAATGCGCAATTGGTAACATCAGTTTCTCCATTACACACAGCCAGAGTATGGGACCTGCACAAAGTCGTCTATCTTTTCCAGGTTCTAGGAATTCCGTATTTAACCTCGGTCACATTAGCGTTCATCCAGCAGTATACTGCATGCGAGACTTCAGCTAACTGGATGGTTCTCCACGTTTGACTGCTAGAATTTCGTTTCTACACGCGAGACATTCATATAAGGATGAATCCTTGATGAATCAATAGAACTGATCAAGATTGCCCGTCTTGCCTCACCACTACCTATATTTTTTAAACATTCACGCAAAATCATCTTCTCTGTTATTTTCCACAAAGATGTCACTTGAGAGTTCTTCGAAATAAAGAAAAAAAATCCGTGAAAAAATTGATTTTTTCCTCGATAAACCTTAAAATCGGAAACTTGAAAATTACGTCCGCACGAAGCTGCACTACTGATTATCAATATTTGCTTAAATTGTACACGTTTAGCAGTATTCAAGTACTACTAAGTATTTCATAATTCAAGGTTATCCATAATGATGGGGTACACATACAATACAATTGAAGTTTTAATGTTATATCCCTAAAATAACCATGTGTCCGTCTTACCCCACCTATCCGTCTTACCCACAGTTCCCCTATAATAAGTTCATTGTAAGACTTTGAAGTTTCAAACCCCGTTTTACCCAGAGTAAAGCGACTCCTTGACATCCATAGACTTGATAACGAAATCAGGAAAATATCGTTCAGTCAGCTTCAGAATTCAGGTAAAATAGAAGATGATGAAGTAGTAGCAGTGAAGAAGATTACAAGCAGTAGTCAAAATACTGATATCTGTGTAAAGTGTTACGTGCACTCCACTAAGATTTCCGTGATCGTGTATATTGTGAAATAGTGGTAATTCTCGGTACGGAACTACACCTTGATTAATAGACTCCTGCTTTTAGTCGCCTCCTACGACATGGGAGCTGGAACCCAGTGGCTCAATTCTTGGCCGGATGCCACACGGCCTCTAGGCAGGTTCGTCTGTACGCATCGAAATTTGATAATCGAAACCCAGCAAAAGTTCACCGAGCTACCATCAGCCGAAAGTCTCAGCCAACAAAAATCCGGCGAAATAATGCCGATCATCGGTAAAAAGAAAACGGTGCGTAAAGTGAACATTCCGCAGCGTAATACAGCATACTGGAAGTTTACCCGACTCTTCCCAGGCTTCATTCGCCATTGAAAATATTTTAAACCGCCTCAACAATTTTAACCATAGCAAGGGTTGCAGTTGGAATTGGGGTTCCCTGTTTGATGTGTTTTTACCGCCGGAACAGGAAGTCCGTAGTGCAATTCTTAACCGGTTAAAACAACCAATATTGACACTACACCACACTATCGGATTATGTTCGGAGAAGAAAGCTGCCATTGAAGGACAGCTTCTATAGATGGCCGAGCAGCCGTTACCCTTATAATCCCCCCCACTGCATTCCAAAATACGTTAACACGAAGACAAACTTTTACTCATGCTGATTTATCTATGTAAATATTATATTTGTGTTCCTAGTGTGTCATAGTCGACATGTTGCTCATCAGGCTCATGGCAGTCGTGTCCGTGTAAATACAGGGTGTTTGATTCATGGTTAAGAACCTCTCGAGGGATGATTGACTGTCGTATTTGGAGAAAAAATCGTTCTACACATGCCATCAAATCTTAACCGTTACTAAGTTATTGAACTTTTTGTGTTGAAAGTTTCGTTGTCTTAAAATAGATCTAACTCAAAAAGTATACATTTGTATTTCAAATCTTTTAGATACATTGGATAGGTGAAAAAATTTCCCATTGAATAATGTCCTCACATGTTTCAGCTAATGAGGTTAAGTAACCTTTTCACAGTAATTTATTTAAAATTTAACAATTTGGATCGATTTTTCGATCATTTCGCGAAAATCTTAATAGTTAACATTACCATTTTAATAATTCAGATTGTTAGTCTTGAAGGGCTGCATAATGCATTCTTTGACATGATACACTTATCTTGTCTTGTTTTCATGTATTTGGGTTATTGAACTTGGATATTTTTATCTTATTTTAATTAAAATAGCTCTTATTGGAAAACTATGGCACTTATTGTACCTTTTCTTATTTTTATTAGAAAGCCAGGAAAATTTTGCAGAGAAAAAATACCTTTCAGTTAAGTGAATTTAGTATGCTTTTAGAAGTTAATTAGTTTAAGTTAGTGTTATTATTAGCATTTTCGTTATTTTCTTAAAATAGTAAGTATTAACATCACCATTATTATCATGAAATTAATGCATCTCGGCAAGTTCTACAATTCTTTCTTTAGCTCCATTCAATTATCTCTTTCCGTTCCGAAGCAAAATCATTTTTATCACCTCGTTTCATATGCAAAAACAACCATGGCGAACCCACCACATTTGTGGTTTGGCCATGCTGTGTTAATTATTAAATTGCAACGAAATGAAAAGCGATAGAGATAATGTGTCAAATAACAAGTTATAGAAAATGTTAAGGGGCACCAAATGAACAATAGTAACGATAAATTTAGTTGATTAATAATTAGAATAATTACAAAACTCCAAAAACGCTAATTTTGAGTTATTTTACTAGTAAAAAGTTATTCAGTACGCTTAACTAAAAGATATTTTTACATGCATCGAAAGGAAATTTTCTCAGCTTTCCATTGAAGCCTTGGAAATAACGATATAAAGCATATTTTTTAGATTAGAGTCTTTGAAGCACTTGCAAGTCGCTGACAGGAAACGTTTAGTAATGAAATTCCAAGAAACTACAAGAGATAGGAATATGAGGTTGAATAACAAATTATGAACCGTCCTAAAATCCAACTTTTGGATATTAGATATTGCTATGAACATAAATCATTATTTTCAGAAAATTATCAAAAACCTCATCAGAAAAACCGACTTTTAACTATTTTGCAATATAAAGATAATTACAATTAATTAACTCAAAGATATGAGAACACCATTCAATAGAAAATTTTCTCACCTTTCCAATGGAACTAAAAGATTTAAAATACAAAATCTACTTTTTTAGTTAGAGGTATTTTAAGATAAATAAGTTTTTTACGTTTTAGCATAACGTAACGGTTCAGATTCGATGGTATATAGTATATGGTATGTAATAGACATTACCGCAATTATATTGAACATAACCAGCTATTGGATAAATGAGAAGGGCACAATTGCACCACTAGGTGGATTAAAACAGGTTTTGTTATTGGTTTCGCGACGACTGGGGTGTTTTAATTTTGTTAGTTTTCGTAATAATCCTAAACTCATTGGATGCTATTGAGATCTGGCAAAGAACATTTTGGAATATTAATAGTTTCGATTTTCGCAACACTATTGATTCTCATCATATGAATGCCTCGGGTTGCAATCCATTCTTTCTCGCATCCTTTGGAAAATATGACATGTACATGTTTGGCAGCCACAGCACTGAGTTATGATGATAAACGGTCACACGTGAGCAATTTTCGGTTGGAAAGTCATGTGCGAAAAAATACAAGCTGTAAAAGGTAAACAGAGTAAAAGGCACCCGGAGCAAATATATTACAGTAGGTATACGTGATGAAAGCACTCCTCATTTACGGCATGTGTTGCACCATGTAAAGTACAGCATCTCAATGAGCTTATCGAAAAATTGCACCGTGCAAACTGTAGGTTTCAAGAGAAGCTTTTGTAAGGCAATAGTAGCATAGTTCCATAGCAAGCGAAAAATCTCCACAGTTGATGGTCCCTGATGGTCATAGACTAAGAATAATATATTTAATATCCGAACAAAGAGTACATATTTAAATGAAAGTAAGTTCACTTCACCTATCAGCTACAAGGAAGGTGGCTATTTATCAATACTGGCGAAGTGTTTACTAATTTAATACAAGGTTTTTGTGGCAACGCCGTTTGTGTTGGCTGAGAATGTTGTAAAGGTTAAATGGAGCGGGGCCCAGGGCTATGAGAACGGTGGTAGCGGGGGGGGGGGGGGGGGGGTGGTTGATTCAAACCCCCTCGATTTCTCAGAAAATTGTAAGACTTTCTGACTGTCGTACATATTCTGAAATATTAATTTTGACAGATCAATCTCATTCAACAGTTTTTTCAGAAAGGAGATACAACATGTTTCATTTTTTGCCATCCTCAAAACAAATATCATTGGAATGGTAAAACCGTGATTACAGTAACAAATGGGACGTGCATAACGTAGTTGGTAAATCGATTGCCTTGTACGCAGCTCACCTGGTTTCGATTCCCAACCTCACAGATAGGGTTAGAGATTTTTCCAAAAGAGATTTCTCTAACTCGAAAAGAGGCGAACGACCCTAAGGTTAAAACCTGTATAATCAAAAATTAATTTTTTGACGTAGGACTACGTCTTTGTTTTCGTTAGCACACGCGACATACAAATGCACACGCGATCGAACACGTTAACGTACAAATGCTCGAGTCATTCGCGATGACACACGTGATCGTGAAGTCCCTATACCCGCGCATACCTGAACCGTACAATAAATATCTCATTCAGAATCATGGCCCGCTGCAATTGGCCTAAAGTAGTGTTTTAATGAGCGCCATTGCCTGTCTCGTCTGCAGTTGTAGTGTGTGATTCTGACGGTAAGCCCTTCCGAGAACCTAGCTCTACAGCTCCAGTTGGACAAC
Organism: Topomyia yanbarensis; assembly: GCF_030247195.1. NCBI lineage: Eukaryota > Metazoa > Arthropoda > Insecta > Diptera > Culicidae > Topomyia > Topomyia yanbarensis. Next base: position 310,873,953 of record NC_080671.1, read on the forward strand.
TCTCGAAAAAAACGGTGTTCATTACGAAATTCGTGCTAATAAAAAACTTCAAAAAAAAACTCTTTCGCTGCCGGTTTTTTAAGCGAGTTTTCCAATTAACATGGTTTTTTACCCGGATTTTCGAATTAATTCGGTTTTTACGTAGAATTTAAAATTGACGTGTTTTTTTCAAGCGGTACGCATCCCCCGCCTTAAAAATCCTGGGTGTTCTTATCATTGGTGTGGGGCTTATAAATGCCATTTTACGTTGCAACGGATAGCAAAGAAGTGATTTTAGAGAATAGATGTTTGTTGGCTCTAATCTAGAAATTGGATGGACGATTTTTTTGACGTAGGACTACGTCTTTGTTTTCGATATGGGGGTGCACTTTGCAAATTCAACAAAAATGGTATGTAACGAAAAGTGGTCCAATTTTAAACGCTTATAATTCAGTCATCTTACGGCAAATTTTCAATTTTTTTTGCGCATATCGCTCAGAAATACTTCTAAGAATAGATTCCAATAGATAAACCCAAAGATTTTTGATAGCATGGCATTAAAATTTTAAATAATGTTCAACATAGTTAAAATACCACGCATTTGCACACAGAAGGCTGCGCTTCCCTAGTCTGGCACGACAGATTTATGTACCTAACGCGCAACGCTTCTATGAATGACGTCATCATCGACTATTTAAAGAGCAGATTTGGTCGGGCAAGCTCAGTTGCCTCTTGGACAGCAAGCAGAGCAGATCACTGCGCTGCATGGTCCCACAGCCAGTGTAGCAGAGGCTAGCGTCGTAGTACTAGTTGTCTCTTTTGCACCACCCATCATCACCAGCGTTGACTCATTTTGCTTGGTGCGTATCTTCCATTCGTGTACGGACACGATGTACTGGCACAGCTTTTTGATTCAAGCAAGGTACACCGTTCGCTTGGGTTATTGTTTGAGGCGAATGTGTATCCAAGCTAGCCTAAGATCTTTATAAATGTTATGAATGTACTGTATTAGTAAACTAGTGTTTAAGAAGTGTTAAATTTAAGCAGTGTTTTAGTGTTAATTTTTGTATCATTTGATTTTGTTAACTGTTGGCACTTTGAAAAGATGGAGGTTTTGTGCCTACGAGAGAGGGAGTGTTGAGAATCCACTCCCTCTCAATAAAGATAAAAAAGAAAGTGTTGCGTGTATGATAAAAATCTGAGCTTTCGTTGCGCGAAGCGAAAGCTTTCGGTTTTTCTTTGCGTTGTCGTCTCCATGACAGGCTAAGGAGACGAAAACTTTCTTAGCAACAAATTCACGCGAATTGAAGAAAGTGCAACGAAGGTTTATTATTTACGTTTCATCAATTTATTGATTCCACGAGATTCATTTCCACTCAACCTATCCCACTTTGATTCTACCAATACACTACAAAGCCTATTTATGAATGGATGCACTGTTACTCAAAAAATCGCTGCCAAAAATGCATCTAACTCCATCCATAAAACTATTTTCGATTCTTGTATATGTTTTGCTTCGATACATGATTAAGACCACTGCATTCGCTACATTTATGTGTACTTTAGGAAAATTACAATAACGGCAAAATAAAACTATAAAGCTTATCCTATACAAGAACTGTGACTGTATTGTCTAAAACATGATTTTTAAGCATCGGTCTGGTTGTTTACCGCACACAATAGAAAACTTTTTAAAATTTTAAAGCAGTTCCAGATATTAGTTCGGTTTTCCATCGCAGTTTTCTGTCTGCTTTCTTTAATCGGATTCGATCGCTCATTGTAAATAAAATTACCTGATGAGCAAGACGGTTTGATTCATGAAGTGAACTGTAGAACGAAATGTTTGATTAATTATTAATCCAAATGTAATCAGAAATTAAATATTTCACGTATTGCAGTCCTACGTCTGCAATTCGTACAACCCCATAGGGCTGTTCCTTGTAGTTTTTTTTATTATTTTAAAGACGCTCACCACATTTGTGCAAAATGAGCGTAAGGGGCTATTCGGACGCCCTATTTCATCAACCACCGTTCAACGGCTTGCGGATGCGCGCAAGATTGCACACACCACAGCAAAGAAAATATATGATGTGCCAATCGACAGCTGCGACTACCCAGATTAATTTTTTTACACATTGTTTTTTGCTACTTCAGGAGTTTCTCCAATAATAATTTCATGGGTAAACACAATTCCATTGTGAAAAAAACTAAAAAATACGGTCTGAATTGCCCCGTAAGGAGGCCCGAATTACCCCTACATTGTAAAAGGATGGAAAAATGCAGTTTTGCTAATTGTCGTCTAGCGCTGCCATGGAGTGGTGCTAATTTTTATCCCTCTACAATGTAGCTGACTAACTAACTACAATTAAGACTTTTGACCGTAAAATTCTTTCACATCTATTCACCTAACAGGGCGAGTTGCTTAGGTAGCTCTAAATAGCCCCGGGTTCCCCCACGAAAAAAAAATCTGGTGAGATAAAGCGAAAACGTAACTTTTTTAATTTAATGCTTTTTCCACAAATCTAATAGTTTCTGAGTTATAGTGATGTTCAATTTTATAAAATTCATGAAATTTAGAAAAATATTGTACAAAGTTCAAAACTTGAAAAAATATCACGGTGAAACAGCAGGAACTATGAAACGTTCGCAATAAAACCATAATGCATGAACGGAATCGTCTTATTTTCTCATATTTCATCATATCTAATTCTTTACACGTGTTGCTATTTCTGACAACTCTCTCTCTCTCTCTCTCTCTCTCTCTCTCTCTCTTTTAATGGATATTTGTTTGTTTTGTAACAGCCAGAGTAACCTTACAATGAAAAACATTATTCCATTTTGGCGAGTTGCCGTTCGTTGAATAAATGTTTAGTCTATTCCTATTTATAGTAAATTTCATGTCATGGTTCTGTGTAATTTGACAATTTTCATTAATAGACCCATTGGGTAACTGTGAAACGATGGCGTATGGGGAACAATAGTTTTGTTTGTTTTTGTAATCTATCTTAAAATGAGAACGGGTTCCGATTTTTCACAGTCAAAACTAATTTTGCAGAAATTATCTTTTCTTTCAGGATCACAGCTAATAACCATATATGGTGGTCCGATGCTACGCGTTGATATGATTTCTTCCGTAAACAAACGATTTACGCCTCAATGTAACTTTAATTCGAAGCGTTAGGATTATTTATTCACCAAAATAAAAAAAAAATTGCAAGTAGAATATTTCACTATATATGACGTCGTGTTTCATAGTTCCTGCCCATGGGACACTGGTACATTTTAGCACCTGTTTATTATCCAAAAAAAGTTATTTCCCATGAAAAAATATATATGTCAACAACAAAGTGGAGCTATGTATCACTTATAGCTACACAAACAACATGTATTATCATAAAAATTCAAATTCCTGGAGGTGTAAATAGAGGTTAAACTTTCGGAAGCCGCTTTTATCGAGCACATTACGGTGTACCTTGCTTAGAAACCGCTGAATACAAACAATTGCAAGATTTGTGGCAGCTGCTCAGGTAATGTTGACAATAGCAAAAGCTGTGGCAACCGCCTCAAAACGTACAACCAGTACCATCATTGAGGAAGTTCACACTTGTAAGGACAAGAAGCAAGGACGAAATCAGTTATTCGTGAACTTAAAGGCAGCAACTACGATGATGACAGGGAAACACGCAGTTGGAGAGAAAAACAGTCCCTCACCTCGGTCAACCACCAAAGCTCGTTTTATTATGTTTATTGTTTACACAATGGAATTATATACCCACGGCTCCGTTTGTCATTTAAATGATAAGTTTTTGAATTGCGCTCAATTTGGAATTTCTGTATTAGATCGGTGCACACTGTACACTCTGTACTCATAGTATAAACACCAGGCATCACATTCAAGCGGGCTACACGAAAAATTTCAATTTGTCTGCGAACGATACAGCCGCGAAGACAGTTTTTGTTTCACGTCATTTTTGCGCAATTTCATTTTTATTGACACTTCATTTCATTTTTACGAGCAATTCGTTTCGTACACTGTTAATCCGCAAAACCGTGATATCTTTAACAAAGGTGTAAAAGAAAAAAAATGTTTAAAAGTGGGCAGGGCAAAAAGTGGTAAAACATAAAACATACATTGCTCTGAGGCGCGATACACTTAATGTTGCCACCAACAGCAGCATTTTAGTCGGTTTCTATGGTTTCTAATTAATGTTCACGTAAGTTTGAAAAGGACGTGATAATACAGCGAACAGACATCAAAAGGCAATTACGAAGAGCGACTAAAATGTTGTGACTGGTTGAATCTATTAGCCAATAGGTGCGGATAAATGCTTCGATTGCACGTCTTCAGTATGCGACAGTCTTTCGTTCTGGTTTTGCTCGTCATGGAAAAAATAGAAAGATAACCTTAAATCAGAGAGAAAAGAAAGAAAAAAGGATCAACCATTCGAAATCGAATCAAGAGCACCTCTTCTGTCTCACTTAACACGAGTGCTTTCGGAATTACGCTGATATTCTCATATCGGTTGGAATACAATGGCATTTTCGTCTTCGTTATCTTTGATGCGTTAGGTGTAATCACTTTAATTGAAAGTTTTTCGAACATAGTGGTTAAACAAACCTGTAATCAGACAAACATTACAACTTTGTTCCAGAAGTCATACATCTCTTCCAACCTAGATGATTATTGTAAAAAATCAAGATTAATTATTTTGATTCAAAAACAAACCAATTACAGAGTGAGCAGATTAGTGTCAACATATTTGTTCAACGAATTGACAAAAGTTTCGCAAAAGTTTCACGGGAAACGGATGATTTGCTGTAATTTAAAAACAGATAATTCTAAAAGAAACCCTTTTCAGCAAAGGAGAAGTAAGTGCGATGTGTTTTCTCCCATGTGTCGGAAACAAGTGATGCTTAAAATTAGTAAGCTCATATTTATGTTCTATTTGTGTCATCAATGTTACACTTAACAAATTTTACGTAAATTGAAAGCTTTCAGTAATCAGTGCTAAGTGATTTTCTTTCGATTAGTGAACAATTCCTGAGCAGTTTCTATCAGTATATTAAATTCGGGGTAGTTTCCATTAATAGATTAAATCATTGAAATACACATTTTGCATTGCCCAAAACCCATGAATTCCTAAATAAAACCAAATATTCACGCATAATATTTGCTTAATCTAGGTAATCTTGTCAAGTCCCAACGGTTTTGCAGGTTGACTAAAACTCAATAGAGCTAAGGTTCTTGTTCTTGCTTTGTAGTGAAATCAGTAGTTTTTTGCGCAAACTTCACATTTTGATTTTTATCATAGGCAAACGAAAAAAAAATTGTTTTTCTCAGTATTTTTATGATTAAGACATTATCATTTAAATTGCAAATTTCACAAAGTTCAGTTAAGGCAAACTTCGGGTGAAATAACAGAACTAGTAATAGTAGCGAAACATCTGATCGTGAAAATAGGTGTTGAACTTATTTTTTATATTAACTTATTTTATACAAATCGCCTGCCTGATTTAAAGCAAATTTCGACATTCACTTTGTTCGGGCATTCTTTGCAACGGTAAACTTGGATTTCGCACTAATGTATTCCTATCCTTTGAGTTAATCTTGACGTTGGTTTTGTCCTCCATCACGGCGGAATACGATTGGATTATAAATTAAAATAATAATAATAATCAAATTCAACTCGTCGATGCACTATAGAATTTCTTGTAATAGATAACATATTTTTAGGATTTTTGGTGTCTATTGTCTTAATTTTGTAACTTTTCATGACTACATTCAGTTTCCAGTGACTATCTCATGTCATCAGAATTAATACATTTATGCAATAATCTTTAAGCCCCTCCCGAAAAAAAATCAAAATCCTGGCTACGGGCCTGAATAGCGCAGGCCATTGCTGCAAAGTCATTGCGAAATCACTACACCAAATCCCTAGCTACTTGTGCAGTTTTTTACGCAAACTTTACATATAAGGAGTTATTTCCCGACCCGGGTCCTGATCTATAAGACAAAAAGGGAAAAAATGGGTTAGAATTACGGCAGGAGTCCCGCAAGGCTCTATCCTGGGTCCAACGATTTGGAACGAAATGTACAATGGCGTGCTGATACCTAAGCTGTCTATGGGTGTAGAGATCGTTGGCTGCACGGGCGACATCATACTGGGAGATACGCTGGAAGAGTTGGAAATGTTAGCAATGGAGATAATCGACAGGTTTGGAAACTGGATGCAAGAAGTGAAGTTGCAGATAACTGACCACAAATCAGAGGTGCTATTGGTCAGCAACTACAAAGTGCTGCAGCGACGTCCATCGTCGGGGACTAGACGGAGTAGTTCGCGAACAAGTCGGGAGCTTAACAAGGAAGTGTTGCTAAATGGCACAAGAAGGGAGCCAAAGGGCCTAAAAGAGTTGCGGCACTGAATGGCATCGGAAAGAGAGTCAATGGGCTCAAGAAGTTGCGTTGTTGAATGGCGCAAGGAAGCCGGATTGTAGCATTGAATGGTACAAAGGAACTGAAGAATTCAGGAAATTAAACAATCTGAAGTTTACCACCTAGATTGTTCTTGAAAGAGGAAAAGCCCTAATTCTCTACCCACAGCTAGCTTTTCTACTACCACACAGAAGTTGCCACGTTGTGTGGATGGTCGAAAACTGGTAGTGTGTCTAGGAGGGGTGCTGTGACTATACTCAAGTAACTAACTACTAAGTAATTGGATTAAAGTGCGTGTATGTACATAAAAAACCCTCGAAGTAATGCCGTAAGGTAGTGTCGAGAACAGGTTCCATGCAAGAGTAATTTTTATAGCGGGTCGAGTGGCTGCCCAAACCCGTTCCCAGAATTATTGGTTTTTATACATTTTTTTCTTCTTAGGGTGTTTTTGGACATTTTTCCGGCTCTCTACAGAAAAAAAGACATGTTAGAAGGTTTTTATTATAAGACATGATAACATTAAATTTTTCACTTGCAGTAATAATGCTTTACGGAAATTCGAGAGGGTTTGTACGTACACATTCTTGGCATGGTAAATGCGTTCAAAAATATTTTCACGTTCTACTACGTCCTTATACACGCTGTTCCCCTTTGCTCATAAGCGAATTCCTGACATGAATTGCTTATAGCTCTGGAAACTGGATTCTAACAGCACTGCGAACTTACTATTCTTCTATAAAATTCTTCTCATAGACTGCTTAATTCGACTGGTCTGTCTATGAAAGTACCATCTCTATCACTTGAAATACATGTGCTTTGGCAGCTCGCAGTTTTCAGTAGCAGTTTGATCACTCGCACTTAGAAAGTGCGGAGTCCAGGTTGGTGGGAAGCGCGCAATATGAATTTATTAAATTTGTTTACAAACGGGTACCACAAAAGATTAAAAATTAATCTGACCTAATAATTTAGAGTGGTTGGAAATAGAATGGAATTTAATGTCATAGGAGTTGCTTATTCGCGCAGCTTAAAGATTAAATACATAGGTTAACTTTTTTTCATTCTAGTTTTGTTCTTCTCGTCTGTTTTATTGATTTTTTCAATGCAGATGGTGACTATCAAAATGGTTGTCTGAGAGAGGGCTATCACTTCCGCTTCATTGTAAAAATCTATTTGGTTCAATATTTACAGCAGCAATGTTATATTTTTACCATTTTTTGTTAACCATTTTTGTTAACGACCTATTGAGTCAATTTATCAACAGTTGTTACGGCATTTAATTAGCAAGGGACTGGAAGGTGAAGTATATTTTTCAATATTAAGAGCCATAGTACTCAAGGGAGAGCAAGGACTTGAAGGGAGAAAGTTTAGAAAAGCGTGGAAGGATCATATATGCAAGCTTAGAGCTCACCGGCGACTTAACTTTTTGTCTGCTACCGTAGGAGTCAAGATCTTTTGGCATTTGAAATGCGAATCACCTGAGTCTACGGCATGTCCGGACAAGCGTAAAGTAACTTGTTACTTCATGCTGTCGGAACCGACCGGAGTAGTACTATGGCTCTTAATATTGAAAAATATACTTCACCTTCCAGTCCCCAGCAATGTTATGTTATGTTTATTTATTTGAACAAATCATAGCACTTTGAATTTGTCCCAAGACTTTTGTACTACCCGATAATCATTGTTTCTTACCTATTTTTTGGGTGCATCAGATTTCAAATACAATATAGAAAAGGAATATTCGTCCATAACCAGTTTTGTTTTTTACATAAAACTTGAGAATATGCGGTACGCAATGCACACATCCTATGTTATGAAAGTTCGCTTATTCATGTGTGTCCTAATCCATTGCCACAAATTAATTACAGACCAAGGACATTTGCGGCTTTTGTGTAGAAGGGAGATGCTATATGTAAATCCAGTATATCGCATATATTCTACGGTAGAGAGACACACAGAATATAGATTCAATTGAACGCACAATAAGCAACAAATTGGGTCCGTATCATTAAATGATGTATCCATTTTGTGATAACTGATTTCCACTTCATGGTAATTTATGCATTTTCACGATTCATTCGTACAAATATCAATTGCTGGTTGTTACCTGGAGGGTCGCGCTTTCACTAAATCTTGATGGAGCATCTCGAGCCCTGAGCAGACCCTGGCAAACTGTAGGGGAGCTCGCAATGAATGATGGCATTAGCTTTATGCTGCTCGCCCCACACCAGATAAGGGAATATGGCTGGATGAAGCACATCGTTGGTTGTTGATTGTCAGAGGGAAGATTCGTGCGGGGCAAACCAACCGGAAGCGGTGAAATGAAAAACAAGCTTCATTTATAAAAGGCGCAATTTAGCACACAGGGGTTTGACGTATGATTTATACATAATTAATTGATGGGTATCATTTATACAAATATATTAGAGAGAAGTGTTATTTAAATAACACAGAGTTTAAGATGTTGAAAGTGAGATACTATAACTTTATGTAATGTATTCGTAAGCAGTGTAGAGCTACAACATTTAAACTTGTAATGGAAAGATAATGGTAGAATTCTGAACCGACTTTCTAATGTTAGTTTTCCGAGCAGAGTCAGCTATCAGATTGAAAACTCAATTTTATGTTTTTATGTTGCAGGCAATGACTACAACTACACTTAAAATCCGAGGGGTAAGTTTTTGTTACTTTCGTGTAATATTCTATGATCTTTAGGATGATAAACCATACACTTGCCCATTTGAGTATTAAACCCATCTTCCTCAAAAGGCAACAAGTTGTGGAATGACAAAAAAATTAAAAACTGCTGATGTATTTGTTTCACACAACCCAACATTTTTTCAGTATTGCCAATCTCGGCTTAGTTCGCACGTGTGATAATCTGGTCGATTCTTGAGATTGTATTAGTACAGAGTCAAACCAGCTGGAATTCAGGCAGAAACCAGCCAGCATGGCTTATTTGACTGGTTAGGTTCGATTGTACTGCATAGTAAGATTTTCGAAATCGTCGCGATTCTTTGAACGGAAGCGAAGCATTGGGCATAAATACATTAGGCATAATAGACGATTGGTATAATAGACGATTTCAACCTTGCGCCTAAATTTTCGGGTTAGATAAAAACTACGCACATACCTTACCTTCGTATAACTTTAAAGAGAAACTCTAAAATGAAAAACACCATGCGAGATATTTATCCCTTGCAAGTGTAGTTTTTCGTTCGTTTATGTGAACGGTTACAGTACAAGTACATCCAAATATTGAAAAAAAAACCCAAAATAAAGAACAAATATTAAGGTTTGGAACAAATGAAAACTTTTAGTGCAATGGCCAGTATCAACCAGTGCTGTGCAATCTCACGATGGTCTTTGAATTGTGACGGTAAATATGAAGTGACCGTATCACCACAAAAATGACCGTTATTTCATTTCCATTTTCCTCGGATAGTGTTTCAGTTAACTATCTTTCACAGAAGCCGTGCGAGAAAGAACGCATTGAAATGAGAGACAGATTGAGTACCATTTATTTTGGATTGGTGTGGTAAACTAAATATTATCAGTGTACTGTATTCAGGCAGCATGCGGTACTTTGTTGATTTTTTCTCCACCTTTCAGTTTCTTTTGTGCATAGCTGTTTATGTGAAACCGCCTGTTTGTTAATTCTAGCTCGTCGTTAGTAATAAGACGACCGTCATAACCGTATTTATATTGTCAATAAAACGACGGTCAATTTCCCTTCCTCTCAATAATGATTCCAATGAGTGAGAGATTCGGAAGAGAACCGTCTGACTGTTGTCAATTCATTGGAATGAGAACCGTAACTCAAAAAGTATCGCTTACTGCTTTAACTGTTAACCGTTTCATTCTCTTTTGTCTAGCTGGTTTGCCATCAGTACCGTGAGGGAGCTCAGCACTGGTATCAACATTAGGCAACGGATGCTACGATATTTTTTCGTTTCGGTAATTCGTCACAGTAAACGAATAAACTCTCCATCGTATCAGACAGTTTTCGTAGTTCTATTTTTTATGTCCTGAATAATAGGGGAAATAATCAATATAGAAGCAGCAATATTCGTATATTTGTTGATTGAATAATAAAATGCATCATTCTTTCTTTCGTGAGCTATTCTTCGAAGTAGTTAATAAAAAAGGAAAAAAATGTACCGCAATGGGGATCCATCCAGCAGCTTTGGGTGAAAGCTGCCGACGCCGTGTTCAATTAACACACAGTGACTATATGCACAGCTGTTGAAGCCGATACAATAGTCGATGAAATAAAATACCCCAGTTAATTAGGGCAAAAACTAGCTTATGCAATGAGTTTCTTCGTCGCAAAATGCTTAGGGGGAAGTATTCCGTGACTTAATTTTTGTCATTAAAGTGACTTTACGCTTGTCCGGTGATGCCGCAGACTCAGGTGATTCGCATTTAATGCCAAAAGATCCTCACTCCTGCGTTGCAGAAGACAGAGTTATACTACGTTCACACTACGAGTTAAAACGTGTTTTAACACTATCTTGATGACATTTTTCTTGTTGCTAATTACTATAACATGCTTTAACTCTGTAGTGTGAACGTGGTATTAAGTAGCCGGGAAACTCTAAGCTTGCTCATATGACCCTACTCCACGCTTTTCTAAACTTTCTTACTTTTAATTCTTGCTCTTCCTTGAGTACTAGGCTCTTAATATTGAAACATATTTCACATCTTCCAGTCCCTTGCTTATTAAATGTCGTTTCAATATAAAAAATATCTACGACATCATAACATCAAGTTCGGCTTTCGATTGGATATCAGACTTTGCTCGGGTTCCCGTACATGACGAGAATACATACGATTAAGTCGTAAGTAACAATGATAGATTTCCTTTGGTTACTCTTTCATTGCTCGGTCATGAGTATGAATGTATGCGAGGTTATTTAGTTTTGAACATAACACTTAGTGAGTCTCGGTTCAACTAACAAGTCTACTGCTATAGGAAAGTACAAAGTTAGGGCGTTCAGTATCTTATGATGGAGATTGGTCCTTAACGGGTTATTTAAGGTGTAAGTAACCCTAAAATTGTCGGAAAATTTGAGATTCTTCTGATAGGTTGTATTAAAACCAGTTATTTCATTTTTTCTAATGGACATACCGAAATATCGGTACACGTAACATCGAAATCTAAAGTATTCGAGGACAGGGTTGTTAATACGATACATTTTTCACAATAATTTACCGGCGTTACTCATTAACGATAATGTATCGTCATCACTCCGTTAACGATAATGTATCGTCACCTTCATCGTCATCGTCGATAATTGTATCGTCGTACTCATCGTCATCGTCGATTCATCGGTTATCGCGATATGTTTTGAGTTACTTTCCCGTTTATTGGAGTTGAAGTTGATGCGGTTAACTTTCAATTGTTTAGAAATAATTAGTTATTGAAGGACATGCTGGTTGACATGGATTTTAAAAATGACAATATACATGTTTCCAATGCTTGATTTACCCTCCCCCCCCCCCCTCCTCCGTTTCTTCTCTCCATTATGTAACAAGATGCTTCATGCTTCCTTCTTTTACCCTTAAATATGTAGTGTAATTTATAAACGGCATGATAATAGAGTTTTAGTCGTTTTTTGAATACAGTGAAGACCCGTTTTTTTCTGGTTCTGAAGAGATGAAGTCGAAACACATATTTTTTTCTTTCTTTTTAATAAACCTCAGCTGTTAAAATATTCTTCTTTAGTCCCTCGACAAAGCCTCATAACCCGTTCTGATCATTTAGTAAAAATTTCCCTTAAGGAGGTCTTACAGTACAGTATTTTTATTTTTGAATATTTTGCATCTCTAAGATAAGAAAAATATTCTAAAGAAGGAGTTTACTCGAATTTGACTTGAACGTAGGCTAGAGCCCACCAAATGGTCAAAGTTGTTGAAAAAGTTGAACAAAATTCATTTTGACACATCGAGTCCCCTTTGTATTGAAAATGTCCAAAACTATTGATTTTCAACTGCCAATAACTTTCCCTTCACTATAAAACACTCCTGAAAAGTTGACAAAAAATCCCTTTTGACACATTGTCGGACCCCCCCCCCCACTGTGCATAAAAAATCTCCAAAACTATTGTTTTTCAACTGCCAACAATCCTTCAATAGTTATTTATCTCAAAACAATTGAAAGTTAACCGCAACTTCAACTTCAATAAACGGGAAAGTAACGCAAAATGTATCGCGATAACCACCGATGAATTATCGACGATGACGATGAATCCGACGATACATTATCGTTAACGGAGTTTCCGATGACGTTGACGGGTGGTTAACGTTATTGACGATGACGATTAATTATCGATTAACAACCCCGTTCCTCATATGGTAACCATGAAAAGAACATTTAATGAGAGTGAAACAATTTATTTGGTAACAGCAGAAAATTGGATATACGTGTACCGTTATATCGGTATTTCCATTAGAAATTCCAAAATAACTTATTTTAATAAAACTTTTCATTCTTATTGACAGCCTTAAGTGTATGCTACCTCGTTTCGGTTATATCTCTAACATTACCTAACCATTATTTTTAAATCTAAAGCGGAAAATTGTTTTGAAAACCTAAAAATTGCATAACCTAAGGCAATTGAAAGCTATACTTGAACAAAATTACGTGGTTGTGCAACGAGCTTTCTGCTAGAGCTGGTCGGGTTTCATTTTTTTCGAACCCGAAAGCTTGAAAATTGAAAAACCCGATCCCGAAATATTCAAATTTGAAAAAGCCGAACCCGACCCGAGCCTGAACATTTTAAAATTGCAAAACCCGAAAATTTATAATTCGAAAAACCCTATCAGAACCGGACCTCTTAATACGGAGAATCAACCAAAGATCCCGAAGATTTTTAAATTTAGGCATCCGAGCTGGATCCAAGGATCATCCAAAAGTATCATCCAAAGCTCATCCAAAATAGTTATAGAGTCACTCGAACCTAAAGTAGCACCATACGCGTCAATCTACCTATGGCAAAACGAATTACTGGCGAGAGAAATTGGCAGTTATATTTAGTATTATTGAACGACGCATTTGTAATGTTCTTAGAAACTTATAAATCGTCGATATCTTAATCAAAAAGTAGGATAAATATGCTAACGCATGGGGAAACAAGAGGCATAATGATGACAGATTCAAACAACCTTGCCCGTCGTACTTAACCAAAATTTCTAATTTTTTTTATCGAAAACCATTCCTGCAAGAGTAGTTTTGTATAATTTATTACATGTACTAAATTAAGCACTGTCAATTGGCAAGTCGTATTCGACAGTTTACACGACGTCACCCGCGTTACTAGTTGGTGTGTGTGTGTGTTAACCTTCCTATCTCCCACTAGCTGGTAGTGATTTACAGAAAAAAGATGTTTGCATGTATTTAAACATTCATGCAAATAACTTGGTTCACGGATTTAGGAAGGTGTTAGCTCAATTGACTTTCCGATGACCCATTTCGTGTACAGTGCCAGAAATGTTCCGAGGTCATCGTTCCATCAACTAGCCCCGCCTTACTGTAATGTTTGTATCAATTAGATTGTAACATTACAGTAAAACTTTCGATTCCATTTAAGCAGGAAATCGACGCGTATTTATTATAATGATTCAATTTGTATATATAACAACACATGTGTACTAGAACTTACCATTTTTTCAGTTTTCTACCTTCATTCCTATCTCCCATTTATGTCTCCTTCAACTCTCATCCACATTTCTTGAATTCCTGCTTATTTAAGAAAGAAAAGGGGAAATAATAAAAAACAACCGATAGACTCCGTGTTTTCCTAAGCGCTTCCGTTTCTCCTAGTCTGGTGTCACTGCCTGTTGGACTTGTGTAAGTTGTTCCATTGGAGATCTCCAAGGAGCTGTAATTGGAGGAAGATCTGACTTCTATCCAGAAGTATCAGTTTTTCACATTAATAGATTATATGTGTACACTACAAAACAATCCCGTGTATAATGCAACCAGTTTTTGAACATTTATATGTACATATACACACATAAACACATACACATATATACACACATGTATACATAAAACCGATTTAATCCACCCATCAGTGGGATGAGACACCTCTCATACATATAATTGTATTATTCATTAAATTGCCAAACGCACGCAAAGCTGGCAAGCAACTATATGTGAGACAAGCACAGCCTCGAGTCCTGCACGTATAACACGTATAATAAACTGAATAAATTAAAAAACAATAACAAAACAAACCAAAAATCTAAACAATTATGAAGCAAAAAAAAGTTATTCATAAAATGGATAGAATGATCCATATAAATCAAATTAATAAAACAAATCAAATTAGCTGAAATGAAAATCAGACAATATTAAAAAAGTTATGAAATTAAGAGAGTAAACTAAATTGTTTCAAGCTAACTAACTGTCATCCAAAAACTAAAAGAACTGACTAAACCGAATTACTAAAATGAAGAAACTGAACAATATATGAACTGGAAAAAACTAGCAATTTAATAAAATGATTAAAACAAATGAAACAAATAACATGAATAAAACAATAAAAAAATTATTGAATTAATAAGATAAATTAATAATATGAATAATGTGGATAACACTAACCGCCATATTTGAAAAATGCAAAAACAACCAAGTCCATTGCAGCCGCCAGAAAATTTGTCGTCTAAGTATTGAAATTGCCTTTAAATCGCATTCGCAAATAGCATTTGTTCCTAGGGGCAATTAGCACAGGAGAATTGAGTCTAACGTCAAATTATTTAAATCGCCTGACGATCTCCGTCCGCATTTTTTTTTGACCGGGTGCTGACTCCATTCAGATATCCGAACAGGTTCCTGAATGAGTTTAACTGGGAATCAGTGAAATCGTTGCATCAACTAGTCAAGTTCAGATGGCGCTGTCGATGCTAAGTGGGAACATTTTTTTGGTAGCTCGCTCGAGTCGCGCACATACATAGTAAAATAATTGTGATGTGACGATAAAATCACTACGTCAAATTACACTCTTCCAACGATATTTTTGCCTACCAACACATAACACAACAGGAGAAACGACCTACCGAGCGATTAACTTCGATTTACTATTAAATATACTATATTTCACTGCAAAATTTTGTAAACTATGGGAGAAACACAAAATCACTTCCGAGAGATTCGGCAGTGCTGCCACTTTTCGTCACCCGCGTTACTAGTTGGTATGGTCAAACTTAAACTTGTGTCGAAGGGTGTCAATCAAGATTCTCTGTCGCGTTCTTGATGTCACATCATTAGCTAGGAATCCGAATCATGCAACAGCCTAGTCCGGGGACAATCTGACAGAAAGTGCTTGTTTCATATATGTACCACTGATTTGATAGTGGCATACTCGTTTAAAAAAGAAGATAATTCGGGCAGTTTGCGAATCTGAAGAGTAGAATTTTTATACTTGGATGAAAAATACAATAGTTGAGCATCAGAAAATATAATTCTAGCAATTTAAAGGTGGGGAAATTTAGTATGGTTATATGTTTCATCCATTCGTATTATGAAGTAAAGTAAAGTAAATAAAGTTAATACTACAAAAAGAGTGTAGACGCAAACAGCGTCAGGAAATGGTTGGGTGTGATCGGTTCAAAAACCCGAACCCGACCCGAATTCAAAAATTCCAAATTAGAAAATCTCGAACCCGAAAGTTTAAAATTTCAAAAACCCCGACCCGACCCGAACCCGAGAAATTGACATTTGAAAAACCGGAACCCGACCCGAACCCGAGAAGTTTAAATTTACAAAACCCGAACCCAACCCGTCGGGTTCGGGTCAGGTCCGGGTTTCGGGTCCAAAAACCCGAACCCGACCATCTCTACTTTCTGCCTTGTTATTGTAGTGAATTATGCCCCTTGTTGTGGTTTTGCCCATTTTTAAAAGTGTACGGAGGAGAACGACCCTTGGGGTTATATCCTCCATAATAAACAACATCTTACATCTTTTCAAAGTGTAATTTATAATGAGTTTCAAACATTGCATATTTTTCATATTTTTGAGTATTTTGCAAAGCGTTATGATTGCGATTACAAGGGAAAATGTTGGTTAAATGATATCATTAATTAAATTCTCCCAATTAATATTCTATACCTAAGTTATTATCATAGTTCCTTAGGGGGGGGGGGGGGGGGTTTATCACGTCTTTCCTTTCTTAGAGTGGAATTTTCACAACATTTTCTGAAAAAATCGCGAATATATTCACAGATGAGGCACTAACTATTGAGCAAATCGAACTCGCTGCTAGCAATGCTGCACTTGTAGGCCAAGCTTTGAGTGCTATCGATGTCAATGCGCCGATGATTACTATAGCTTCCTCTCGGCTTAAGTCATCTTGCAATCCGGGACCCGACGGGTTCCCCTCCGTTATCCTGAAAAGCCATATGGAAGTTTTGATTACTCCGCTTCTTCATATCTTTTGAGCATCTATTGCTAGAGGAGTTTTTCCATCTTGCTGGAAATACGCGAACATGTTCTCGACTATAAAAAGGGTGAACAGTTCCCGTGGAATAACTTCATTGAGTGCTGTTTCGAAGTTGTTTGAGTTGGTGATTATGGAACCTCTTCAGACTTACTGTAAGCAGTGACAAAGAAGGATTCGATTCATTTTAACTACCGTCTTCTAGAAACAAACTTTGAACGCGTCAGTCAAATTAAAGATCTGGGAGTGATTCTGGATTCTCAACTTACGTTTAAACAACACGTCTGCTCTGAAGTGTGGAGCCCAATCTACAATAACAGCGGTGAGAGAATAGAGTCCGTTCAGCATTGCGTTTACGTTTCGCGCTTCGTAGATTACCGTGGAGAGATCCTGCCCTAGTACCTAGCTATGAAAACCGGTGTCAGCTGATTCAACCCCTTTAAGTTCGAAGGAATACCGCAAGAGCTTTGTTCATCGCTGACACTTTGCAAGGTCGCATAGATGCCCTAACTATTTTGGAACAAATGTACATAAATGTCGCACCTCGAGTATGTTGTTTTAAAACAATATTGCGAAAACCATCTTAAAATTATCAGAGTAACGTATTAATGCTGAGAGACAATTTTCAATGCATGGTTTTGCACTGTCTAAGTAGTTCTTTTAAACTTTCATATATGTGCGGAAAAACTGTACATACTTTTAATATGATGATAAACGATGTAAAATTTTTGGAAGTGTTCGTAAAATATAACGCTGGTTTTGTCCATTTCATATAGATTAATCCACGTCCAAACACATAAAATATGTGCACTATAACTGTGCAAATAACTCAATTAATGATTGACAACCCGGTTGTCAACGACTACTAGACAAAATGTATACTTTGTCCGACCATATCGATTTAGTGGTCCGTTTTCGGCAAATTTAAGCCTAAGAGAAACGAAAGCAGTGAAATTGAAAGATAGGTATTCTAGAGCGAATCAGTTATAAACATAACACGGAAAACTAGGACTAGGCAGGCTCATATGGCCATGATTGAAAGGAAATGTGAAGAATCCATTGCCTTCTGCTGGTAGGAGTTGGGCTTTCCACCCAAGTTTACCGCATGGTAGTTGATAAAACATAACTCATCATCGTGGTTTACCGTCGAAGCCGCGAATTATATTGCACATTACATTTTCAATGTCGCCGTGGTCCTGTCCTGCACAAACCCTTTAATTTGTTCAGTTCTTTGTTTTTAATTATTGTATGACTATTGTTTTTGTGTTCGATTTGATTGTTAGAAATAAGAATAATAATAAGGCTTACATCATTGGGGCTTTGATATGCCTGCTGATGTAAACAAACAAATAGAATTCTGTAGTAAGTTGTCAAATTTTGGTGAAGATGTGGTTCAATCAAAAGCATATATGAATTGAGTGATTTCGTTTCACTCGACGGCTGTAATGTCGTCTCAATGTGACGAAGGAAACAGATTTTTGTCTGAGTCTGTAGGGGGGAGGGGGCAGGAAAAACAGCAGTGGGCACTTGATTAGATTTGTCAACATCATTTGCAAGTAAACAAACAAGGGTGACTTTATTAGGAATGTTCCTTCTCTCGATGCAAACAAGGCGAGTAGGGCGTGCACATCCTTTTCATTGCATTGTGCCATCGTCCATGAATGATCGCGTTTACGTTGTGGTGGCACGTGAGGAGGATTAAGTTGAAGATTTAATTAATCAAAGAAAAGCGAGTGATGCTGAGTTAATTCGTCGAACTGTGCGTTCGCTATAATTTTATTAAACTTCACAGCAATTATAGGTAAATTACAAAAATTTTAGCTCTCGGTTGTTTGAGACTAACATACCTCTTTCTAACACGTATTGTTCAAGACCTACTTCAAAGCGCGATTCATTCCATCCCTTCAATGTTGAATTTCTCGTCCGGAGAGTGAAATTCTGTCATTAATATTTATTTATTCAGAGCAAGAAAGACACACCCAACGTGACGCATTTGAGGGATAAAATATATCAGGATTCGAAAAAGGTGCTAGAACCCAGTGTTTGTGACGTCACTGACGGTACATTCGCTCTAATCCAGAGAAAATCGCAGAAAAATTGGTTTCAATTTTTCAACATCAACAGATGCCAAACCAGCGTGAGTTTCTAGTTGAAGGTGGTTAGTATTTTCGCCGACTGGTAGGAAAATGATAAAACAAATGTTGATTCAAAGCAATCAATATGCGTTGTCTGACGGCATAGGGAGGAAAGGAAAAAAAAATGAAAAGCGAAGAAGGACCGAAAAAGGCTAAGCTACAATTGAACCAATTTATCCAGCGAAGTAGAAATGGGACACATTTCAGGCCTACCGTCATCCTGCAACATCTTAGGGAGCTTCATAAATTACGTAACATTTATAGGGAGGAGGGGGTCCGACAAATTGTGACATGTTGTTACATATCGGGTAGGGGGAGTAAGCTAGAACGTTACGTAACATGTTTTTACCGAAGAAATTTTTTTTTGAAAGACTTTGTTACGTAATAGGGGAGGGGGGGATAGAGAAATTTGTGACAATTTGTTACATTGGGGGAGGGGGAGTCAATTTTGGGCAATTTTTGAGTTATGTAATTTATGAATGGTCCGTTACCTACTTGTGTTCTGTAGGGTAATACTAGTTCCTGAAATCACGAATATGCTACAGCTTAGCTCAATTGAGAGAGAAACTTTCGTAAAATATGTTTCAACCTCATCTGCTCCGAAAACCCGCTTCGATTTTAGTTCTTTGCGGCAATGTATATGGTACAGATTGCTTTTACTCACAGTTGTTGATAACCAGATCCGGGAAAGCTGAAGGAATTATTTCCTGCTATTTCTCTTTCGAAGAATCGTCGGAGCAGATTGTGCACTGTATTGCAGCCTGTGTGCACATATTTCAATTTGCAGCAGATTCAGAAATCGGCAAAGGAAACGAGAGGAATCAACAAATAACCGCCCGGAAGCAGCTTTTAAACGTTTTCCGTAAGCTTCGGCACTCTTCCCGGTCATGAGCTAGAATTGGGTAAGGAAAATAAATTTCAGTGCCATATTGCCCGGAAAGTACGGATGCAATCGAAACTTGTACCAGAGCTGCAAAGAGCTGTTATTTGAAAATCCATTTCAATTTTTCTTCCCACTCGCTTTGGAAGAACTGTCGAGCTGTAAACCTGAGCTAAATCAACAAGTTCTATTCTTTGTAGCCCAATCTGTTACCACAGGATATAATATCTCAAGAGTATTGCGGTCTCGATTGGAGTATCAACCCGGTGACACTCTGGTGCTTTCATTCCATTTTTTATCCGACCGTGATTTAAGGTTAGTTTAAGTAAAAAAAATATACCGGTAAGGCTTAAATCAAGATCATAGTTTCGCAGAGGTGAATGTCAAGAGTTGTTTTATTAAACAGATATCGTTTTAATAGAGTTTGGCGTACTGAGAGGTATTTCATTTAAGAGCAGATTGTCGTCTTATCAGAATATTTACTAGTTCACCATAATCCAAGCGAATATTTTTTGCATCGTATCCGGCTTTCTTTCGATCGTTTATTTCGAAAAATATATATAATATACAATAAAAATGCGCCGTCCAGAACAGTAAAATTTGCATTTTACAACGCAATCAACCGTATTAGCAATAAATTCATCGTCCCTTTTATCCTACATTGCACTTGTGGGCCGTTCTATGTCCCTTAGAAAAGATGCGGTTGCTATGTGGAGAAAGCAAATAGACATTGGCAGCATAATATTCTTCGGAGTGTGTACTGCAGTATAATTCGAAATGAAGCGTAAATTGACGCTATGTGACAATTTCATGGCGCCAAGCCCGGATGCAGAGAGAATTAAATCTAGCAACCATCAGTTCCGGTAGCAAACAGGCGTTCGTCATTTCTGCTTCACTGTCGATCCCCTTGAATCACGGTAGCTGAGTGGGAGAATATTGTTTTAAAACAATTCTATCATTTTCGTTATTATGGTTTTAATTGTTTGTAAGTAAGTAGCTTTTATTAATATAGACTAACTGAAACCAAGATTTAAAAAGTAGAAACACGCATTTTGTAGTTGTCTTGGCTAGTTCAGGTTTAAGAATCAAGATTGTTTCCATATATGTCGTTCAGGTTCATGATACAAATTATGTTTTTGACACCGCAACTTCCCGTGCCATTATTATGAGTAATTAACATGCAAGTTTATGAAAAATTGACATAGGAGAACCAGGGGCTATTCGGATCTACCTAAGCAAATCGGTTAAAGGTCCTAATTGTCAGTTTGAAACCTCAGCTACATTTTAGAGCCAAAAAATTTCATTTGAACCATTCCATGGAGCGCTAGGCGACGATTTGCAAAACTCTAGTTTTTCCCTCCTTTTACAATGTAAAGTAATTCCGTGTGAAATTTCGTGCGAAATTCCTTGTGAAATTTCGTGCGAAATTGCGTGCGAAATTCTGCGCGAAATTCCGCGCGAAGTTTCGTGCGAAATTCCACGTAAAACTTCGTGTCAAATTCTGTAAGAAATTCCGTGCAAAATTCCGTACGAAATTCCATGTGAAATTCCATGCGAAATTCAGTGCGAAATTCCACGTGAAACTTCTTGCGAAATTCCGTGCGAAATTCCGTACGAAATTCCGCGCGAAATTCCGTGCGAAGTTCCGAGCGAAATTCCGTACGAAATTTCGCGCGGAATTCCGTGCGAAATTCCGTGCGAAAATCCGTGCGAAAATCCATGCGAAATGTCATGCGAAATTCCGTGTGAATTCCATGCGAAATTCCACACGAAATTCAGTGCGAAAATTTCGTGCGAAAATCCTCGCGGAAATTCCGCGCGAAATTCCATGCAGAAATTAAATGTAAAATTCCGTGTGAAATACCGTGCAAAATTCTGTTCGAAATTCCGTGAAATATTCCGTGCGAAAAACTCCGTGTGAAAATCCGTGCGAAGTTCGGAGCGAAATTCCGTACGAAATTTCGTGCGAAATTCCCTGCGAAATTCCGTGCGAAATTTGATGAGAAATTCCGTGTGAAATTCCGTGCGAAAATCCCCGCGTAATTCCGTGCGAAGTTACGTGTAAATTTCCGCGCAAACTTCCGCGCGAAACTTCTTGTGAAATTCCACGTGAAACTTCGTCCGAAATTCTGTGAGAAATTCTGTAAGAAATTCCGTGCGAAATTCCGTTCGAAATTTCGTGCGAAATTCCGTGCAAAATTTCATGCGAAATTCCATGCGAAGTTTCGTGGGAAATTCCGTGTGAAATTTCGTGTGAAAATCCGTGCGAAATTCCGCCCGAAAATCCGTGCGAAGCTTTGTGCGAAATTCCGCGTCAAATTTCGTGCGAAATTCCGTGCGAAACTCAGTGCGAAATTCCGTGTGAAATTTCTTGCGAAATTACGTGTGAAATTACACGCGAAATTCCGTGTGAAATTACGTGTAAATTTCCGTGCGAAATTCCGTGCGAAACTTCATGCGAAATTCCGTGTGAAATTCCACGTGAAACTTCGTCCGAAATTATGTGAGAAATTCTGTAAGAAAATCCGTGCGAAATTCCGCGCGAAATTCTGTTCAAAATTCCATACGAAATTCCGTACAAAATTTCGTGTAAAACTTTGTGCGAAACACTGTGTGAAATTCCACGTGAAACTTCGTCCGAAATTCTGTGAGAAATTCGGTTCGAAATTTCGTGCGAAATACCGTGCGAAATTTCACTCGAAATTTCGTGCGAAGTTTCGTGCGAAGTTTTGTGCGAAATTCCGTGCGAAATTCCGTATGAAATTCCGTGTGAAAATCCGACCGAAATCTCGTGCGCAATTCAGCCCGAAAATCCGTGCGAGGCTTTGTGCGAAATTCCGCGTAAAATTCCGTGCGAAACTCGGTGCGAAATTTCGTGTGAAATTCCGTGTGAAATTTCGTGCGACATTCCGTGTTAAATTACACGCGAAATTCCGTGGGAAATTACGTGTAAATTTCCGTGCGAAAGTCCGTGCGAAACTTCGTGCGAAATTCCGTGTGAAATTCCACGTGAAACTTCGTCCGAAATTCTGTAATAAATTCCGTGTGAAATTCCGCGGGAAATTCTGTTCAAAATTCCATACGAAATTCCGTACGAAATTTCGTGCGCCATTCCGTTCGAAATTCCGTGCGAAATTTCACGCGAAATTCCGTGCGAAGTTTCGTGCGAAATTCCGTGCGAAGTTTCGTGCGAAATTCCGTGCGAAGTTCCGTGAAATATTCCGTGCGAAAAACTCCGTGTGAAAATCCGTGCGAAGTTCGGAGCGAAATTCCGTACGAAATTTCGTGCGAAATTCCCTGCGAAATTCCGTGCGAAATTTGATGAGAAATTCCGTGTGAAATTTCCGTGCGAAGTTACGTGTAAATTTCCGCGCAAACTTCCGCGCGAAACTTCTTGTGAAATTCCACGTGAAACTTCGTCCGAAATTCTGTGAGAAATTCTGTAAGAAATTCCGTGCGAAATTCCGTTCGAAATTTCGTGCGAAATTCCGTGCAAAATTTCATGCGAAATTCCATGCGAAGTTTCGTGGGAAATTCCGTGTGAAATTTCGTGTGAAAATCCGTGCGAAATTCCGCCCGAAAATCCGTGCGAAGCTTTGTGCGAAATTCCGCGTCAAATTTCGTGCGAAATTCCGTGCGAAACTCAGTGCGAAATTCCGTGTGAAATTTCTTGCGAAATTACGTGTGAAATTACACGCGAAATTCCGTGTGAAATTACGTGTAAATTTCCGTGCGAAATTCCGTGCGAAACTTCATGCGAAATTCCGTGTGAAATTCCACGTGAAACTTCGTCCGAAATTATGTGAGAAATTCTGTAAGAAAATCCGTGCGAAATTCCGCGCGAAATTCTGTTCAAAATTCCATACGAAATTCCGTACAAAATTTCGTGTAAAACTTTGTGTGAAACACTGTGTGAAATTCCACGTGAAACTTCGTCCGAAATTCTGTGAGAAATTCGGTTCGAAATTTCGTGCGAAATACCGTGCGAAATTTCACTCGAAATTTCGTGCGAAGTTTCGTGCGAAATTCCGTGCGAAGTTTTGTGCGAAATTCCGTGCGATTCTGTAATTCCGTGTGAAATTCCGCGGGAAATTCTGTTCAAAATTCCATACGAAATTCCATTCGAAATTCCGTGCGAAATTTCACGCGAAATTCCGTGCGAAGTTTCGTGCGAAATTCCGTGCGAAGTTTCGTGCGAAATTCCGTGCGAAGTTTCGTGCGAATTCCGTGCGAAGTTTCGTGCGAAATTCCGTGCGAAGTTTTGTGCGAAATTCCGTGCGAAATTCCGTATGAAATTCCTCGTAAAATTCCGTGCGAAACTCGGTGCGAAATTTCGTGTGAAATTCCGTGTGAAATTTCGTGTGAAAATCCGTGCGAAATTCCGCCCGAAAATCCGTGCGAAGCTTTGTGCGAAATTCCGCGTCAAATTTCGTGCGAAATTCCGTGCGAAACTCGGTGCGAAATTTCGTGCGAAATTCCGTGTGAAATTTCTTTTTCGAAATTACGTGTGAAATTACACGCGAAATTCCGTGTGAAATTACGTGTAAATTTCCGTGCGAAACTTCATGCGAAATTCCGTGTGAAATTCCACGTGAAACTTCGTCCGAAATTATGTGAGAAATTCTGTAAGAAAATCCGTGCGAAATTCCGCGCGAAATTCTGTTCAAAATTCCATACGAAATTCCGTACAAAATTTCGTGTGCGAAACTTCGTGTAAAACTTTGTGCGAAACACTGTGTGAAATTCCACGTGAAACTTCGTCCGAAATTCTGTGAGAAATTCGGTTCGAAATTTCGTGCGAAATACCGTGCGAAATTTCACTCGAAATTCCGTGCGAAGTTTCTTGCGAATTCCGTGCGAAGTTTCGTGCGAAATTCCGTGCGAAGTTTTGTGCGAAATTCCGTGCGAAATTCCGTATGAAATTCCTCGTAAAATTCCGTGCGAAACTCGGTGCGAAATTTCGTGTGAAATTCTGTATGAAATTTCGTGCGACATTCCATGTTAAATTACACGCGAAATTCCGTGGGAAATTACGTGTAAATTTCCGTGCGAAAGTCCGTGCGAAACTTCGTGCGAAATTCCGTGTGAAATTCCACGTGAAACTTCGTCCGAAATTCTGTAAGAAATTCCGTGTGAAATTCCGCGGGAAATTCTGTTCAAAATTCCATACGAAATTCCGTACGAAATTTCGTGCGCTATTCCGTGCGAAATTCCTTGCGAAATTTCACGCGAAATTCCGTGCGAAGTTTCGTGCGAAATTCCGTGCGATATTCCATGTGAAATTCCACGCGAAATTCCGCGCCAAATTCCATGCGAAATTCCGTGCGAAATTCCACGCGAAATTCCGCACGAAATTCCGTACGAAATTCCGGACGAAATTCAGTAAGAAATTCCGTGCGTAATTCCATGCAAAATTCCGCGCAAAATTCCGTACGAAATTCCGTGTGAAACCACGCGCGAAATCACGCGCGAAATTCCGTGCGAATTTCCGTGTGAAATCCTGTGCGAAATTCCCCGAGAAATTTCGTGCGTAATTTCGTGCGAAATTTCGGGCGAAATTCCGTGCGAAATTCCGCGTGAAATTCCGTGCGAAACTTCGTACGAAATTCCGTGTAAAACTTCGTGCGTTATTTCGTGTGAAATTCCACGTGAAACTACGTCCGAAATTCTGTGAGATATTGTGTAAGAAATTCCGTGCGAAATTGCGCGCGAAAGTTCGGTCGAAATCTCGTGCGAAATTCCGTGTGAAATTCCGGGTGAAAATCCGTGCGTGAAACTTCGTCCGAAATTCTGTGAGAAATTCTGTAAGAAATTCCGTGCGAAATTCTGTAAGAAATTCCGTGCGAAATTCCGCGCGAAATTCTGTACAAAATTCCATGCGAAATTCCGTACGAAATTTCGTGCGCAATTCCGTGCGAAATTCCGTCCGAAAATCCGTGCGAATTTTCGTGCGAAATATCACGCGACATTCAGTGTGAAGTTTCGTGCGAAATTCCGTGCGAAATTCCTAGCAAAATTCCGTGCGAAATTCTACGCAAAATTCCGTACGAAATTCCGTGCGAAATTCCGTGAGAAATTCCGTGCGAAATTTCGCGCGGATGTTTGCACGGTATTTCGCACAGAATTTAGCACGGAATTTGCGAAATTTTGTGCGAAGATTCGTTCGAAATTCTGTGTGAAGCTTCGTGCTACATTCCGTGCGAAATTTCGTGAGAAATTCCATGTGAAACTTCTTGCGAAATTGTGAGAGAAATCCTGTGAGAAATTCCGTGCGAAATACCGTGCGAAATTTTCGTGCGAAATTTCGTGCGAAATTTCGTGAGCAATATTTTTAGTAAAAGGACTTGGATCTAATCACAATTGCGTACAAGCGAGTATTATAAATCGGATATAAATAGAGATATGTCTGGATGTCGGGATATCTATTTGCAATCAGTTTGGTTAAATTCGGTCCAGCTATTCCGGAATGAAAGTTTATCACACAGAAATACACAAAGCATTATCTCAATCCGTCGATCTGAATCGGTTTCTATTCATATATGTCTTGGATCTCCGGGCCTTGGAGAAAATGTAGTAGTTACTGTTTTATTCACAAGAGACTTTAAAAAATCAGAAGGATTTTCAATTTACCTCATTTTATTTTATATATGAACAAGAAAAGTTGAAGAAATTCCTGAAATCGTAACTTTTAGTTTCTTTTAGAAAATTTGCACTTCTGGAGTAAAATTTGGCTAAAATTTTTCATACATATAATTAAAAGCGGTTTTTGAACTACTATATTAGGTTCACGTCGAATAGAACTTAATTCAGAAGGGAACGAACCTTTCAATCAGTCCTTAATTTTCTCTGTTATATTTCTCGCAAGTTCCAGAGAATCTAAAAACTGAAATGTGGCCAAAGCTCAAAAAATCGCGTGGAATGTGGCATTCCCCACAATTCCGGTTACCCGCGTGCTTACGTACCGCTTTTGTGCTTTTGACTACATGTATGTATCTTCAAAATTGTGGATCTAAAATTGATTGATTGATTGGATTTATTGAAAGCGGCTTTAACTTAACCGGTCATTTGGTGCTTCAATTGATCTGAGAATGTAGTACATTCTCAGATACGACTCAAGCAATAAAAACCCTTAATTCCGAGAGATAAGGTGCTCTAATGCTATTGTAGACACAATACTCAACCTTATTTCATTTCTCATGTTTTCAAATGTTGGAAAACAACGAAATATCCGATCCGGAAAAATGCAAATAACAGATCCGGAAGAATGTCAATTATTGTTATGATTAACAGTATCTATGTAGGAATCAACGTAAACTTCAAGAAAACCAGTATTGAATTTTTGATGTGCGAACACTTTGACAACCTTATTCTTAGTAACGAAAATAAGCGAATACCATCATGCCTTTCGAATATAAAACGGTATTTTGTCTCCGGGAAGACTGTCGTTATACTGCTCTAAAGTTGACACAGTGCATCGAAAATCGGAATTTTTAGTCTCGTTACTCAATCTCAATGGTCATATCGATGTGACTGGAACGAATATAACGCTCGGTAGCACATCCGCATCATAGCTTTAGCTTCTGGTCTGGAGAAAAAAGGTAACGTTTACGTTTGCCATTGGCTGAGCCGTGAAATATTGCATGAGTCGTCCCTGAAATCTTTGCTCGTCCCGACAATTGTCGCAATCTCTTACACATCTTTTTTGAAACACCATTGAAATTTGTATTCATTCCGGTCCAGTAATGTATGTAAATAATAGCACGTGCAAATTTCGCTCGTTCTCGCGAATATCCGAGCGTCTTCGAATGAATTTCGCTTTTGCGATGTTTTGCGTTTGAAAATGATGATATGCGATGAATTCTAGCTGGTCAAAACTGGTGTTGTATTTTGTACAGACCTATTTCATGGTATAGTTTGGGTTGATTTAATTATTTTCCGGTGATATACTAATCTTTGTCGCACATACGGCGGTATTATGTTATTTGATATTTTCAAGAACAATATTAAATAATGAATATTGAATTTATTTAACATTAAATATTACATATATTTGATTACCATTACGAATAAACCCGGTGCTGAAATGTCCTAGTAGTCATAACTCGTCACTGTGTGCTATCTAATGACAAGCGCCATTTAGCACAATTCGAGAAAAACGGTTTTTAAAGTTTGATATTGAATATCTTGGAACTTGAAACTCTCGGTTGATTATATTGCGAGCTTTTACTAAAAATGTAAACAAAAGTCGCATTCACAGGTGTCAAAATTTGTATGGCGTACCAGAGTCGTGCGAAAATTTTCATACAAATAAAGCATCAGTTGTCAACTTTTATTTATATCTTTGGTTTAATTTTGTCTATAAATTATCGGTGAGATGCATTTTGAAGAAAAAGAATCAGGAAATCTGGAAAAATTGTAATTTTTGGTTACAGTGTTGCTAAATATGCTATATTTCCAGTTTAAAACCTAAACTGCATTTTTCTCACAATACGTGTAGTTTTATTTTGAAAATGATGATGCCACTGTGTTTCTCAGACAGTTTCACATAGAAAAACATCTAATACATCAATATAACTGCTGCCAATCCACAGACACAGTCAATTTTAGCAAAAAACTCACAATTTCTCAACACGTTTCTTGCTATATCACAGTAACGAAGCAGAATATCAAAATTCTGAAAACGCCACTTTGTAGAGATTTTTATGCATGAAACTTGGCATATTTAACTTAGTTTACTTCAAAATGGCGTTTGTCATAATCCAAGTAACAATTAAAGTTTTATAGCATGCTACAAGTGCATTTACCAGTGGCTATAAAACTACCATAAAACCTCAATTGTCACTAGGGAACACAGCACAACAGCGACGAACTTGCCTTTGCCATACCGTTTTATTATATACCGTTAAAGCAAGTTGTGGATTCATAGTTTGGGTAATATAATATCAATATACTACACGCCTATCCTCAGCTACTCATTGCAACTAAAACACTTTTACTCAAAAATGAGTAAAATTTGTTTGAAAGTTCAATATGATGTCTGATCGAAGTAGGTCATCTCAATACGACATCGGTACACCATCATTCCGACTATTCTCACCTACTTTTACTCATTTCTGACAAGGTACGGTTTTTGGCAGAAACGCGTCAAATCTACTCATTTGTGAAAAAACCGTACCTTGCCAAAAATGAGTAAAAGTATGTGAGGCTATTCGGAATGATGTAGTACCGATGTCGGGTGGAGATGACCTACTTCGATCAGCCATCATATTGAACTTTCAAACAAATTTTACTCATTTTTGAGTAAAAGCGTTTTAGTTGCAATGAGTAGCTGAGGATAAGCGTGTAGCACATGAAGCTGTCATTTCAGCGTACTCGGATTCGACAAAGTTACACTGCTTATAATCACTAATCATTTCTATAAAGATAGGAAATCCCATTGAAAACGGGACAAATATACGATCATGAGCAGTACAGAAGTTTTAAACATGCGTTTTGAAGAGCAAAATTTTGCTCGGTAATTCTTTTGCTCCTAAGCGAAAACTGTCAAAATTTTAAATTGCCGTAATATTTTTTTCTTGCTAGAAAATGGAGTGAACGAACATTTTTCAATAACAAAGTTCTCCATTTTTAGCCTGTGGTATAACAAGATATTACTCGACACATTCGAAAAGTGATAATTATTTATTTACATATTTTTGCTTTTGGCTTCACCCAATAGCTTACTCTAGCTAATGCCAAGGGTGAGTATTCATCGGGAATTCGTTTTTTTATGAGAATTTGACTTTATTAGTATAGAGCAAGTAACTACAAGCGTGAGCTTTAATTTTGAATCCTTTCAAATATTCTGAAACAATCTTCATTTTTCGCTAATTTGTTGTTTTTTACAGTCTATTCTACATTGTCAATTAATTCGAATACAGATCATACAAGCACTCGAAAAGTTTGTATTTTTGAATAAATATGATAAATATGCTTTGGATTTTTCATGCTATTGCTGTAACAGAGTGTAAAATTTTACCGGGCCTTAGAGGCCCGGCTTGCCTTTTAGCGTTGAGATTTTAGCTTGCCTTCACAAGGATTAAGGAACTTCATGCAACATGATAATTATTTTGCATCTCTTGAGATGCCAAACAAGATGTGGAATAATTACGAAGTTTTTTTTAAAGTAATGGCTGACTAAATAAATCGGAAATTAAAGTTATAGTATCATCCGATGTTAAATTCAGAAAGCGATTACACACAAGCAGTAAACATCTTGTGCCATTTAGTTTCTTTTGAGATTTCAGTCCATAAAAGGATAACATTACGAGAAAAATAACTAAATATTCAATTTATGTGTGCATTACTGACCTCCGGTATATTTCGGTGAAACAAAATGTCAATCGAAATTATATATCATTTTGAAATATACTATGTTGTATTTATCGATGAGCTGGTTTAAATCAACAATCGGATCAGTTAAATTTCATTTGCTTGTGCACGAATTGATCAAAACTTTTGTACATTATAGTGTATCATTTCAATAACATGCTGTAATTTTTCTATGCAAAAATATCGAAAAACGACACGGTGATGAAGCTTTTTGTAGAACGTCTCTGGAAAAAAAACATGATTTTCGGTGTTACCTGCCATTCAAAAACTACTTGACCGATTTCTTTCAAACTTTGCATACACATTCTAGTTAAAGATACCTAACCTACGTTGAATTCTCGGGATAAATTTTCAATCAAGGGTTT
This sequence comes from Topomyia yanbarensis, assembly GCF_030247195.1. Taxonomy (NCBI): domain Eukaryota; kingdom Metazoa; phylum Arthropoda; class Insecta; order Diptera; family Culicidae; genus Topomyia; species Topomyia yanbarensis. The sequence goes on from NC_080671.1 coordinate 310,904,555, forward strand.
TTTTTACTCATTTTAAAAAAAATTTCCATTTTTTCACAAAAAAAAAATCGTTTTTTATAAGTACACACCCCCTTAATCGAAGAATAATCTCAAAAACTGAGCGTAGGGGTTAGGTATTTTTAACATAGAATGTGTATGCAAAGTTTGAAAGAAATCGCTTAAGTAGTTTTATGAATGGCAGGTAACACTGTAAATCATATTTTTCCAGAGACGTTCTAAAAAAGCTGCATCACTGTGTCTTTTTTCGATATTTTTACTTAGACAAATTACAGCATGTTATGGAAATGATACACTATAATGTACAAAAGTTTTGATTAATTCGCTTCACGCAAAGTTCCAAAAAATTGACAAGAAAGTGTTCTTTTTTCACGCTGAAACCCTCCCCCCTTACCCTTTTCAAGTATAAGTCAAGATTTTTAAGTTTTGTTCCCGGGTTCAAATGTTCGTGTCCAGACTGAGGCTGACAGCATCAAAGCAATAGCGCTAGCGCTTTCAATAAAAACTCAGTTAACCCAAATATCAACTAGATGAAACCAAATAATCAACTTCTTTTTTGGCTGAAATAGTGATAAATCAATTTATGAACATTTTTGAAGTAGAATACTTCTAACGTTTCAATATGGGGTCCCGTTTCAAAAATTTCAGTTGAGAAATTTTCCCAGGTTTGAAATGCGAATATCTTCCGTTGTACTGGACGAAATCGTAATATTTTTGCACTATCTGATCGGAAATTTGTGCACGTATTTCGTATTAAATTTCGGAATTAGTGCGACTACTATAAATAAACCAAAACAAGGATTTTTAGAAAATCCTTCGGAAACAGCGAGGAAAATATGCAATTTGCCAGCATATCCCACACAGAGCCGTCAAAAAGGAGCATGTAAGCGTTTCATTACATACGGGAATGTTATATATACAGGTCACGCGAGCTTGTTTTGTATCAGTGGGTGCTCGCTTACCACACGAGCAACATGCTCGTCCGGACGGTACAATGAGCGGTATCATGTTTGCGTTCCCTACCAAGCGTCATCGCAAGGTTCTTCGTGATAAAATCCAGGGAATCACCAAATCCGCCATTCGGCGTCTGGCTCGTCGTGGTGGTGTAAAATGCATTTCCGATTTAATCTACGAATGCTGATGGTGTGCAGGAAAATGTCATCCGAGATGCCGTGACCTATACTGAACACGCCAAGTGCAAAATCTCAATGAATGTCGTCTATACTCTGAAGCGGCAGGGACGCACTTTGTATGGATTTGGAAGTTGAAAAGGTAGAACTCACTTGTATCATTATAAAAAGGCCCTTTTCAGAGCCACCAAACTCATTTCAAAGAATAAGTTTGCATTTTCTGTTTCGTGGACTGTTTCTCCCTGGAGAGCAATTTGGGTTAAACCCAAAATTATGATTTATTTCAGTACGCAAATTGCAAATATGGTCAGAAACAAACTGGAGTGAAGTGGAAAACATTTTTACTAGGCGCATTCAAAAAAGGTTTCAATTCTCAAACATTTTACCAATGTGCCGTATTACATTACTCTCTTTACCCTGAGTGTTCGATAATCTCCGTATTGGAAACACAATTTCAATTTTGTTCTTTATCAAAAATATGTGGTCAACCAACGAAGGGGTGGAGCTTCGAAGAACACATATTGAGGACAATACAAAAAAGGACGAGCTTACATTGTGCTGTAGTCAGGTATAAAAACTCAGCATGCTGTTGCTCACGCTCAGTTCGTTTCCAGCATCAGCATGCAGCAGTTCGTTTGCAGCATCTCCCGCAAAATTCAAACTGCCGTCCGTTTGCTGCTGTCAGAAGAGTTGGTCAAGCACGCCGTCTCAGATGGCACCAAAACTGTTACCATATACACCAGCTCCAAGTAAATTTCGAACACTGCCCAAACAAAAGGCCCTTTTCAGGGCCATCAATTTATCGACAAAGAATGAAATTGAAGTTTTGTTATTACAAGCATCATAAAGTGGCTTGTCAAGAGCGTTGGATGGTAAGTGAGCCACGTGTGAACAATATCGTCGCTTTCAAGTAGAATGGCACAAAATAAAAAAGTTATTTGTGTGATTTGTAGACAGGTTAGTGTAATGATTCAATTTACAAAAATCGAACGTTTCGATATAGGTGCTCCGTTTCAAAATTTTCGGCCAGAATGTTGCCTGTTTTTCTAAAAGTGAAAATCTGCTGTTGTACTGAATGAAAACCTTCGATTTTTGCGCTGATTGGAAATAGTTGTGACTAGTTGTGTAGAATGTAAAATTACTGAAAATAACAGATTTTGTGAAAGCAGTGGTTGGTCCGTACAATTCGATTCCAAGCGAGCCAGACTAGTTTTCGTTGGAAGGTCCATCTCTGACAATAGAAATAAACTATTTTATTTTGAATTCAACTACAACTTCCTTGAAAACAGCACAGCTAAAATCTTTTGGGAAAAACGCGCAAACTTAAATTTTCCACTATAATAAAAACTAGTGCCCCCGCCGCACAGCATCATCAAGATTGATAGTAATTCAAGCCGGGAGGATAGGGGGAAGGAGGTTGTAAGGCAATTGAAAATTTCATTTATAATAATAATACTTTATAATTAGCTGGTCCTGAAAAGAACTTGTTGGTTTGTGGTTTATTTTGGGTCACAATTTAGGCCCGCTCGATTTTTGATAGCTGTAAATTTTTCGCAGGGCGATAGTTTCTGTTCGGTAGCGATGAGGCTTCTTAACGCCAATCGTGACTGGGGCACTCTTACACTGCCTTCATTGCCAACTGCGGGGAGCCTTTCTTCCGGTGGACTTACGAGCGGTTTTTTTGGTACAGGCCATGTAGCGAAAAATGCTGATCTGCTACTTCTCTGATGCTGGTAGTAGGACGACGGTCAAACGCTCGTTTTCGTGCCTTCATTCATAAAAGTTCAACAATATTTTCAAAGAATGTTGCAAATTGTCAACTTGATAATTCCAAAAATACTCCAAATAAACTATGAATGTGTATCGATTTTGTTGGCTATTTTCGGCAAATTTGAGACTAAGAGAAACGAAAGCAATGAAATTGAAAGACGGATAGGTATTCTAGAGCGAATCAGTTATAAACTTAGAACGGAAAACGGCCTAGGGTGCAACGCCCAACTCCTACTCTGCATAAGGCAAAGAATTCTTCACATTTTCCTTTCGATCATGCCCATATGAGCCTGCCTAGTTCTAGTTTTCCGTTCTAAGTTTATAACTGATTCGCTCTAGAATACCTATCCGTCTTTCAATTTCATTGCTTTCGTTTCTCTTAGTCTCAAATTTGCCGAAAATAGCCAACAAAATCGATACAGTAGAACCTTGCGGCAATTAAAACATTAAATTAAAAATTTACCGGTCTAAAGTGTATTCTACTTCACTCCGGTTGTGTCTCTGACATTACCCACCCATCTTTCGTTCATCAAGACATCATTTTTTCAGGTCGTGAAATGAACGAAACCAACTATTTACAATGCATGAAAAGGTTTCGTTGCAGAAAACGAAGAATTATTTCGTGCAGTGTATAACCATTTTCGTTCTATTTACGAATTGTAGGACATCTTTAATGGCGTACTTCAAGTTTGAAATGATTTGCTGGAATTCGTAGGACTATTCTGAGTAGCAAAAGTAAAGTAAAGTAAAGAGTAGCAAAAGTATGCAAATGACCCCTTGAAACCATGTCCCATTTCGTTGAAGTATGTGTATCGAAATATAGTTTTGTTTTGATCGCTTCAATCATTTTTTTTAATTTTCGACGTGTTTTCCATGTATTTTATTTGTTGTGTTCTTACTAATCGTTCCGTAAACTTTGTGTTGTTGATCAGGAAGTGATGAATTGATATTTTAGAGTGTAAATTACCTGTTTTGTCCTGTGAGAATCAACAGCTATTTACTATCTCATATTTTACTTTGTTCGCGCGGTAGTGTTATCTTAGGTATCATAGATGGAAACAAAAAGCAATTAGGTTCTTTATTGGCATAGTTAACCTCACTTTTCTTGACAGTTCACTAGTACATGGACTTAGGAAAATTTTGTGGACGACTAAATTCGCGCAAAGAAAATCGCAAGAAATTTCTAAGTCCATGTAAACCAACCCTCCCGCAACTTGACGTTTAGCTTAAGTTGCATGAAACCACCGTGTTTCGAATGATGTCGCCACCATAGAACGCCGTCCACAAATTGCGATACTGTAAATTTCTATGCGAGAAAATAATTCCGTGACGTCTTTTACGAACTTGTTTTCTTTATTTACATTCGGAAGCGGTAATCAAGATGATCATTTCAAAACAGCGTAATAATTTAATATAAGTACAAACAAGTTAATTCGTTATTTTGGAGTTTCAAAAAAGGATTACAAATTGTGCCGAATGTAAAATGTAAAATGCATGATTTGATTTGAGTGCGCTTCTAGTGTGAACTTTTTCTTCTCCCGTCGCCCTTGAAATATCTTTCGCATATGACAATTCTCGAAAGTTTGTCGTTAATCTTAAAAACATTTAGTTTTGTGATTATCATTTTTCACTTCGTATTTAACAAAGGCGGGATTGACTTCGATTGTTTATTTCTGACTTGTATGCTGATGATTCCAAAAAATCATGAATCATTTAAAAATAATGCATCGGAATAAAGATGCATTATTTTTATAATAAAACAACACCAAAGCCAAAAAGTCTTCAAAAATGAATTATCGGAAGTAAAAGAATCTGAACAAGAAAATTTTCACTGTGAACAAGTTTACGCTTTTTTTTAGAAATTGCTCTTGAATAAAGATTGATCCGCCATTTTAGACCCACAGACCCAAAAAAAGTGGTTTCAACGATTTGTATAGGAGCTGTCAAGTAGTTCTCCCTCTGATGTAAACAGTACAAGCGTACTGTCAAAAATGAACACTCGAGTTCATTTGTGACGTCAGCGTAAAGTATTCAATTAAATATTCAACGCTACCGCTGTCATAATTTAACTCGAATGTTCATTTTTGAGAGTTCGCTTGCTTCGAGCGAATCTAGTCGTCCACAAGCTCATGTAAACAGTACTAGTGAACTGTCACGAAGAGTGAGGTAAACTGTGTCTGTAAAGACCCTAATACGGAGCGTACCAACTCCCGGTGAACGATTTAGAGCTGGTCTGCTGTGGTTTTTGCGTGACCTTTTTTCACATCGGTCAGCAGTGTTTGGGTTTTAACCATCGCGCTAACAAAGAGCTGCTGTCGCAGGGAAAGATTGCATTTTTCTGATCGCCGTGTCGTGATGAGCTTAATGGAAGGAGTGTACGTTCGTACATGGCTGAAAAGGTTGAACGGGAATTGCCGCATCAAATGTTGAACATTTATTTTGACAAATTCAATAACTTTCTTCAATTGTCGACCGTCTGGACTGACATGTCCAACAAACGAACAATGATCAAGTTCGCTCTTGCGGCCAATCGGATACTCCCGTTTGGGCTAGACTTGGAGTGAAGCGCCACCGTGGAAATCAAGGCCAGCCTGTACATGGAGCAGTTGACCATGACAACGTGATTGACCTCAGTGACCAGTCTGTTGCGTCTATTACTCCTGATGCACTTCCACTCAAGTTCCCAAGTTCACCCAAGACGTTCAGAAAATCATTTTTCGATGTTTGAACGTAGAAGTCTCCACAGATATCGTGCGTTTAATGCCAAAGGACGAGGACACGGCAAATTTGTCTTTCGTGTGGTTCAAGATTGGCTTTGATCCAGTACAGAAACAGTTCCGTCTACTTAACCTGACTGACTCCGTCTACTTGGCCTGAAGTTTCGGGAATACATCGACATGTCAAGAAAACCCGATCGTAGACCCGGACTGAAGCGACAAAACTTAATTTTGAATTTGTTACGCCCTATTGTGACAAAGTAGCTTGTGGAAAATAACTGTACACGTTGCGTCACTGGCTTCCAAATCCCCTTTTAGCACAACATGCCGTCGTTTCAAACAACTACAACATCGCCGAGATTCTTCCAACAAATTCACGATGCGCTGCCATCACTGGGACGCTTGTTAAACTGTACTACGGAAGCCCTCGTGCTACCAGTCAACGACCAACGCGGTCATTCCGTCCTTGCGTCCTGAGCGAGTCTACCGAACTCCCTTCTCAGGCAATTTTACTATAACCGACAATCCACTTCCTGAAGTCTTTTTAGTTTCTAGCATACCATCGGACACATAACGCTCGAATAACGATATTTATGTTCTGACAGAAACTTGGCTTGATGATCGTATTACATCGATGCAGCTCTTCGGGGATGGCTTCCCGGTTATCGTGTGGATCGATGCGATAGCAACATCATTCATAGTCACGGCGGAGGAGTTTTGATCGCTGTTTCTTCCACACTTTTCTCCTGTAAATATGGTGTCCATAGTTCACGCATTGAAGCTGTTTGGACGAAGATTAGGGGAACATGGGGAGACTTGACCAAGCGCAGGATTCTATTTTTGGATATGACGTCTTCTACTCAGTTCATAAAATTATTTAAAAAACATTTTTCTACTTGTTTCGATCCCTTAATGTAATTTTAAAAGTTTGGAATGGAAAATCCTTTCCTTATACAAAATATTCCGTAATTATTAAATTTGCATTAAATGATGCAATTTCTCATCAAACTTTGTATGGACATATCTACTCAACTACTAATTACTATTAAAGTACTCATATATCATCTTATTCCACCTCAAACATCAGTCTATATATTTTAGTATTAGTCAACAGAGTTAGCAGTAATATAACTGATTTCTTGACGTGTGAACATGCAATGTAAGTAGTACAGTTAAACCTTCAAAAGAAATTCATTAAAAAATCGAAATTTATGAAATATATTTTTATTTCTACCTAAGGATCTCCACAATATGGAAAAAAATAATTACAGTATGTTTTATGTAATTATTTTTTGTTCTGATTTTTCAAAATTCTCTTGGTCAAGTCTCCCCATGCCTTGGTCAAGTCTCACCGCATTTTAGAGACTTGACCAAGAGAAATTATCACAGAAAAAGTTTTATAACTTTTGAAAAATTACATTAAAAATTCTGCAAAAAATCATGAACACGCACAATAACTTTGCACATTATATCACAATGACATTTGAGGGATTGAAGGCTTTTTTAGAAATTAATGCAGGTTTAGCTGAAAACCTGGTCAGTCTCCCCATGTTACCTTACTACGTCGATAAAGAGGTATTTTAACGATGCTGTTTACTTTCCTCCAGAAAAACGTCTTGGTTGCAGTATCATGCAGCTCCATCTGGACTCTGTTGAACGCTTTTCTTCACGGGCATATGCAAACGATGTGATGATAGTCCTTGATGATTTCAACCAAGTTGGACTAAAAAGTGCATGAGGGTCTGTAACCTACTCACTATGCAACGTTTTTTCAACATTCAGAGATTTATAAATCATGTATCAGATAAAATATTCCCCATCTGTAACTGTACGGAAAATCCACTGACTACCACACATCCCACAATTGTTTTCTTGCTCTACATCCCAGCTAAAGCGGAACGATAATGTTGGCTTGTGATATGAGTCATCCCTTAGTATATATATAAGCTGATTTGATTTATTATGTTGCCAACAAAAGGAAAATAAACAATTCTCCCAGACTCCGGAGGATTGCTTCAGCAGGAAATAAGGACAAATTTTGCTGCGGTGAACCCATTTCGCGTTTCGCCCCAACGAGCGCACGCATGTCCTGATTGTAGGAGACAGAAACTTTCGGTTCGATGTCTCGTCGGAAGATTCTTTCTTCGTTCTTCCTCTCGCCACGCATCGCTTCATATTCATCACACAACTCTCCCTTTCGGTCGGCAATGGAGTGTGGGGAGGATTCCCTTTTTCAATTTTCAGTTGATCAGTTGGGGAAGTTGTTTCGCTTTCGGGTTGTAGTTCAGGGCGATTTTTTTGGCTTCTCAAAACTTTCCTTCCGTATTTTTAGTTGTTTACATTCGAGATGGGTCTTTTGGGGCGTACAAAAATATTTCTAAGATGTGTGGTGTTCTGTGAACTAACTTCGTGTATGCATAAATTGTTATTTGTGACTTATTGAATATATATATATATATATATACTTGGTAAAATGCATATATTTTTCTGGAGAATTATCAGAAACTTGTGCTAAGAGATGATGGTCTCTGAGCACTGTTAAGCTATGGGGCCTCAATAATTGAATAGGTGTAAGTAGATGTGGAATTGTATTCGGTGAAAATGAGAAAGTATTCAATTACAGAGATGTTTGGGATATTTCAAGCATATCAAGTTTTTATCCATGCGTTCTAAAATTGAATGAGACACATTTTATTAGCAATGAGAAAGACAATAAAGCATTTGAAGGTTACAAATATATTTGCGTTACATTTATTTCACAGAATTTAAATAATGTAATCCACAGTTGGTAGTAAGCTGACTTTGTAACTCTCCGGAAGTCGCGCAAATGGTTCACTGTACGAGCGGTTGGTGTCAGTGAACTACAACGAGTGACGGTAGTTTTAGGGAGGGGTAAAGGTTTCAGCGTGAAAAAACACTTTTTGGCGAATTTTTTTTAGAAGTTTGCGCGAAGCAAATTTATCAAAACTTTTGTATATTATAGTGTATCATTTCAATAACATGCTGTAATTGTTTCATGCAAAAATATCGACAAACGACTCGGTGACGAAGCTTTTTGTACAAAGTTTCTGGGGAAAAAAATGATTTGCGGAGCAACCTGTCATTCAAAAACTACTTAACCGATTTCTTTCAAAATTTGCATACACATTCTATGGTAAAAATACCTAACCCCTACGTTGAGTTTTTGAGATAATTTTTCATTTAAGGGGGTGTTAATTCATATTTTTTTTAAAATGATTATAAAACCCCTAATTGAAAATTTATCTCAAAAACTCAACGTAGAGATTAGATATTTTTACCATAGAATGTGCATGCAAAGTTTGAAAGAAATCGGTTAAGTAGTTTTGGAATGGCAGGTAACACTGCAAATCATTTTTCTCCGGGGACGTTCTACAAAAAGCTTCGTCACCGAGTCGTTTGTCGATATTTTTGCATAGAAAAATTCTAGCATGACATTGAAATTATATACTATAACGTTCAAAAGTTTTGATTAATTCGCTTCACGCAAAGTTCTAAAAAATCGCAAAAAAGTTTTTTTTCACGTTGAAAACCTTGAGATAAAAGAGAGGGGTTTATATAATTTTATTAAGATTGGAGGAGTCATCTGCAGTTATTTTAATAAGTAGTAATACAATTTGGAATCTTTTAAAGAAATATTACTGGGGCAGTTAATTATGTTAAACTAAGGGGAACAGTTTTACAGCCATCCCAAAACTAGGAATTCCATTCGATAAACTAAAGGGATATCAGAAACAGGGGAGAGAGGGTTGGACAATGACAGAGAGTGAAAAAGGTTTCGTAGCGTGGCTCAGTTGTGGATCGGAAAGACACCGTGTTGCGCGCGTGATATTTGTGCTGTAGGTCCTGTGTTTGTTAACTCTTTCGACAGAGATGTTTCGTGTCACCTTGAAGTTGCATCAAACCATCGATGGTATACAATTCAAACGGAGGTGTCCTCTGAGAATGATAAGAAAAATAAAATGCTCAATTTTATCTGTATATTGATGGTTTTAGGTAGGTATAAACCTGGGACATATAGAGAAGATCCCGGCTTGCGTGTATTCACGAGCCCAATATGTCGGAGATGGTCGCTTACGTGAAAAGATTTGATGTGAGCCGAGACATCACACGAATGAAAACACGACCCACATCCATTCCTCTAAAAGAATGGTTCATTGACATCTCCGTGGTGATAGTATGTAGCCTTCGCCCCAAATCTCCACGATGTCTGTCAACTTTTCAGCTTCCTCTGCCAAGAGATATTGAAAAATTCATTAACCCATTCATGCCCATAGAATTGTATTGAGCATTGGAAGGTAAAAATTGAGCAGCTTCTAGCACTGCGATGGAAGCACTTATCTTTATGAAAAAAGGCTTTTCGTGTTTCTTGACCCCACCGTTTTCAAGGAAAAATAGGTTGTGAAACCTTACATGCACGAGAAAAAAGTTGGGCATGAAAGGGTTAAAGCAGATTAATCTTTCATAGCTGTTATCTTCTAAAGTGCCGACTTAGCTAAGGAATCCGCTTCTTCATTACCCGGAATGGAGCTGTTGCGCTGAGGCTGTCTGAAACGATAAAGTATCAATAGTCCCTAGAGTATACTGAATGGCAGCAAGTTCGGCGACGCAAATTGAAGCAGGATCTTTGATCATGAATGATGTGGTTAGGTTTTGATTCAATATATCGAAGCCAGTGTAGCCGTCGAAACTTAACCCGTCGATGTAAAATATCTTGTTGCAGTCGACTTCTCGAAATTTACTACAAAAAATGTTTGGGACTAATGGACGTATGTAATCCGGGATTCCACGAATCTCATCTTTCATGGATTTGTCGAAGAATACAATTGAATAAGAAGCATGAAGGAGATCGACTCGATTGGGAGAATACAAAGAAGAATTGAAGTTTTGTGCCATGTAATCGAAGTACAAGGACTTAAATCGAATGTGGAAATTGAGCTCGGCAAACCGGTCCAAATTTGCAATTACTAAAGGGTTCAATATATCGCTTTGCCAGACTCATCGTATGGGTCGATGGGATTTGGGACACTTTGGGTTCTTGATGCTCAGACCTCCTTTTTCTATTGTTTCTAAGCGCAACAGAAGTTGTTCCTTCCTGGGGTTAATTAGAGTCAGGTTCGTGAGTAGACAAGTTGTCATAAATATTCGTTGAGACTGGTTCTGTAGCTATCTTCAGCATTATTGAAAATATCGCGTAGAGCGCCCCTGAAGGTAACGGTTCAGTTTCTCCTCGCGCTGTTTGTACGCGGGGTATGTTTTGAGATGTGTGTGTGTGGGCTTCCCACAGAGTAGATATCTGCCGACATCTTTTCCACAGGAGTCCACTGCATTTCCCACAACTATTGCTACTGGTGACTGTGTGTCCTATTGGTTTGTAATTAGTGCAGTTCATCACGCGTAGCACATAAAGGCGCACAGGTAGACGAACCTTGAGTTAACGTATGTCCGCTTCCCGTCAGTTGAGACTGATGCTGAATGCCATCGATACTATACTTTGTACTCCTTCGTAAAAGGCCCGAAAGCAGCATTATCATACTAATTAATGCATTTGAATATTAGAACTGATTTATTTAAACATAAGAAGCATAACAAGAAAGTCAAGATATGATCCTTTGACTTGCTTCGGTCGAAAGTAGCACACAAAAGCGTTTTTACTTTGATTGGGATCGTAGAACTATTATTTTACGGTGTACGGTGTACTTATTTCGTGCACTGTATCATTGTACCTACATAATATATTTGGATTTGTTTAGTATTATTGTCCACACTGCTAAATACATTTTCAGAGGAACTCTCTGATCTCGAGTAGATCATCTTAAAAACCTGTATTTTAATAAATGAAAAATATCAAAACGTAGTTAAATTTGTCCACAATTTAGGTTCATGTTTATCTTCAATTTAAATATCTAACATGGATTTTATAAATAAATTTCTTTCACTACATAATTGTATAATGAGACAAATTCATACAGAGATATCACAATTACTGTTTTTAGATTTCTTAGAAAAGAAATGTATAGTAATCGCTCAAACTTTTAAGATTTTTTCCGAGGCCCTGAGGGCCGAGTCTTATATACCAATCGACTCAGCTCGATGATTTGGGACAATGTCTGTGTGTGTCTGTGTGTGTATATAACGGACAAACTCTCATTCGTGTTTTTCAGCAATGGCTGAACCGATCTTATCCAAACCAATTTTAAATGAAAGGCCTATCACCCAGACAGAACGCTATTAAATGGTTTTTGATTCTGATGTTTAGTTTCCAAGATATGAATGTTTGAAGGTGAAAAAATCGCGTTTGTTACAGTTTTTTGAAATTTGCTACCGAAACGACGTAACTAAACAATATATATTTTTAGAAAGCTCATATGAATACCTTTCGAACGAATAGATTGTTGAAATCGGACTATTATCAAAAGAGATATTTAACATTAAATGCGGACGAAAGATTTTTATCATTTCTCATAGTCAGAAATAAGACCAAAAACATTCAATGTATTATTAGCGCCAAAACGGATAATTTTAGGTCAATAGTATCTTCACTTATCGGTGCAAAAATTTTCATTTGCGCAAACCTTCTGACTTATAACCATCGGATCGATCTGAAACATATCTCGGAAAATGAAAAGCGAAATAAATAACTCCAAGCAGTGGTGTAACCAAGAGGATGCTTTGGGGTTTAACTACACCCCCTCACAAAAAAAAATAAATTGAATTGAAGTTAAAAATTTATTTATGATGACTGATTTAATTCAATATTACAATGATAATTATATGATCAGTACATTGACAGCCTATTGTGTAAAACATCATGAAGGCCTTTGAAAAATTGTGGGAATGCGGTCCTGATCTGTAACTGATCTATTGGTCTTGATGTCACAGTTGTCTAATAACATCAATATCCAATACTTGCTTAAAAACATTCCAATGGAAACTCATTCCAGAGTCCTGAAATCAATCATAATCATAATCATAATCATAATCATAATCATAATCATAATCATAATCATAATCATAATCATAATTATAATTTCCTATCATACTAAGTTCAGTTTTGAAGGGGTGTACTGTAATATGGATTAGGGTCTTTTTTTAAAAGGAAGCAAAACTGGAATTGCTTTAATGTCTATGAAACTTAGAACTGCTCACCGAACAATTGGATAACTTCCAACATTTGCTGAAAATGTTTTTATTTTGGGAATGCGTCGAGTTGAAACGAAAACGTTATAGATTTAATAACGAGAAAAGCACCTTCCAAAAGTAGGGGAATTTATGAAAAATGGTGTTTTCCGTTTCGCCAATTTCACTGGTTTAGTATCTTCGATGAATTTTGCAAACGTTAAATCATTTGATAAAATAATTTTGGCGTTATATCCTCCAAGAAGTATTTATGGCGAATTTACTCTTCAAACAAATTTAGTTCCAGACTTAATGTCTTCAGCAAAATTTTGGGGAGTGCTATTACAAACCACTTTGTTGAAGACATGAAGGTTCCATGTGTTCAAGATATTTCTATTTAATTTTAAATTAAATTATTATGATTTTAATGTTTATTATAAATCTCTTCTATTGTTTATAAACGATAAAAATTACATTTTATCCAGCTTGAGTTTGTGAAGCTCACAATAGAAAGTTATTTCAGAAAAAAAACTAGATTAAGGAACACTTCGTAAATATCATTGTATTACTCGGTATACTCCAAATACGTAGTATTCATGCTTACAATAAAGTTGTATTAAATGAAAGTTTCAAAAAATTCACTAAAGACAGAAATTCTGTTACAATTTTTTGAAAAACTGATTCTCCATAATTTTTAAACTTCAAAGATGGCGGTATCATAATTATGTCATTTGGACAGTAAGTTAGATTCGCACCAAATCCCCACCAAACCGAATTTCTGAATACGCCGCTGACTCCAAGTAAGTAGAAACAAAGTTCTACACTGGTCCACAAGAAACTTCTTCGAATACTGTCTATTATAATACATTGAAGACCCGATTTGATCAGTCCCCAATTTTATCAGCCTCATATGAAAATATGTTTCATGGGCTCTAGCAGACAAACAAGGCCGAATTTGAGTAAATCGTTTCTTGGCCATGTTTTCCTTATCTTAAAGATGCAAATATGCAAAAACAAAAAAAAAATTTTTTTAATTTTTACGTTAGAAGACTATTAAATAATCAGAAATAGTGATTAGACTACATCAAGAGAAGGGAAGAATATTTCAACAGCTTCAGTTTATTATGAAGTAGAAAAATCTCGCGATTTAGTCAATGTCCCCATTTTGTCAGACGAAAATACACCATGGAGATGATAAAAACGGGTCTTTACTGTATTTATTATTCACAGTTATAGGTATATCCTATTTTCTGAGGATATTTTCTTTCAATTGCATCGAACTACACCAATTTTTAGGTAGTTTTCAAGGGGTTATTTTACTTCCTCCAAAATTCGGCGAACCTTTTCCCATTCGTGCGATAGTTTATGTTAAAAGGGTATCCTAAATTAATTGGTATACTTAAGGGTTAAAATGTTTCCTACACAATAATACAAAAGTTTCTTAAACACCTATTCCTAATAAGATTATGTAAATTATAAAGCATTTGAAAATTTTTAACAGAAGTCACAGAAGGTTATCGAAAAGTTTAGTGAAAAAGAAAATTCCAGTTGTGATAATATTTTTCCCTAACGGGTTTCGAGAGTTTTTTATTTGTTATTTGGCATTAGGATTAGGGATAATAATTCAGATCAAAGATACTACTGGGAAGTCATTTTTAGAAAAAGACGATATCGTTTGAACTATGCACGCATGCACTTCAGAGGTAGCGAGATATCAAGAGCTGAAATTTCAGTGCTTAGTTCTCATCCGTGTAAGGATTTGAGTAAACGCTATTGAGTATGAACTACAGATCGATTCGAAAATTTGTTTTTCGATTTTTTGACTCAGCACAGCATACATAACCCCTTTAGGAAAAATCAGTTTTTCCTACACAATGCATTGATTGATGAATTTATATATGTTATCAACGGAGCATTAGCAATAATTCGTTCGTATTTCTATTTTATGGGCCATTTTTCCGCTTTTCCATTAAATTGGTTTAAACCTTTGAGATTTCTTGCACTGATATTGTCCTATGCTAATTTGAGCGATTCTCTGAGTCCTGCCACTATCCCATGTGTTATCAAAAACAGCGCGAAGCATCAAGTTCTAAATGTTCTCAATCGATATAATACCCGAAGAAAGCGATAAAAGTTGTACGAAATGTATCATCACACTGTTAGGTGGATTAAAAGCGTTTTTCTCTTATAAAGGATCCGGTTCCTAGCTGAGCCCCTTCCCCCTTTTCACTTTCTCGGCAGACCTGACCACACTCCTCGTTTATTACTATTGACCCAGATTTGATTGAGAATGCATCGCGAAGATCTGACGAAGCAATCAGGTACACGCGTGTTGTCCGATCTCACTAGGGTAACGGCTAATCAGCCCTCACTTTCTGGAAGACGGTACATACAGTGGCTACCGATTTCCTTGCGAATCCATCTGTCTGTAACAATTCAAGGTCTGGAAAAATTATCATTATCATCAATCAACACCACTATATCCGGGAGCAGCATGTTTTGTTGATTTTACGCGTAGCGCAACATGTAGCAACTAATTGAAATTTCCCTGCTCGGTCACATATTTTTTCCACAACACACATCCCTACAATACGACACGAGACAAAGTTTCACTGAAATGTATCAGCTGGCAGTACATCCTTGCTTAGTGGCCGAAACTAGGTATGGAAAGACACAGTATCACCGAGATTAGGTCAAGAAGCTGTGCAATTAAACAAAATCCCAGATGCTTACGATGTTTGCTATAGGTTGGAGAATAGATTGCACATGAAAATGTAGCTCAAGTATGCCGTTAAGGGGGTGAATTTGCTTTAGAAGGGAAAAGAAGCTCTTTTTGCACTGGATTTTTGAAATTTTTGCTACACTTGACACATACTTGAACAATATTTTTTCTCGTTAAATATGTCACAAAATAATGGACTTGTGGATCAAATAAAAGCATTAAAAGCAACAAAACTAGAAAGATTTCAAATTTACATAGGCTTATTTCATATACGAGCCAAGAAGAACCTAAAGATTTTTAAAATCATTACATTCATTCGAGTTTTTTTTTTAGAAAATATGATATAATTATGATTTTTACGTAGAAAGACGTACGGAAGAAGAGAATTCGATCCGGAAGGCAACAAAACCTTGATTTGTTTTGATCGATCAATAACTTTATTTATTATCATCTCGTCAGGTTAAAGAATTTATAAAGTGAAAAGTGGAAAAAAACGCGAAAAATTCGAATAGAACGCGCGAGTGGCATTCGACACGACAATGTTTGCTCGTTCGTGTTTAGTGCTCCTAAGTTTTTGATTCTAGATCTTCAGCGATACCCAATGAAAACGAGAAAAGTAGGTCGCCCTCTTAATGGCTCACACAGAGTTTGTGAATAAATTAAAGATGATACTGCTCTGTATGCAACAATTGAACAACCAACCAGGCGTGGTTAGTCCAACGGAAAACTATCAGAGACCAGGTGCATGTTCATATTCAGTTTTTACCAGTTTTTTTTTCGTTTCATTACTTTGTATACAAATGCCGTCCCAAAGCAACGAAACATCTGCAATGCATGTTAGCTTACCCTTTCTGTGCAAGTGCAGTCAGGTACCTAATATTTATTAGGCTCCTGATAACGAGAAGCTTTAGACCAAAGTTAGGGATTCGCTTTTGCATGGGTCATGTTTTAGCGTCCTCGAGGGAGTGTGGATTTTGAGAAGATTGTAGAAGAGTAGAGAACACAAGAGCTGCTAGGATGGTCTCCGGGATAAATTAAAAAATGGCACGGTACGAGTTCTGTTTATACTTTATCACACTTGAATTATGCAGGATGACGGACATAATAAATTTTCTTTGGTTGTCATGTTTGTGCAGGGAATATAACATTTTAGCACACGACACACTAGTAAACCCAGTTGTAATATGGGAAACTCATTTTCTATAAATATATCTATCCACAGCAGTTGATTAGTTCATCTATTGACTGCTATGCTTACATTGGTTGTATTACCAAAACAATCAAACATGTCGTATTTGACCTACAATCGTCGAAAATTATCTGTACCCAAAGCCCTCCAGCAGGACAAACAAGCGAACACATACCCAGATGAGAGCGAGCCCCTAACTTTATCTACTTCCAGCTCGATTGTTGTACGATAGCTGACTCCCTGAATTGGGCGAAACACGTACAGGATACAAATCTAATTACGGCCACCGACGACGATGGCTAGGATGGCGACCAACGCACTGCCGCATGTAGTCTCGGTCCCGACGATGAGGGTGACACATGATGCTCCAAAATTATGTTCGAGGTGGTGCGGAAAACGATGATGACAGTTTGGCTGACAACTTTCTGCGAACGAAGCATTGGGGAGAGGAGGAAAAAAACCTCTCCATTCGCATTACTTACAAAACAGCCCGAAGAGGCCACATCTTTGGGGGGTAAACAAAATAGAAAATTTAATTATGATACTCCGGAGGAATATACTCGTCAGTGCGGAGCATGCTCGGGCCATGCCATGTAATGAAATTGACATTAGGAGAAACAGGGAGCGGAACTCCTGATTCAAGTTAAATAACTAAGGCATTACCGCACAGTAAATGGAACATATCAGACATGTTTCGGGGAAAGTTTCGAATGTCTAGCTACGGAGTAATTTGTTTCGTGATGTGATGAGACAAAGTTTTTTTTCGGAAATCAGTTCACGTAGGAATCTTTTGCTAATATGGGATAGATTTATGCATGCAGTGTCTGCCATAAACACGGCAATATAGAAGAAATCCCGAACACCTCTAGCTATATGATAGAGATTGATGTTCTGCACGTGAACCTCTGAAACAGTTGGTAATTTTTTCGGTCTTGCCAACCGAGAACATTTAATGGGCTGTTAAGGTCGAAATAGGATTTACGAACACTCTGCAGCTCGTAAACGTCTTATACCTAGTTGGAACATCTTGTAGCGTGACTGGGCTAGATCACGTTTTCCTATTATGCAGCTTAATTTCCCACAAAAGCGAAAATGATGTACATCTTGTCGCTGTCTTGCCGTATTTAGGGCAAAACAGAACGTAATGAAAACCTGATGTTAATTTCAGGTGGGTGCTGCACTGTTCAGGGGGTCGACAGTGGCCGATATATTTGCAACTTGCAAAAGAGAGGGAAGTTTTAAAATGGTCTGAAGTATGTATTCGCGGTAAATAGCTGTCTCATTGACGAATCACATTCTTTCTCTTCTGTTTAGCGGGCTTGGAAGTGACCTTATCTCAGTTTGCTAATTCCAATAACGAAAACTAATCAACTAATTGACTTGATTTTGTCTATGAGAATGCACATTATGTTTAGTATGTTAAATTAAACGGTAATTGGCTTCACATACCACTTGTCAAATATGTGCTTTTTTTCGAAAACTGTAATTCACTCACAAGAGTTTTCAAGTTTGTATGTGAAAATATATGAATAATAGGCAATTGAAACAATAAATTCAGTACAAAATGCCAGTATCATCTTGTGCATCCCAAAATCTGCAGATATATAGAAAAAGGTATAAGGATCAACATTGTCGAAGACTGCAAATTGATGCGATTTTGCAGTAAAAAGATATTCTCATATAAAGTTATGTGTTGCCTGCCTCTCTTTCTCGCACATGCGTAGAATAGAAAATTAAAAAAAAAGAAGATTGGTCTTCAAAGTTAAATAACTTTTTAGGGGAACCTCTAATCAATATGTGATCTTCGACAAAGCTATTTATTATAAAATAAACTACGCGACCGTAAGTTTTGAGGTACGCAGAGTTACTGTAAAATTTGTGATTGGAATTTAAGTTTTAATTTCCGAGTTTCCATATATATTACTATAGAAACTTGAAACCTCTTGTGGATGAACTAGAGCTATCGGAAAATATTGTGCATATGATTATCATTACTTTTGCATATGATTATCATTACCAATTACCATTCGAAATAGCAGTGTTCCGAAAAAAAGTCAAAATTGTTACCGGTCTAATGTGTAGCCTGTCGAAGAACAACAGAAAACTGAATAAAACAAATTTTTCCCTATTATTTTGAAAAAAACCCATGTTACTGTAAAATAAGAGAGTTTTTGGTTTTTATGAAGTTATTTTCCGAAACTTGAACATTTTCTATTTTTTTGGTTCATCGAGTAACTCTAATCTAAGCTTTGCAAATCTTATTGAATTTCATATATTAGACAATTTTATCGTATTCGCCGCGGCGCTCCTCGACGTGGAAATGGTTGAACGTCTACTCTTGGAACGCTCGCATATGTGGCTCTGCGTGACTGAAAATATTTTTTCGTACACAATGAATGTATAAATAAATCTTGATGTTACACAAAAGAGCCATTGTTGCCTTGCCTTCTAAATCGTAAAACATAATAACTTTCGGTTTGAGCACTTTACACCAGACGCTTCCCTTAAATGACGCGGCCAATACAAGAAGAACGAAAATGAAAGGCTGAAAACAGAAAAACGTGGAAACACTAGAAATTGTATTGTATATTAATTAGCCATCTTTCAAATAATGGAATTTTCATAAATATTTCAGAATTTTCTAAAGCAATACCCGAGCAAAGTCGAACATCAAAATTACAACAAGTAGAAATCATATTTTGATAATAGCATCAAATTGAAATCTTATTTTGCTATCAGTTTTAGATTTTTTAAGCATGACATCAAATTTTGATCTCATTTTGCTATCCCTGTTTCTTAGAAGAATTTTCTATGTTTATATTGCTTTGGTGAAACATCAAAGTGAATACATATTTTGTTATCAAAAAAAAATTCAACATCTCAATGAGCTTTCAATTTACTCTCACTGATAGCAGAATTAGTTTTCTGTTTGATGTCATAGAACAATTTTGTTGCTCTCCATTTTGATCTTTTAATCGTTAAAACGACCAAAACCGGAGTAATCATTTGCCGAACATCACAACATCAAGTTTAGTTTTAAATTTGATGTCAGACTCTCCTCGGGTAGTTATCAAATTCGTCTCATTTGTTTTAAACAAATTATTTATTTAAGTTTTCATTCAGTATTATTGTTTTTTCATTTTGTTCTTTTGACTTCATTTTATTTATTTTTCACTTCATTGGATTTATTTTGATCAGTTCATTAATTTCGCGCATTTTATTTATGTCATTCATTTCATTTTTGACTGTTTTCATTTAATGCTTTTTATTATTATTTTTTCAGTTCATCCCTTTTATTATTTTTTTTTATTTTGAACATGTTATTAATTTTTTCAGCCATTCATTTTTTTGTTTCTTCAAATATGTTAATTTCACTCAACTAGAATATTTCTATACATTAAAAAGAATCGGGATGCTCGTCCGGATGTTTATGTTTACTTCCAGGGGCCCGGCAGCCACGCTTAATTTTACAAATATATAGCTAATATACTCAAAAATGCCAAATGTTTCCACCTTTCTTTCTCTTCATCTTCCTTCCAAACTATCTTCTCAAAAATTGATATCCCCATTTTCGTCATACTCACTTAGAGTCTTGATTTCATGACGAACGATTACAAAAAGCAATTGTAGCGAGCCAGTTTATTCTTGTTTCATTCTAAATCCATTCTTTGGACATAATAACAATAAGACAAGTACAACCGCGGGCACTCAATTGTGTATGTCAGGGTATTTTTGTCATTTATATCGTGTGGTTGTGCCCCTATTGCAATGAGCACGCCAAGCAATGAGCATGATAAATTAACGTTCGAAAAGGCCGTTAAATTTTTGCAACATTGTCATGTCTGGTAGGTACCCTACATGATTAGGGGCAGATAAAGCACCAAGTCTTTCCATTGGGTGATTTACCCCATAAAAATGGTGGAGCAGCATGGTTATTAGTGGGATCTCTTTTTTCGATGATGATGGCGTCGCACGATACGAGGTTGAGTATTTGCAATTTTTGGACTTTGTATAATAACGCTGGAAGCTGACCAAACTCGATCAGTATTTTATTCTGCTATATGAAATTGAAAAAAATCTTTGCTCAAATAAAAAAAGCAGATGGGGTGCATCGTTGGTATCTAGACATGAAAAATACACGTATGGTGCTTACATGCATGCGGCAATCGTCCAGGAAGAAAATAATAGCCTTGAAGAACAGCTCGCGCAATGAAGAATAATATTATTCATTCAACGAATATACAAACATTATAATGATATCATCCCATATTATTCTGTTGAATGATTGTATTCGTGTTGTCATAAGATAAACTATTTGATAAGAAGGAATGATTTTTCCATGTACTGCGTTGCTGTAAGGTTAGAATTTCTACAATGAGAAAAGGCAGTTCGGTTTCTCATCTTGCTCAGTTCAGAAGTTATGAATCGCTCTGCTGCTACAGCAGGCTAAGTGGTCAAATTTACCCAGGCACAGCCGCTTTGTCTATTTGCAAAAGCAAAAATTGATTCCTTCTAGCTAGTGTGTGAAACGTGAACAAACAATGAGTGACAATGCAAAGCAAGAGTATATCTCGTTGCGGACAAACTGTGTTGCTGTTGACTTCTCGAAATGTCCGGTAAGACCATCGACTCGTGAAGTGGAGCAATTGTTGAAGGTGAACATGAAGTTCAACATAGCAGAAGTGCAGCCAACAAAACCAATTCCCTCCTACTTGACCATCTCAGGCAGATACCCTCAAGGTATTGCACATTCTCAACGAACACAAGTCACGTACCCAGGGCAGGTTCCTACTTGTCAATATTGCGATCAGTCGCTATACCACGGAAAACCTTGCGCAGAGGCTGCTAAGAAAATTCCCCCTGCCACGACCAATGCCGGTATACAGTCTTCGTATGCCAAACCACAACCGGTTGGTAAACCAACAACTGCGAACCGCGCAGAAACAAACACCAGCTCAACAAGGATCGGGCCCGGTACCACCAAATTAACTGCCATTACCAATATCGAAGTAACAACGATTACACCAAATGTATCCAAACCAACAACCAACACCACTAATAAAGAATCAAACACCGATGAAGAAGGATTTACAACAACGACCCGGAAGTACAAGAAACAAACGAGAACATCCGACCGTGAGCATCATGCATCCAGTACCGATGACGACATGGACGTGAACGAAAACGCGAGAGAAGACGGACCGAATGACCCTCAAGGTGCGGCAGACAACGCACCTAATGTTTCACCACCAAGGAAGAGGATCTCAATATGCAGCAGCAGGCTCTACGTCAATAAGACCCTATGGACAGTTGAAAGCTAATTTTAATTTTTCCCTATTGTAAAAGTCTTGAAAGATCCACGGCTCAGTTATGCTAACACATTGAGCCGTGTCAAATAAACAAGAAAAAAAACGAGAAAAGCTATGCTATTTTTTGTAGATTATGCCTATCGTTCATTATGTCTAATGCACATCATACCAATCGTCCGTTATGCTTACCGTACTATTGCCCAACGTATACATGCCCAAATTCGTACACTAGGCACTGTGTAGGATTCGTATTTAGTTATGTTAGTCGCAATGCCCCTCAATCGGTTTCTGTAATCACATTGACATCCAAGCATATTTCATGTCATGTTCGAAAAGAACATCGCGCTATTGTCGGTGCTTGTAATTGTTAACTTATCAAAATCACAGTTCCTCAGAGGTCTAAATCATAGTTAAAAAAGTTAGAAGACAGCTTATGACCATTGGGAAATGAATTCTTAACAGAAGAAATGGAAACGAACGCAATTCTTAAACTCAATTTTCTACGGACGTGCGAATATCCCAAGTCGTTAGAAGTAGATTTTTATTGCATCCATCTGAAAGTACCGATTGTGAGTTTATTCAATGGACGTAACCTCAAAACGTAGTTTCAGCAGGGCATGTCTGTTTGTTTAGCAAATAGCACTGGCACACAATCCGATCCTATTTTGTGTAGTATTTTTCTTTTGCCACGCTTGGTATAGGCTACTGGCAAGAGGACTCGTTGGCACATTGTTATTGGCACCATCTACATACCTATATGGTCCACTCATATTGTGCAGAATCACGCTTGCATTCGAACTCATAGTTTGCAGCTTCCGTAGAGTCCATCCATGATTGCACTGTAAAGGACGACTGGTATCAACAAAGTTCTATGGTAGTACACATACCTTTCGACAGCTCAATCTAGGCGAAATGGTTCTGGATTGTTGCCAATGATGCTGTCGGCTAATTGTTGCCACCAAGTGTAGACTACATGCCAATGTAATCGATGCAGTAGTTAATTGTTTTTGCATGTAAATTGATCGTTTGGGCGCGGAGGCAGTGATCCACTAATAGGGGATGAATCGAGAGTGATACACTGTACTAATGCCGATAAAAATTTTAATTGAAAATTGATACTGCATTGTAGGCAGGAGTTTTTGAAGTGAAGAAACATGTCGATATTTACAACAAAGGCCTATTTCTTCGTCGGGGAAAGAAAAATAGTACCTCTTATATTCCTCAAAATAATGGATAGATATGTGCTATCTTTTTTGTATTGTTTTCTCTAAGGAATTTGATAAAAACCTCGACATTCAATAGAAATTATACATACGGTAGAAAGCGTCGGAAATAAGTTATAAGTAATGCAGAAATATTCAATTGATGTGTGCTCATAGTTAAAAAAATTGTCCTTTATCTTTGCTTCTCCCATTCAGATAGCACACTCAGTTTTTTTTATAGGAGAAACAGGCCGCGTAAATGAAAACCGCGTAAAATTCGAAATCCGCGTGAATGAAAACTGCGTATATTTTAAAATTCGCGTAAATGAAAACCGCGTGAATTTCAAAATCCGCATAAATGAAAACCACGAAATTTTCAAAAATAAAAAAACTCGTAAAAAATACCGCGTAAAAAACCGCGTAAAACAACCTGAGTGTACTCGAGAGGCCATAACTAGCTTTCGCTATTTACTTTACAGAAACTACATACGACCGTCGCCATCCTCACCACTATGCCTGCAACAACAGAATTTGAAATAAGGGTGACCTGAAGGTAAGATCACTTTTGAAGGATGCCTTACTAATTCGAAGAGAATCACCCGGTTCATGATGTCTTCGCAGTAGATGTTGTTGATTTTCCGTTTATCATCATCATCATGCAAGTTTTTATTCTTTTTTCCCTGTCGTTAATGTCCGGCTTCCTTTCCCTGTTCCTGATACGGTTGCTGTTACCACGATGTTGAAAATAAGCCTCCTTCTAATTGCCTTGCCCAAGTAAACACACCACTTTAAAAAGCAAATCAGAATGCGCTCCTCTAGTTTTAAATTGCTCGATTCGATAGTATTGCTTATCGAAAATGCCAATTTATGGTCCTAGAAGATATCTCTAATTGACTCCTCTCTCACGAAATACACTACGAATTATTTTTTAAGTAATATTTGATTTAAGTAACATTATTTTACCAGCTGAATTCCATATAACGAAGTCTTTTTAGGAACCAAGTTCGCAAAAAAGTTTGAGTACGTGACGTACCGTATACAGTTTAATACATTCCTATCTAACTATTACTAATTAAAGTTGAGTATTTCCGGAATGGTGTTGATGAGTACATGACGAAAATATATACCGCACACCACACTTGATGGCATTTTGGAATCCAAATGGCGACTTTCGGTTTAGAATAATTCACTATAACCTCAGCAACATAGATATTTTCGGAAAGGGGTTGACGAGTAGATGACGAAAATCGAAGTCGGAAGCTATTTTGAAAACGAGTTCCGGTTTCGATATATAATTTAAGCAATATTAATACAGTCGAATATCCTATTACGCGAATAACTGGGGCGTAAAAAGGAAACCGCGTATTAAGAATCCCATAGCTTGCGCGATTGTGACTAGTTGGGGCTGTGGTCGAATATTTCCTCTGTGTTATTATTTAAAGTTGTACTGTCTTTGGCAAAGTTGTTGTGCTTACTAAAACCTACAATTTAGAGTGATTGGATATCCAATTAGTTGAGAACTGTGCCGGGGTGCTTTAGATTGTAAATAAATCGAACCTCTCGTTGTGAATGTGAGTATCATTGAATGGGTTTAATGTAAAATATATCGAAACATTGATTATTTTAAAAGGTGATGTCTCAGGAAGATTTGTCCAGAAAGTAGCTCGGAATTGTCCCACCAGGTGGCGCTAGTGCGAATGGCAATGTTCAACTAGTGGTAAAATCATTCTTTATCTCAGAAATGGGATAATTTAGGGGGCACTGTCTTCAGTAGGGGAGAGTGGGTGCACTTGATCCCAGTTTGGTTTTTTTCTCATAACTTTTCAATGAAATAAAAATTTAAATTGCAAAATTCGCCATTTTGTAGTCAATTTGAGTTTGAAGTGCTATGAATAATATGTTGCGTTGTGACGATGATTTTGGCGGATTGCACCCTGACTTCATCATGTTTGACTGCTGATTATCTAATAAGAGTTGCTTAGGAAATAGTAAGTAGGAATTCATACCAATCCGACCCATATTAAAACCTCAACAACACGATAGCCATCATTGCCGGCCGCCCCCATCTCCATCGTTCACGAGGAAGGATAAAGGATAAGGTAGACAGTGTTTAGTGTTGATGCTCTACCTACTTAACGGAAGGACGACGATTCGTCAGACTCTTCCATAGGTGTCGCGGAGTTGGTGGTTTGGAAGGGTATAAGGTCTAGGATTCGCTCCAAGCAAGCGATGCGACCTGTAAAGCATATTTTATTAGGTAGTTATTTAGGTAGTCTTCGAGTACTCACTAGATCACTCGAAAAAGAAGAGATCTTGTTTAGTTTTTGGTTCTTTTTAAACTCTGGGCAGCCGGCCACCGAGAGTATCCTATGTTCCCTAAACAAAAGCAATTTGAACTCCACACGGCCGACCGTGGGATTATTGCCTAGAAAGGCTAATCTTAGCTGCGTAATGGGCCGGATCACTATTTATTGCAACAGTATTTAGAAAGAATTCGCTATTTCTTCTCTACGATACAGTCGGGCCTCCTACTACGCGGATTCCTACAACGCGGCTTCCTACTGCGCGGATTCCTACTGCGCGGTACCCGCGTTGTAGGATACCTGTAGCTTATGGGATTTCGACTAATTGGGGCTGTGGCCGATTATTTCGTCCGTGTTAACATATAGCGCCATACTTTCTTCGGCAAAGTTGTTGTACTTACTTGGGCCTACAACTTAGAGCAATTGGGTATCCAATTAGTTGAGAACTATGCCGCCAGGGGTGCTATGAAGAAAGAGTAAATAAATCGAAATTCTCGTCGTAAACTCGACTATCATCAAATGGATTCAATGTCAAATATATCAAGACCCTGATTCTTTTGAAAGGTAGTGTCTTTGGGAAATTTATAAAAGAAGTCCAGAGCTTCTGGATGGTAGAAAGTATAACTCGCAATTACCCCACCAGGCGGCGCTAGTGCTAATGCAAATATTCAACACATGTTAAAATAATTCTATATCTCAACATCGTGATTAGATGGAGTAGTACTGTCTTCAGCAAAGTTGCTCGAGAGGTCGAGGACTACCCAACGGTAACAGATTAGTTTGGAATACTCTCACTATGCGGCGCTAGTGAGCGTAGAAGCTTTCAACATTTGGTAGATTATGATGTGTCTCAAAACTCTAATAACTAACCCCCTCCAAACCAAATCTAATAATAATGGTGTTTTCGGCAAAGTTCTCGAGGAGGTCTAAGGCTACTAGATTATGGATAAATTAAACTGGAATGGACCCACCAGGCGGCGCTAGTGAGCATTTTCTTTCAAAGCATGTATCTCGAGATCATGATCATTTGGAAGGGTGGTGTCTTTGGCAATATTTATAGGCAGATCGAGCTCTGTCCTACGGCGAACAAATTAGTTCAGAACTCGCCCACTAATGAGAATGAAACTTTCTCAACATTATAGATATATTTCTAACGTCTGACAATTTAGGAAAACGCTGTTTTTGGTAAAGTTCTCCATGGGGACAAGTGCTGCTTTTTTTTTTAGTCAGTGTTTATTAAATTATTAAATTACTATTTACATATCATTTTCTAGGTAAAATTTCAGTTCATTCAAATCCACTATACTACATCTGTTTATGAAATTCACATAGTTTATAAATAGTTTTAGTATATTACATTTTGTTGTTCTAGATACTCCATGTAAAATGGGTCTAATTACATCCGAGAAAACAATACTTCTCCAGCCGCCAAGCGAAATGGTTGCCATCCTCCGCAATAATGTCCACGCGTCCGTTACTCGTGGCAATCAGTAAATTTGTGCTGTATAGTTTCAATCGCCGTGTTGCAGTGTTCGCATTGCTCTCCATCCGATCGTCGAATTGTGTATAGCAGTCGCCTGTGTTCGATTTTGCCGTTCACCAAAAGGAACAAGTCAGTTCGTTGTTGTGAAGAAAGTCCTCTTGTTCTGTGTATATTTGACCATATACGGCGCCATTCAACGTTAGAGAGCTTATTCTGCCGCACGATTCTTGGCAACTCAGTGTTATTAATAAAGAATCTATGAATAAAATTCGCCGTAGGGTTTTGCTGTATATGAGGGGGGAGTTGTGGGAGATTCTGACGGATTAGTTTTATGCTAGGACAGTCTGCTGGAATTGGGTTGGGATTATCTTGGTTTATGAAGGATTTATAAAATGGGATGGAGTTTATCTCTTTGATGTGGCGATTTATTAACAGTGATTTGCACTTCAGAGCTGGAAGTTGAAGACATAGGCCGCCGGTCTCTCTATCTCTCGCCAGTTGTAGTATGGGTACGCGTGCTGGTAGTCCGCGCCACAGGAACGTCCCTATTGACGAAGTCAGCTTTGCTGTATGAACATTCAATGGGGGCAAGATTGAAGCAACGTACCAAATCCTGGAGGTAACGTAGGTGTTTAGTAGTGTTACTTTTTGCAGGAGGGTTAGTGTGCGTAAAGAGTGTAGCCATAGAAGACGTGAAAATTTTTCCACGGCAGAATCCCAGTTCAATTTAACCATAAGTCGAACTGAATTGGCGAACGTTATGCCTAAAATTTTTACAGTGTCCGTTGTCTGCAGCCATGGCACGTTCAGCTGGTTCCCGTCAATGAGTCCTACGTCGATTGCTACCGTTTTCGCTAGGTTTAATCTCGCTCCTGAGACGCGAGAGAAACGGGAGAAGATGTCGTGTATTTGCTCTATCTTTCGCACGCATGTAGCGATTACGCTGATATCATCGGCGTATGCCACGATCAGATCATTCCCACACACTTGTTCAAGCCGTTTTAATAATGGTACCAGGTACAGTGCGAAAGAGAGCGACGATAAAGGATTGCCCTGTGCAACCGATCGTTGTATGGGGAAGGGAGGTGACAGATGACCGTTGACTATCAGTCGACACGATGTCATCTCAGAGAGTCTGGAAAGTAGTGTTACTAGACTATCGTTGATGCCGAGTGCATGCATATAGGAACTCACGGTTCACCCGATCGAACGCGTGGTCCAGATCGAACGATATAAGTTTTGCTTTTTGTTTTCGTGCAATCAGCTGGGCAATTCTATCTTTGAGAGAGAGAGTAGCTTGAAAGATGTTGTGGTCCGGATTAGAGCATTTTTGAGTGTCTCCCAGTATCCGGTGGTTACTAACGACCCTCTCAAGTTGTGCTTTGAGAATTCGGGACAACAGTTTGTAGTCGTAGTTGATAAGCGAGATAGGCCTATATGAGCGAGCAGTATCATCGGTATTTTTCTTCTTCACTAACACTATAGTACTGTTCACGAAATCTGGGGGGAAATTGGACGAGAGAGCCTCGTTCAAAATTAAATTGATTTCCCGGTGTATGACGTTGAAGGTTCGCAGATAGAATTCTCTCGGCAACCCATCCGCGCCCGGAGATTTTCTAGGTGCACTCGTTTTGATAGCAGTGAGTATTTCGGTAGTTGTAATGTCACTCATGGTGGCTTCATTCGCTTCGTCGTTATCGGGTATTACTCGGTCGCAGACAAACTCTTCGTCTCCCTCTTCTCGCGGCGCATCGGAGGTATACAGATTTCTGTAGTATTCAAACATGTGTTGCTCGATGTCTCCTGTTCGTTCCATAACTTCATCTCTCTCGTTCCTAAGCGTCGTGATCGTCGTTCTTTTCTTTTTTCTCTCTCCAAGCTGGAACGTGGATAGTGGTTCACCGGATACATGCGTTTCGTTAATGTGTACAAACAAATGCGTGAACTCTCGCTGGTGTGTTAACATTTCAGCTTTTAGTCGGTTGATGATCGGTAGCATTGTTGGGTCACTATAGAATCTGTCGTACGCTAGCCGTAGTTGTGAATACAGTCGCTGGTGCTCACGGTGAAAATCGTCGTAGATTAATTTTGATTTCCACCGGAAAAATGACTTGATTTTAGGCTTAGCGTACGACGTCCACCAACCCATCCACGATGAAAAATGTTGACGCTGGCGAGTCCAATACTGCCATCGTATCTGGAATTCATCAACGTTCTCCGCAACGAGAAGATGTGGGCGTAGGGACCAAAAGCCGCGGCCAGGCTCTCGGCCGAGGTAGGGGAGACAGAGACGGGTGGTTACAGCTTTGTGGTTCGTAAATGAGCAGACGTGTGTTGTCGCGTTTCTCAGATGCTCGCATAGGCCCGAGCTAACGTAGAACCGATCTAGCCTCGACATCGAGTTGTGCGTGATGTAAGTGTATCCGTCTGTTTGTGGACAATGTTTTACCCACACGTCGTGAAGTTGCATTTGTTGTACAGACGTTCGTAAAGCGGGGCTGATATTGTTGCCTGTCGCGTCGCACGCTCTTACCACGCAATTGAAATCGCCGGCTAGAACAACGTGATCGGTCGGGTGTCGAAGATAGTAGGCTAGTGTGTTGTTAAAGAACCGCTCTCGTTCGGCTCTCATCGCTGTACCTGACGGGGCATACACAGTACAGAGCGTTGTATTTTGAATTCGTATAGCTGTTAGTCGACTGTCCAGGCTTTTTTCGACGTGCGAAAATCGTATGTGATCTCGTAGAGCTATCGCGGTACCTCTCTTTGTGTGGTCTACATTGCAGATCACGTTGAATCCGGGTATAGTAAGCTGGTCGTTTTCTACCTCCTGTAGGAAGATGATGTCAAGTTCTAGCGTTCGAACGAATGTGCGTAGAGCGTTGAGCTTGGTTGTGTTCGTAATTGTATTAATGTTGATGGTTGCGAGGTTATAGTTGGCGTGATCCATTACAAGGCAACATTCATTTCCCCAAGCGTGTCATCGTCTTCGTCGTGTCGATGTTTTTTTCCTGGCGGCCGGCGAAGCGATCGTCTGCTACTTGTAGAGGTTGTAGAATGGTCGGTTTCATTGCCGTCGTTTAACACATACTTGCGCTGTGTGTCATTACTGCTGATCGGTAGTGGCTGTAGGTTCGGAACCTTGAACCTACTATCTGTAAAACAATCGGTGTCTGACCGTCGTGGTGGTTGAGCTGGTTTGGACACGTGTGTGAGAGCTGGCGAAATACTCACTGTCGTTTGTGGTTGTAATGGCTTGGAAGTCGATGGTTTGTTAAGGATCTTTTTGACCATCGGCGTGGTCGGACTCGGTCTGGGTGTTTGTTTAGCAACATTCGCGTATGACGCGTTAGCTTGATCAGCAGTGTACTTTTGGACCAGGAGCTTTTTGTTCTGTATGCACGAGATTCCATTATGTACAAACTCGTTGCAGTGTCGGCAGGTTTGTTGCTGTCCGTGATACGACAGGGCCGTAGATTCTCCATCTATGGTCACAAAAGACGGGATATTCTTCTTCACCATCATTTTCGCTACCCTAATACCAGTAGGAATACCGCCGAACGCGTATCGCTCGTCCCACATTATCTCGTTGAGAGAGAGAACGTCACCGTATGTCTGCAAAAACTCGAGGATTTTCTCGTCTGGTACGTCCTCGGAGAGACCGAATAATTTGACTTCCACCGCGCCATCCTCCATAGTGACGCGCAGTTTATAGATCTTGCCGTCTATCTCTGTCTCGTGCTTGTTGTCGTGCTTTTCAACGATGTTTTGTGCGATCGATAGTTCAGTAACCTTGATGAAAGCGCACCCGAGGCTTCTGCTTGGTTGTATTCGTACGACCTGTTCCTTCTGCAGTTCGAGAGTTGAGCTGACGAAGCTGTGTAGCTCTTCATATGATGGTTTACGTGGAAGATGCGCATAATCTATGCGGAACGTGTTTTCGCGACGTCTTATTTTCACACTAAACGCGACGACGCGAGATACAATAGTAACGAAGGGCCGGCGATGCCCAAAATGCCTTTCGTTGAGGCTGAACGTTAATCAATAGCCTGTGCACGACTTCCGTAGTCCGACGATAGCAAAAGCGCGTCTATTCGACTCAGAAGTTGAGCGCTAACTGTTTGAAAATGTATAGAAAAAATTCGATTTTACCCACTAGGTGACGCTAGTGAGCACGATTTTTTCCTTTAAATTTCTGCATCTCAATATAAAAGCAGTTTAGAAGTGTGGTGTCTTCAACAAAGTTTCTCGAGAGGTCGAGGGCTACTCGACGGTAACAGATTAGTTTAGAATACTCTCACTACGTGGCGCTAGTGAGCGTAGATACTTTCAGCATGTAGTAGATAATGATATATCTCAAAAGTCTAACAACTTAGAATGATGGTGTTTTCGGCAAAGTTCTTTAGGAGATCAAAGGCTACTCGATTATGGATAGATTAAGGTTGAATGGTGCTAGTGAGCATTATTTTTCATATCCTGTATCTCGCGTTCATGATTATTTGGAAGGGTGGTGTCTTTGGCAATGTTCACAGACAGGTCGAGCTCTGTCTTAAGGCGAATGAATTAGTTCTGAACTTGCCCACTAGGCGTCGCTAATGAGAATGCAACTTTCTCAACATTATAGATATATTTCTAAAGTCCGATAATTTAGGAAAACGCTGTTTTTGATAAAGTTCTACAGGGGGACAAGTGCTGTATTTTGGATTAACCCGCTAGATGACACTAGTGAGCACACATTTTTTCTTTCAATTTACTCTCATAATGCGCCAGAGAATGGGTTGATGAATTTATCTTCTTATCCGTTTTGAGGCTACTTCAGAAATTTAAATAAAATTAACAAGAATCAGAGTAGTAAATAAATATTCATAATCGAGTAGCCCTTATTCTTCCTCAAAAACTTTTCCGAAAACACCATCTTTCTAATTTATTAGACTTCTGAGATAATTAATAATCTATCATATGCTGAAAGCTTCCACGCCCACTAACACCGCATAGTGAGAGTATATCAAACTAATCGGTTACCATTGGGTAGTCCTTGACCTATCAAACAGTTTTGTTTAAGACACCACCTTTCTAAATTGCCTTAATATTGAAATGATGAAATTGAAAAAAATGCGTGCTTACTAGTGTCACCCAGAACACGTGCTTACTCGCGTAACCAAGTATTTACCAGACTTTAAAAAAGATCTACAATATTCTGAAAGTTTTATCCTCCTTAGCGCCGCCTAATGGGTGAGTTCTAAACTAATATGTTCAACGTAAGGCAGAACTCGACCTGCCGATGAATATTACCAAAGACATCACCGTTGCAAATTATTATGATCTCGAGATACAGAATATAATATATACTAGCTAACTATAGTAACCTTGAGGGTCCATTCCAATTCAATCTATCCTTGATCGAATAGTCCTTGAGCTCTTCAAAAACTTTGCCGAAAGCGCAATCATTAGACATTTGAGATATATCACAATCTACCACATGTTGAAAGTATCTACGCTCACTAGCGCCACACAGTGAGCGTATTCTAAACTAATCTGTTACCGTCGGGTAGTCCTCGACCTCTCGAGAAACTTTGTTGAACACACCACCCTTCTAAACTGCCTTTATATTGAGATGCAGAAATTTAAAGGAAAAATTCGTGCTCACTAGCGTCACCTAGTGGGTAAAATCGAAATTTTTCTATACATTTTCAAACAGCACTTGTCCCCATGGAGAACTTTACCAAAAACAGCGTTTTCCTAAATTATCAAACTTTAGAAATATATCTATAACGTTAAGAAAGTTTCATTCTCATTAGCGCCATCTAGTGGGCGAGTTCTGAACTAATTTGTTCGCCGTAGGACAGAGCTCGACCTGCCTATAAATATTGCCAAAGACACCACCCTTCCAAATGATCATGATCTCGAGATACATGCTTTGAAAGAAAATGCTCACTAGCGCCGCCTGGTGGGTCCATTCCAGTTTAATTTATCCATAATCTAGTAGCCTTAGACCTCCTCGAGAACTTTGTCTAAAACACCATTTTTCCAAGTTATTAGAGTTTTGAGACACATCATAATCTACCAAATGTTGAAAGCTTCTACGCTCACTAGCGCCGCATAGTGAGAGTATTCCAAACTAATCTGTTACCGTTGGGTAGTCCTCGACCTCTCGAGCAACTTTGCTGAAGACAGTACTACTCCATCTAATCACGATGTTGAGATATAGAATTATTTTAACATGTGTTGAATATTTGCATTAGCACTAGCGCCGCCTGGTGGGGTAATTGCGAGTTATACTTTCTACCATCCAGAAACTCTGGACTTCTTTTATAAATTTCCCAAAGACACTACCTTTCAAAATAATCAGGGTCTTGATATATTTGACATTGAATCCATTTGATGAATTTCGATTTATTTACTCTTTCTTCATAGCACCCCTGGCGGCATAGTTCTGAACTAATTGGATACCCAATTGCTCTAAGTTGTAGGCCCAAGTGAGTACAACAACTTTGCCGAAGAAAGTATGGCGCTATATGTTGACACGGACGAAATAATCGGCCACAGCCCCAATTAGTCGAAATCCCATAAGCTACGGGTATCCTACAACGCGGATTCCTTTTTCACGCCCCCAGTTAACCGCGTAGTAGGAGACCCGACTGTATATTTATTGGGTTGACAGGCAAAGAGTTATGATAGCGCGAGATGTTATAAATCAAGGAAGGTATTTATTATTTTCCATATCGGATTGTTTGTGGAATACAAGTATGCGAGTGATAATAACGAACACTGAAGGGAAATATAAAGGATTGTTAGCAATAACGGAGCTTGAAATTAGGTTCATAAAAACAGACGCGGCGAATTTTCAATACGTATTGACACGTGATCATCGATACTAGTCAGATTAAAGTCTTATTGGGGCTAATTTCAGATCAACTATTCATTTTTACGGCAATGTTTTCTCGACTAGATCTGTTCGCACCCTCTCATCATGATACTATCGGCAGAAGGCTG
The DNA here is from genome assembly GCF_030247195.1 of Topomyia yanbarensis. Lineage (NCBI taxonomy): Eukaryota > Metazoa > Arthropoda > Insecta > Diptera > Culicidae > Topomyia > Topomyia yanbarensis. Next base: position 310,938,507 of record NC_080671.1, read on the forward strand.
AGAGCACCCAGTCGTCGCCGGTCTAAGGACCAAATGTCATCAATAGACTTAGACTCGCGGGGAGGCATGAGATAGGAAATTTGTGAGAATTTAGTTATGCCTTTCATTTGATAGTAAAATTAAAATATTCGGTCGGGGGGTCTAGAACAACTTTTGATTTTAATGTTTTTTGATTGAAAACTTAAGTTTTTTTTTAATTAAATTAATTCGCATTTTCTAATTCTAATTGGTACTATAGACATTCAAAAAATACTAAAAGTGAGAATCTGATGAACAATCTCATTGTCTACAACTTCGTAGAAAGATGTAAAATCACCCGAGAAAGCTATTAAAATTTTATCAGTTTTTAGGTGTGCGCGGGGCCTATGGATTAAGAAGTCGATTAACAAGGACTTACAAGAAAATGTTGGGTTTAAATGAACAGTAAATTTGGATAAATTTCAATGTTTACAAAGTCCCATTCTCAGCAGAAAAAATATATTTTCAGATTCCTCCGGTACTTGGGCGAAAATGACACTTTATTGACTAGGAGGTGTGAAAAGCTGTTGACCAAATTTATTCGATAATCTTATACCTTTTCAAGATGTTGATTAATGTAATAACGAATTTTATCATGTCATTTTCATTTCTTTTCTCGCTCTAGGAGATAGCTGATGTAAACTAGAATGACCCTTCTTTCTGATACTATCCTTCCTAGTAAAATACAATTGGTTTAAATTCAAAGCTTTATATTTGAATGAACTTAAGTAAACAGTTCGAGTAATTGTAATAAACGACGGATTTTATTGCAACTTTGGGTTGAGAATCCTATTTGTCCTTATCAACATTAAATGAAAGATGATTGAAAGAGAAAAAAGCTCTTTGAGTTTTGGATCCATGTTTGTTACTTTTTGGGGTAGATTAATTTCATCAGAATTTATTGATGCAGAGGTTTGCTTTCCAAATCGATCACACTTCACATAATCTTAGAAAAAAGAACAAAATCAAGTTTCATAATTTAAGAAGAAATTCCGGTGTCGTTATTCGTTGAACACGGATCACAACAGAAAACGAACAAGAAAATATCAGGCTGGACAATACATTCATTAAATTCTCAAAGTACTACAAATCTGTTATTGAAGATTTCCCTCATAATATGGGATAAGAGCAAAGACCACATATCAAGAAGACAGAGTAGCCAACTCAGTTCAGAATCTGGAGACTTTAACAGCAACACGTCTTTCGGGTAAAGGTGATACTTTCTATATCTACTTTTATATTGAGATCGCTATCTTCGAACAATAGGCAAAACCTTTATTTCTCATTTACTATTGCGATTTCTGTTCAATGTATAGCGATTCCCAAAAGTTAACACACTTAAACATAAATCTCATCGAATTATTTTTCTATCCTTCATGAAGCTGTCAATCAGGATTCTTAATCGAAATCAAATCAAATGACTGAATATCTAATCGAGTTTGATCCAAAAAAATGTTAAAATTTGGGCCAAATATATCCCACAAGATGCTAACGAGCAAAAAGGTTGATTCAAGATTACATCAAGCATACTCCAGAATGAGTGAAGAAATAAAAAAGAAGAAACAAATAAATCTGTGACAGAAAAAAACTATTTCGTTTTGCTATATTACCAAGCATCTTTCAAAAGAGTACTAATTTCGTTCAAATTTTATCTACTCTCCTCTATATCTCCTTGCTCCTAAAATATCATTGGTGTGCATAAAACGGTGGAATCTGGAATTATTTTTTTCCGCTCGAAGGTGGGACTTTACCAGCATTCAGGTTCTTCTGAGCAAACTGTTAAAATGAATTGAATGAAATGAAATTGTCCATAAGATTCTCACTTTTGGTAATATTTGATTGTCTAAAGTACCTACGGGCAAAAACGTGAACCAGTTTTATTGAAAATCAAAAACACTTTAAAATAAAAAGTGGTTCCAGAGCCTCCGACAGAATATTTTAGTTTTACTTTCAAATCAAAGGGAAAAAGCCTATTCTATCACATACTGAAGTTTTAGCGATGCCGATTTTTTCCGGATAAAATTGTTCTACCAAACACATCGTGGATAGGGATCAAGTGTACCCAATGTTACAGGGATCAAAGATACCTACTGTGCACACATTTTTTTGTATATGTTGTGAAACTTTTTATTCGAAAAACGTTTTTTCTAGACAAAGGCCATTAGAAAGTCATCGTACTTGAAAATATTCATATATAATTAGTTCGCCGATCTCAAACAACCGTTTAAAAAAATTGTAAAAGGATCTTCGAAATGGATATCAACACATATTTTCTAAAATATTGTAGGACTTTTCCAAACCAAATGTTATACATTAGTTTTGTTTTAAAACATCATAAACGATTAAATATTTCGCGGGAACAATCTATTCCTCAAAATGAGAAAACTGATTCATGATTTTCGGAATATAGTGTTTTTTCATGTTATGAAAATACTCCATGATTTCTGTGCATCATATCATTAACAATTTGTCCGTAACGCAGTATAAGCGTTACTCTTTTTCGTCGACAAGTATAACTTCAGGCGTTTTAATGACAATTCTGATTCCAGGTAACATGAACTAATTTTCTGAAAATCGTCAATTTATTTTATGAAATTTTAAATAAATTATGGATTTATCAATCCAATTATAATTTATTTACTAAAATTAACTAATCTCTCACAATTACTTAGCGTTTTCGCTCGAAAACCGTGTTAGAATCATAGTGAATAGATTTTAAAATCGCCAAATATGTTGAAAATGATTGAGCTGCAGTATTGATGTATCGTATGATAAATGATGCATGATGCAACGAATAACTGCAGAGATTCAGATGGTAATATATGCAGTTTTAAGGGAAGTTTTCTTTCTATTGAAGGTCGAAGTTTATTACACTTCATTACAGTTATGTCTCTGTCCCTAACATAAAATGGCACAATAAAGTGAAATGTAGTTTTGAAATGATCTTGCAAAGGTTGTAGGTCTGGTTGAATGAAACAAAACCATGTTTGATCATTTAAATATACCTTAAAATGTTTGATTTATAGCAAGCAAACTATTTTTAGTGTTAAGGATTCCTCTCATCAGTAACTAACATCAACGCTAGTTAAATAAATCAAAATGGCGCTAGTTAAATAAATCAAAATGGCGCTAGTTAGACATCAAAATCCGACCAATAGTTGCGATAGCAGGTATAGTTGTGATAGTGATGAAAATTGGTTGTTTTTGATCATTTAAATTACGTTAAGGGAAAAAATATCAGTATATAAATTTCATATTTCTAATATAACTTAGAATACTACAAGAATTTGAGCTGTAATAGTATCAAATATCTGCATAAAATGCTTTTTCTGTGCGGACTACATAACGACGGTAGCGTGCTAACCATTTCGCTAACAGGAGTAGTTTTTTTTCTATGCGTATAACTAAGTGAAAACTAAACCGATCGTGTATATTTTTACATATGCTTTCTACTAACAAGTTAAACCGTACTTTCCAATATCAAACGTTATTGTTTTGACTATTCTTTAGCATAAAAATGTGTATTACAACTATTGGGCCAGGGTAATCTAACATGTCGGTATAGTTGTAATAGTAAAGTTTTTCTAAGTCCAGTAGAAATAAGTACACAAGTAGCCAGTTGTTAAATTGATTATTCGTAATTGTCCCCATTTATTATTTTTACTATTGATTATTTTTAACCAACAACACTAAAACAACTTTAACCTTTAAAAATCAAAAATCAAATTTGTTACAATTGTTTCAGAAATCTATTATTCATCGTTACGGGACCATATGATACTTTGACATCCAAACGGCAACCCACGGCCCCACGAAAACCTGTTCAGGAATGTCCGTTTCGGGGTCAAATCATGAATTTTGATACCCATATTGTTAGTATCCCATTGAAATTTACAAATGGTATTCCAATACCGGATCATTCTTCCGAAACATCCGAAATCCCGACAACCAGATGAATTCATCTGGTTTATTTTCTCAGAGTCTAAAAGTGGATGGGTTCCTGAATCCAAAACAGCTAAAAGAGTTAAAATGAGTTAGAAAATGCCGCAGTTATGAGCATTTCAGTTTTTGGGAACCCGGGTGTCGGCTGTTACGGGGTAAAAAAATCTAGAAGCCCTTGCTCAGGCCCCCGTTTTCCACATCATCAATTTTATTTCCCAAAACGCTAAGCTTGGGGATGTTCTAAGATGTCACTAAATACCAAACCCCAGCTTGGAGAAGAACACTGGAATTTCATGGATTGAAAAATGAAAAGATACCCAGGTATCCTGTCGAACACATTGCTGTAAAACCAAAAAACTGAAAATACAGTAATAATTGTTTATACAATTTATACTATTATACTATTAGAATTCGATAATGTTTAATGCTCGAATCATTATATTCGTTAAAATGGTACGAAATAACCCATGTCGCTGATCGAAAACAAATATTACAACTATAGGAACACAGACTTCCAACTATAGGAACACTATCACAGCTATTGGGTCTTACACAGCATTTCCTTTTTATAAACATTTTGCTAAAAGTAGACGTTTAACTTACATGTATGGATTTTTTTAGCTGTAGAATTGAAAAATCTTTCAAATAAATACAAATGCATAGCCTATATAAGTAAATTTGAGTTAATTTACTTTTAAAATTGCTTAGGCGTTGGCATAGTTCATCCACTATTGGGTCATCTCCCCTAGTCACACATCTTGCGTAAACGCTGAACAGTTTGCTGGTACCGAGTGATGTCCCGATTGTAAGCATAGAAGTTCTGTTTGCCGACGAGGAATGTGCTCCGAAACCGTCTTTTGGTAAAAGAACCAATCGTCTGGTACTATTCAACATGCCTAAACGGGAAACATTTTGGATAATACCAAATATTTTTTCGTAAGGGCACAACAACATAAACCCTTGATTTTTTAGTGTTTCGGATTCTCCTCGTCAATAACTAACACTAACTTAATCCTAGTTTTTGCTAATAACGAGGAGAATCCATAGCACTAAAGCAACCATACTTTATATTAGGTCTTGTGCATAATTTTTTCCCGTTTGGATATTTTGCATAATATCAGGCGTTTGATTATTATAGCTAAAGACGGTTTTTGTTCACATTCCTCGTCGGCAAACAGAACTTCTGTGCTTTTACTATTGAGACATAGCTGTGTACCAGGCAGGTGTTTGGCGTTCACGCAAGATATACGACTTTTTGGATTTTAGCGTCTAACTAGAGCTAATTTGGTATTAGTTACTGAAGAGGTGAATCCGAAACACTAAAAACATCATACTTTGTTATGTCTTGTGTCCCTATGCATAAAATTTTGGTTTTCTCCGATTTTTTCCCGCTTGGGATACTTTTTGGGGTTTTCAGCACTAAAATATTATCTATGCTGTTATTTTAAAACGATTTTAAATTTTTTAATTGTTTTGGAAAGATGAACAGACATCTTCGAGGTATGCTTTGTTATGTTCTTATGTTAAAAATATTATGCGGTTTTGGGACAACAATAATAGATGACTATTATTTTGCGATTTTTGTATGAAAAATATGTAAATTGCACAAGATTTTTTTGGGGGCGTTATTGGTCCAAAGAAAATTAAATTCCGCATCTAACCACCTGTACTGTAACTATATATGCCAGAGTTATTCAATTTTTCCTAAATAAACTAGCTCGAATAAACTTTAAAGGGGACGCGGGTTCAACATAAAATTTTCATAAAGTCGATTTTTTTTCTTTCAATTACGCATACATTCAAAAATGTTTGCGTAAACTAGTAGACTACATTTTTCAAACATTATTTTATGCTTCATTTAATGAAACCTATACTGCTCATGATCGCAAATCAGTGCCATACCCCACAGAAAATTGTATAAATATGCTATCATGGCCAGTATACTAAGTTACTTAAAAAGTACGAAATCACTGTGGCACCGTTCCACCTATCCACTGTTTTGTCCAGTTTAAGTCATACGACTACAATCGTATCTAAAAGGCGAATATTCGGTTTCTGTAGCAAACCTTGATACATTTTAAACTCCCGGTAGTGTCTGGTAGCTCCTACACCAGCTGTACTAAAGTCCCTATATCCATCTTTTTGCTAAATTTAGGATCCTTTACTCCACCATTCAACGGAATCTCTGAATAATCACCCCTTGACCATTATCCTCGCATTTTTATGGTTAACCCTCGAGGGAAAATCGATAACACCATCTGGCTGATTTACGAGCCATAATAATTAGAGGCAGCATAAGCCGGATGACCACATCGTTTATTTGACCTTCTTGACTTGGTTTTGTGCTACGGATATTGCGCATACCCCTACACAACACTCACTCGAGGGAGTAGAAATAAATAATGATGCTATGTTTTTTCGGCGGTATATCTGGATGGTGCTAATAAAGTGCTCCCTGTACCACAGTGAACGAAAGTTCAGAATGGTTCATTTTCCCATAACGATGCTCATTTAATTTGGTCAAAATTCGAAACAGTCCAGTAGTCCAATATTTAAAATACTTTCGAATTTGAGTCCACATTTTATATAACGCAGCTTTCGTTTAAAACCATCAAACATTTCAAACCACTGCACTGTACAGAACGCAATTTCCCTTAACCTTTATTCAACCACAATTGTTCAACCGAATATTTACCATTTTGCTGGTAGCCCAAACTTGCTGGGGTAGAAATCGCAGAATGTGCGGGGGCTGGAATGGCTTTTTGCCAACTGGTTTGCCGGATCTGCACGTGTTTGTGATTAGAGCCTGAGGTACCGTTTGTCTCATTTCCCGGCGAAATGGATATTCGTCTCAACAAAAAGTTTGACAACGGGTTTCCGCTTAGCTGTTTTTCGTGTACCAGCTCTCATCCAAAGCGCCGGAAGCAGCTTTATTACTTATTCATTTAGAAAACATCGAAACATTGTGGCCTGTGTTGCGGTTGATTCCGTTTTCGGTAGATGTTCACGGGAACGGGTTCTAGGCGGTAATTGGGAAGCTGTCCGAAGCAGTTTGTACTGCTATGTGGCAAAATTTGGTTTGTTTGCTTTCAATTCGACTGTGTGTTTCGTGTGCCATTTAAGTTAGATTTGTTATAATGAAGTTGAGCACAGAATTTAAAAGTGGATGATTTTAATAAATTAAGGTATTTTTATTCATATATTTTATAAGGGTTCTAGAATTAGTAGTAACCGTCCAACAAAACATAATTTCACTTCATACTGTTTGTGAAAGGTTTGCTTTGATAATTCTATTACGATACGAAAACACAGAGACGGGGTTCGGCAATTGAACCGCTACAAATTTTCGATTGCTATAATACAATGTCAGACATAAAAGATAATCGCGCTACCCTTCCTTCTATTATTAGTAGTAGATGTAATGTTTTGTTTACTTCGATTATTAGTAGTAGATTTAATGTGTTTTGTTTTTTTTTAATTTTAATTTTTCGAAAATAGATTTTGAACGAAAGCATTTCGCACTGATTGCTTTGTTCACAGCAGGTAAATCGAACACAGAAATCGCTCGGGAGTTAGCTCATTTAAAATTGTGCAGAAGCTTTGTGTACCGAACCATTAAAAGATACTGTGAGACCGGTTGGAAACTCATGAATAAAATAGCACGATATCGTGATGCGAAATCACAAGAATCGCGAATAAGTTCTTGAAGTCATGAACAACGTTTGACTGTCGGCTGTGCATTCCCAAATCATGAACAAGATTCACAACAAAAACTAAACATGTCCACGGAACAACAATAGTAACCCAACCAAACAATCTAATGTAACTGTTCACGCCGAAGTGAACATCGCACCAGAAAAATGATTTTGACCGCCAAAATCGGCACTTGCAGATAGTGTGCGAAATCAAATATTTTCTCCCCCGACGCACAGATGAAATTATTCTCCAGCCTCAATCACCTAAGGCAAATCCTGCGCTACGATCATCGTTGCCCAGCTGACTGCTGATGTTAGCCACTGGAGAAGACAACAATAAGTTTTCACTGTACGGCGATTTCTACGCAAATTCGTCGCCGTAGCAGCACCGAGAGCAGATGATCGCACACGGCTGGGTCATCTTCCTCTTCAGCCGTCTCATGTCCTGTGGGAGCAGCAGGGCAGTACGGCAGTACAAAGTTTATCGCCGATCAAAACAGTCGAGCACAACTGACTGTGCGTCGCGCTTGCCGTGCATACGTCGCACGACCGCTTCCCCACAGACCGGGACTTAGAGAAAATTCGAATCAGTGAAATTTAAATGTAACATATGTAAATAGTGTAAATAAATGTTATGTTATAAGAGACTTTCAGTGTTGTGTGGACTGAAAGTTGTCCAAAGCAGGCGGAAAAGAACGCCCTTCTGCTGGCCTGTGCGGGGCCAGCCAAGTTTGTTTTCGTTTCTGGTGCTGTTCGTCCGCCCTGTGTTTCACTGTTTCCCGGGCTTGAGTATCGGCCAGATCCCGGCGTAAACATGGTCCTTCGAGCCGGATAGACCCTCAAGTCCGCAGGATGGCGCTCCATTTACCGCAAGCCAAGCGGTCCGCTGCAAAACGCGCGCAACGATCGCGCTTTTGTTTTCGCGAGCGCCATCGCGATCAACCCGGTCTGTGGGAGAAAATGCAATGGAGACTGCACCCATTTTCCAATACTGCGAAGACGCGGATCGAGATTACTTTCGCTGCTGATTTGGAGAATCGGCGGCCAGCTGGACAGCTATGCAACAAATCTGCCAGCTGTAGGACGCGTTTTCCATCGCATCATCGACGGAAATGGGTGAGTGCAGTTCCATTCAAGTGTGTGAATAAATCAGTGCTTCTGGTAGTCTTTTTTCTTGCCGTTGACGAAGAAACACAATTCGCGAAAGTTACACACCGACCGCGCTGTAACAGTAGGTCCAAGCAGGACCGATTCGTGGCCACAACACGTCCCGCTTTCGCTGCGATTCTTCGGGACGAGCACCGTTGTGAGCCATTTACGTCATTATATATTAGTGAGCACCCTACGACGAAGACTACCAGCCCGATTCACACTCGAAACCAGCCATATTGTGGCATCAGATGCCAAATCCCACGTCATCAATTCGCGGCAAACCGACGGCCGCTTCATCTAGTGCAGCACAGAACGACGTTCTTCGTATGTGTCGCCAACAGACACTCGAAACGGCGCGTGATCGTGTTTTCCCTACATAAGCCTGCACTAGATTTGCTCTACCGGCATTAGAGCTGTATCGTACCCCGTACACGCACACTAGGCACATTAAGGATCTCTGGTGGCCAAAATGCGCACAACGTCAACCCGCACACACGCACGATTCGTACTTCCTGGAAGCAATTGGCTTCACTTTTCCCGTCAAAGACGACCGAAGGACGATTCTCACACACACACAACCACACACGGATGTCGAGTCACTTTCCGACCTGGGAAGCAACCAAGTGCTTCATATTTCACCGTTGGTGTTTTCTGGTCCCACCAAAGGGCGATTTGGTGGAATTATGATTGCGTATTCGCCAGAAATCATGCAACCGGAAGGTGACATTCGCCAAATTCTTCACGTCATCCGTCAGCTTACCCGATACTGGATCGACTTTCCGTGGGATTCTGTTCCTCAACGCACTCCTTGTGGTTGGACCGGAGGAATCCATCTTTTTGCGTGTAATCCGTCCACGGATGTACGGATTGCACCACAAAGTTGATCACATCGCATCACTACACGCAGTAAGATACGACGAAGCCGTTTTGTCACCACCATCAACGAAGCCATAGCAGCAAACACACCCGCCGGACGAGATCCCGGCCCTCACTCAGGGCATAGAGTCGCCAGACGAGATCCTGGCCCAAGCTCGGGGGAATCGAGCAGTTCCTGAAGCATCTGTAAAGAGCACAAGCCTCGCCGGGCGGGTTCTCGGAACCCCCCGGCTGTGACTTGACAATAGTTAAGTACCCTTTTTTCGCTCAACAGCAACGATGTTTGCGTACAGATTTCTTATATTTCAGTATTCATCGTGATCGTTACCCACCGCACTATGGTCTGTACGCACATCTATTCGGACAGAATTTCGGACCGTTTTATCATGATCGTAGGTGCACTCATCGCTACATCAACGAAGCGCTACGATCATCATTCCGACAGAATATCGGACTCCACCTTCTACGAGTATCATCCCGACAGAATATCGGTATGAAATCTATTCTCATCACCACGAACGTTTGTGACGTCACGGGATCACCACTCCAGTAGCAGACTGGACCGCACAGATGTTTTCTGTGATCGCCGTCGACGAGTCACCATCACCTAGCAACACTATCTCCGGACAGTTTCCGGCCCGTACTACGTCATCTCCGGACAGTTTCCGGCCCGTACTACGTCATCGCAAGAAAAAGACTATACGATCGTCATCACAGCTACACCGCTACTCCATACCAACTAGCGGAATCGTCAACGCTACCAACTCTATCGTAGTTCGACCCATCTCACAGGCCTAAGCAACAACTTGTTGAATTTCTTTAATAATTCAAGGCGGGGAGAATGTTCACGCCGAAGTGAACATCGCACCAGAAAAATGATTTTGACCGCCAAAATCGGCACTTGCAGATAGTGTGCGAAATCAAATATTTTCTCCCCCGACGCACAGATGAAATTATTCTCCAGCCTCAATCACCTAAGGCAAATCCTGCGCTACGATCATCGTTGCCCAGCTGACTGCTGATGTTAGCCACTGGAGAAGACAACAATAAGTTTTCACTGTACGGCGATTTCTACGCAAATTCGTCGCCGTAGCAGCACCGAGAGCAGATGATCGCACACGGCTGGGTCATCTTCCTCTTCAGCCGTCTCATGTCCTGTGGGAGCAGCAGGGCAGTACGGCAGTACAAAGTTTATCGCCGATCAAAACAGTCGAGCACAACTGACTGTGCGTCGCGCTTGCCGTGCATACGTCGCACGACCGCTTCCCCACAGACCGGGACTTAGAGAAAATTCGAATCAGTGAAATTTAAATGTAACATATGTAAATAGTGTAAATAAATGTTATGTTATAAGAGACTTTCAGTGTTGTGTGGACTGAAAGTTGTCCAAAGCAGGCGGAAAAGAACGCCCTTCTGCTGGCCTGTGCGGGGCCAGCCAAGTTTGTTTTCGTTTCTGGTGCTGTTCGTCCGCCCTGTGTTTCACTGTTTCCCGGGCTTGAGTATCGGCCAGATCCCGGCGTAAACAGTAACACCAAGTATATATTCGGGGCTAACTAGATTTTTGAAAACACAAATAGTTTCATGAATACGAGGATTATTATTTATAATTTCAGCAACTTGGTCACGGTTTTCGTAAACCGTTCAGCTCACGAAATCGTGACCTTTTGTTCATGAATTTATGAAAGGATTTGTTTCCGTGCAGTAAGACGAAAATGTAAGTATGTCAGGTTTCTATGGTTTGTAAATTGCTGTAAAGTTGATTTTCGCGCGAGATCCCGCGTGAAATTTGTTGTGAAATTCTGCGGAAAAAACCTCGAGATATGTCTTCTGAAATTTCGTGTGAAATTTTGCGTGGAATTCCGCGCGATGTTCCGCGTCAAATTCCGTGCGAAATTCCGCGCGAAATTCCACGAGTTATGCCTTATGAAATTTTGCGCGAAGTTCCGCGTCAAATTCCGTGCGAAATGATGCGTGAAATTCCATGTGAAATCCCGTGCGAAATACCATGTGAAATTTCGAAAAGCCGCGTGAAATTCCACACGAAATTCCGCGAAATTCCGTGTGAAATTATGCGTGAGATGCCGCGTGAAATTCCGCATGAAATTCCGCTTGCAATTCCGCGTAAAATTACGCATTAAATTCCAAGTGAAATTCCGTGCGAAATTCCGTACCAATTTCCGTGCAAAATTCTGCACAAAATTCCGCGTGTATGTCCGCGTGTAATTCCGCGTGTAATTCCGTGTGTAATTCCGCGTGAAATTCCGCATGAAATTTTGTTCTAAATTCCGTGCGATATCCGGCGTGAAATTTCGTGCGGAGTTTCGCGCGGAACTTGATGAGGAATTTTACACGAAATTTCGCATAGAAATTCACGCGGAATTTCGGGCGGGAGCTGCGCGTGGAATTTCATGCGAAATTTCACGTGGAATTTCGAAAAGAATTTATCATTTCAATTCCGTGTGAAATTCTGTGCGAAATTTCGCACAACATTCCACGCGAAATTCCGCCAGAAATTTTGCGTAAAATTATATGTGAAATTCCGTGCGAAATTCCACGTGAAATTTCGCCAGAAATTCCGTGTGATATTCCAAATGAAATGCCACTTGAGGCTCCGCCTGAAATTTCGCTCGAAATTCGGCGTGACATTTCACGTGAAAATCTGCATGAAATTTCACTTAAAATTTCGCGTGTGATTTCGCCTGAAACTCCGCTTGAATGCCTTCTGAAATTTCGCGTGAAATTCCGCGCGATGTTCTGCGTCAAATTCCGTGCGAAATTCCGAGCGAAATTCCACGAGATATGCCTTCTGAAATTCCGTATAAAATTCCGCGTGAAATAATGCGCACAATTTTGCGCTAAGTTCCGCGTCAAATTCCGTGCGAAATGATGCGTGAAACTCCGTGCGAAATCCCGTGCGAAATACCATGTGAATTTTGTGTGAAATTTTGAGAGAAATTCCGCGTGAAATTCCATCTGAAGTACCGCGTGAAATACAGCGTGAAATTCCACCTGAAATTCCACGCGAAATTCCGTGAGAATTTTCGCGTGAAATGCCGCGTGAAATTCCGCTTGAAATTCCGCGTAAAATTACGCATGAAATTTCAAGTGAAATTCCGTACCAAATTCCGTGCGAAATGCTGCGCAAAATTCTGCGTGTAAGTCCGGGTGTAATTCCGCGTGAAATTCCACCTAAAATTTCGCGTGTATTTTCGCCTGAAACTTGAAATCCCGCTCGAGATTCCGCGTAAAATCCTGAGTGAAGTTTGTCGTGAAATTTCCTGTGAAATTCCACCTGAAATTCCCTGTAAAATTTCGCACGAAATTCCGCCTCGCATTAACATGTGTAAAGCGGAACTTTTTTGAATCTTTAAATTATTATATTTTCGAACTAAAAATTACATCTAATTAATATCATGAAATTTATTCTAAAATCGTTTGAAAAAGTGAGCAATGTTTCCCCATTTACGGTAGCTCGAATCGAACTACAGTTCGACTCTAAAGGTACCTAGGGCACAGTGAGGCAGGATGCCACATTCGATGAACGAAATTTCTTGCGCTCTGGGTATTATCAAGAAAGTTTGGTATCTTTGATTTTCAAACGAAGAAAACCTCCTTAAAAATTACCCATATTTTTTTTATTTATAAACTGTTAATCGGCCAGAAGACGAGCAATAGTAAGTGATAGGTGAATTCGGTGAATGGATGCTCATGTGATCGGTAAATGGCCATCTAGAATAGTTGGACGTTTTATAATATAAAGGTTTGATGTGAATCTCAATTATAAACGAGCTGAAAGAATAAATTTTAATGAAGAATTTGGAGTTACTTTTTTGAATGAGCAGATTTTGGTGTCAACTATTTTTATAGGAGGTTTTAATTAGACACATTAGGATCTTGTATTTATACGCTCCTGCACAGAAAAAAATATTTTGGAATTTTAAATTTATTTTCATACACATATTTGGAGCATGAATATAAATGTAAAATAAAGTTCCACCACAAATACACACAACTTGTCGTGCATTCTTCAACGAATTTTGATATAATTTTACACGTTGATTGAAGATTACAGTTTCATTAAACGGGATACCAATGCACTGTTATGTATTTTTAATCCAATATTGCTGTAAAATAAATGACACGAACGAAACTGTAAAATCATATGCTTTTTGATGCTCCCATTGAGTGCATCGAATTCAACTTAACTTTCAACCAAATTTTTGGTTTCAAGTTTTGTATGTTTACATTCGTACTGATTTACATGTCGTGTAAATTTCATTATTTTTTGGTGTGTAGTTTTCCATGAAGATCCGCGCGAAGTTCCGCGTAAAATTCCTGCTCGAAATTCCGTGTGAAATTCCGCACGAAATTACGCACGAAACTCCGCCCTGCATAACCATGTGCAAAGCAAAAATGTGTGCTCAGAAATCAAAATTTCACTTATTATTGACCCTCTCCTACACACCTAGAAAAAATAGTGTAAATTTACGTCTCCTGACCCTGACATATACGAGCATCAAAAATGACTTAGTTTTACGTTTGATTTTAATTTTACATGACGTTTAATTTCGTAAATCATGTAATTTTACTCCACATACAGCGTTTGTTCTGAATGGTAGGAAGTGTAATTTTATGTCATTGCGCATGTAAAGTATATGTTTCATGTAAAATTAAACGGACCACGGTAATGTTCCGTCATTTCGTAAATTACGGTTTGTTGAATTGTGTCATGTTTGCAATTACGTCAACGATAAAATTCAGATTTTTTTGGTGTGTACTACATCTGGTTACATGCCTGATTACGGGATAACCTCTCGAGTGAATAAATGCTAGTAAAAGTGAGGAAGACATCCTCTGAATGGCATGCACTTCGCTTCATCTTCGTCAGCAATTTCGCGCTGATTAGATCTCGCCCCCTAAGCAGGGACGTGCTTCAATTCCAGCTAATTATTGCCAAAAGAATTAACAAGATGGATTCCTCGCACGATTACGAAAATGCCCAGAGGTGTAAACCGAGCATTGAGCGAACCTGCTTTATATCCCGAAGCAATCTACTGTTCTTGTTGATGCATGAAGAGCTATAATGGGAAGGGCATTGAGCCCATTTTCGCCCTATTTCTATTGTCACTCTACCTTCCCCATATGAGGCCGCGTATTTTTCACAATAATTGTCAGGCTACTTGTTTTCATTGATGTGTCTGGCCCGATTCGAACCTAGCTAGGATCACAAAGAAAAGATTACCTAGAGATCCCACTGTAACGAATCACCATTTACAACTGAATCAGCGCGATTCTGCAGATACGTTGGCATTTGGGTGAGCAGGGATTGTTATTTGCTTAATTATGGGCGCATTTCGTCACCAGATAGCGCTTTAGGTGTCACCGAATGTTCGTTTGGTGATTCCAGATGATCGCTTTTCAACGATTGTAGTGTTGTAGATTAACGAAATATCAAAATAGGCCAATCACTCTATAATCTACGCGTTGTTCAGTGAGCTCCTGTACAGTGACAGAGTTGGGAAAAAGCGGGCGAACTTCCAGTGATTTGTTTGCTCGAGAAGCCGTTGGCATTGGTAAACCAATGAAGATGATGTTGGGTTTTTGCTCATTCTCTTATTTGAATAAACATATTGCTTGTTTGCTTGTGTAAATAGATCTGACCGAGGAAATTCTACTATTCCGGTGTTTGATCAATCGAGTTAATTTTTTTAATTGAGTGTAACAAGTAGCTGCCAATTAAGTAGTGATCTACGCGTTAATCGATTGTTCGAATCATCGGTGTTTCGTAGCTTTTCCAATGGGCGTCACGTTAGCGTGAACATTTGAATAATGTCAAAATATCATGCATTTCCATACAAGAGGTTGCGCTTTGCAAGCCTGGGACGACAGATTAATGCACCTAGCACGCCATGCTTCGCCTGAGTGATGTCATCGCGACTATTTTAGGAACTGACTTGGTCGTAAAAGCTCATTCGTCTATTGAACATTGAACAGAGTACTGCGCTGCGTGCTTCCACAGCCTTTGCAGTAAACTTATAGCTTCCCAAATGAACATCATACACCATGCTCTCTAATATTCCGTGCTGGTTTCAACAACATATTTTGTGTGCAAAACAATCGATTTCTATATACCTATGTACACAGTGTACGTAAACATAGGTTCGTGGAGCTAGTAATGCAACAATTGAACAATAAAATTACTCGAATCGATGGAAAGCGTAAGTTACGCTGCGTAACTAAGTTTCATTGGTAATGTTCGTTCCATTCATTTATTCCGTGTGATTAATTTCCACTCAGTGCATTTTAGAGATGGGCGAATAAATCACGAATCAATCAAAAGAATCGACTCTTCAAAAAGAACGAATGAACTGGGATTCTTCCTTAGCAGGTTACATACCTTTTTGAGGCGAAAAATTGAGGAAAGTTTGATTTTTTTAAAGTATGTGGCAATAAATTTATTACAACAGAGTTGTAAGTGTTGTAGTGCAAAAGTTTTTGGAAAAATAAAGGAAATTGGTGGAGTTATGGACTTTTTCCCGAAACCCTTTTTTCATTTAAGAGGCGGTGATCACGATAAAAATCCAGCAGATCAACCTAAAATCCCAAAACTCCAAAAATTCCATTATTATTGGAGTATTCCTTGTACCTTAAAGATTAGTTGAATAAATAATATTTTTTTCCTGCATACGGGAACGTTTTCCCCAAAAATCGACGTTTTTAGCTCTAAAAATTGTATGAAAAATTGAAAAATGCTTACCTGCAAAATGAAAATTTATGCATAAAAATGGAATCGTTAAAGTACGAGAAAAATCAATTACGAACAATTTTTTTTTTCAATTTGTTTATTTGATAAGGCACGTATGCGTTAGCTTAAAGGTGCCATTTTTTCATTGTTTTACATTTTGAATTTCTTAAAACTAGGGGGTTACACATTTCAATATTATTTTGTTTTATATAATGAAACTAAAAAAAAACTTTACAGCTAACTTATACATATAAAAGAGGGTATAATATAATATTCGTAAGATTTGGGGGACGGGTCATTTTGTGTGTTCTTTTTATAGTAATTCACTTTATGATTTTTAGAAGGGAGATTGTAGGAGATACTAATTATTAACTAAGCGGAACATTTTACAAGCTTATTAACTAGAAATAACTAGAGAGAGTGGTTCAAGATTAGGGGAAATAATTAGGGCTATTTTAAAGTAGTGGTACTGTTGTGCATTTCTTAACGAGATTAAATATTGATCAACTAAAACTAGAAGATAGGGGGGGCACATAAGTTTTGGGAAGATATTCAAGGGGAGAAGGGGGTGAAGTCATACATCTGTGTATCAGAGACATGGAAGGGAGGGTGGACAAGGCTGAACGGGGGGGACATAAACTTTCAGTTTCCGGCATCAGGAATTAACGGCCAGGATTACAGATTCGAACGGATTGATCAACTAAAACTAGAAGATAGGGGGGCACATAAGTTTTGGGAAGATATTGAAGGGGAGAAGGTGGTGAAGTCATACATCTGTGTATCAGAGACATGGGAGAGAGGGTGGACAAGGCTGAACGGGGGGGGGGGTATATAAACTTTCAGTTTCCGGCATCAGGAATCAACGGCCAGGATTACAGATTCGAACGGATGCATCAAGTATTGGGACGCCGGGCGGTTTTCCTCGAGCCGGCAGGGGTTCCTCCAGACGATTTCGTAGTACGGCTCAGATACGGATCGGAAACACACCGCGTTGCGCGTGTGATGTTGTACTGTAGATCTCGTGTTGTTGGTTCATTCGACAGATGTTTTGTCTCGTCTTGGAGTCGTATCAAACCATCGTTGGGGTACGGTACGCGGAAGAGGGCACTTCTGTGAATGATAAGAGAAAAGATAGGGGCATTTTAATTTGGATATTGATGGTTTTGAGGAACGTGTATATAAGGGACATGTAGAGAATATCGCGGCTTGCTAGTACATCTCGTACCGGGACATTGGGTGATCTTCCTCGGGCCCGAAGGGAATCGAATAGTTGAGATCTGGCAGAACAGTACTCGGCGCATGCCCAGACAACATGTTCGATTTCGTGATAACCGTTGCCACAAGCGCAGATACCGCTATCCACGAGCCCAATACGCCGGAGATGTGCGGAGAAATCCCGATCCACATCCATCCCCCTGAACCAAGGTTTCGTCGATACCTTAGGGATTATCGAATGTAGCCACCTTCCCAGTTCACCATTGCTCCATGAAGTTTGCCAACTTTCGAGGGTTCTGTGATGAGTAATACTGAAAAATTCGCTGAAGCTAATTGGTCTTTCATATATGTCACCTTGTAAAGCGCCCGCCTTAGCTAAAGAGTCCGCTTCTTCATTACCTGGAATGGAGCAATGCGAGGGAACCCAAACTAAGGTAATCTTGTACGATCTTACAGACAAAGCAGGCAGGCGCTCCCAGATTTTCCCCAGAAAATATGGAATGTGCTTTCTAGGTTTCATTGAACGGAGAGCCTCGATTGAGCTGAGGCTATCCGAGACAATAAAGTAATGATCGGTGGGCAAAGTATCAATGATCCCAAGGGTATACTGAATAGCAGCAAGTTCTGCGACGTAAACTGAAGCAGGATCATTGAGTTTGAATGAGGCGGTGAGGTTTTGATTGAATATACCGAAGCCAGTGGGGCCGTCGAGGCTTGATCCGTCGGTGTAAAACATCTTGTTGCAGTCGACTTCTCGAAATTTACTATGAAAGATGCTTGGGATCACTTGCGGACGTATGTGATCCGGGATTCCACGAATCTCGTCTTTCATGGATGTGTCGAAGAATACAGTTGAATCAGAAGCATGAAAGAGATTGACACGGTTGGGATAGTATGAAGAAGGATTGATATTTTGTGCCATGTAATCGAAGTACAAGGACATAAATCGGGTTTGAGAATTGAGCTCGACAAGCCTTTCGAAATTTGCAATTACTAACGGGTTCAAGATATCGCATCGGATGAGCAATCGATATGAGAGGTCCCAAAATCGATTTTTCAGCGGAAGGACGCCCGCCAGCACTTCTAAACTCATCGTATGTGTCGAGTGCATGCAACCCAAAGCAATACGCAAACAACAATATTGGATTCGCTCTAGTTTGATGAAATGTATGTTCGCAGCGGAGCGGAAACAGAAACTCCCGTACTCCATCACCGACAATATTGTTGTTTGGTACAGCCTGATCAGGTCTCCTGGGTGGGCACCCCACCATGTTCCGGTTATAGTACGGAGAAAGTTGATCCTTTGCTGGCACTTCTGTTTCAGATACCTAATGTGACAACCCCAGGTTCCTTTAGAGTCGAACCAGACCCCGAGATATTTGAAAGTTGAAACCTGAGCAATAGTTTGACCCATTAATTGAAGCTGTAGTTGCGCTGGTTCACGCTTCCTTGAAAATACGACTAGCTCAGTTTTCTCCGTGGAGAACTCGATACCTAGCTGGAGGGCCCAAGCAGACAAATTGTCCAAGGTATCTTGCAATGGTCCTTGCAGATCGACGGCTTTGGGACCTGTAATAGAGACCACACCGTCATCTGCAAGCTGCCTTAGCGTGCAGGAATTGACAAGACATTCGTCAATGTCATTCACGTAAAAGTTATAGAGAAGGGGGCTTAGACATGAGCCCTGGGGAAGACCCATGTAGCTAATTCGTGATGTCGATAAATCACCATGCGAAAAATGCATATGTTTTTCAGACAGCAAGTTTAGCAAAAAGTTGTTTAGAGTCGGTGAAAGATCATGCTGGTGCAGCTTCTCAGAAAGAATTTTGATAGAAACTGAGTCAAAAGCCCCCTTTATATCTAGGAAAACTGATGCCATCTGCTCTTTGCTAGCATAAGCCATTTGAATTTCTGTTGAGAGCAACGCAAGACAATCGTTCGTCCCTTTGCCTTTGCGGAAACCAAATTGTGTATCTGACAGTAAGCCATTTGCTTCAACCCAATTATCGAGGCGAAACAAGATCATTTTCTCGAACAACTTTCGGATACAGGACAGCATCGCAATCGGTCGATACGAGTTGTGGTCGGAGGCTGGTTTTCCTGGTTTTTGAATGGCGATGACCTTCACTTGCCTCCAGTCATGAGGGACAATATTACCCTCAAGAAACTTATTAAATAAATTCAACAAGCGTCTCTTGGCAGAGTCTGGCAGATTCTTTAACAAGTTAAATTTGATTCTGTCTGGCCCTGGGGCTTTATTGTTACATGATAAGAGAGCAAGTGAGAACTCCACCATCGAAAACGGTGTTTCGCTCGCGTTATTGTGAGGGGACGCGGCGCGGTAGATCTTCTGTGCCGGGGCGGAATCCGGACAAACCTTCTTGGCAAAATCGAATATCCAACGGTTTGAATATTCCACGCTCTCATTGGTACTGTTTCGGTTTCGTAAGCGCCGGGCCGTACTCCGCTCATCGATGTTTCTCTCGTTAGTCCGTCGACGAACCGGCGCCAGTAGCTACGTTTTTTGGCTTTTATCAAACTCTTCATGCGCGTTTCCGCCATCGCGTACTGTCGGTAGCTAGCTGGCAGCCCGTCGTACCGGAAGGTCTTATACGCAGCGGCCTTCTCCGCGTACACGTCTGAGCACTCTTTGTCCCACCATGGATTGGGAGGACGCCCGCGT
Organism: Topomyia yanbarensis; assembly: GCF_030247195.1. Lineage (NCBI taxonomy): Eukaryota > Metazoa > Arthropoda > Insecta > Diptera > Culicidae > Topomyia > Topomyia yanbarensis. The sequence continues at coordinate 310,958,833 of NC_080671.1, forward strand.
GAGTTCGCGTCTGGTACGCGTCTAGTCTGAGCTTGAATCGCGGTATCGAGAATCAAGCCAGCCAGGAACCCGTACTCTTCCTCCGGAGGAAGCTCTTGTGTCGATTCTACTTTTTCGGATATCGCGGACGCGTAGCTCTTCCAATCAATATTTCGTGTGAGGTCATACGAAACATTGATTGTATTCGGTGGCCCTGAACCGTTAGCAATATTAATTACGATTGGCAGATGGTCGCTGCCGTGGGGATCAGAGACTACCTTCCACATGCAATCTAACCGCAGCGATGTCGAGCAGAGGGACAGGTCTAAGGCGATCGGACGCGCTGGAGGGGCAGGAATCCGTGTCATTTCACCCGTATTCAAAATGGTCATATTGAAGTTGTCGCAAAGCTCATGGAGTAGGGTAGATCGATTATCGTCATGAAGGCAACCCCATGCCGTGCCGTGGGAGTTGAAGTCACCTAAAACTAGCCTCGGTGCGGGGAGGAGTTCCGCTATATCGCAAAGCCGTCGGTGGCTGACTGATGCTCTAGGGGGGATGTAGGTGGAAGCAATGCAAAGGTCTTTGCCTTTAATTCTGGTTTGGCAAGCGACAACTTCAATGCCTGGTGTCGAGGGGAGGTCGATCCGATTGAAAGAATAGCACTTTTTGATCCCCAAAAGTACTCCTCCGTAAGAGTTTTCTCGATCCAAGCGAATAATATTAAAATCGTGAAAGTGTTGGGTTATTTCTGAAGTGAGCCATGTCTCGCATAGGGCAAATGCATCGCATTTCAAATTATTTAGTAAGATTTTAAACGAATCGATTTTCGGGATAATGCTTCTGCAATTCCACTGTAGAACAGTGATTAAATCCTTGACCTCGTTCGATGAATTAGCCATCGAAGGATACAATCGCTGAAAGGAGGGGCCATTTCGCAGTGAACTGCATCAAGAATGTTTTTACTGCGGAGAGAAAGCTTATCAAGATACTTTTAAGGGGGTCAGAAATGTTCAACGCTGTAAGAATACGGTCCACAATGTCAGAGAAATTTATTAAGCCAGCACTGTTTTCTTTCTCTGGCTGAGATATGGGAACACTTGGGGTTTTTGATGTTCCTGGAAGTGCTGGGAACTCCTTTTCTGAGCTCAGGTTACTGAGACCGGGAGCGACTTGCTTCGGTTTTACAACAGTACTTCCTTGAGTAGTTATTTTAGGGGGACCATGAAGAGACACCTTCTGGCCTTTACGACGAAGCTTGGAAGAGGAAATGTTCTTCCTTTTTCTACTACTTCTAGGCACAGCAGAAGATGTTCCCTCCTGGGGTTCATCACAGTCGCCTTCGTCAGTAGACAAGTTGGTAAAGATGTTCGTAGAGACAGGTGGCGTAGCTATCTTAAGCATTTCTGCAAAAGATCGCTTAGAGTGTCCCTGAAGGGAACGCTTAAGATTTTCCTCGCGCTGTTTGTACGCGGGACATGAAGGGAGATCATGTGGGTTTCCCCCACAGTAGAGACACTTTTCGACATCTCTACCACAGGAATCATCCGCATGATTCCCACCGCATTTCCCACAGCGGGCTTTATTGCTACAATGGGAGGCTGTGTGTCCCAATTGGTTGCAATTAGTACAGTTCATGACCCGCGGCACAAAGAGGCGAACAGGTAGACGAACCTTGTCAAAGAGGAGGTAATTGGGCAGGGCAGAGCCGGCGAAGGTCACCCGATAAGAGTCTGAGCTGACGTATGTTTTCTTCCCGTCAGCTGCGACTGATGCTGAATGCAAACGTTTGCATTCCAGTATCTTCACTGGCTTAAGCATGGGGTCTTTGAAACAGCCAGTCCCATATTTCAGCAGGTCCTCGCAATTCAGACTCGAATCGGAAACGACCCCACTGACTTCAACCCTGCTAGCTGGAATATACACCCTGTACTCCCTCGTAAAGGGCTCGTAGCCAGCAATATCATTTGCCTGAGTTGAACTGTTAACAACCACCCGAAGCTTATCAGGGCGAATTTTCGATATTTCTGTCACGGCCGAATACCGGTCTGTCAGAACGCGAGAAATCTGCAACAGATTCAAACACTTTTTTTCTTTGGTCCGAAAGAAGATCACAAATGGCCCGGTGGCCGAGCTCGGATATACTTTGAGCCGGGGAGCCGATTTTGTTTCGACGTCCATTTCACCTTGAGACGAACCGCCGTCAGGGGAAGTCATTTTTGCACGGGCCTATTGCCCAGTGCACGTTATTAAGACAGCCAAGAAGGGGAAACGAAAACTAATACTTAGCTTGTGTAGGTAACGGTATCCAGACGGCTTACTAGAAGAACACTGTTTCACTTCACTGACCGGCTAACGGTACAGAAACAGAAACACAAAAGAAGGGAAAAAATACTGAAACCTCAACTAGGCGTAGAGTGTGCAAATAACCTTGAACGCGGATTAACACTATTTGTCGCTATAGAGTGTACGGACCGATGACAAAAGACTTCTATCTCGACTGAGTGCTCGATAACGAATGAATTACGAACAATTGAATAAAATTGGAATATATCGGTTGAGTAATTTTTCGGCGATCGTGATCACGGAAAAGTAATTTTTTGGAAAACAACATTTCGAGATAATCGAGTTTAAATTTATCCCTGCTCTTGGTAGACGAGGTGCGTTTTGAAGCGCTGTAATTTTCGATCTATTGATTGGATCTCCATGAAAATATGAGAAAATATTCTCAAGAAACTGTACTTTCAAATAAAGCTAAAAACTTTTTTTTCCAATATTTCAAATATAAAAAGGTTAAAGAACTGCGATTCACTGAAAAAGTTACTAATTATTATGATCATAATACACGGTGTCTTTTGTAGAAAAATTTTATTCGAAAAAAATCGGCATCGTTAAAACTTCAGCATGTGATAGAATAGGCTTTTCCCTTTCATTTGAAAGTAAAATTAAAATATTCTGTCGGGGGCTCCAGAACCACTTTTTATTTTAAAGTTTTTTTGTTTTTCAATGAAACTGGTTCACGTTTTTGCCCGTAGGTAATACTTTAGACATTCAAATATTACCAAAAGTGAGAATCTGATGTTTGTTAACTTTTGGGATTCGCTGTATATTGAACAGAAATCGCAATAGTAAATGAGAAATAAAGGTTTTGTCTATTGTACGAAGATAGCGATCTCAATATAAAAGTAGATAGAGAAAGTATCACCTTTACCCGAAAGACGTGTTGCTGTTAATGTCTCCAGATTCTGAACTGAACTGGCAACTCTGTCTTCTTGATATGTGGTCTTTGCTCTTATCCCATATTATGAGGGAAATCTTCAATAAACAGACTTGTAGTACTTTGAGAATTTACTGAATATATTGTCCAGCCTGATATTTTCTTGTTCGTTTTCTGTTGTGATCCGTGTTCAACGAGTAACGACTCCGAATTTCTTCTTAAATTATGAAACTTGGTTTTGTTCTTTTTTCTAAGATTATGTGAAGTGTGTTCGATTTGGAAATAAAATTTGAGTACAAGCAAACCTCTGCATCAATAAATTCTGATGAAATGATCTACCCCAAAAGTTAACAAACATGGATCCAAAACTCAAAGAGCTTTTTTCTCTTTCAATCATCTTTCTTTTAATGTTGATAAGGACAAATAGGATTCTCAACCCAAAGTTGCAATAAAATCCGTCGTTTATTACAATTACTCAAACTGTTTACTTTAGTTCATTCAAATATAAAACTTTGACTTTAAGCCAATTGTATTTTACTAGGTAGGAAACGATCAGGAAGAAGGGTCATTCTAGTGTACATTAGCTATCTCCTAGAGCGAGAAAAGAAATGAAAAAAGCATGATAAAATCCTTTACTACATTAATCAACATCTTGAAAAGGTATAAGATTATCGAATAAATTTGTCCAACACCTTTACACACCTCCTTGTCCATAAAGTGTCATTTTCGCCCAAGTACCGGAGGAATCTGAAAATATATTTTTTTCTGCTGAAAATGGGACTTTGTAAACATTGAAATTTATCTGAATTTACTGTTCATTTAAACCCAACATTTTCTTGTAAGTCCTTGTTAATCGACTTCTTAGTCCATAGGCTCTGGTAACTGGTAAAAACTGATAAAATTTTAATAGCTTTCTCGGGTGATTTTACGCCGATTCATAGCTTTTTACGAAGATTGTTCATCAGATTCTCACTTTTAGTATTTTTTGAATGTCTATAGTACCAACTAGAATTAGAAAATGCGAATTAATTTCATTAAAAAACTTGTTTTCGATCAAAAAACTTTAAAATCAAAAATTGTTCTAGACCCCCCGACAGAATATTTTAATTTTACTTTCAAATGAAAGGAAAAAGTCCATTGTTTCATATCCCGCAGTTTTACAGATGCCAATTTTTTTGAATAAAGTTGTTCGACAAAGACACCGTGAATGAGATACAACAATGTTGATGGAAAATGGGGTTGATTCAATATTACATCAGTCATCCTCTAGAACGAGGGAACAAATGAAAAAGATTAAACGAATATGTTTTGCCTTTCTCAATAGAAAGGTATTGCAATTGCTCTGAAAACCGACTTTTTAACGGAGGCCCGGAGAGCCGAGTGACATATACCATTCGATTCAGTTCGTCGAGTTCGGCAAATGTCTGTGTGTGTATGTGTGTGTATGTATGTGTGTGTATGTGCGTCTGTGTGTGTGTACGCGAACACAATCTCACTCACTTTTCTCAGAGATGGATGAACCGATTTTTACAAACTTAGTCCCAAATGAAAGGTGCAACGTTCCCATAGGCTGCTATTGAATTTCTAATGGATCCGACTTCCGGTTCCGGAATTACAGGGTGATGAGTACGATCACGCAGAAAATGTCGATTTTAAGAAATTCTGCAAGGAATGTATAATGGTGAAAATTTTTCCAAAATGTGACCACAACTGCTTCGATTTGTAGTACTAGGTCATTAACAGCCATTCAAAGTCTCTTTGGTCACATTGGCCACCATCATCGGTTCCGGAAGCCCCGGCGGAAGTATCCAAATTCAGACTAACAGTCACATCGGTTTCTCGGAGGTGGCTAGACCGAATCAACCAAACTTAGTCTCAAATGAAAGATGTTGCGTCCCCGTAAATGGCTATTAAATTTTATCACCAACCGACTTCCGGTTTCGGAGTTACGGGTTGTGGCGTGCGATCACATAGCAAATTGTGATTCAAACCGATACTAAATCGTCCGGTCACATATGAAAGTCCCATATAAGCCGGAACTCAAATTTTTTTTCCAAAGGGGGGACCCCATGAAATTTTAGAAATCGAATTCGTATTTTTGATGCCAAACATCTTTAAAATGCATGAAACGTCGAGATTTTATGTTATCTCGAAATTTTTTTTTTATAAAAATCGACTTTTTGGGACTTTGCCGATTTTGCACCTTTTTTCAGTTCAATATTACCGAGGCTGTTTTTTCTTTTTCAAAATTTTAGAACTCGAATAATGATTTATTTTCCTGTATATAGTTGTCATGTGATGTATAATAATAAAATGTAATATATGCATTTAAAAGTTTTTAATGAATATAAACAACGCACACATTCTCGTGATTCATGATTGAGAAAGGCACAATTGCACCGCTAGGTGGATTAAAATAGGTTTTTTTACAGTAAAAAACTGTTAATTTTTACTATATTATCCAGCATCTTTGAAAAGAGTACCAATACGAAAAACGGGCCACCATTTGCGTTACCATGCTGTCAGCCTCTTTTATATGAGATATTGATGCTTAACATAAAACATAATAAAAGTATAAATATGTCAAAGCTCCAACTTCAACTTGGTGTGAGGTCTGTCCAGTGGAATGAACGTGTTATATCATAATCTCGAGCCAAAACGAATGAATTCTTCATTACAAGAACAAATAAACGGTTTATAATAATCTTTGAAATCCATTGTTATTTAAAGCGATAGGTTAGTACGATACATGAAAGCAGATCAAATATTTTAATTAGATTTTTGTATTCAACATATAGTATAGATACATATCTTAGCCATACTTATTCTCATAGCCATATGACTAGAAAGAAAATTGTTAACCGTACCTTTCCATTTCGGAGCATAACATAAACTCCAAAAACAGGAGCGAAAACCGCCAAGTAATAAACATAAAACCATTTAATTCAATATTTCCTCAGCCTACAGGAATGAACTCTTATGCGTCCGCGGTGCCACATGGCGAACCGCCATTCAGAGCACTCGCGGCAAACATGAGCCGAAGCACCCCTCAGTTCAGCTAGAATTTTACGTGCCAATTTGACGCATACAGACACCATAGTAAATCGCTTCGAAACCGACTCGCTCGTGAACTTTCGACCTGTTGGGGCTGATTTTAAATGCTCCTAAAACAACAGAATTTTCCACTTCGTTTAATTTCCGCCACCGATATCAACTTTACAGCCCTTTGGTGAACAGAGGCGAGAAGAAAAACATTAAGATGTTTAGGAGGCAATAAAAAAGGCACATTTGCGAGGCAGAACACCGCGAGGTTCGCCAAGTGAACCTTTGGGAGCTCTTTTCCTTACGATGGTGGTGATTTGTGACTACGATTGCCGGGAAACATATTTTAATTAGAATTGCGGAAGATTTCTGGAGTGGCACAGTACACGCAATGTCGCAAGTGGTCCTATCTGTGCGCTGTAATATACATCGATTGGGTCCAAATTGTTTGTTTAAGTTACAGTTAAAATACTTGTTCTTATTCATCTAGTAACGTCGGAAATTTAATTGCATATTTTATTGATTTTTCCCCGAAGTTCACGATAGCCTCCGACGAAGAGCTGCAGAAGGAAACTTACAAACTACTCTGCCGAACGTTTTATCCCTGTCGAACAAAGTAGGTTAATTAGTTGTTTATATTCAATTTATTGTTGTACACATTGCCATGCACAGCACGATAGGTCGATCGATTCTGTCGGATAACAAACAAAGCATCTCCAATTAATTCCTATGGCTCTGTCCGTACCATCTTCTAAATTTTGCCTGGAACATCCTTAATTAAATAAAAGCTCGAATCTATCGTTTTCTTTGACTGGTGATGACTTCGACCGCCTGCGGGTTATGGCGGCCAGAGGGAAAATGGAAAAGAAAGCACCTACCGCATTCACTCTTTTATGCCCAATCAGGAGTAAGAAACAATCTCAACGCGTAAGGTTGCTTTGGCAGAATTTCTATAGAAAAGTTTCTTAGGTATTAAAACAAATTGATTTCTTGTCTTATCAGTTCTAAAACTTACAATGAGGTGATTTGAATGAGACGATAGAAATGAGGTTTTAATCGGATTTTGAACATTCTATTCGATCGATACCAGGTACACATCAAGATAGCTTCCGTTATCCTTCCGGTGAGTTTCGCTACCGTTGCAATATCCGGTTTCAATCGATATCACGATATTTTGTGTTATAGTCACAGTCAGTAAAACGGCTGACATTAATTATCATTATATTGAGGGGGCGTTTTTCGATAATCGCAATCCAAACGAGTAAATCGATAGAATTAAAAAGTAATCATCTGCAGTGTACTGAGTGCTCTCGAGGCTAATTTTAATGCTGCTGCCCGTCAGCACTGTTCGGTAGCCTCCATTTATCTCCCGTATTTTGCGAAGAGCGCCTACACGGCTGGAAGAACCGAAGTTGATGGGCGGGCGGGAAGACAACTTCAACAACGGCTTTACGGTACACAATGAGGGAGACAGATTTTTCGACGGTTTTGCGGCTGGCCTGTAAGACAAAAATTGAAATATTAATAATAGATTAGAGTTTCCTTTTCGTACACTGTCTGATCCCATTTGCCGCTGTCAGGACGCAGCAGAGGCATAATGATAGAAAAGCTTTTCCCACCCTGGATTGAGGATTAGAGATTTGTCGAGCGGATTTTTCTTTACCGAGAGTTGACCTTTGTAACGAGTGGTCTTTGTTGAAAGAAGCTTCTTTGGTAGAATTTTGGGAACTGTGTATATTTAAGTTATTTGGTAGATAATCACACTCAGTGGGGTACAATTTCAAGCTAGAACGAAAATGTCCGTTTCAGATTAAGTGAGTCATCACTGTAAACATACCGCCTCTAAATTATTCGACTTCCGCTACCGCTTTAATTTGAGCCATTCTTCGGACTTTTAAAAACAAATCATGTTTCTTTTGCAAGTTCGATTCATACAGAATAAATAAAACTGTTAACACAAGGTTCTTTTTTCGCGATTGCGAATCTCCGGGTGCTTTCGTTTTATTCCTTCCATCAAGTTTTGCATATCCTCCTTGGTCACTTTCCTCGCTGCAGAGCGTCAGGTTGCCATGAACTGTATCTCCTCACAACTTTCTTTCGCATCTTCTTGAGGTTGCGCTTGACGATTGCTCAATATTTTTCTATTTTGTGGAGTTTTGGCATGTTGGAAGTATTCATGTCATTGGGCATTATGTGGACGTTGTTTGCGATATACCACTCCATGGTCTTTTACGGTACTGGCAAGATAACAAATCTGGCTAAAACAGAAAGAAACAATTGTGCTACTTGAGGAAAGTCAACAGACATGCTTCAAGCACTCCTGCACATAAATCTTCTGGTTGGCGGTCCCGGTTTCGATGTAAATGTCGCTTTTCTAGCAACAGTAACAGATGACCTGCTAAACGAGATATTTCTTTGCGCAGCCAAATGTGGTTTGAAATCTCTGCCACCTTTCCTCTTTCAATTGACGTATAATATTTCTATCCAAGAAGCTGTTTAAAGTTTGCCTTGACGTATGTTTCATCATCCTATACCATGCAACCAAACTTCGTCGGTATCTTCACATAGAGCAGTGGCGTAGGCAGAAATATTGTTCGGGGGGGAGGGGTCAGGGTGGCGGGTTTGACGTTGACTTTTCAAAAATGCTTCAATATAATGTAAATTTGATGATACTGAAAAATCGCAACTTTAAAGCCGATGCATTGTAGGAACTTTGGTTGGTGGGACAGAATGTTTGGAAAAGCGGGCATCGAGCGGAACGGTTACATTCTACTAGAGCGATGGCAGAACAAATGAGTTGGGAATCAGCTTCGTAGTGCTGAGCAAGATGCGCCCACGCGTAATCAAGAAGCAGAATTGTGAATCAGCCAAAAGATGTGTGTGGATCAAAGGCCATTTTCACAACTACAGCATCGTCAACGTGCACTGCCCTCACGAAGCGAGACATGAGAACGATGCATTTGGAGCCCATGGTACCATTTTACCCATGGTAAAATGAATTTAAATATTTAAATAGTTGATCTATGTGGAAGTTTGCATGTAGGCATTTTATTTGATATTGACATGATATGTCAACTATAAGATTTTCACTAAGAGATCAGTTACAAGATCCCATTCTCACAATTAACCAAAAGTCCCCATGGTGTTTAAAACATTAAGTTCTCAAAGTAATGATCAGATAATTCCAAAATCAGATAAACTTCCAAAATTATTATTTGAATATTAAATATTAAATATTTTTTATTTAAGCAATAAAAAAATTCTATTCAAATAATTTTGGTTGGGGGGGGGGGGTTAACCCCCAAACCTCCCCCCCTCCCTGGCAACGCCACTGATACAAAGCTTCCGTGATCGTTCTCTGGCTGTCTTGTTTTGCTTATCATCGGCTCGATTTTTAGCTTGGAACAGGATGTAGGCGATTTCCAAGATTTCTGGCAACATCTCGGATGGAGAGGATGGGTTTCCGCTTGAAACAGCTGGCCACTTAATTCGTCATTTTGCGGCATTCGGCTTTCAATTTCAATTACGTTCAATCCCGTGCTAATTTTATAAATAACTGTACCAATATTCCGATTAATGTAGAATCACTTCACCGCTTCATACGGACTAACATGGTACACGACTTCCATAAAAATTTAATTTCACTAATAGATATGTTTATACAAAGTTTGATAAAAAATTATATTACTAAACGCAAATTCATGAATTACGGAATATTTTCTATGAGGAAAGCATTTTTCACTTCAAACTTTTAAAATTGCTTGATGGAATTTAAAAAAGTATAAAAATATTTAAACAAAAAAATTAAGAACCAAATTGAACACGTTATTGATAATTGTTGAATCTTGCTCTTGGTCTAGTCTCCCCATATTCCCCAACTGATTCTCTTTAATGACAAGATATATAGCCCAAACCAAATCAAATTGTTTTTGAATGAGCCACGTGGGCAATGTTTTATGGCAACACGAAAAAAGGGCCCTAAGTTACGTAAAAACATATTATTCGAATCACTATGAAAAAAAAATAAAATTCATACCCATCCTACTGATTACCCACTAAAACTATTTATTCATTTTTGAACCACCTTCATTAGATCTCAATTAAGTCATTTTAACATAACAAATAAATTCAGCGCGCCATACTTCATTGAAAAAACCGTTCAATCCGTAAAGGCAAAAGACAACATTTTTGAGTCACCGCGATAAAATAATTATTTTCAAGCTACCCTAATAAACAGGAATGTTTATTTCTAATAAGTTTTATTATCAAACAGATTAGGCACACGAAAATTTTAAGAACAAAATAAATATTTTTGAGCCATCCTAATGAATAGTTAATGTTTATTTTTACTACGCCTTAATTTAAAAAAATGTCTTTAGCATACCAAATTTACCCATGAGCGTCTTATTTGAACCGATACAACAATGTTTTGCCTTTAGTCCATCTTTTGTTCTAAGTCGAGCTACTGTGCACCGGGGTATCTTTGGTCACATGAGAGTTATTTCAGTAACTGTATGAAAAGATGATTCTCTCTAAATCATCGAAACAAAGAACAAAGTCGCTTCTAAACATAATTGGTCTTTCAATGCCCTCTTTACAACTATTTGACTTCTAGACAGTTATTCGAAATATTTTTTAAAAAATGATCAATATCCCTCCGTTCTACGGTACTAGATAATACCACCTACCCAATAGCTAGTTTTACTGTAACTGTTACTTGGGATGTCCAGGTAACACTGAATAATGTTAAGCCGCGAGGCTACATCGGGCAACTGTTGATCCACAGAATATCCGTCACGCACGTCTGCAGCAGAAAGCTAAACTTCGTCCCGGTAGCACATGGCATCATGACCGGAATGAAGACGCCCTCCTCCGCCGTCGGTCTACACTGGCAGAAGGCGGTCCGCTTCGCAGGATGACACCACAATCTGGAAATGTCCGCATAGGTTGTACACGCATTGATGCACGGCTGTTCGACCAAGTTCGGGACGCTACCGGAGGTACTAAGGCATTCAGTCTGGTTCCAGAGTTCCGGCTGGACGCAAACTTGCCGCTTGAAACTGAACTTGGTCCCTAGGGCACAGGGCATCACTTGTTCCGTCCAAGCATTACCGAAGATGGTGGTTGTCTGGCACTGGCAGAAGTAGTACGGGTTCGGATGGCACGACAGCGTGTTCACCTCCTTGTAGGTCTTGCACGAGGAACCGATGCAGCTTTCCAGGGTTTGTTGAGTACTTCTTTGGATTAGGGGGAAAATCACGGTCATCAGCGGTAGTAGCACTGTAAAGAGTGATATTGTTGTAGTAAGTTTTTTAGATGTCGGATTTTTTTTCCAAAGAGGTTATACAAACTCATTCTGCTGAGGATAGGATGTTCGTAGTCCACGTAGTTCAAAACTTACCACGCGAGTGAGCCGTTGGTTTTGAGAACAGTCGACTAAATGAACTTTGGTAAGTAGATTATTTCATCTCCGGACTGGCTGGGACTGGAAAACCGTAAATCACTAACAGGACTGTCAACAGCAACCGAAACAACGCAACTAACCTGTTCGCGCAGGTTTGAGATAAGAATTTCGGAATAAAGCCATAAATCGTTGTCTCCGACTGTTCCGCCTATGAATTCTGCGAAATCGTAATGAACTCATGAAGTGCGCAGCATAGCATTGTGACATAGAGAGATTTCCATTTTCACGCAGTCAACTACAGTAACGAACCATAATTACACAACCACAACATGGAATATTTTCGTAAATGATTGCTAATATAGGTTAACAGTTTCTAGCATTTAATGTCACTTTTTATGATTCTGTACTTGAACTATTTACAAGTTGCTTTGTTTTCATCACCGCTAGCAAATTTGGTATGGACGGTCATCGATTTTTTTCGGTGAAAATTAAAACAAACTGCATTTTACCGGACGTTTCGACCTACTAACATGTTCAGTCATCCTCAGCGGCTTAATGCTAACAACGTCTGCACAATGAACAATCACATTATCAGTTGATAATGTGATTGTTCATTGTGTAGACGTTGTTAGCATTAAGCCGCTGAGGATGACTGAACATGTTAGTAGGTCGAAACGTCCGGTAAAATGCATTTTGTTTTAATTTTCACCGAAAAAAAATCGATGACCGTCCATACCACTATTTACAAGGTAAAAAGCAAAGGATAATGCACCTATTTTAATTTTATTTTTTGAATAGCATCTAGCTGAATATATTATCAAAGCCCTGTTGCAGTATGTCGTATCCGGGGTAAGATGATATAATACGCCCAACCGCGACAAAACGCCCCAGTTCTATTTCTAGCACTCCAGAATTGTTTGAAACGTAAAAATGACTGATAACAGAATCATTTCGTGAAATCAACGCACGTTTAGTTAGTTTGAAGATTAGGTAGTTTGCCGCAAAACGACAATATTCACAAAAGTTTCAAAAGTGCCATTTCTATGTAAGTTCTCCATATTGTTCCTATTAGTATTTCAACCGATTGGAAAGAGTCGGATTTGTTAGAACTATTTCGATAAATTTACGAGAATATAGTTATAGAAAGTTTCTATCTCAGTTTTTGAAATGACTTGAAATTATGTGTGTGTAGAAATATTCATGTTTTTGCAACTGCACCGGAGACGGCAGATTTAGTCTACTCACGAGCCACCCGGTAGGGTGTCGAGGTCGGTCCGGTGATTCCGGTGGAACCTAGCATCCGGTTCGCTAGCGCCCCGATGACCTAAACCCGGTGCTGCGTAGCGTACTACTCAGCTGGTCTCCAGCGATGGATCTAGTCTGCTCCGGCAGAAGTATACCAGCGGCTAAATTTTTCCCGAGCCTGATTTGATGTTTGGTGGCGGCTTTATAGTTGGCGGCGTTGCTTTGTTGGTCCTTTGCCATTTTGTCTGCAGCTCGGAGAATATACTCGACACTACTCTGTTGACCGCATACCAGATATGCTCATCGTGGCACATTTCTTCGACGATATTGTCGACTATCACGCCGGGCATGTAACGAGGTTAAAAAAGTATCCGCGGTTATAAATACCCGATAAATACTAGGGTGTTGGAAATTGTATAGCAGATAGCACAGGTAATTTAAGATTAATGTAAGTAGCAAAAGAGAGATCAAAAAATTACTTGTTCACCGTAGGAAGGTTCTACCTTCGAATGAAGGTGTCCGGTTGGGGCGTAACGTTGTCCACTGACTCGCTGAATACACACCACGAATTTAATCGTCGACCACGTGTGCTAGAAGCATCAAATAGGAATATTGTGGGTCCATGTGCTCGAAACAGTGACCTAGAACAGCAAATTTAAGTTGTTTGAGACATTTTAGCGAAATTTTTACTTTTTTTGCTTCCATCGGGGTATCGGTTTGAATCACAATTTGCTATGTGATCGCACGCCACAACCCGTAACTCCGGAACCGGAAGTCGGTTGGGGATAAAATTTAATAGCCATTTACGGGGACGCAACATCTTTCATTTGAGACTATGTTTGGTTGATTCGGTCTAGCCACCTCCGAGAAACCGATGTGACTGTTAGTCTGAATTTGGATACTTCCGCCGGGGCTTCCGGAACCGATGATGGTGGCCAATGTGACCAAAGAGACTTTGAATGGCTGTTAATGACCTAGTACTACAAATCGAAGCAGTTGTGGTCACATTTTGGAAAAATTTTCACCATTATACATTCATTGCAGAATTTCTTAAAATCGACATCTTCTGCGTGATCGTACTCATCACCCTGTAATTCCGGAACCGGAAGTCGGATCCATTAGAAATTCAATAGCAGCCTATGGGAACGTTGCACCTTTCATTTGGGACTAAGTTTGTAAAAATCGGTTCATCCATCTCTGAGAAAAGTGAGTGAGATTGTGTTCGCGTACACACACAGACACACATACATACACACACATACATACACACACACACTCACAGAAATTTGCCGAACTCGACGAACTGAATCGAATGGTATATGTCACTCGGCCCTCCGGGCCTCCGTTAAAAAGTCGGTTTTCAGAGCAATTGCAATACCTTTCTATTGAGAAAGGCAAAAAAGGTGCGAAATCGGCAAAGTCCCAAAAAGTCGATTTTTATAAAAAAAATTTTTTTTCGAGATAACATAAAATCTCGAGGTTTCATGCATTTTAAAGATGTTTGGCATCAAAAATACGAATTCGATTTCTGAAATTTCATGGGGTCTCCCCTTTGAAAAAAATTGAGTTCCGGCTTATATGGGAATTTCATGTGTGACCGGACCGTTCAGTTTATATTTCCGGAACCATACAAGCGATCCGTGCGAAATTTTACAGACATCTGCGGGGGTAAAATAGCTATCATTTGGGACTAAGTTTGTGAAAATCGGCCCAATCATTTCCGAGAAACTGATATGAGTTTGCTAGTTATGAAAGATGGCCGCTTTTCCCGGGTACTTCCGGAACCGTCTATGGTGGTCAATGTAGTCAAAGAAAGTTTGTTTGGCCGTCGGGGACCTATAACTGCAAAGTTATGTTATTTGAGAGACATTTTAGCGAAATTTTTACCTTTTTTGCTTCCATCGGAGTATCGGTTTGAATCACAATTTGCTATGTGATCGCACGCCACAACCCGTAACTCCGGAACCGGAAGTCGGTTGGGAATAAAATTTAACATCTCCGAGAAACCGATGTGACTGTTAGTCTGAATTTGGATACTTCCGCCGGGGCTTCCGGAACCGATGATGGTGGCCAATGTGACGAAAGAGACTTTGAATGGCTGTTAATGACCTAGTACTACAAATTGAAGCAGTTGTGGTCACATTTTGGAAAAATTTTCACCATTATACATTCATTGCAGAATTTCTTAAAATCGACATCTTCTGCGTGATCGTACTCATCACCCTGTAATTCCGGAACCGGAAGTCGGATCCATTAGAAATTCAATAGCAGCCTATGGGAACGTTGCACCTTTCATTTGGGACTAAGTTTGTAAAAATCGGTTCATCCATCTCTGAGAAAAGTGAGTGAGATTGTGTTCGCGTACACACACACAGACGCACATACACACATACATACACACACACACACACTCACAGACATTTGCCGAACTCGACGAACTGAATCGAATGGTATATGTCACTCGGCCCTCCGGGCCTCCGTTAAAAAGTCGGTTTTCAGAGCAATTGCAATACCTTTCTATTGAGAAAGGCAAAAATTATTAGGACCTCGAACATCGTTATTCATTTGATAAGGTTCATTGTGAAGTCCGGACAGAAATATAGTGATATAGTTCACAGAACCAGATATAGCGAATGAGTCTTATTTTAATGATCCAGTCCATATTGTCACGTTATTCCGTTATTTAAAAAAACCGTTAATGATTAAAAAATAATAGATCACGGAGAAGAGAATGTACGAATACCATGATAAAACTGCTGATATCAAGAACATTAGTTACATTACTCTTTGAAAGTAAGCTCTAAAATAAAATATCATGATAACATGAACAGAAATTAAGAAAATCGTGACTAAGATACAGAAATCATGAACACAAATCACACAATATTTAAAATAGTGACTAAGATCCTGAAATCATGAACATGAATTGCTCTATTCATGACAAAAATTTCACGATAACATGAACAGAAGTTACAAAAATCGCGACTAAGATCCTGAAATCATGAACACAAATCACACAACTTATGACAAAAATATGTAAAATCGTGACAAAGATCCTGAAATCATGAACATGAATTGCTCTATTCATGACAAAAATTTCACGATAACATGAACAGAAGTTACAAAAATCGCGACTAAGATCCTGAAATCATGAACACAAATCACACAACTCGTGACAAAAATATGTAAAATCGTGACAAAGATCCTGAAATCATGAAAATGAATCACTCTACTCATACCTAATATATCACGACAACGTGAATAGAAATTACGAACATCGCGACTAAGATCTTGAAATCTAAAAGTTTAATCCCGGTAACGTCATGAGAATTCACAAGAATCGCGAATAAGGTCTTGAAATTATGAACAACGTTTGACTGTCATGAACAAGAATCACTACCAAAACTAAACATGTCCAGGGAACAACAACAGTAACCCAACCAAACATTCTAATGTAACGCATATATTCGGGGCGAACTGGTTTTTGGGAAACACAAATAGTTTCATGAATACGAGGTTTATTATTCATAATTTCAAGAACTTGGTCGGGAATCAATACAGATTGCAAAATGTGTCTCAGCATATTATTCTCAAACACGTTTTTGTAATTAACATTTTGCAATCTCAATTGGTTCTGGTTATTAACGGAGTGGCAACTAGTTTATGTATATGTTGTATGTACCATAAGATAGTACAACAGTGACGTTATGGCCAAGTCATCTAAACACAAACAATACGAGCGTTGTGCTAACCACCCATAGGCTGGTATCATACTTAAAAATGCTAATGACAAGATGCACAAGGTTGACATACTGCACTTTATCAGCCATTCTAAGAACATACTGGAACACAACGAGGTACATAATTGCGTATATCTAGGAAAAATATAAAGACTAAGTACTAAAACTAAAGTCTAACTGAAATGCACTTGACCAGATGTATATTTGATTGTCCTCACATTATTGCATCCACAATCGTTCTACATACACACTTCATTTCACTCACATTGTTGATGAAGATGATTTTTTATTCATCACATCATCCTGTCTTATGAATAAGAAATAACCTTCTTGAATCCATTGCACCACTACCGTAGAATCACAGAGAATGTAATACGCCACCGGGTAAATGAAACGACCTGTCTTTTCTCTGAAGAGCTGCTAGAATTTCACAATGCTCTATATCTACTAGGTGAAAAGTAGAACGAGCATGATAGTCCGAGGCTTCACAATAAAAATTTCATCCCATATAAACTGTCCATGCTGGTAAAGTTGTTTCGTTTTGATCTTTTTGATGCCCTTATGATGTCCGAGATATTCCATTTTTTGATCTTTGTTGCAATTGCAATATCCGATATTTTAGCTTGCCATCCCTAGTGTATCGTATCAGAATATCCTGCCAGTAATAGTCAATATTGTCTCTCACTAAATCTCTGTGAGAAATTCCTGCTAACCCTTTTACCGTCGATTGATTTCCGGTACCAAACTATTTCTGTTATTTTAATGAGTATTTCCAACTCAGTGACGCAGCTGAATGAAATGACAAAATAATTGACATGGAAGTAAAATCTCTCTTGACTGACAGGCCGGGAAAATTGGAATTTCCAGTTTGATGTCGAGTAGAGAAAAAAATGCATCAACACTTTCACCCTCGATGAGCATCAGTCCTGTCTAGGCTGACTCGTACGTAGACCTACAAAACCCGCCTTGATGGAGTTGAATCCTGATGACTGCCAGCTCACCGGAGCTTTGATGAATGGGAATAAAATTATCATTTATATTCATTTATTCCACAAAACAAAGCCAGTTGTAGGGATGCTGGTCGGAATTTTTAGTTCTCCCGGTTTTCGAAGGGGAGCAGTAACGGAACGTGACAGGATTGATAAAGTTTGGAAAGCTGACTTGTTTTTTTGAAAGCATTAGGGGAGTTCCACATGGACATGTTGTGAGAGGTAAGCTGCTTTAAGGTTTCAATATTTGCATTTCCACTGAATTTAGAGTACCGTTGTTAACGAGAAGCGGGTATTGGTTTGCATTACATGGCTGGTTTTGTTTTTGTGCGTATTGGACCAGTTACGTAATATTCGAATTTAAAGGCAGAACAATTAAATGTACATATCAAAAAAGAGATTATAATTACAGGGTGATTCATCGTGATGTTTTGTTTTTAAATTAGCAACAAATTAAAGGGTTGTGTACATGACACAACCACGGTGACATTAAAAATGCAGTTTTTTTTCAAGAGCGTAAAATATAATTCTCGAATTCTTGCTTAGTCTCCTGCTCCCATACGTTACAGTTTTCTAAACACTCTCCCCATTAAAACATTATTTAATGAAGGTCATTTAACAGTAACAAAATTCTATAAACAGGTACAACACGATGCTCTCTGATATACTTGGGAACTAATCTATGATTTCTAATATTTAATCATTTATCTTACTAGTTGATTGGCATCATTTTTCTGATTCATCTAGCCTGTCCAGAAAATATATTCAAATGAGTAGCTCCATATAGAGATAAGCGATGAGGAAGCTCACGCTCACCAATGGAAATCTTCAGTTCTTCCACGAAATATAAAATTTAAAATTTCAAGAAAATTTTAAATAATGTTTTAGTGGACTTAGGTAAACAATTTGTAGGTTAAGTTAACCGATTAATAGCCAAATAAATTAAATTATCTAATAAATTACAGTGTTATTAAACTGGTTTCAGTTTGAAACTAAAACAATACACCACCATGTTCTGCAGTATTTTATTTTATATAAGTGTTCAATGTGAAACTAGAACTGAAACAAGTACATCTCCAGTATAGCGGTTTGTTTTATAATTTAAAACAATTTTGTATAAAAATTTAAATTGGTACACTCCACCGCTCCATTTGTTGCTAAATTTAAAACACGTTTAGAACTGTGTTTTAAATACATAGAGTTTTAGAGATACTCGGAATGGATAAACATAATTTATGGACCAGTAACGCTTTAGAAATGGCATGCATTTTAAAAATGAATTTTAAACAAATAAGAACACCCACTTGGGAGAGTAAGTTCTAGTTTTAAAATTTTCAATTTTATATTTAGAACTGTCACAATTATAAATCAAAAACTTAACCACTCCCAAATGTGTCCTCATGCCGTTACTGGACTGAAAATCGCCAATCAATCGGACCTGAGTGTATGTGTTGATTACTCTTTATGTATCCAAAACAGTTCCAAATGTATTTCAATGAAGAGAACGGCTGCGTATAGCAGTTATACAATTCGAGACAAAACTGTGCGAAACAATAAATCAAAAAGTTCTGCTGATTGTTTTCATTCCAATTCCACTTTGAAAGATGGATTGATGCAACGCACACAATAGCATAAAAATAAATGATTATTTGCAAACGCAAACACTTAAGTAGCACACACACGTCGCACCCTGCAGTGTTGAACTTAATTCAAAATGACCCCACCCGCACACTTTGCAAATCATTCCGTGAAACCGCGTCTGCCGATTATTGTAGCGTTCAGAAGCTATAGCCAAATGTTACTCGTTTGGTAAAAGAGCAAAAACTGATTTTAATAGGCACTCGGCGCCTTTATTTATAACATCTCGTGTATGATTGTACCACTTAGGTCTTAGGTGCTTCCAATTGACGGCTCATCTTGAAATAACTGTCTTGTTGATGGAAATTTTCCTTTTTTCAAGAACTTTTCAATTTACCGATTTTTTTTTACCAATATTTAAGTTAGGCGGTTCGGTGTATAAAATACTAGCTAATACCCGTCGCGCGTTGCAGCAACTTTCAACGAAATAGGAGTAAAACACAATTTGTTCCGAAGCGCCATCTGGCGGGCAGATAATCCCCAACCAATAGCTCACAAATACGCTCCATAATAAATATCTTCTACGTATGAATTTTTACGGCAATCGGTCAAGCCGTTTGGGAGTCCATAAATCATATACATACAAACATTGACTTGGCGTTGGTTTTCAAGGCTTTGCCACTCGTCTTGGGATGAACACAACAACCAACGAACATCGCAGCTTTTTTGGTTTGGTGGGTGAAGGCGGTGGGAATGAGAGGGGGTTGGTCTGTGGGAGGTGGGATGGGGTCGTCGTCTGAGGGATTGTGATGGGCTGGAGTTGAAGAGTGGGTGGAGTGGTGTGATATTTATTTATAGCATTTGAGGAGGAGAGGGGTAATCACTCCCAGCACACCTCTAGCTGTTAAAATCCCGAATACCTATAATAGTTGAAAAAAATTTCGTAAAAAAATGTCAAGCTGAAATAAAATCTTTGAACGTTTGATGTATTTTAAAGACATGTGGAATTAAACCAAACTATTTTTTTTAGTTTAACAAGATTTGAATCTGTTTGATATTATTGTGATATTATTATGGTACTACTAAGTTTATATGGAAAATTGCTGTTTGGTCGCACTCTTCAACTCGTAACTCCGGAAACTGAATATCGATCGACAAGAAATACAAAAAAGTGGATGGGAAGGTTGTACCTTTCATTTGAGCCTAAGTTTATGTAAATCGGGCTAGACGTATCTGAGAAACAGAAATCTGAGCAATGGTCAACAGAGTAGTTATGAGTTTTCTCTCCGAGCTGCAAAGAATGTGGCGAAGGAACTAACAATGTAGCACCGACGCGTCGGCAAGAAAGCCTCCGTGAATCTACAAATCGGGTTTCGGGAGAAATTTACATCGGCGTTGACTAAGGCCACCGCAGGAGACCAGTTGAGTAGTACGTGACGTAGTACCTTGTCCGGGTCGTCGGGGTGCAAGACAACCGGACGTTTGGCTTCAAAGGAATCGCTGATCCGAACTCGAAACCCTGCCGGGTATTTCGTGAATAAGCTGGATCCACCGCCAGCGATTAGAGCTAGTAGATCGCGTCGAAACGCCAGCAGTGGGTCGTTGTGGCGTCAGGAAACCGAAATCTACCGCCGAGGAATTTATAGTAGGGTAGACTATCCGACTGTATCGTGACAACAAATGGGAGCTAATTGGCTCACGATAGTAATATCGGTACCGAGAGAAATTCCATCACCGGGAAACTCTCAGTCGGAGTAGAGTAACTTCACCACCGGATAATATCCGAGTAGATCTCTTCAAAACTGGGAGGTAAATGGCTCAAAAAAGCGGGTATCGTTGTCTTCCATGGGAGAAATCTTAGTCGGAATAGGAGGTGTTGGCCGCCTGAGAATGTACGAGTAGATTGTGATAAGGCTGGGAGCTGAATGACTTACGAAAACAGGAGCCAAATGGAATCAGCATCTAAACAGTTCACTGTGACGATAGCTAAATGGCGATGTAATAGATGGATACAAGAAGTATGAGAAGAGTCGAGAGTTAAACGATTTTAGGGGTTATGGCATAACCTTTTTATAAAACGCAAAAATGATTCTACAATGTTCACTTACATGCCATTCATTGTTTATGCGGTGTAAAACCAAGTTTAATTTATTTCTGGAAATAGTTTGGTCAATATTTTCATAATTCTGGTTATATAAGATGTTTCTAAAAATAATTGAAGAGCTCTTAAATGACGACTCGGTGCATAAAATTTTATTTGCTAAAGTAATGACGTAGATTGTATGCGTTGAGAAAAAATTTAGTTAATTGG
Source organism: Topomyia yanbarensis (assembly GCF_030247195.1). Taxonomy (NCBI): domain Eukaryota; kingdom Metazoa; phylum Arthropoda; class Insecta; order Diptera; family Culicidae; genus Topomyia; species Topomyia yanbarensis. The sequence continues at coordinate 310,980,338 of NC_080671.1, forward strand.
ATAAATGTTAAAGAGAATTCAAAGTGCTTTATATGATGAAAGAGGGAATGCGGCCTGATTGCACTTACGAAGTACATATAAAAGAAATTGTGTTTGGACTGTTTGAATGCGTTTTTATGCAGGATAGTGAGCCCCCTGCTAATCCATATATAATATTTTACAACGCTATATGCAAAACGTTTTTAATTTGTTAACGAAGTCTACTCATATTTGGCATAAATAATACTTACACGTAAACCGTGCTGACGAATTTCGCGCTAAACCGTATTCAGAGGTGGCAGCACCCTATCAGATTTTAATGAAACATTCTGAGGTCAAGGTATTTTAGGTCTAGATCATTCCACCCGTTCTATGGCCAGCGGAATACGTGGGTAGTATGGGTAGTACTACCCACTCGAAAATTGCCAAGGGGAGAATTGCTCAATCGAAAGTTTGGAACAAACCAAAACCTGAAATTAACCACGCATACGTCTCGCGCACAAAATGCATGCATCTGAAATTCTCGATGTACAACAATTTCATATTTTTATTCAGATACAAATTTGTTTCCTTTACAATTAAAATTTCTTTAAAACTATGGGATAATAATTAGGTTTGGTTTGAAATTTGAAATAATACTTTATAATTATACTAAAGGGAATAGATTTTGACACATCGATATCTTAAAACAAGAAGTTCAAATCGACATGCAAAAAAATTATAATGCAATTTTATTCAGACTAATGGATGCAGTTAGACATATTTTGAAAAACTAGATACACAATTTGTAATTTTTTGACAAGAACAATTATTTGATTGGAAATTTAAAAAAGAAGAAACACTTGTATGCTTTTTCATAAGGTAGACAAAAGCCATACACAAGAGAGATTGAGTCCACATCAGTAGAAAAGACCGTATAAGGAGAGGTGAGGAGAGGGCGGACAATTATGACAGGAACGAAAGGAAATTAAACTTGCAGTATTTTGGAAAACAATAAATAACTGTCAGTACATCATGAACCGGATTGGTGGCTGGCCTCCTTGAATACGCTGGTAACTCTTGGGATCAGATTTCCAGGTAGCTGTTGGCATATCAACCAAAAGAGAAGAGATAACTAAATTAGAATATCTATCCTGTTTAAAAATATGTGTATGAGAAATCGACGATAATCAGCACATCTCGGACTGGAACGAGGTCAATACGATTCGTTTAAGGGAGATTTGACGCAAGAACACTAGGCGCACGACCAGTCAACATGCAATGTCGCGATAACCGTCAAAAGCGCTGAGACCACTCTCCACGACCCCAATACTCCAGAGATGCGCATTCGTTGTATAATGATTGGACAAGACCCGAAAGAAGTCACGACCTTCGACCATCTTCATTAGCCAAGATTTGTTAATACCTTTGGGATGACTAAACTTCCATTGTCCCAATTTTCGAGCGTCCTCTTACAAGAAATGCTTAAAAACTCGTTGAAGCTACCAGATCTTTGATAAATATCACCTTCCAATGTATAAGAGTCCGGCTTCTCATTACTATTCTAATCTAAGTGTCCCCTTTCTCATTACCCGGAATGGAGTAATGTGCAAGAATTCAAACTAATAGTTGTATCTGATAATTTGGTAAGATTTTTCAGATAAAGCAGGACTCCCATATTTTCCCCAGGAAAAACAAGGAGTGCTTTTCATGCTCCATCGAATGGAGAGCCTCCTTGGAACTGTATTTCATAATCTGACGAACGTTACGGTGATATGCCCACTACGATGCTTAGCGCAAGCATCTTTGCTGTCCGATAAATTTGCGTGTTTAAAGTACAATCATTACATTTATATACACAAACCAAAAAAAATGAAATTTAATCGACATGTAAATCAATACGAATCTAAACATACAACGATTGAATCAAAAATTTGATTGAAAATTACGTTAAAATCGATTGGAGCATCAAACAGCATACAATTTTACACTTTCATTCGTGTAATATTACATGTCATTCATTTTACAGCAGTATTCGAGTAAAAATACATAAGAAGCGCATTGGTTTTCCGTTTAAAGAAACTGTAATTTTCAATCCACGTGTAAAATTTATAAAATTCGTTGAAGAAAGCACGACAAGTCGTGTGTGTTTGGGATGGAACTTAATTTTACATTTATATTCATGCTCCAAATATGTGCATGAAAATAAACTTAAAATCACAAAATATTTTTTTCTGTGCAGTATTATTTCATCGCAAAACGTCTACCGTTTGAATGTGGATCAACATGGAATGCTATTGTCGCCGAAAAAATATTCTTGGTTCCCGGTATTCCGATCAAAGGTAGAATCGAATATACAAGGTAGGGCCTAGTGACCAGTCGAAATATTGTTTCTCTCCTTAAGCCGTCGACGAACCGGTGGCAAAAACCGCTTTGTTCAGCTTTCATAAAAATTGTCATTTGCTTTCTTAACGTCGTGTATATTCGGACAAAAATCGGACGATCGGACGCTCAAAAAGTTTTCGCGAACAATTATTCACTCTCTGCCCACAACAGAGTGAGAGGCCATCGAAGGTTGTTCGCGTCGTGCACTCGTTTTGTCTGACATTTAACCGTTATGTGTCCGACGGGGTACCTGGGCACCTATTTAGGTTTCAATTGATGACATTCCAATGTTTTATCCATAACTGCAAATTTAAACTTTATAACATATTGGAACTTCACTAAGTCAAGCTTTTGGGTTAATAATATTGTTGATATAATGAGGGGTGGGGTAAGGAACGGCTCTTATTTTTTTTACTACGTAACAGGCCGATGAGGGAACCTGGGTACCCACAAAGCTGAAATGCCAATAATTAAGGCAATTTTCAACCGATTTAGATACTTTTGGGAATTTCCACTGCCTGAAGCGAAGGGTTCTGAAAGGAGCCAACCCCGTATTTCGCATACAAGCCTCTCTCGGAGACTACACCATCAAACTATACTTTCCATGCGGGTACGTAGACAAAATACTTTTTCGTACGCTCCCGAGTGTTGTTTAGTTAGATCGCAAGAAATATCGATGGTATCAAATGGCTTATCTTTGGTCCGGAAGGTTTCTATTGAAGAGGAGAATAATCCTCTAGTTCCCAACACCGCCTCTAGGCGGTCTCTTTAAAAATCTAAATAAAACTACTACAACAAGATTGTATGTCGTCATCCACACTAGTATTTCTTCCCAACGCTCACATCTTTCATACACACACATGTTTGAATAATCGTAGCTTTCTGTTAAAGGTAATTGAATCTCAGTGTTGAAAATTCGATGAAAATGTGGAGAAAAAAAACTATTTCGTGTTTAGTGGTAATCTTCATTAAACAAATTTTAACTATTTTTGGAAAGTTTAGTAACTAAAAAAATATTTTTGAGTAGCATGTTAGTAGCATTTTACTGTAGATGTGAATTGGTTTAGTGGAATTATTCGGAGTTTTAGTTTTTTGGTAAAACACTTTGCCCGCCTAAAGGCGGTGTTGGGCACCTGGGCGAAAAAAATTTCAGTCTTTTGTGATTACTTATCGTACCGAAACTAGCTTTATGTGCAATGCTGAAAAGAAGCATGTTTTAAAATCTTTGGGTGAATGCTGCTGTTAGAATATGGATGTACACTCAGGTTTTTTTTACGCGGGGGATACGAGCCGCGTAAATGAAAACCGCGTAAATTTCAAAATCCGCGTAAATGAAAACCGCGTAAATTTCAAAATCCGCGTAAATGAAAACCGCGTAAATTTCAAAATCCGCGTAAATGAAAACCGCGTAAATTTCAAAATCCGCGTAAATGAAAACCGCGTAAATTTCAAAATCCGCGTAAATGAAGACCACTTAAATTTAAGAATCCGCCATGAAGGTAACCTCATTGATGGATACCGCGTAAATTCCAAAATCCGCGTAAATGAAAACCGCGTAAATTTCAAAATCCGCGTAAATGAAAACCGCGTAAATTTCAAAATCCGCGTAAATGAAGACCACTTAAATTTAAGAATCCGCCATGAAGGTAACCTCATTGATGGATACCGCGTAAATTCCAAAATCCGCATAAATGAAAACCGCGTAAAATTCAAAAACCGCGTAAATGAAAACCGCGTAAATTTCAAAATCCGCGTAAATGAAAACCGCGTAAATTTCAAAATCCGCGTAAAAAAATACCGCGCAAAAAAAACCGCGTAAAAAAAAACTTGAGTGTATCATTCAATTATATTTAGGGGAGTCTGGGGTAAGTTGGCGGAATGTTTTTTCTCCTTTTGTGTTAGACATATGGCGCTGTTTATAGTCCTGCACTTCAAGTACTGTGTAATACATTCTCCCATGTACTTATGTTGCATTAAATTCTGTTTCGTTCACGTTAAGCATTAAGTTTTTGAGCATATTAGAGTGAAGAGCCCATTTTAGGCGTATTAGGGAGGGTGCCTCACCATTTCATTAATTACTCGGAATACAATTGATGCAATGCGTATGCATTGGCACCATAGCTGGAAAATGTCATGGTTATTACCAGTCATCTGGTGACTGGTCGCATGTTTGCTCGTGACATGTACAAGTTGCGGATTCTTGCGACATGTGACACGAGCGCGTGTACTATGACAAGATACATTTTCCCCGTGACATGTCATAAAATTTGTACATGTTTCAAAACAAAACTGGTTTGTCAAGCGGCTGTACATTTATGGAACTGTGACATGTATGTTCGGTCGCGACAATAGAAAAACAGGTTTGCTTGTTATGTGACATGTCGACAATGAACCGGTATTGAAAATGGGTAAAATATTGGATACCGTACTTTGGCGGATTGGAAATATAGAAAATGAGATAATTGTATTTCTTTCAACATTTCACAAATAAATATTGTTTGTTATTGCGGTTTAGAGGTGTTGAAAATCATTAGTTTTAGACATTTTAAACGCACATTAGGAAGTAAATGCGTCAAAATCGAAAAAATTTCAACTTTTCACAGATAAACATTGTTTGTTATTGCGAGTTACGAGGTGTTAAAAATCAATAGTTTTAGACATTTTAAACGCACATTGGGAAGTAAATGCTTCGAAATCGAAAAATTTTCAACTTTTCGCAGATAAACATTGATTGTTATTACGAGTTGTTTACTATTTTTACCTGCAACCGTCGGCGCGGCCCGGCACGGCGGCTCTGGGTACACCTCTAGTTTTAAACGCATTTTTAAATTTCCATTTTGTCGAAATTACTTCCCGTTGTGCATTTCAAATGTTCAAAACATGATTTTCAAGTCCTAATAACTCGGAAAAACAAGCAACATTCATCTGTAAAAAGTGAATTTTGCGATTTTGACGCATTTACTTCCCCATGTGCGTTTAAAATGTCTAAAACTATTGATTTTCAACACCTCTTAACTCGCAATAACAAACAATATTTATCTGTGAAAAGTTGAAAAAAGTTCAAAATAATTGAATTTATATAGCGTCTACCATTCCGTTTATCTGCCACTGCACGGTACTTAAACGATCAAGAATAAGATACAGGTCAAACTAGCAAACCATAACAAAATGTTCATCTTTGTACAGGTTCGTAAACTTTGTGACTGGTATCGCCTTTCGCGCGACAGGTAAATTATCCTCATGACCAGTCTCAAGACCGATGACGCATTTAAATTCCATGACATGTTACGAGACCAACCATCGAGGCTTGGAAGCTAACCTGTTTGAGGCATGAGACATTTTCAGCAGAGCGTGAATGTACGGGTGGCTTGACATGTCGCGAAAAATGTACATAGGTTCCAACTATGATTGGCACCAGTATCGTTGCTTTCTAATGCGTTTAACAAAGATGGCTAACGCTGCTCTAACCACCGGCTTCACATGGTTAGGGCGAAAATAGGCTCATTACCCTAAGTAAAGTTTTTAAATTTCAGCATTTTTGTTATTTAGAGCTAGTTCAAAGCTATTCCACGAATGACTAGATTTTTCGATAGCGTGCGAAAAGAATTTTCCGAGGCCGTATATACAATATACGTAACCACAAACAAAATTTTTTGTTTGTTTACCTTGGAATTTCACCTGAAGACTCGAAAATTTTCTTTTACACGATCTTCTTAAATTAAAAAATAAAACATGATAAGTTAAACCATCACCAGCAGACGCTGGTCTCCCCTACTATAAATTAGAAGTCAATAAATAAACAACCAAAGCACTAGAGAAATACTCCTTAGCTTGGGTTGTTTGCGTTCTGATGGAGTCCAAAATATAAACCATCTGAATTCGCTTGTTGAAGAAATTAGAAGAAAAAAAGTTTTTGTTTTTTATTCGCCCAGGTGCCCAGGTGCCCAACACCGCCTATAGGCGGCCTACTTATTTTAAGGCTTTAATGAAAAATCCATTGCTTACATCAATTATCAACATTATTTTCGTTTTTCTCATCACGAAACCCACCTACAAAAGTTTTTTCAAGCCAAATAAAAATTTGGGCACTAGAGGGTTAATGTGCATTATTTTGCCTTCAGTATTCAAATCGTCCTCCATTAATCCTGAAAGGATGTCGGTCGTCGGAGATACCTTCCCATTAGTCAACACTGGCATGCGGGCTTCAGTACCCACCAAATCGCTGTTCTATCGCAGTGTATGGAAAATTAATGCAACGAAATTTTAAAGAATGGAGTAATTGGTACTTATCTGCACAAATGTTCCATGTAGTATCAGTAATTAACAAACACATTTTCGCTGAGCCGGGCTGTATGACCGTTAACAAAAGGTATTTTAAAATGGCCGCCAGCTAAGGAATTCTCATTTTCACTTACACACGCCATGTCTGAACTTTCGTCAGTACGGGTAGAAATGACTCCGAAACTTGAGTACCTCGCTGCTATTGAATTTTGGATCGATCGGAATTCTGGTTCCGGAATTATGGGTTTCAGAGTGCGGCCACACAGAAATTTCTCATAAAAACTATAGGAAAAATTAAAAATAGAATTTTTATTTTTGATGCTAAATGTATTCAAGGTGCATAAAATGTTGAGATTTGATGCAAACACGAAAAAAATTTGACGAAGATTCACTTTTTTGGATTTTGCGCATTTTTGCCTTTCTCATATAGAAAGGTTATGCAATCACTCGTCAACCTAATCCCGGCCAAATTTTTTTTTCGACTCGCATAAGGTTTCTGGATTTTAACAGGGGCGTAGTTGATGGTTTACGGAGAGGGGTTACACCCCCCCTCTACTGTTCACTCCACTCCTTTAAAAATCTCCTTAAATCACCCCTCAGACCACCACCTCATACCCCTCCCTTTCAACCCCATCATCTTTAAACCACCACTATATCACAAAACATACCAATTTAAGCTGGAGAGTCGTTCGTTCATGGGACTTTCGCCCTCCTCACATACCCACCCCCGCATGACAAAATGAGTTAGCAAGCAGATAACATTGATCTAATGCTGATTAGGCTAATGGAGTATGATATTTTTTTGTTTCAAGTGTTTCACTGTCGACACGTAGCTCATCAAGTTCGTGGCTGGCATGCCATTGTGTATAAGTGCAAAGTGTACTAAGAATGTAATGGACATTTCCACAATTATGTTGAACATAAAAAGCCTCCGTGCCATAGTTTAGAGAATTGAGAAAGGCACAATTGCACCGCTAGGTGGATTAAAACAGGTTTTTTTTTGTAAATCGACTTTTAATTTTTAGATTTTTTTTCGGTGTAGGAGTCGATGAAGAATTTTTTCAATATTTTTATTTAAAAATTTGACTAATTTTGTGAAAATCACTCCTACAATATTTTTTTGTAGGATTTGTCCTTTTAGACTACAGCCATTTGAAAAAAAAATGGTAAACAAGTTCAAGACAGTCTAGATCATTTTTGATTTGATTACCTTTTCAAGACAGTCTAGATCATTTTTGGAAAAACAAATTATGCAAAGTGGCTTTTTGTGACAAAGTTCTTATGCACAGAAAGTTTTATTAAAATCTGAGAGGGTGCTGCCGACATTTGTTCGAGTTGGCGCGAAATTCGTCATATGTTCTTATGATAAAAATCCATCCATTATCAAAGGAGTTATAATTGGTCAAAATCGGAAAATCAAAAAAAGTATATAAAGAAGCCCTGCACGACGGTCTAATCAAATTTTAAGTTTTATACAACGCACAAACACAATCAATTAAAAACTTGTTTTGCGTCCACCAGACCGAGATATCGGCAAAGTTGAAAGCAATTTCCACATTTCCAGGATCTAAAAGTTATTTCGGAAATTCATAATAATTTTAGACAAAAGAAAGGGAAAGGGAGTGCATTCCGGTTTTATCACATCATCACGGCTCTTTGTATCGAATTACAAAACTTAAATCAGTACGCAGGTGCTGTGCGTTACCACTATTACAACTCACAAATCAGATTACTTTGTGCTTCCCGTATAAAGTTGGCGACTAGACGTCGCGACATCCTGTCGCCATTGCTGACCATAGTTGCATCGTGCAATATACGTGTGGTGAAGATGCTGCGTCCAGCAGTCAGTACAAATGCAGTGCTGCAGTTTTCATGTTATAATTAATATTTGATTGATTTCATCTTGATTAGAGCGGCGTAGGAAAGCATCTTTGTCTTAAAAAAATTGCATATTTCCTATGAGAAGGACTACAATTTATAAGGCCTTAGAAAATGCTCGAGCAAATTTCGTTTGTAAATAATTTCTGTAGTTTTTGTAGATTGAAAAAAATGGAAGTTGAAAGTGAAGGTAATTTCTGCAGCTGATTTTTAAAAGTACTATGAACTCGTAGAGACAACTTAAAAAATCGCTCTGATGAGATGGAAAACATTTATACTCATCAACAACCCTGTTACTTATCGATCACTATTCCAGAATGGAAATTTCCAATTTTAGTCTGATTTGGCACTGTGAAAAACTGGTATGCAGCTGAATTCATAAAGATTTTCATGAAAATGTGTTATTCTACAAAATCTATATACGACTCATGTTATGAAGGCAAAGTACCCAAACTACCTTTTTGGTTTATCCAACACATGATGCAACGGAAGCATTCGAAGTGATATGCTTTTCGCTTCATCCCTTCCTTGCCTCATCAATATACGTACAGGACTTCTCCGGTGGGACACGAAAAGAACAAAATTGAGAAAATTGTCATTCGACCGTAGATCTCATTTTGCGTAACTTCTAGTTTTTACCCTGTTCGGAAGCCATTTGCGACAACCGTATGTGTATGTCCGGCCGTAATCGAATGTTTTGGCAATTTTATTTCCAGACTGCTTCAATATTTTACGAGGAAAGATTGAATGAATAAATAAGTAGAATTAAAGTGATGCGACTGACGCATGATTCAGGTGCATGACGAAATGAAATTTCCTGATGGGTTGCTTTTTTCCGGCAGAAAAGCCGATTACATCGAATCCAATCAAATGTTAATTGAGGACCTGCTGGATCTTCCGAAACAGAATCCATTCAATTCCCCCACAAATATCTAACCGTTCACAAATCATTAAGTGAAATCATTACTGAATTAGTGCTCTTCCACATAAACATAAGCCTCCGTGGAGGACATGTCGCGAGTGGTATAAATTCAAGGATATGTTCAATGCGTAATTGCATTTCATCTCCAGAATTCCGTGAATTAAACAGCGCTAGTGTAGAGGCATTCACTTGTTATGTTCGAGTGCCTATTCGGCATAAAGACACATATAACGTTGTAGGTGAATAAGGAAATCTATGATGTAGGGTGTTGCACCAATTTTTGCTTATTGTACAGCAAGAGCACAGCTTATTTGAACCTTAGTTAACCCATTCCCCGCGCGTGGTGCCATGCGGCAACACCAGACATGATATATGCAATTATATCGTAATAGCTCTCTGGAAAATATTCGAACTGGTTCTTGTATTTAAACAGTAAACCATTGATTTAGCAGTTTTTATGTATAGTGCATTTCAATTTGTTTAACTGCCATGTCATAATCATAAAAATGACGAGAAAGAAACACGCTTTTTTCGTTTGTCTGTTGTGGTGAATAGGTTAAGGCAGTGATTGCTACATATCTACCCATCTATACTGTAAGCAATTGGAGTTAAAATTGACTCAAGTCAAACTCAATCAAAAACTACATAAGAAACGAAAATATTCATTTATATAATTTAACCACATAAAAAACAACGCTAATTCATTGAAAGCACACCCATTGATTACTGTAATATGTAGAGTAGTATGTAATAGGTTCTATATAGGTAAATCACCCTTTACTGAGTAGACACACACGTTCGTTCAGCACCGATGGCGGTATGAATATTTACGCGCAAATATAGCAGATTAGGTATTCACAATGTATAAATTTCGCTCATTTGTGAGGGCTGGAATTTCAGTACTCCAACCAATTATGGAGCCCGCCCAATTTGAATCGCTAACTACGGCAAATTTATTCCAAGATGCCTAAGCTGCCCATTTTTAAAATAACTTTTTGAAAGTAAACTTTATTTTAAGCTTAAGTTTAAGTTTTTACTTCGTATTGTCTAGTTGTCAGTTCAGTCGAAATCACTAACGCGTCAGTCAATAAAATTGCCAACTCTCAAGTTCTAATGAATAAATGCAATAGAAGGACTTTCATTCTAATTCTTGGTCATTGGCCTACCATTCTACATTGCTCAAACAGGAAGGTCTTTACAATATAATTTCTACGCGATATCATATTTTGCTATAATGATTATATCTGCATTTTTACAGTATTACTAGAATAAAAATATCCCGCATCATAACATTTAAACGAATGAAATGAAATGAAATTCTTTCTTTTCCAAATGTTGAACCAAAAAAGGTCATCCAACCCATTGACTGCATAATTTCCAGTATCTTCTAGACCGATCTACGCTAAAACCTACTTTATGTGCGCAATACACCATATGCGGATGGTTTCTTCCGCCTTATCGAATATACATACGGTAAATTGTCGATACCCATTCTAGAAATCACGAGAACGGCATGATGGTCGCATCCCTGACACAGAATTCCCTGCATCATAACAAAGATCCCCGGTCAGTATCGCAGGGGAACGAAAGAATGTTGCTGGTGTGTACATGCTGTTGCTTCAAATACACACATTTACCACTCTGTGAAAGGATACCACAATGGACTCTGGAATGTAATGTCTACTGAGGAAAGCTATTCGATCAACAACATATTTCGTATGTTACACCGGACGGAGCACAAGGGTGTCACGAGATACGCAACGCTCCCTTTACCACAGGGAATGTTTATTAGCGCGATTCGGGTCAACAATGAAGATGATAGCATCGTGGAAATAATATATCATATCGATTCGGAACGCCTCCGATATTTAGATGTTTTCGATTGCACACTTTATAGGTGGCTATTACAAATCGTCGCCGTCTTCAGCAGTTATCTGTTGATTCACATCTGTTGATATTGAATATCTTGTATTCAATTGTAGTAGGGGTTAGTTCAACCAAATTCGATGCATCATAACAACTAACATTACAACGGTTTCGTGACTTCATGTAAAGGTTGAAGTTTGAATACAATTTGATACAAGAGTCAGCTTCAGAAACTTACAGTTTCACCCCTATATACTGCCACCAAAAATGCATTTTTTGTGCAATAACAACACGGTTAATGGGAGGAACTAATATCTGTAGTTAAATGTTTTGCCTTTCTCATATAAAGAAAGGCTATGCAATCACTGTAAAAATCGACTTTTTAACCGAGGCCCGGAGGGCCGAGTGTCATACACCATTCGATTCAGTTCGTCGAGATCGGCAAATGTCTGTGTGTGTATGTGTGTGTGTCATTTAAACTCACACAATTTTCTCAGAGATGGCTGAACCGATTTTCGCAAACTTTCATCTGAAAGGTATAACGCTCCCATAGGTATAACGCTCCCATAAGCTGCTATTGAATTTTTAGTTGATCCGATCTCCGGTTCCGGAGTTACGGGTTGAAGAGTGCGGTCACACAGCAAATTCCCATATAAACTGGTACCACCATGATGTTTAAACAATGTAAAACATATTAAAATTGATGTAACATTACTCTAGTTTGCGGGTCTGGATCACTAATGATCAATCAAAGCAGCTTTGACCACATTGGCCACATTGACGGTTCATGACGCCCCCGGGGAACCCGCCAAGTTCCTAAGTTAATATCACACCCATTCCCCAACGAATTCTCTACCGATTTTTACAAACTTGATTTCAAATGAAAGATACAGTAATACCATTGACAGCTGCTGAATTTCATTCGGTTCTGACTTTTGCTTCCGGAGTTACAGGGGTGTTAGTAAGGATACACTGGAATTTCCCATATAAATCGGTACAATCGTAATACCTCAGAGGCTAAAAACTATTGAAATGGTCACCAAATTACTTCTAATCGCAGATCTAGATAACTGATTGCCAATCAAACATTCTTTGAATATATTGTCCACTATCGACGATTCCGGAAGTCCGGAATTCCGGGCATATTCTACAATTAAAGTCACATCGGTTCTTCGGTGATGACTGAACCGATTTTCTCAAACCAAGTCGCAAATGGAAGGCAAAATATGCAGTTGAGTATTGCGTCGCCGCCCCTCCCCCCCGCCTTGCCCTTACACCCCCCTCCTTCATCACTCCCCTCCTCTTGGACCACCCTCACGCCCGCATTTCCTTTATCCACCCTGTATACCGAAATAAGATGAAGGATTTCTGACGCATCCTCCACTCCCACTCTACCCATTCCCTCCACTTTCAAACCCATTCCACCAACATCTTAAAATATAATCACATGAAGATAACATTGAACTCATGCTGATTAAGCTAATTAAATATTATTCTTTTGCCTTTCTCATATAGAAAGTTTATGCAGTTGCTCCAAAAACCGACTTTCTAACCGAGGCCCGGAAGGCCGAGTCTCATATAACGACTCAGTTCGCCGAGATCGCAAAATATCTGTGTGTATGTATGTGTGTATGTATGTATGTATGCATGTATGTGTGTGTATGTGCGGATTTGTTAACAAAATGTCCACATCGGTTTCTCGGAGATGGCTGAACCGATTTTTACAAACTAAGATTCAAATGAAAGGTATAATATTCCCATTGGTTGCTATTGAATTTCATTTTCAACCGACATCTTGTTCCGGATTATGAGTTGAAGAGTATGGTTACAAAACAAAATTTGTTGATTTGTCCACATCGGTTTCTCGGAATTTTCTGAACCGATTTTGACAAACTTGATTTTGAATGAAAGGTCCATCAGCTGCTGTTGAATTTTGTGTGGATCCGAGTTCTGGTTCCTGAATTACAGGGTGATACGTACGATCACGCAGCAAATCCCGATTCTAACGAATTCTGCGATGAATGTAAAAAGGTGAAATTTTTTCCAAAATGCAAACACAACTGTTGAATTTGTAGATCTAGGTCACCAACAGTCATTCAAAGTCTCTTTGGCCACACTGGCCACCATCGACGGATCCGGAAGCATCCAAATTCAGAATAACGGTTATATTGGTTTCTCGAAAATGGCTAGACCGATTTGATCAACTTAGTCTCAAATGAAAGGTGTTGCGTCTCCGGAAACTGATATTAAATTCCATCTCCATCTGACTTCCGGCTCCGGAGTTACGGGTTGTGAAGTGCGATCACGTAGAAAACTCCGATTCAAACCGATACCGCGATGAATGCAAAAAGGTACTCTTATATATGTACTTGCCAAGTGTAATAAGAATGAAAGAGATTTCCATAATGTTATATTGTACGAACCAGCTATTAAATCATAGTTTGGAGAAATGAGAAAGGCACAATTGCACCTATAGGTGGATTAAAACAGGTTTTTATAAGGAACTCTTGTGCAACATTTTGACGTTTATAACATGGGTTTAGCTGCTAAAACCTTTATGATAGCTTGTCGCTAATATGTCTAAATATTCTGCCTGCCGGCCAGACCCCACAAATTTGTATGACTCTCGAAAACCGGGGGACAATCTCGCCAGGCATGTTCGAGCAAGATATGATGGTGGGTAACAATTCGATTGCCCTGGGTTTTACTCGCCTGATATGGTCACACTACACATATAATCTAAATTAGCTCGAGAAATTATATGTTGTTGATTTTCAGGTTGGAAAAATTAATAATTGGTTGATTTCAGGCCTGTGCACAAGGGGGGGGGGGGGTTGAGGGTTCAAACCCCCCCATGAGGGTTTTGAATTACTTTTAAAAATTTATTAATTACCTGTTCAGGAAAAAATGTACTGCAAACCATTTTGACACATAAAATGTCATTTGAGTTCGGTCACTCTAGAAACAAGTCAATGAAGAAACCAAGGACGAAACTTTGCGAGCGTGGCTGGAAAGGGATGTATGTCGAGTTGGACGGCTTCCCTGAAGGATCGGTTCACGTTTCGACAAGCTTAGATATTAGCAACAGTAGGGAGTAGACAGCAGATGTCGTTCAGCGGACTAGCAACGGCAGCTAAGGAGGAAAACACGAAGTTGGAGAAAATCGGGATATCGTTGTCTAGAGAAGTGTTAACGCCGACGATTATTCCGTTGGAGAGGCAGCGAAACGGATCGCGAAAATAGGCATCGGTATAGAGTGAAATACCGCTGCCGAGAAGTTCTCAGTACCAGCTAGCAGATAAATAGGAACGACTAGCACCAAGAAGGATAAGAAGCCCGGCGAAGGTGGTTGTAAACAAACGTAAATTCTTATGGCCGATACCTCCGGATCGGTTCATGTCTCAACAGGTGACGATATTTGCAGCAGACCTGAGCAGGTCAGATATATCGTGAAGGTTGGACAGCAAGTAAGGAAAAGTAGCTGTGGATAAAAACATGACTATTAACACACAACAAAATAAGCAAGAACACAATCCCTACTAAAGCAGTACGTAACGGTTGCCTCGGATGGATGAGGATTACGAGATACAAGAGGTTTAGGTTTAGTCGGTTGGCTTAACAACTACTACAAACCAATCCGAATCCACCACGAGCCAGCAGGGAGCGCACAGTGGTCGGAAATGCCAAAAAACGTGAACTTAATTCACTAGAGGTCAAACCAGCGAATATATTCACAAGGTGTCTTTGGAATAATTGTTCAATGAATATTCCCCACAATCTAATAAAAATAAATTGAGGCATGGCTTACTATGATTGAACGAGAAAAATTAACTTTTTATGCTGACGAGTTTGAAGTTGGTGTCTTCGACAAAGTTTTAGAAATGCTCATAGTGAAGAATTTTGTTGAGAAACTTGAACTTGTACGACTTAAGATTATTGATTTATAAAGCGTTTTCTAAAGCAACCCCCTTAAATATAGTTTTTTATTGTGTAACTTTTTTCACTGTGACTTTTCGTGCAAACCATGTTCCAGACAAATGTTGAGGTATTAAAACCACATAATATATTTGAAGACTGTATGTAAAAATTATTATTGTACTGCATGTAAAAATTTCACCTGAAATCGGCGGTGCGGCGCACAATTCTTGTACAAATACTCATTCCTTTAAGAGTCATTGAGGAATTTTAATTTTTTTTTACACCAACTTCAACTGCGTATAAGAGAGAAAGGTGCAAACCAAAATAGACGAGCAGGCACAATTTTCAATGTCCAGACTACGCTTAATAAAGGTAAGAAGGTTTGATGCGTGGCACTCTAGAATCCTATGAATAGGGTAAGCTCATTTTTTAAAGTTTTTTTAGTTTTTCCATGTAAAAATAAACGAAATTTTTTTTTTTCGTTTTTTCGTAAAATTTTGTTATTAATGGTAAAAAAATGTTAAAATCTTTAACAATATTATGTGGTTTTAATGCCTACATAATTGTTTGGAACATGGTTTTCATGTTAAGTTACAGTGGAAGAAGTAATATTAAAAAAGTAAATTATAGGGGTGTTGCCATAGAAAAAGCTTTATAAATCGATAACTTTAACTACTACTAGTTCAAGTTTTTCAACAAAATTCTTCATTACTACCATTTCTAAAACTTTGTCGAAGACACAAACTTTCTACCTCGTCAGTATAAAAAGTTAATTTTTTTAGTTTGATCGTAGTAAGCCATGCCTAATTTTAATTTTTATCAGTTTGTGGGGAATACTTTTACGAACAATTCGTCCAATGATACCATGTGAATATATTCAATGGTTTGGTCTCTAGTGAATTAAGTTTAGGGTTTCCGACCACTTTGCAGCGGTGTCTTTTGATGACTCCTCTCGATAACAAACATTTACCCAATTTACTGAGCTGAGTTGATTGATTCGCAAGACTAGGTCTGAAAAAATCTTCAAAGTTTGAGGGTTTCTGAACATTTTTTTTTAAAATTAACGTTAAAAATCACCCCCCCCCCCCTTGAGAAATTTTTGGCCTGATTGATTTTTCAAACAAGTTTTTTATTATTTTTGCTCCCAATGAGCCATACAAGACGTAAAAGGCAAAATTAAAATATCAGTTGATTATTGCTTGAGGAAAACATATTTCGGATGATCAATTAAAATATAAATAAGCCAGGGCCGAGACAAAATTCTTTAATGACTAAAGCACATTCAAACAATCAAAATTGGATGATGCAGCCAGTCATTATGAACGACATGCTGGACCGGAATCCAGGTGGAACAACGGTTCTCTGCAAGAGTTACGCTGCCGCATATCCACCGTTTGTGATTAAAGGTACCTTCGTTCGGTCCAGTAGCGATTTCATGTTTTTCTTTTCGAACACTACTCGAACCAATCTTGGACTCGAGAATCTTGAAATTCGAAAAACCCGGACCCGACCCGATTCCGACAATATAAAAATTGAAAAAAACTAAACCCGTTCCGAATCCGAAAATCGAATAGAAAACCTATAGAATATATTGGCTCAGAAATTATTTAGAAATTTGCACCTTGCCAATGTTCTATTTGACGGTGGAATGAATAACGAGATTGATTAACTTACACTATCTATCTATATATATATATATATATATATATATATATATATATATATATATATATATATATATATATATATATATATATATATATATATATATATATATATATATATATATATATATATATATATATATATATATATATATATATATATATATATATATATATATATATATATATATATAAAAGTCAAAGTTTGTATGTATATGATTTATAGACTCCTAAACGGCTTAACCGATATCCGTAAAAAATTATACACAGTAGGTATTTGTTTTGGGGCGCGTTTGTGTGCTATTAGTTGGACATTATCTGCAAGCCAGATGGCGCTTTGGAACAAATTGTGTTTTTCTCCTATTTCGTTGAAAATCGCAGCAACGCACGATGGGTATTAGCTAGTACTTTATATTCAGCAGTCGAAGTACAAAAGAGACTTAATCAAATCCTCGAAGGTTTTGTCTATCTCCTATAGAAAGACTATGGAATCACTCTGAAAGTCGAGGTTATAACCGAGACCCGGAGGGCTGAGTCTCTTATACCATTCGAATTAGTTCGTCGAGTTCGGCAAATGACTGTGTGTGCGTAGGTGTGTGTGTATGTGTGTGTATGTATGTACGCATCTGACCAAAAAAATGCACGTCGCTTACACGGAGATGTCTGAACCGATTTTCTCATACTTGATGTCAAATGATAGGTACAACGCTCTCATAGGCTGTTATTGAATTTCATTTAATCCCGACTTCCGGTTCCGGAGCTACGGGTTGAAGAGTGCGGTCATGCATTTAATTGCCAAATCGGAATCAGCATGTTATCTAAAAGATGCAAAACTTCCTAAAATGTATTCTAAATTGCTTGGATTTATAGCTTCAACTCACTGATGCTCAATCAAACCCACATTGACCACTTTGGACACCTTCGGCGGAACCGGAAGCTTCGGGAAAGTGGTTAAGTTGCTGAATTGAATGCACATCTGCTTCTCAGAAATGTCTTACTCGATTTTCTCAAATTTAGTCTCAAATGAAAGCCACAAAATTCTTATTGACTGCTATTAAATTCCATTGGAAACGGAGTGCAGGTTCCTGTATTACAGGTTGAAGTACGCGGTCCCATGATAATTTCCCATATAAACCGGTATAATTATTATATCTAAATAATGTAAAACTAATTGAGATGAGTTCTAAATTGCTTGAAATTGTTAGTACAGATCACTAATTGCAAACCAAAAATTTGACCACATTGAGAACTGTGGAGGATTCCGGAAGATCCGAGAGCATGACCATGTTCTGAAATTAGATTCACACTACATACACAGACTAGCGAAGTGATAAAAAATGCAGCCATACGGACTGCCAAAAGCTGCATTGTGAGGGGAAGTAAAGAGGGAAGCCCATGCAAAGCTTATGGGATCTTTCGTGATGCCAGTAAATAACCATTGTTGCTAGTTTTACTGTTTTTGTTTCCGCAAGTCTGTGTATAAAGTGTCTGTAATTCATATCTGTATACTAGAAACGCGGACTCGATTCTCACAATCTCAGTCTTAAATGAAGAGTATAATAGTCTTCGTCTTAACTGGGGGGGATAGTAGTCATTGTCTTAAATGAAGGGTTACATAAGTTAGGAAGAAGACAACATTGTGCTACCGTGAACTGGGGTAATATGCAACACTTTTCAACTTCAAAGCATGTCCACATGCTGGTGGACTAGAGTGATTCGTAGTTATGCTCCCTAAGCTCGACCCCCATCATCAGAAGAAGTTAAGCCCGTAAGGAAATAAGCCTGTTCTAATGACCCTGCCACTTCTAGTTTTCCGATCTGTATACTTTACATCCTTGCTCTCACTTGAGTATTATGGTTCTAAATTTTCTTTCCCTACCCAGTAATCTCTAGCTAAATAAATGTCGGTTAAATGCAAAATTGCAAGTATTATCCAAAGAACTGAGATTATCGCAATCAACGTGATTAGATTCCACTGTAACGGTTCTGCAAGATATAGTTTCAGTAAATAGCGAAAACTAAATTATACTATATCTTCGCTCTCTTGAAATATTATTGATAAAGTCTATCAATTTATGCTCCCAACGGCTACCTTTTTCGTGTAATTGGATTATTATAAATGCTAGAAGAATTGAGTTGAGTGTAGGAAGATAGAAATTGAGCTGTTTCTAGTACTGCGAGAGAAGCCAGTTCGCGTAAAGACGACACCTAGCACTGTTCTGTATTTACGGAGCATTTTTATATTGGAGTTCTAGTTTAAACGCTTTAAGTGTGGTATAAAATAATATAAATACTATTATTTTAATAGCTCAGTCAGCCAGCTGATTCAAGACATATTAGTAATAAGACAAAATATGGTTGCATGTTACCCCACATGGGTAGGTTACCCTCGAGCATTCGCGCTGTTGTACAACACTTTGGAATTTTTCTTTATCATTTTGTTTTAAAGACATCACGGTGTATTCATCAGGTAACATGATCTGGGCAAGATATAACCATTTTTATGTACAAACATCCCTCGAGTGTAGCAATAAAATTTATTAAGATAAGTTCAATAGAACGAGCGATATGGGAAGATCGATAAAATAACATTCTGTTCAACATAGCTCGTGATCTCGATCATGTAGAAAGTTACTTTCTTCGGTAAACTTGTTCGGGAGATCAAGAGCTAACTATAGAAGTTAAAATAGTTTGAAATAAAATTCTGCCAATAGGTAGCGCCAGTGTGTATGTTATTTTTTCAGCTTACTGTATCTCAAGATACAGATTATTTAGAAAGTCAGTGCCTTCGACGAAGTTGCAAAGCAAATCAAAACCTATGAGGTAAAATTAGGAATAATTCAGAATACTACCATCAGGTGTCACTAGTGAGCATGTCAGTTGTTTGACCTAATGTATCTCAAGTTCTTGATTAAAAATAATGTAGATTTCTAAATATTTCAAGTTATTAATAATGATGTACATTTTTGTTACGAATTGAATGGTGTAATAACATTTTTATATGAGGACACATTCTGGAGTTGCGAGGTTTTATAGCGAAGAAATGTGAATTGAATGCGCGAAAACATTTTATTTCAGTCACGACCCCAATATTTCGAAACTGTTAACTTTGGATGTTAAGTATCTGTGGAGAATATAACAACGTAAAGCAGCACCTCTTCTAATAAAATACTTTTGGCGGTTATTCCTCCTTAAAGTAATGTATAAAGTATTTATTTTTCAAAAAAATTTAGTTCGAGATTTAATGCTATTTCAGAACACATTGTTGGCCTCTATAATCAAAATGGAAAAAAAAACTTTGTTGAAGACATTCCATAACTATTTTTATTGAAGACATGAATACTCCGTGTATACCGAATATAGAAGTATATTGGACTATATATTCACATTCTATTCAAGGTAGTCTCTGAAGCTTACAATGAAAAGTTTTGTTAAATCTTGAAGTTTGAGGAAATTTCTTAAATATTGTTTTATGTCTCGATATATTGCATTTGTGTAGCCTTCATATTTTCAACAAAGTTGTTTAAAATGACATTATCAGCAACTTTGCTGAAGTACCAAGTCTCTTATTATTTTTGATAAACCATTTCATCATTATCATCAACATTGTTATATCAAAAGAAGCGCTTATTATGTGGAAAAGATTCTTCGAGGCTGTTAAAACCTTCAAAGTTGATGGTTTCGAAAGTATACGATCCTGACCGTTAGAAAAGTTTTTGAACATTTATTTCACTTTAAAAGTACACTTTGTATTTGCATTCTTTGACTTCATATGCCAATAAAGAAAATTATAGAAGGCATCTGTTAAATTAATTTTATTTTCTGAACTTTCACTAATTTATCAAACTTTCATTAAGTTTAAGGATTTTCAAAAAATCGACGATTTTCGTCCATCTGAGGTGTGTTGTTAAAGTACATATCCTTAACAGCGTTTATTCAAATTTTCAATGTCATCTAAGAACTAGAACAGAAATTGCAGTTCTTGACAACATGCTACCTCAACGCGATTATTTCGATATCGACGTTTTCTAAAAGTGATCTCACAGTGAGCAACATATCTCGAATAGCGTTGAACTCTCAATTGAACAAAGGATTTTGATTTGCACCATTAGTCCTAATCCAAAATCCCAGCGTCTTACTCTCTGAACCACCTGACCAGGGCGTTCTCCAGAGTTCAAATGTCGAAATTGAATTTCATTCTGTGCAGCAGTGTAACTCACTGAAATGGAGGTGTGTTTAAATAGAAATAATTCATGCATTTTTTTCCGTCTACAAAACTTGTGTTCCTCTACGACGATTCCTCATGTCAGAAAGAGTCTGAACATTTACAATGATAGAAAGATTTGATCCGCATTTGGAGTTTACTATAGCCCACTCTACTGTAATTAGATTTGTATTTTTTGTGAGGGGAGCAGCGATAGCGAAAAGTACCTAGACAAAATGATAAATACATTACACAAATGTAATACCTGATTGTCGACCAAACTAGGGGGAAGTCTGAAGTAAATAGAATTTATTAATGTAGGTCAAATGAGATTTGCGTAAAACAGATGTAAGTGTCGCCATCGTCACATTGTAAATTTGGGTTCCCCTTGTAGGATTCAAATAAAATGCATATAATGATTTCAAGCAACTACAAACAAACCAATTTCTGGTTAGCACCGACAGTGCCACGTGTAAGAGGAACGGAATGCAGCACACCAGGACTCGGCACGTCTACTGTAATTGGCTATCAGGAAAGGAAACCTCGGTTTCAGTTAAAAGCCATTCCAGGCTCTATCTTACACTCCAGTCAGCCGTAAGCCAAAGATGATTCGCTTTTCCTGTTCAGCTGATGCGATACCTGTGCAGCATATCACGTTTTCCTCTTATCCCGTCATGTTTGCATTAGGCGAGAAAATTTATTTTGGCATCTTTTTCCCATTTCATCCCCTTCTTGAACATGTATTCCGGGGGTTGGGGATGGATAGCATGTGCAGGTTTGAAGCTAAAAGGTGGAAATTCCACAGCAAATGCAAGAACGTGACTATTAAGTGTTACTTTGAGTTCTGCTATCAAGGTATAGTTCTGTTTTGAATCGTGTATTGGTTTCTAGTCCAAAGCAATTGTTGACGTGATAACTTCGATATATTTGAAGGAATCTCGAATCCGATGTAAAAGAGAGACTAAACACTGACGATTGAATTCATGTACCTACTACACTGTTTCCAAATCAGAATAAAGAAGGAAATGTGAGGCAAACAATGTGACTGTTAAGTGCAGATTGAAGAAGAGCATATTAAATATTAGGGGTCTGTTATAGTTCCTATGATTTTGTTTGAGACATTTAACTATTTTTAGCTATACTAATAATAATCCAAATAGTAATATACTTTATTGTATACTCATTATGCAAATATATTTAATATACAGCTATTGTTGGTCCATCCTTGGATATCTTTTCAGGAATGGAATAGAAATACAGTAATGTTTCGATTATATCACGGTCGGTCTGTATTTTAGCGTGATATATTTGAAGCGTGATATATTCAAAACAAAACAAAAGATTACATTCAAGCAATAATCCATGTATTTCTATATACAAAAAGTAATAAAAAGTTAAAGTTAGTCAGAAAGAATAAATTATAGTAGGGTAATGAGCCTATTTTTGGCATGTTTCTATTTTCATACTACCCATATGAAGCCGTTGGATAGAGCGGCGTTCGCCATCTTTGTTCAACGCATTGGGTCAAATGGTATGGCATCAGCGGATATTTTTTCTCCACACAGCTTCACTTTACGTATCCCGTACCGTTTCTTAAAATTGTTGAACCACCTAAATCTAAACTTGAAGGAATCTGGCACGTTAAGATGTATTCGAAGGGACTACGATTCAGTTCTCGTTGTTTCAACATCCATATAAATAGTCCCATCGTTGATGTTGTCCTTTCAAAAGAAAAGGTTTCACATCCATTCAAGACAAAATGCCATATCTCGGCATACCTACTATATCTTTCCTATTTTGTTTTTCTCATCATTGTGTTAGATTTTCCTGCGGATAACTAACAATTAAGCGAATAAAAAAGAAGCCGTGTTTTACCCGCTTCACCAGACGCCTTCTTAAGGACACGGCAATTAAGTTACGAAGAATTTAAAACAAAAACTACTACTGAACTACTGTTTCTACTACTTAGACCTCTAAAAAGATTTCAAATTCATTCTTAAGAATCTATTCTTTAAGATAAAAGAATAAAAAAGTTCGACTTTTTCACCGACCCCATCATATATAAAACCTCAATGAAATAGTCCGAAACCCAATAATAGGCTCATTACCCTACATGTAAATAAGCAAATCAATTGTTAAAATATCTTAAAAGTATCAGGACATAATATGTGGCTTAATTGGATCACAACGTAGTGTGCCTTTTCTGTTTTTCAAAAAGCGTGATATAATCGAGACAAAACCGTGATATAATCGAGGGTGATATAAACGAGTATTGATATAAACGCATAGTGATATAATCGAAACATTACTGTATAAGATTCGTTCCTCTGGACCTAGTAAAAGGAAAAAAAATCCAGGGATTGGGCGTAGCGCAGTTGGTGAATCGATTGATTTGTACGCAGCGCACCTGGGTTCGAGTCTCGACCTCGCACATAGGGTTAGAAATTTTTCATAGAAGATTTTTCTAACCCAAAGAGGCGAATGACCTTGAGGTTAAAACCTCTATAATCGCAATAAAAAAGAAATTTCCAAATTTTTAACGATTTCTTTACTTTTTCTTTTCAAAAAATAGCAAAAAAAACCATTTTAGGGAAAACTAATTAGAACAAAAGCTCAGTAACTTCGTAACGTTTGGGATTTGCCAGTATGTGTAGAATGATTTTTTCCACATATATACAGTAATGTTACATTACTGTATATATGTGGAAAAAATCATTCTACACATACTGGCAAATCCCAAACGTTACGAAGTTACTGAGCTTTTGTTCTAATTAGTTTTCCCTAAAATGGTTTTTTTTGCTATTTTTTGAAAAGAAAAAGTAAAGAAACCGTTAAAAATTTGGAAATTTCTTTTTTATTGCGATTTTAGAGGTTTTAACCTCAAGGTCATTCGCCTCTTTGGGTAGAAAAATCTTCTATGAAAAATTTCTAACCCTATGTGCGAGGTCGAGACTCGAACCCAGGTGCGCTGCGTACAAATCAATCGATTCACCAACTGCGCTACGCCCACTCCCTGGATTTTTTTCCTTTTACTAGGTCCAGAGGAACGAATCTTATACAGTAATGTTTCGATTGTATCACTATGCGTTTATATCAATACTCGTTTATATCACCCTCGATTATATCACGGTTTTGTCTCGATTATATCACGCTTTTTGAAAAACAGAAAAGGCACACTACGTTGTGATCCAATTAAGCCACATATTATGTCCTGATACTTTTAAGATATTTTAACAATTGATTTGCTTATTTACATGTAGGGTAATGAGCCTATTATTGGGTTTCGGACTATTTCATTGAGGTTTTATATATGATGGGGTCGGTGAAAAAGTCGAACTTTTTTATTCTTTTATCTTAAAGAATAGATTCTTAAGAATGAATTTGAAATCTTTTTAGAGGTCTAAGTAGTAGAAACAGTAGTTCAGTAGTAGTTTTTGTTTTAAATTCTTCGTAACTTAATTGCCGTGTCCTTAAGAAGGCGTCTGGTGAAGCGGGTAAAAACACGACTTCTTTTTTATTCGCTTAATTGCTAGTTATCCGCAGGAAAATCTAACACAATGATGAGAAAAACAAAATAGGAAAGATATAGTAGGTATGCCGAGATATGCATTTTGTCTTGAATGGATGTGAAACCTTCTCTTTTGAAAGGACAATATTAACGATGGGACTATTTATATGGATGTTGAAACAACGAGAACTGAATCGTAGTCCCTTCGAATACATCTTAACGTGCCAGATTCCTTCAAGTTTAGATTTAGGTGGTTCAACAATTTTAAGAGACGGTACGGGATACGTAAAGTGAAGCTGTGTGGAGAAAAAATATCCGCTGATGCCATACCATTTGACCCAATGCGTTGAACAAAGATGGCGAACGCCGCTCTATCCAACGGCTTCATATGGGTAGTATGAAAATAGAAACATGCCAAAAATAGGCTCATTACCCTACTATAATTTATTCTTTCTGACTAACTTTAACTTTTTATTACTTTTTGTATATAGAAATACATGGATTATTGCTTGAATGTAATCTTTTGTTTTTTTTTTTCAATTTGTTTATTTGATAAGGCACGTATGCGTTAGCTCAAAGGTGCCATTTTTTCATTGTTTTACATTTTGAATTTCTTAAAACTAGGGGGTTACACATTTCAATATTATTTTGTTTTATATGATGAAACTTAAAAAAAAAATTACAGCTAACTTATACATATAAAAGAGGGTATAATATAATATTCGTAAAATTTGGGGGACGGGTCATTTTGTGTGTTCTTTTTATAGTAATTCACTTTATGATTTTTAGAAGGGAGATTGTAGGAGAAATTAATTATTAACTAAGCGGAACATTTTACAAGCTTATTAACTAGAAATAACTAGAGAGAGTGGTTCAAGATTAGGGGGAATTAATTAGGGCTATTTTAAAGTAGTGGTACTGTTGTGCATTTCTTAACGAGATTAACTATTGATCAACTAAAACTAGAAGATAGGGGGGCACATAAGTTGTGGGAAGATATTCAAGGGGAGAAGGGGGTGGAGTCATACATCTGTGTAACAGAGACATGGGAGGGAGGGTGGACAAGGCTGAAGGGGGGGGATGTAAACTTTTAGTTTCCGGCATCAGGAATTAACGGCCAGGATTACAGATTCGAACGGATTGATCAACTAAAACTAGAAGATAGGGGGCACATAAGTTTTGGGAAGATATTCAAGGGGAGAAGGGGTGAAGTCATAGTCATGTGTATCAGAGACATGGGAGAGAGGGTGGACAAGGCTGAACGGGGGGGGGGATATAAACTTTCAGTTTCCGGCATCAGGAATCAACGGCCAGGATTACAGATTCGAACGGATGTATCAAGTATTGGGACGCCGGGCGGTTTTCCTCGAGCCGGTAGGGGTTCCTCCAGACGATTTCGTAGTACGGCTCAGATACGGATCGGGAACACACCGCGCTGTGCGTGTGATGTTGTCCTGTAGATCTCGTGTTGTTGGTTCATTCGCCAGATGTTTTGTCTCGTCTTGGAGTCGTATCAAACCATCGTTGGGGTACGGTAGGCGGAAGAGGGCACTTCTGGGAATGATAAGAGAAAAGATAGGGGCATTTAAATTTGGATATTGATGGTTTTGAGGAACGTGTATATAAGGGACATATAGAGAATATCGCGGCTTGCTAGTACATCTCGAACCGGGACATTGGGTGATCTTCCTCGGGCCCGAAGGGAATCGAATAGTTGAGATCTGGCAGAACAGTACTCGGCGCATGCCCAGACAACATGTTCGATTTCGTGATAACCGTTGCCACAAGCGCAGATACCGCTATCCACGAGCCCAATACGCCGGAGATGTGCATCCAGCGTGTAGTGATTGGACATGAGCCGAGACATCACGCGAATGAAATCCCGACCCACATCCATCCCTCTGAACCAAGGTTTCGTCGATACCTTAGGGATTATCGAATGTAGCCACCTTCCCAGTTCACCATTGCTCCATGAAGTTTGCCAACTTTCGAGGGTTCTCTGATGAGTGATACTGAAAAATTCGCTGAAGCTAATTGGTCTTTCATATATGTCACCTTGTAAAGCGCCCGCCTTAGCTAAAGAGTCCGCTTCTTCATTACCTGGAATGGAGCAATGCGAGGGAACCCAAACTAAGGTAATCTTGTACGATCTTACAGACAAAGCACGCAGGCGCTCCCAGATTTTCCCCAGAAAATATGGAATGTGCTTTCTAGGTTTCATTGAACGGAGAGCCTCGATTGAGCTGAGGCTATCCGAGACAATAAAGTAATGATCGGTGGGCAAAGTATCAATGATCCCAAGGGTATACTGAATAGCAGCAAGTTCTGCGACGTAAACTGAAGCAGGATCATTGAGTTTGAATGAGGCGGTGAGGTTTTGATTGAATATACCGAAGCCAGTGGAGCCGTCGAGGCTTGACCCGTCGGTGTAAAACATCTTGTTGCAGTCGACTTCTCGAAATTTACTATGAAAGATGCTTGAGATCACTTGCGGGCGTATGTGATCCGGGATTCCACGAATCTCGTCTTTCATGGATGTGTCAAAGAAAACAGTTGAATCAGAAGCATGAAAGAGATTGACACGGTTGGGATAGTATGAAGAAGGATTGATATTTTGTGCCATGTAATCGAAGTACAAGGACATAAATCGGGTTTGAGAATTGAGCTCGATAAGCCTTTCGAAATTTGCAATTACTAACGGGTTCAAGATATCGCATCGGATGAGCAATCGATAGGAGAGTTCCCAAAATCGATTTTTCAGCGGAAGGACGCCCGCCAGCACTTCTAAACTCATCGTATGTGTCGAGTGCATACAACCCAAAGCAATACGCAAACAACAATATTGGATTCGCTCTAGTTTGATGAAATGTATGTTCGCAGCGGAGCGGAAACAGAAACTCCCGTACTCCATCACCGACAATATTGTTGTTTGGTACAGCCTGATCAGGTCTCCTGGGTGGGCACCCCACCATGTTCCGGTTATTGTACGGAGAAAGTTGATCCTTTGCTGGCACTTCTGTTTCAGATACCTAATGTGACATCCCCAGGTTCCTTTAGAGTCGAACCAGACCCCGAGATATTTGAAAGTTGAAACCTGAGCAATAGTTTGACCCATTAATTGAAGCTGTAGTTGCGCTGGTTCACGCTTCCTTGAAAATACGACTAGCTCAGTTTTCTCCGTGGAGAACTCGATACCTAGCTGAAGGGCCCAAGCAGACAAATTGTCCAAGGTATCTTGCAAATGGTCCTTGCAGATCGACGGCTTTGGGACCTGTAACAGAGACCACACCGTCATCTGCAAGCTGCCTTAGCGTGCAGGAATTGACAAGACATTCGTCAATGTCATTCACGTAAAAGTTATAGAGAAGGGGGCTTAGACATGAGCCCTGGGGAAGACCCATGTAGCTAATTCGTGATGTCGATAAATCACCATGCGAAAAATGCATATGTTTTTCAGACAGCAAGTTTAGCAAAAAGTTGTTTAGAGTCGGTGAAAGACCATGCTGGTGCAGCTTCTCAGAAAGAATTTTGATAGAAACTGAATCAAAAGCCCCCTTTATATCTAGGAAAACTGATGCCATCTGCTCTTTGCTAGCATAAGCCATTTGAATTTCTGTTGAGAGCAACGCAAGACAATCGTTCGTCCCTTTGCCTTTGCGGAAACCAAATTGTGTATCTGACAGTAAGCCATTTGCTTCAACCCAATTATCGAGGCGAAACAAGATCATTTTCTCGAACAACTTTCGGATACAGGACAGCATCGCAATCGGTCGATACGAGTTGTGGTCGGAGGCTGGTTTTCCTGGTTTTTGAATGGCGATGACCTTCACTTGCCTCCAGTCATGAGGGACAATATTACCCTCAAGAAACTTATTAAATAAATTCAACAAGCGTCTCTTGGCAGAGTCTGGCAGATTCTTTAGCAAGTTAAATTTGATTCTGTCTGGCCCTGGGGCTTTATTGTTACATGATAAGAGAGCAAGTGAGAACTCCACCATCGAAAACGGTGTTTTGTTCGCGTTATTGTGAGGGGACGCGGCGCGGTAGATCTTCTGTGCCGGGGCGGAATCCGGACAAACCTTCTTGGCAAAATCGAATATCCAACGGTTTGAATATTCCACGCTCTCATTAGTACTGTTTCGGTTTCGTAAGCGCCAGGCCGTACTCCACAGAGTGCTCATCGATGTTTCTTTCGTTAGTCCGTCGACGAACCGGCGCCAGTAGCTACGTTTTTTGACTTTTATCAAACTCTTCATGCGCGTTTCCGCCATCGCGTACTGTCGGTAGCTAGCTGGCAGCCCGTCGTCCCGGAAGGTCTTATACGCAGCGGCCTTCTCCGCGTAAACGTCTGGGCACTCTTTGTCCCACCATGGATTGGGAGGACGCCCGCGTGAGTTCGCGTCTGGTACGCGTTTAGTCTGAGCTTGAATCGCGGTATCGAGAATCAAGCCAGCCAGGAACCCGTACTCTTCCTCCGGAGGAAGCTCTTGTGTCGATTCTACTTTTTCGGATATCGCGGACGCGTAGCTCTTCCAATCAATATTTCGTGTGAGGTCATACGAAACATTGATTGTATTCGGTGGCCCTGAACCGTTAGCAATATTAATTACGATTGGCAGATGGTCGCTGCCGTGGGGATCAGAGACTACCTTCCACATGCAATCTAACCGCAGCGATGTCGAGCAGAGGGACAGATCTAAGGCGCTCGGTCGCGCTGGAGGGACAGGAATCCGTGTCATTTCACCCGTATTCAAAATAGTCATATTGAAGTTGTCGCAAAGCTCATGGAGTAGGGTAGATCGATTATCGTCATGAAGGCAACCCCATGCCGTGCCGTGGGAGTTAAAGTCACCTAAAACTAGCCTCGGTGCGGGGAGGAGTTCCGCAATATCGCAAAGCCGTCGGTGGCTAACTGAGGCTCTAGGGGGGATGTAGGTGGAAGCAATGCAAAGTTCTTTGCCTTTAATTCTGGTTTGGCAAGCGACAACTTCAATGCCTGGTGTCGAGGGGAGGTCGATCCGATTGAAAGAATAGCACTTTTTGATCCCCAAAAGTACTCCTCCGTAAGAGTCTTCTCGATCCAAGCGAATAATATTAAAATCGTGGTAGTGTAGGGTTATTTCTGAAGTGAGCCATGTCTCGCATAGGGCAAATGCATCGCATTTCAAATTATTTAGTAAGATTTTAAACGAATCGATTTTCGGGATAATGCTTCTGCAATTCCACTGTAGAACAGTGAATAAATCCTTGACCTCGTTCGATGAATTAGCCATCGAAGGATACAATCGCTGAAAGAAGGGGCCATTTCGCAGTGAACTGCATCAAAAATGTTTTTACTGCGGGGAGAAAGCTTATCAAGATACTTTTAAGGGGTCAGAAATGTTTAACGCTGTAAGAATACGGTCCACAATGTCAGAGAAATTTATTAAGCCAGCACTGTTTTCTTTCTCTGGCTGAGATATGGGAACACTTGGGGTTTTTGATGTTCCTGGAAGTGCTGGGAACTCCTTTTCTGAGCTCAGGTTACTGAGACCGGGAGCGACTTGCTTCGGTTTTGCAACAGTACTTCCTTGAGTAGTTATTTTAGGGGGACCATGAAGAGACACCTTCTGGCCTTTACGACGAAGCTTGGAAGAAGAAATGTTCTTCCTTTTTCTACTACTTCTAGGCACAGCAGAAGATGTTCCCTCCTGGGGTTCATCACAGTCGCGTTCGTCAGTAGACAAGTTGGTAAAGATGTTCGTAGAGACAGGTGGCGTAGCTATCTTAAGCATTTCTGCAAAAGATCGCTTAGAGCGTCCCTGAAGGGAACGCTTAAGATTTTCCTCGCGCTGTTTGTACGCGGGACATGAAGGGAGATCATGTGGGTTTCCCCCACAGTAGAGACACTTTTCGACATCTCTACCACAGGAATCATCCGCATGATTCCCACCGCATTTCCCACAGCGGGCTTTATTGCTACAATGGGAGGCTGTGTGTCCCAATTGTTTGCAATTAGTACAGTTCATGACCCGCGGCACAAAGAGGCGAACAGGTAGACGAACCTTGTCAAAGAGGAGGTAATTGGGCAGGGCAGAGCCGGCGAAGGTCACCCGATAAGAGTCTGAGTTGACGTATATTTTCTTACCGTCAGCTGCGACTGATGCTGAATGCACACGTTTGCATTCCAGTATCTTCACTGGCTTAAGCAAGGGGTCTTTGAAACAGCCAGTCCCATATTTTAGCAGGTCCTCGCAATTCATACTCGAATCGGAAACGACCCCACTGACTTCAACCCTGCTAGCTGGAATATAAACCCTGTACTCCTTCGTAAAGGGCTCGTAGCCAGCAATATCGTTTGCCTGAGCAGAACTGTTAACCACCACCCGAAGCTTATCAAGGCGAATTTTCGATATTTCTGTCACGGCCGAATACCGATCCGTCAGAACTCGAGAAATCTGCAACAGATTCAAACACTTTTTTTCTTTGGTCCGGAAGAAGATCACAAATGGCCCGGTGGCCGAGCTCGGATATACCTTGAGCCGGGGAGCCGATTTTATATCGACGTCCATCTCACCTTGAGATGAACCGCCGTCAGGGGAAGTCATTTTTGCACGGGCCTATTGCCCAGTGCACGTTATTAAGACAGCCAAGAAGGGGAAACGAAAACTAATACTTAGCTTGTGTAGGTAACGGTATCCAGACGGCTTACTAAAAGAACACTGCTTCACTTCACTGACCGGCTAACGGTACTCAGAAAAAGAAACACAAAAGAAGGGAAAAATAATGAAACCTCAACTAGGCGTAGAGTGTGCCAATAACCTTGAACGCGGATTAACACTATTTGTCGCTATAGAGTGTACGGACCGATGACAAAAGACTTCTATCTCGACTGAGTGTTCGATAACGAATCATCTTTTGTTTTGTTTTGAATATATCACGCTTCAAATATATCACGCTAAAATACAGACCGACCGTGATATAATCGAAACATTACTGTATAATAATCATCTTAACTGTAGCAATATTTGTTCTTATTTTTTCTTGAGAGGAACTCGTCAGAAGACACCACTATTTGCTGACTATGATAGTATCGAATCCTTGTTTCTCTGTATTTTTATCATCTAGAGACCAGCATTAAATGATATTCCTGGAGGGATTGGGCTCATCCACTTCTTCTTTTGTGTTAATCGTTCAGCTTTTCTTCACAGCTTTCCTGCTCAATGTTCAACTTTCGCGGTATAAATAATCTACTCAGTTTTGCTGTGGCCTGTGAATACCTGTTGTGACGTCAACGGATATGCTAGCCCTCTGCAGCGATTCTACCATGCAGTGAAAATTAGCCGGTTACCAATACCCGTTATCAGGAGCCAATCAGTTCCCAACATTGTCGTGATCTCCAGAACAAATCTTCCGTTTCCTCCTAAGCTATTTCGCCTCATTTTATTAAAGTTGTCTACTATTCTAGCGGCAAATTACACTTCGCCTCTGACAAAATCACCAAATTTTGCGTTTCGCATACCATTGTCCGAAATCAGGAATCAAAATAAATTGGCCCGATCGGCACGCTGTCCATGTTACTCGGAGATGTGTGCCTGATGGAAAGGGAAAGAGAGGTTAAAGAAAAAATAAGGGAAGCGGAAAATGACAACACAATACAATCACAACACAAAACAGTAAGCAGGCTGGATTCTTAATAACAAATCCTTGAGTTTTAGTGTCCTGTATATACTATGTATGGTGAAGCAAATATCCGTATACGTAACTGCATTACTGCAAGGTAATGATATATCAGATGATATGAAGTTTCGTGATCGGATTCACAAAGATCACATGAATAATACTCAGCATGCTGAATAGTAGTCATGAGATAATTAATTGGCAATGTCCAGTCTAGCCCTGAATAATGCAATTATACGTCTGTTTGTTGCATTTAAAACAGACATTTTGACATTTTCGGATTCACCTCCGGTAGAAATATGTTTGTTAAAGCGCATGTTAGCAATGGTTGGTAAGTGCGGATGCAGCTCAACAGCGAATTTTGTACTTATTCCATATTTTCCGGAGACTTATACGGAGCAAAACTCTCAAGCGTTCAATTGATCGATTCGGTTGTCATAATTCTAGTGACCAAGACTCAAAACTATCTGAAAAAACTCAGGGACAGAGTGTCGGTGATGGCTCCGTATAACCTGAAAAGTGTAAGTCTATCTTTCCCTATTGTGCTGTATCCGTCATATTCAACATGACACCAAATTTTAAAAATGTTCTTAAAAGTCAGTTTAATTGAAATACGAAGATGTCTCGTGGCTATAATGGGTGCTCAATAAAAATGAGAATGATTTCATTACCTTTCTGCAATCAATGTAAAGAGTGTAATTTTTTTCTCTCCAAGAGAATTGCTCTCTGGACTGCCTAGAAATGAATGACATGTTTCTTTTCGTTCGGGCGTTGTCAGTTCAATCGAAGATGGTGTCGAAACAGCAAGCACTCCGCGAGCGTGTTGTACGGTTTTACGAAACGCATAGTCATCGCGGAAAAAAATTACCTTTAAGACGAAATCGTTCCCGTGAGTACAGTTTACCGGATTCCGTGAGTACAGTTTACCGAAGATTCCAGCGACAAGTCGACCACACTCCCGGAAGTAAAATATAAGTTTAAGCAAAAAATTTTAAAAATATGCGGTACATCGCCATATCGGACAGAGGGATGTCAAAGCCGTGGTTCAAGCCGAGCGGTCTGGCCATTAATCAACAAGTGTAGTGTCTTGTGAAAATTCTTCTGCCGTGCATCATGCGGATGGGAAGTATGTCTTCTGGCCGGACAAGGCGTTTTCCCATCACGCCAAGAAGAGGCTGGAGTATCTTGAGCAGAAAAAGATACCGTACATGCCGAAAGCTTGAGGATTTTTTCGGCTCCCTTAGTGCCCTAGTGTGCAAAAATAATTGGCGGGCTAAGGATACGAAGCAGTTGAGCACCAGGGTTCGGAATTGTATCCGGAAGATGGACGTCAGTGCGGTCCAGCGCTCTTGTGAGAGCATCGCGACTAAGTTGTGTCGTACGGCTGACCAGGGATAACTCAAAAACTAATCAACGAAATGACTCGATTTTTTATGAGAATGCACAATATGTGTAGCCTATCTATGAACCACAGAAAACTGAATAAAGCAAATTTTCTCACTATTATTTTGAAGAAAAATGAGCGAATGTTACAGTTTGAGATTTTTCGGTTTTCATGAAGTCTTTTTCCGAAACTCGATCTTTTTTCTATTTTTTGTTTGGTTCATCGAGTAACTACAAGTCTAAGTTTCACGAATCTTATTGAATTTCCTGTGTCAGACGATTTGATCAAGAGTTATAGTGTTCACCGTAGCGCTCCTCGACGTGGAAATGGTTGGACGTCAATTCTTGGAACGCTCGTATGTGTGACTCTGCGTGACTGAAAATATTTTTTTTGTTCGTGTACAATGAATAAATAAATAAATCTTTACATTGAAAGAACCATTGTTGGCTAGCCTTCAAAATCGCAAAACAAAATAACTTTCGGTTTGAGCACTTTACACCAGACGTCCCCTTTAAACAATTTTATCCTTAGTGGAGAAAAAATAGTTTTTACCTAAAATTTTCTCCATTAAGGAGAATCCCAAAAAACATTTTAAGTTTTATAGCACATTGCAATATCTATAGGTATTGCAATGTGTAGATATATCTTAGTTCTAAGAGCTGCTTCAAGATTGTCATAAAACTTCTATTGTTACTTGGGAATATAGCAAAGTGCATCTTGCATTGGTTTGCTAAGCCAAACCAAATGTTTCGAATACACTAGTTCTCGTCAGCTTAAAATTGAATTGCTTTCTTGAGGAACATCACAGAATACTAGGGGTTTGCTCAAATCACAAATCGTGTTTTCGTTTTTGTAGCTAGTGTTAATCCGAAGCCGAAGTGTCGGATTCTGATGAGATGATGCAGAAACGCAAATTCCGTAAGCAGTTTAGTTGTTTTAATATATTTAACACTTAGATCCAAAGTCTGGATGAAACGTTTCGATAGTATAAAAACACAATTACCATTCCTGCCTCGGCGATGCAGACATAGATGATTGATCATTCAAAACGTTCGTGTTCGACGAAAGAAAAAATATTGTCGTAAGAAATCCGTGTCCAGACAGTTTATACATCAATCATGGAAATTTTTTAAAGTGTTCAAAATATTTACGAATCGTCTACCATTTTGTCGTAGATACCGACATGCTAGCAACGAGCCTTGTTACTCTCAAAATTGGCTTTTTAAAGTTAATCGATTTTGTCATTCGGCAGATTTATGGTTTATTGCAATCCCAATAGCAGCATAAAATATAATCACAAGGTGTCTGCTAACGTTAGGTTTTCGCTCTCGGTGTAAGTTTGTTAAAATTTCATGATTCCCGAGCGGTGACAAGGGCTCAGTACCTAATGTAAGCGATTTAGGTGGGGAATATAAATAATGACGCTGCTGTGGGGGGATATTTTACTGCTAGCAGATAGGAGTCTGTCCAGGGGGAACATCACAAAGTTTGGCCACGCTTTCGCATCCGGAAAACAGTGGCCATTCAGAGTGCGGTGTAGAAGCGTGAAAAACAATCCGGATTTATATTAAAGCGCAATTTAGCGCATTGGATTTTGATGCATGGTTTATATAATTAATTGAGAGCATTACTCATGCAACACTGGACCCCAACGTGTCTGGCTGCAAGGACATTAGTCTTCCTCGCTTTAGGGGAATGTTGACAACTCTGAATGGGGGACGTGATCGAAATTTTATTGATGAAGGATTTTATGGGAGGCTTTATATACTAGGTTTTCGTTTAACTTTCATTTGTAGCAAAAATGTTAGAAATGTTCGATAAATTTGTCAATTCAGCGGGCATTTTTTTATGGCTCATGCTGTCTAGCTCAAAATGCTGAGATTCAAAGATAATTATGGAATCGAAATAACCGTTACTAATATTTATTTTGTAACATATCTTTAAGAAATTTTAATTCGAAAACCTTTGGCACATCTTGAGGCCCGTATAATTTAACGACACTCTTGTCACTGCTGGTATCTGCGCTGTCTGTATTGTATCGTAGTCTAATTTCCTTCTAGCCGGAAAGCTTAATTACGGAATGCTTTTAAATCAACACCGTTCCAACCGGCTGTTTGCCTACAACCAGGAAGAAGACAGCTTTTACACGTCTCAGTGTGTTAATGGTGCATGAAACTGAAGAGATGACACTTGTCGGAAGTTTTCATCTATCCCTAGACCCTTTTGGCGAGAATTATCCTATTAAAGAATGGGGTGCGTTTGTCAGTGTACCATCAGTTGAGCGCAGCAGATGTTCTTTGCACACGGAAATTTAGTCATTAAATAAGTCCTCTCCCATCCTACACTGAAGAAAGGCGTTGTCATCGTTTTTATTATCCAAGTCCAGGTTGTCACGACCATTCCGGACAGCGCGAAACATCCGACGGTAAGGAAACGTAAGAGCTGTATAATGTTTTTATGATTTTAAAGGATAGAGAGTATATCAAGGTTGTGGTTTAAAATTTGCTTTAACGTTACTACGGTTGGATGTGGTCAAAGTGGGAACGAAATGGTAGCAGCTTTCTGTTAAATATTGTATTCATTACCATAATATCATTCCCGTATATATTGAGAATGATTATATAGATGTAAGGTTATATGACCTATCACCTCGTACCCCTCCTGAGCCAATTGCAAAATGCATGTCGCAATACGGAGAAGTAGAATCCGTTACACCTGATACTTGGAGAAACTTCTTCCCGGGTACTCCTAACGGCGTTTTTGTAGTGAGGATGCGAGTTGAAAGGCCTATACCCTCCTACTTGACAATAAAACTCAAAACTCACGGAACTACAATTATGCAAACTACGCTATGCACCCATGAGGGGCAAACTCCTACGTGCAAGTATTGTAATCAGACTGCTCATCATGGACAACCTTGCGCGGAAGATGCAGAGGAAACTGCATCTCAACCGATTTCCAACTCATCTACGGTAAACCAACCTAAAACAGAGTTTTCAATACCAATGCCTGAACCACAAACGGTGGCCAAATTTATGGCAGCTGTTCAGGCAGCTTCAACCGGGACGTGAAAAACAAGAGAGAATTTAATGACCCCCCTGACGCAGTTTGCCAACAGACTTTGCGAAAGAAGGTCTCCGCTCGCAATAAAAAGTTGCGCGCACGAGATCCAATTAATTAATTCTTGTTTGTGTTTTTATTTTTACTTGTATTGTAAACGTATAAAAGATCCACGGCGCCGTTAAGCTACCGCTATGAGCCGTGTCAAATAAACGAATTAAAAAAAATATATCAGACGCATTGTTCAAATATTTTTAATAAAATGAGCAAGTACAAGCCGTTAGCAATTAGCGGAACATTTTAAAAATTGCGTAAATTATTTGAGGTCAAATGAGGCTATCAGCACAAAGGAAATACGCATATATTAGATATCCCATTGTTTTGATTTTTTAACGAACTTTTAGTGACACCGAAATCATTATATAGTAGTAGTAAATCATTATATAATACGTGCACCCACAATTAAGCAGATAATAATCTCTTTCAACCTAACCATTGTAGGTATTGATAATTGCGCACGGTATTTTCATTCTAGTGCACCCAACCGCCACCGTATCGGACTAATCGCGCTAATTCAGTATAACTGTGAATTTGTTACAGTGCAGCAGGGATGCCAAAGGTACCGGTAAACTACATTTTTTCGGTATATTTACATTTGCACAAGCCGTACATCCCGCTACAGCGACGCATCACTACAGCTCTTGCCAAAACGGTAGCCAAACCGAGTACATTTTCCCGAAGAGCAGTAGAATACATTTTTGTTTTGCTGCTGTACTCTGACTGCTCGGTGAGAGTGTGGCGTAGTAAAGTTTGTTCTCTCGCTTTGTACACTTTTCTCTACGTAGTCAAAGGGAGAGGCCCGCACGCGAAAGCGTTGCTTCCGGTCGTGGCGTAAACGAACCGCATTAATTGTCGTCGTTTGTGATTGAAAATATTGAATAGATTAAAAATATTAAAAAGTGTAAAATACGGAAAGAGAAGCTGTACCGCTCGCGTCTGGTGGCTGTACTGGGGACAGTATTTCTTTGTCATGTTATAGCTTTGCTTACAGACTGCCGTACAGCGCTGGGCGTCCTGCAATAGCAAACGACAGCAGCGTCGAAAGAGAAATGAGAATGTAGGCAGAAAAATTACAGCCGCAGAAAAGGTAGGCATTTTGCATCCTTGCAGTGCAGTATCGTCTTTACCCATGGGCACACACGGCTAGGGGCCCTCAGTGTAAGATGAATTCCATTCCAAAGGCTATATTCTAGAACATAGTCGCATTCAATTGTTTATAATTCCTTAACGTTGGGGAATAATGAATCGGTTGCAGTTCGGAATCGCACATTTCACAAGATCCCATGTGATCAAGACGTTTAATGAGCATCAGATTATCAAGCTGAGTTATGGTAACGGTAACGATAGAAAACGAGGCACTGCACACCAGGATAGCATTTACCCATTTTAAACGTCAATCCAATATTTCGATTCATGTTTCAAACACTGAAATGTTTTGTACAACACGTATACAAAGTTCGAAAAGAACCGAGCAAGAGCGGCTACCAGAACGGGGTGGCACAAGGAAGTTGAAAAATGATGTCGAAATTTACTACAAAATCCTTGTTTGCCAAGCGATCTGCAAATGTGGAAAATATTCAGTTCTTCAGCACGTCCGGCACCTCGAGTGGAAAAACCTACATGGAAGCCTCCAAAAGTGACTTCTGAGTTTTTTGAAGGCTCACGAAAACTCGATACTTTCTTGGCCGGATTTGGCATCTTTCACTATGCCTTCTTAGACTGGTACTGGATCAATAGTGTTATATTTGTATTTGTATCCTACCAATAATGTTATATTATCGACCTTACCTTTACCTTTTTATTATAGGGATTAAGGCATATGTGCAATCATTGGTAGATATTTGAAGAACCTCGGACATTTGGTGACGTATGTAGTGTAAACAATTTTTTTATTGGTCTCAATATTTTTGCCATGGAAAATACTTTTATAAACATTCTTGTATTGTTGTGTGTATGGTTTACACAAGCACAAACATTTTAAATTTAAAATTTAGTTTTGCTGTGCTAAATCTCAGTTTACAGTTGAACGACGAACGCAGAAGCATAGTATGCGTCGCAGCGACGTACAATGGCCCAAATTTCCCTCCAAAGTATTACATCACTTCTGGGAGGGAGAAACAGACTCAATAAATGTGAATGTCATAGCCAGTCAGAACAAAACTTTCACTCCGAGCCACAAAAAAGTGTTCATCGAGGAAATGAGAGTATTGCTATCATATGCTTGCTTGAAAATGTTTCCGAACGATGAGTTTCCTTGATTTTTTGTCTAGATTGGGTGTAGCAGTAAATATTATTAAAGTTTTTCTGTGATTTTAATGCCATTTTTAAATTAGCCAGATGAATTTTTCGGTAATCTGTGCTGTCATTATCAAATAAATTGTATTTCTATGTATTCAATGATGAATAAGAATTTAGATGTGTTCAAAAGTTTCGAGCATCGTTTTAAGACAATATTGCGATTTTGCCATAATGTAAAATAAAGGGTTAATTTTATATGAAAATTTCAAATAATATTTACATTTTAATGAATTAATCAAAATACCAGACAGAACGACAGTTTATGAACATAAAGAGGAAATGGTCACTATAAAAAACAACTGGAGGGGGATTCAACAAAAGCGTCTTTTTCACTTGAATCTTTATAAATCTTAATAAGTCTTTATAGTGTTTGAATTATGTAATTTATCTGTATCGTCGCTCAATGAACTATGCCTAAATATATATTTTATGCTTGTTATGAAACCAGTTATGGAAATGAGATGACGCTGTAAATGTTCTCTACTCCAAGAAATGGGAATATAGAATCAAAAAATATGCTGTGACGTGAACGTTTTTTGGTAATTCAAAAATACTTTTTGGTTTAAAATAATTTATATCATCTTTCTATTTAAAACATGTGATAGAAGTTATTTTCATATCTATAGTAAAAACAAATAATAATGTACAACATTATTATTTGTCTTTACTATAGAAGAAGAATCATGCGAAGAAAGTTTTAAAAATGTGTGACTTATTTAACAATTTTAGAATGAGTGACGCCTTGCTAGTCAGATTTGACGGTTCTCCAGTTTAAAGTTTCTTTTGAGAGTATACTGAGAAAATGAAAATCATTAACGTAGGCTTAGATGCATGCTAATAAATATAAACAAAGTTTCGAAAAAAATTGGCAATATACTTCGACATGAAGTTTGACATCGACATAATATTTTTAATGTTCGGGTGCTCATGCAGCTTAATCTGATGATCCGAATCATGAAA
The DNA here is from genome assembly GCF_030247195.1 of Topomyia yanbarensis. NCBI lineage: Eukaryota > Metazoa > Arthropoda > Insecta > Diptera > Culicidae > Topomyia > Topomyia yanbarensis. The sequence continues at coordinate 311,020,343 of NC_080671.1, forward strand.
AAATTCAATTTCTATCTATTAGTTAAAATCTTACACTTCGAAAGTTATTTGCAAAATAACCTTGGCTAAATTTGACAGTTCGACGGTTAAAATTGTTGGATGATGTAAAAAGAAAGGTGGAAACAATTTTCTGTACTTTATTTAAGTTGGCAATATTTTTCAGTAGTAAATAAAGGGCAAATATAAAAACGAAAACATGTTATATCAAACGTTTTTTCGGTTATTTCATTATGTGGATATTTACGTTCCAAGGCTGCAGCCGTACCTATCTACCTATCAAATACCTATGCATTGGTCAACATTTCACAAATCAGATAAACATGCCTCTACCGGCGAGTTTCCTTATTCAAGGATTCTGTTAGTTAAATTTTTATAAAATTAATTCTATTTTTCAGATTGGATTTAATATTGTATCGGTTTTTAATAATCAGTGTAAGAAAGTTTTTAGGAAACCGTGGTAGAATGAAGGAGAAGAACGGCACAAAAATCCTATTTCAAAAATAGAAGATAGAATAGAAGACACTCGAGTACTGGAAGCAAACTGTCGTCTGACTTTATCTTCAAATCAATGTAAAGCCCCCGGAAAAAAAACTTTCACTGATTTTATGCTGTCCCAAGCTCCTTTCCATAACACGATTGAAGTCATGTGCCGGTAACACGCTTGCATCAAGGACACGCAAAAAGAAATTTGCTCATTTATGCGTCGCCCACCTTGATTGATTTTGGCTGTCGAAAGTTTTCTTGCTTCTTGACCCCTTTAAAAAGCTACATAGCCTGACATGACTCCCTACCCCCCGTCGTCACACATCATCATAAAATACAAAACTCCCCCCTCCCCCATATAATGATACGTCATTTATGGATGATCCCTAGTGTAGCGACGAATTATTGCTTTTGAATTGAATTTTTATTATTAATTTACAAGTTACAATTTTTACCGTTGGAATATGCAAACGTCGTCTGGAGGGTGCCCCTATCATGCAACTTGGAGCCAAAGAATTAAAGCTGTCCAGCGCAGATTCATACGATATGCGTAACGTCAATTGCCTTCGAACGATCCGCTAAACCTGCCAACATACGAAGGCCGTTGTCGATAGAATATCGTACACACGCGTCGCAGGCTACCTTCGTGTCGTGAAGTTTCTTCTGACTTAATATGATGTTCCCAACATCCCATCACAAATTAACCTATACGCACCAACCCGTGTGCTCCGTTCTCGAACACTGCTGCAGCGCAACACTCACTAAGCTGCCAACAGACCGATATTAGAAATGACCCGTCGCTTCAACGATTCGCAAGTAACCATAAGCATTAAGCCATTGCACTATATTGGCTATATATTTGAACTAATGTTGCATTGAAACTCCATTACAGCATTAACAAGGCAATGATGGTATATTAGCACCAATAATACATAACTGCACAGCCGACATATAGCATTATCGCTTGCTCTATATGCGTATATAAAGCTGATATAACGCCTACATGCTTCAAGGATCTTTAAAGCATGTAAGCTTTACAAGTGCATTTGGTGCCATTATAGAGCAAATAAAATAATGCTATTGTCATGCTGTGGGTTTGTTATGCAACTCTTCTTGAAGATTATATTCAGCATATTTCATTTCAATCGAACATGTGCAATATAGTCTAGGGAGCAAACGCAGCGCACTTACCGTGAAGGACGAGGCAAGCTACCTCAGTTTGAGACTGACTAAAGGTAAGTTTCGTAAAACATTCATATTATGTGAGAACGAAAATCCATTAAGGATATTCATTACAATGCATTAGAAGAAAGACAATTACGGTTTTAAACAGAACATCTTATTTTAAAAATTTTCCTTTTTGCTCATCATATCGAAAGAAAACATAAGAAATGGTTTCAAAACCATGGCGGACAATGACAACCAACTAAAACTTTTTAATAGCATTAGTATTGCCAATATACGGCTTTCAAAATTGACATTTGTGCGCTGGTGCTATATAATAGCATTAGTACTGCAGAAACGAGCTGTCAATCTCTGCACAGTAATAGCACTATATTTCGCCTTTTCTGGCATAATATCAGCATTATATCAGTATTTAGGGCTTCACGGCTCTTTAAGGTTCAAGTTACGTTTTTTAAGCATGTGTTAGAATTGAACGCTTGGTAGTGTGGGTAGGAAAATTTGTGTTCAGCTTTGCCACCGGATTATCCATTTAAACCTTTTTAAAACTCTAAAAGAAGAATATCAGTCGATTTATTAGATCATCACGATTCAATTCATGCAAAATACCTGCTGGAAAAACCATCGGCTTAGCTAAACGGTGCTTTTGAAAAAGTGGCTGTGGTTTTTTCATTGCGCAATTGTGGTGCGTACCCCAGCTCGGTGTGGTAGTGTGATAAAAAATCACAGCCACTTTTTCAAAAGCACCATCCAGCTAAGCCGACGGTTTTTCCAGCAGGTATTTTGCATGAATTGAATCGTGATGATCTAATAAATCGACTGATATTCTTCTTTTAGAGTTTTGAAAAGGTTTAAATGGATAATCTGGTGGCAAAGCTGAACACAATTTTTCTTACGCATACTACCAAGCCTTGAGGTAACTTGAGCCTTAAGACAGCTTTATATGTGGATCTAAAGCAGATATTAGGCTGCGTTATAATGCTTATTGGTTACTTGGGTTATATCGACATCTTCGACTTCGTCATTCAGTTTCGTAACCGTTTGTTGTTATTTTAGGTTATTTCTTTTTAATTTATTTCATTAAGACTCCGTGTCAGTTGCACTTCAATTATTTAAATACACATACAAGAGAATGTCGAAATTCGCTACAAGTCTTCTGATCGGGCAGGCGATTTGTAGAAATGGCTTATTTATATTATTTTCAATAATATAAATACATTAAAGACTATTTTCTTCAACATTATCAGACAAGTGCGAACAACGAATAATTTATCTATTTATATCATTAGACAGGCTGATTTTTCTAGGCAGTTAGACCCTTGAAACTACGGCAAAAGGCACACCAGTAATTTTGCTTGTTAACATGTGAAGTGTGTGCAAAAAAACTACTTATTTCTCTAAAAAGCATAAATTAGAACATTCGCTCTATTGACTTACAATCTTGTAAAACCATTGGGACTCGATAAGATTACCTTGATTAAGCAAATATTTTGAGCACACAAAGCTTATAGGATTTATTTCAGAATTCATGACTTTTTGAACAATACAAAAAATATGTGCCAGTCCTTTAGTCCGGAATTTTATCTATTAAAAGACTGTTCACCAATCGGAAGGAAATTCCTCAGTACTGATTACTGTTATCTTCTAATTCACGTAAGTTTTGTTAAATGTAACATCGATGACACCACTAAAATAACTAGAAACTATAAATATGGGTGAGTTCTTTAATTTTAGCATCAGACTTCCTTGCTTCAAAAAGAACACATCGCACTTGCTTCTCCTGTGCCGAAGAGACTTTCTTTTAGATTTCTCTATTTTTAAATTACTGCAATTTATCCGGTTCCTGTGAATCTTTTGCAAATTTTTTGTCAGCCTCAGTATGCATGGTTTACTGTCTAGTTCCTTCTGGTAGTTGGATTTGCTATGATGGTTGCAGTTACACTTTCTAAGTAAATTCAAATATGTTAACGCAATCTGCTCAGTAATTAGCTACTTTTTAATCAGTTTTTTACAATCATTGAGATTGGAAAAGACGCATGAATTCTTGAAAAAAGCTATAATGCTTTTTGATTACCAAAATTTAGGAAACAATTTCAATTATTTATTTCTTTGATTATAGAGGTTTAACCTGTGACAATCGGTTGTCGCGGTAAAGATAGACACGTCTATCGATACCAGGACACATGCTAGTGAACTCGGGTGATTCGTAGTTATATCACAGACTAACAGACATAACACTATGAGGGAATTCCCTCAAAAAACATCGATCCGACAATTTTCCCAGAACACTAGCTCCACCTTTTATTCACAGTCCCAAACACTTATTTACTGGTGGGTTACCCCTCAGGTTTGGGAACAATTTTTCACTAGTGGTCTATCCCCCACATGCTTGTTCATATGTCAGAGGCGCCATTATTTTAAATGTGGCCACAGTCCCAACTACAAATATATTTAAAATGACCGTTAAAGCGGGCGAAGCTTTATTTTTGAGTGTTCTGTCTGTTAGTCTGTGGTTATATTGCCTAAGCTCGACCCTCATTAGCAGAAGACAAAGATCAAGCCCGTACGATATTAAGCCTGTTCTAATGACCCTGCCACTTTTAATTTTCCGATCTGTTTACTTCACATCCTTGCTCTCACTTGAGTAATATGACTCTAATTTTCATAACTTTCACTATCCAGTAATCTCTAGCTAATTGAATGTCGTTAAAATGTAAAAAAATAATTTTTACCTAAGAAAAACCCACTTGACATTTTATTACATTGATTAACTGTACTGTTCTGAGGACGAAAGGCAATGCGTTTTCGCAGAACAACACGCAGAACGGCCCGCGAAGAAGGCCAAGGACAGAGGCGAAGCCTTGTGGTTAAAAACCGACAAGGACAAATACGCCGACGTCCTAAAGTCGATGAAGGCGGCCGAAAGCCTTTCGGCCCTTGGGCAAGATGTGCGTAGCGTGAGACGCACCAACAAGGGAGAAATGCTTCTGGTGCTGAAGCGAGGCGCACAATCTAGTGCGGTGTACAAGGCCTTGGCCCAAGAGGTCCTTGGTGAAAGCGCCCAGGTCAGGTCGCTAGGGGCGGAAATGACTCTCCAGTGCAAGCATCTGGACGAGTTCACGACCGCAGAAGATGTCGTCGCAGCCGTTAAGGAGCAATGCGACGTCACAATCGAGCAGGCCTCTGTGCGCTTTAGAGAGGGACCCTCTGGCACCCAAGTAGCCTACCTCAGGCTACTGAAGGCAGATGCCAAAAAGGTAACCGAGAAAGGTAAGCTGAAGATCGGCTGGTCAGTACGCCCAATTAGCATACCCCAGCCGCCTTCAGTGGATAGGTGCTATCGGTGCCTTGAGTCCGGCCACAAAGCCTACGAGTGCAAGGGCATAGACAGGAGCAAACTATGTTGTCGCTGCGGCGAGGAGGGGCACAAGGAGCGGGGTTACACTAAGGCGCACAAGTGCCTTATCTGCACCGCTAAGAAGCAAGCCCATAAACATGCTATGGGCGGACCTTCGTGTCCCTTCGGTGAGGTAAATAAGAAGAAGCCGTGAACGTCACACAGCTAAATCTTAACCATTGTGCAGCAGCCCAACAGCTGCTGTGGCAGTCGGTCTCGGAGTCGAGGACAGATGTCGCCCTCTTATCAGACCCGTACAGCATCCCTGCCGGCAACGGTAATTGGGTGTCGGACGGGTCTGGAATGGTGGCAATCTGTACAACGGGACGGTTCCCGGTTCAAGAGGTAATACACTCCTCCGCCGAGGGTGTTGCGATTGCCAAGATCAATGGTGTGTTCTATTGCAGCTGCTACGCTCCACCAAGGTGGCCAATAGAACAGTTCAACCAGATGATCGACAGGCTCTCGTCAGACCTAGTGGGCCGGAAACCGGTAGTCATAGCGGGAGACTTTAACGCTTGGGCAGTGGAGTGGGGCAGTCGCTGTACAAATAGCAGGGGTCAAGCGCTAATGGAGGCGCTTGCGAAACTCGATACTGTGCTAGCTAATAATGGCTCCGCTAGTACATTCCGTAGAAACGGGGTGGAGGCGTGGATTGACGTAACGTTTGCCAGCCCGAGTCTGGCTCCAGGCATGGAATGGAGGGTAGACGAAGGCTACACCCGTAGCGATCATTTAGCAATCCGCTTTAGGATCAACTATGGTGTGCATCATCCGAGGGCGGGAGATCCCTGTCAGGTACGCGAGTGGAAGTCCAATCACTTCGACAGCGAAGCTTTCACCGCGGCCCTGGGACTGGAGGCCAACACCGACAGTCTAAGCGGGGATGCGCTGGTAGCTGTTCTATCACGCGCGTGCGACGCCACTATGCCGAGAAAAACACTGCCAAGAAACGGTAGATGCCCGGTATACTGGTGGAGTGCCGAGATTGCAGCTCTACGGTCAGCCTGCCTCAGAGCTAGACGTAGGATGCAAAGAGCTCGCACCGAGGATGCAAGAGAAAACTGCCGTGAAGTGTTTCGAGCTGCGAAATTGGCCCTTAACAAGGCCATTAAAAGCAGCAAGAGAGCGTGTTTCGACAACCTGTGTGAGAGTGCCAACGCGAATCCGTGGGGTGACGCCTACAGGATTGTGATGGCCAAGACCAAAGGGGGCTCTTCACCCCCAGAACGGTCTCCGGACCGGTTGGCAACGATTATCGAAGTACTCTTCCCGTCTCGAGCCACAAGCCCCTGGCCACCTGCACTACGAGACAGTGCGGGCACGGCCGAAATGGTGGCTCCAGTGACGAATGAAGAACTACTCGCAGTGGCTAAATCCATAGCAATGAACAAAGCTCCAGGGCCGGAAGGAGTTCCAAACAACGCTCTCAAGGCAGCGATCATAGCGAACTCGAACATGTTCAGGCTAGCTATGCAGAGATGCCTTGACGAGTGCCGTTTCCCCGATAGATGGAAAAGGCAGAAATTGGTGCTGTTGCCGAAGCCCGGGAAGCCGCCAGGCGACCCATCGGCGTACAGACCAATCTGTCTGATAGACACGACTGGCAAACTGCTTGAGAGCATCATCCTCAACAGGCTAACCCCGTACGCGGAAGGTACGGACGACCTGTCAAGCAACCAGTTTGGCTTTCTGAAGGGTAAGCCCACAGTGGACGCTCTCAACTCAGTGATAAAAACCGCCGAGATAGCAATCCAACGGAAAAGGCGAGGCATTCGATACTGTGCGTTAGTGACACTTGACGTGAAGAACGCATTCAACAGCGCAAGCTGGGATGCCATCGCGCTCTCGTTACACCGGCTTAGCCTACCGGTGGGTATGTACCGGATCCTGGAAAGTTACTTCCAGAACCGCGTACTGCTATACGAGACCGATGCCGGTCAGAAAAGGGTTCCGATTACCGCCGGAGTCCCGCAGGGCTCGTTCCTAGGCCCGGTGCTATGGAACCTCATGTATGACGGGGTTCTGAGACTGAAGTTCCCTCCTGGGGTCAAGATCGTCGGTTTTGCTGACGACGTAACCTTGGAGGTCTATGGGGAGTCAATCCCTGAGGTAGAACTAACCGCAGAACACGCGATCAACACGGTGGAGGAATGGATGAGCGCGAGAGGCCTGGAGCTCGCTCATCATAAGACGGAGGTAGTTATCGTCAACAACCGCAAGTCGGCACAACATGCAGCTATCCATGTGGGAGAAGTCGCGATCACTTCACAGCGAAGTCTGAAGTCTCTCGGAGTCATTATAGACGACAAGCTGACCTTCGGCAGCAATGTCGACTATACATGCAAGAGAGCGTCGACTGCTGTTGCGGCTCTATCGAGAATGATGTCCAACAGCTCAAAGGTGTGCGCCAGTAGACGTAGGTTACTGGCAGGCGTTGCCGTATCTATCCTCAGGTACGGCGGCCCGTCATGGTCAAGAGCACTGAGGGTAACCAGTTACCTACAGAAACTGGAGAGCACCTACCGCGTGATGTGCCTCAGAGTGATATCTGCCTACCGCACGGTATCACACGATGCATCCTGCGTGATAGCGAGCATGAGTGGGACAACTCCTCGAAAGGTAGGTGGACCCACCGGCTGATACCTAGCATATCGAGCTGGATGGGAAGACCCCATGGGGAAGTTCACTTCCACCTGACACAATTCCTGTCAGGCCATGGCTGTTTCCGACAGTACCTCCACAGGTTCGGGCACGCGGAGGTCCCAGCCTGCCCGGACTGCCCAGGTGTAGGCGAAACTGCCGAACACATACTGTGCGTATGTCATCGGTTCGACGTCGAAAGAAGAGCAATGCTTGAAGTCTGTGGCTGGGACACAACCCCTGATACCCTTATTCAGTGGATGTGCCAATCGGTGGAGAAGTGGAACGCAGTCTCGGCTGCTACCATCCAGATTGCCTGTAGGCTACAGGTAATCTGGCGAACCGAGCAGCTGAAGACGGGCACGGCTAACTAGTTATTGGTTAGTTGGAGCGAAAAAGGCCAAGCGCAAAAAAGGGAGTGAAGGGTCTGTTCATGCTGAGGCAGGTTTGGCGCAGCGACTGGCAACCGCGTAAGGGGTAAACCCAGCCACCTCGAATCAAGACAGAAGAGTGAGTGTATAGGCGTATAAGTGGACTGCCTCATGCCAAGACGGGAGGATCATAGCGTAGTATGTTGGGACTTAGCTATCGATGCCTCATGGCCTGGCAGAGGAGTGAAAGGGTGAGCATCCAAGTCAGTCTCACACGGCATGTTAAGGGTGAGCACAAAAGTAAGCCTCACATGGTATGGTAGAGGCTAGCACAAAAGTAGGAATGAAAAAGGTGAGCACAAAAGTCAGCCTCGCATGGTATGTCAGAAGTGGGGCCTAAGAAAAATGTCCCACATGGGATGCCAGGGGGAGTGATAGAGGTACAATAGAGTGGCACGATCGAGAGTGAACCAGGTGATAGGGTGAGCACCCAAGTCAGCCTCACATGGTATGGGTGGGGCGAGTACAAAAGTAAGCCTAGCAAGAAATGAGTAAGGTGAGCACACAAGTCAGCCTCGCAAGGAACGAAAAAGGTGAGCACAAAAGTCAGCCTCATGTGGGAGTGTTTGAGAGTGAATCAAGGTGCGATAGAGAGATCACCCAAGTAAGCCTCATACAGGACGTATGAACGTGTGAGTGAGAGTGAATGAGTACATTAAGTACAGCCATCCCCCCAGAAGTAATACCGAGAGGTAGTTCCTGGGAGGAACGATGGCGGAGCCCAATGGAGTTTAGTCGGTATTAATGGCAGCGTCACCATTCGAGCCCGACACGTCCCCAGTGCACCCCGTGCGGTAGCTTGGACCCTACCAATGGCACGTGTACTGGGCTAGGACGTAAAGGTCTTCTCCATTGTAAAAAAAGAACAACACGCGAAAACATAAACGACGCCGTAACTAATACAGCTGATCAATGGTAACAGCCGATATGACTGTCGTCAAAGATGTTCTCTACCGTGTATCTAATTCACACAAAATGAGCAACCTCTGCAAGGATGTAACTTTATCTTTGCTACATTATTTGCAGAGCCCTACATTATATTATTAGCCCTATACCTATTGTACCCCCATACCTATTTGCCCGCATTCTACTCTACCAAAGATATGAAATCGAATTTATTGGACTTTCAAACACAACTTTTGTAACTTGTAGCAACTATGTTACCAAGGCAACCTTTGAAGCACTCAACAGGGTTTTTTCGGCAGTTAAAGAACAATTTTGAATTGATGCTATTCAGAGGACGCAAATTTTTAATTTCATCTAATCTTAACGATCATCAATAGAAAAGTTTATATGTCGGTTCCTGCTTATCAATATGTTAAGAAATATAAGTGCGGCATTTCGCCTCGGCGTGTGTCAAAACAAAATTAGAGCGAGCGATGATCATTCGAACAAGATTAAAAGAGCAGTTAGGATTGGATATTAGTGAACTATTCCGCGGAGTTTATGATTTTTTTAAGAAATATCAACCTTTTTCATATGTTGTTATATGTTAGCTGTAATCTCATTACTTAAAATAACTAATTATTTTCATAAATTTACCTGTACATAACTATTGAAATACAATAAGGACAAAAACTAATGAAATAAATGAAAAAAATATTGGTATTTTTCAAATTCAACAATTTTTAAACGCAAATTATTTTTTTAAAAGAAATATCACCTTCACAATTTTTTTTGTCAAAGATGCAGAAAAGTATGCTCTTTGAAATGCAAGAAAAAGATATTTTTTTCGTTTGCCGCAATTTTAGATATAAATGTTTCAAAAGGACCTATTTTTCAACGAAAATTGCTCATGACGTCAGTTTAGAAAGTGCTATCTTAATTCTTCTAACATGAAAAAATTTGTCTTGATGTCCTCTAAAAGTTGTACAAAGACTAATTTTGTGTTTCAAGGTTTCAGTCACCGTTCATGAATGTTGTCGTTTTTTAGTTGATATTTTTCGGTGAAAATCTATTTAAAAACACAGTTTACCGTTAACGTTTCAGCCTACTTTTTTATTTCCTTTCAGCCATCCTCAGAACTTTACAATAAGAAAAACAAAATAAAAATAGCGATAAAATTTAAAAAAATACATTTGAATTTGAAATTATCTTACTTTTTGCCCAAGCGCGTCTTTCTCACCAGTGCCATTGCGCGTCGATCGTAGCTTATTAAGAAGACCGTTGTATGTGCAGGCGAAGCTGGCGGCGTCCCGTTGAAGGTTTACCGCTCTTTGCTCTCTCAGCTTAATATGAAGAACCTCCGCTGTTAACCTGTTGGACTCGTGGTTAATTCTCTCCAATATTCTCGTTTCGTTGAAGTTAAAGTGGTGTCCACATTCTCTTGTGTGTTGTGTTAGGCCGGTTATCGATGTGCTAGTGCGTATAGAGTTTTTTATGCTGGCTAATGCGTTTCTCTAGGGTTTGGGAAGTTTGCCCGATGTACTCTTTATTGGTGCATCCGCCGCATGGAATGCTGTAGACTACATTTGTTTGCTGCATTTTTGGTATTTTATCTTTCAGCATCGTGAAGATCGTGTTTTTTATTTTGTCATTTGGTTTGTATGCTGCATTTAAGTCATTCTTGCGCAATACCTTGCCGATTTTCTCGCTCAAGCAGGGGATATATGGAATGGATATATATTTTGCTGTTTGCTCGTCTGCGCTCCTGGTTTGTAGGGTGTTGTAGAGTATGTCTACCCGCTGTTTAAGCACACTTTTTATGATGTGTTCCGGATAGTTGTTGGCGCGTAGTATGTTAGATGCCTCTGTTATGCTCTCTTCCCTTTTGTTCGCATCCGTGAGTTTTAGTGCTCGGTCCATAAGTGCAATTGCGGTGTTCTTCTTGTGGGTGTATGGGCTCTCCGATGTGTAGTCCAAATACCGTCCTGTTTTCTGTTTCGGGAGCCATTTTTTGTCGATTTTTTCCCCGTTTCTGGATAATAGTAGATCTAAAAAGCGAATCGATTCGTTGCTTTCTTTTTCTACCGTGAATTTAATGCTAGTATGTTGCTCGTTAAATTCTTCGATGACAGTTTCTATCTCATTTTCTTTACCCACAAGAAAGCAATCATCTACATACCGTCGGTACACTATCAGCGATATTCCCTTTTGTTTCAATCCCTCGAGGGCCTCTCCCTCTAATTTTTCCATAACAATGTTAGCAACGACGGGAGAGAGGGGGGATCCCATGGGCACTCCAAATATTTGGTCGTAGAACTTTCCGTCATACTGAAAAAAGGAAGCTTCTAGTACAGTTTTCATTGCTTGTTTGAAACTGTCCCAAGGAATAGTGGTTGTTTGTGCTACTTCATTCCATCTTTCTTCGACGTACTCGTACACTTTATTGACAGGTATATTAGTGTATAGGGATACCACATCTAATGAATACATTACACATCCTTCCGGTACCCGTATCTTGGATATCTCCTTGGCGAATTCGAAGCTGTTGCGAACGTGGTACTCCGTTTTTCCCACTAAATTGTTTAAAATTCCCGATAGATACTGAGCCATGTGGTAGGTTGCTGAACCGATGGTCACAGGACGGAGGGGGCAGTTTTCTTTGTGAATTTTGGGGAGTCCATAGATTCGCGGTGGGGTGCAGTTGTACATCTTAAGCTTGTGTTTCGTCGCTCTGTCGATGTGCTGGTCTAACCACCACTGTTCTATTATGTTGTTTAACATTTTTAGCACTCGGTTCGATGGATTGTCTTTCCGTTGCTTGTACGTGGACGCATCATTTACCATTGTGGTCATTTTTTCGTGGTATTCGGTGCCGGACATTAGAACTGTCTTGTTCCCTTTATCGGCTTTTATAACATAGATGTCTGGGTTCTCTCGCAAAAACTTTCTACTTCGTACAATGTCTTTGTGTATCCAGTCATTCTCCTTCGTCCGTGGTTGGTTTTGGTAGTTGACATAGTTGGATATGATCGTAGATACTTCTGCTCTGATGTCGTCGGCTTGTGGTTTGCTCTTTATAGCAGTTTCTACATCGGCAACGAGTCGAACGTATGGGATAGAACTCTTGCTTTGTATGTTGAAGTTCGGTCCAAGAAGAAGCGTTCGTTCCAAATAGTCGGGGATTTCATGGTTTGTCTTATTCTCTATCCACTCCGGTTGCTGACAAGTCTCTTCGATCTTTTTCCTCTTCAGGTTGCTCAGCTTATTTATTTCGGTTCGTTTCGTACTATTATATACATTTGCTGCTTTCTTCTCCACCATCGCGCGCACTGCTCTCCAGTCACTTTCTTCTAGCGTCCATTGGACCTTTTCATATAGATGCCGCTTTCTATTCTTCAGTTGCTCTAGTAACCTTTTGGTGTCCCGAACAACTAGGCTGATGATTCTGATTTTCTGCCGGTGTTCCAGAATCTTCATTTCCTGCCGGGATATGCTGCTGTGTAGGGAAACGCCAACTTTGTAACATAGACACTTTGGCACAAGCTTGCACTTCCGACAGTTCAGTAAGAATTTTAGTCTGTTTTTCATCCTCGCCATCTTGACAGCGGTCTTTAATAACTCTCTCGTCAGCTTCCCCGTTTCGTCATCGTACTTCTTTGTGATTCTCGACACGAAAAACATCGTGTTTTATTCTCCTACCTTTCCTTGATCAAGCGATTTTATGTTTCAAGGTTTCAGTCACCGTTCATGAATGTTGTCGTTTTTTAGTTGATATTTTTCGGTGAAAATCTATTTAAAAACACAGTTTACCGTTAACGTTTAACGGCAAAAAGTAAGATAATTTCAAATTCAAATGTATTTTTTTAAATTTTATCGCTATTTTTATTTTGTTTTTCTTATTGTAAAGTTCTGAGGATGGCTGAAAGGAAATAAAAAAGTAGGCTGAAACGTTAACGGTAAACTGTGTTTTTAAATAGATTTTCACCGAAAAATATCAACTAAAAAACGACAACATTCATGAACGGTGACTGAAACCTTGAAACATAAAATCGCTTGATCAAGGAAAGGTAGGAGAATAAAACACGATGTTTTTCGTGTCGAGAATCACAAAGAAGTACGATGACGAAACGGGGAAGCTGACGAGAGAGTTATTAAAGACCGCTGTCAAGATGGCGAGGATGAAAAACAGACTAAAATTCTTACTGAACTGTCGGAAGTGCAAGCTTGTGCCAAAGTGTCTATGTTACAAAGTTGGCGTTTCCCTACACAGCAGCATATCCCGGCAGGAAATGAAGATTCTGGAACACCGGCAGAAAATCAGAATCATCAGCCTAGTTGTTCGGGACACCAAAAGGTTACTAGAGCAACTGAAGAATAGAAAGCGGCATCTATATGAAAAGGTCCAATGGACGCTAGAAGAAAGTGACTGGAGAGCAGTGCGCGCGATGGTGGAGAAGAAAGCAGCAAATGTATATAATAGTACGAAACGAACCGAAATAAATAAGCTGAGCAACCTGAAGAGGAAAAAGATCGAAGAGACTTGTCAGCAACCGGAGTGGATAGAGAATAAGACAAACCATGAAATCCCCGACTATTTGGAACGAACGCTTCTTCTTGGACCGAACTTCAACATACAAAGCAAGAGTTCTATCCCATACGTTCGACTCGTTGCCGATGTAGAAACTGCTATAAAGAGCAAACCACAAGCCGACGACATCAGAGCAGAAGTATCTACGATCATATCCAACTATGTCAACTACCAAAACCAACCACGGACGAAGGAGAATGACTGGATACACAAAGACATTGTACGAAGTAGAAAGTTTTTGCGAGAGAACCCAGACATCTATGTTATAAAAGCCGATAAAGGGAACAAGACAGTTCTAATGTCCGGCACCGAATACCACGAAAAAATGACCACAATGGTAAATGATGCGTCCACGTACAAGCAACGGAAAGACAATCCATCGAACCGAGTGCTAAAAATGTTAAACAGCATAATAGAACAGTGGTGGTTAGACCAGCACATCGACAGAGCGACGAAACACAAGCTTAAGATGTACAACTGCACCCCACCGCGAATCTATGGACTCCCCAAAATTCACAAAGAAAACTGCCCCCTCCGTCCTGTGATATCCACCATCGGTTCAGCAACCTACCACATGGCTCAGTATCTATCGGGAATTTTAAACAATTTAGTGGGAAAAACGGAGTACCACGTTCGCAACAGCTTCGAATTCGCCAAGGAGATATCCAAGATACGGGTACCGGAAGGATGTGTAATGTATTCATTAGATGTGGTATCCCTATACACTAATATACCTGTCAATAAAGTGTACGAGTACGTCGAAGAAAGATGGAATGAAGTAGCACAAACAACCACTATTCCTTGGGACAGTTTCAAACAAGCAATGAAAACTGTACTAGAAGCTTCCTTTTTTCAGTATGACGGAAAGTTCTACGACCAAATATTTGGAGTGCCCATGGGATCCCCCCTCTCTCCCGTCGTTGCTAACATTGTTATGGAAAAATTAGAGGGAGAGGCCCTCGAGGGATTGAAACAAAAGGGAATATCGCTGATAGTGTACCGACGGTATGTAGATGATTGCTTTCTTGTGGGTAAAGAAAATGAGATAGAAACTGTCATCGAAGAATTTAACGAGCAACATACTAGCATTAAATTCACGGTAGAAAAAGAAAGCAACGAATCGATTCGCTTTTTAGATCTACTATTATCCAGAAACGGGGAAAAAATCGACAAAAAATGGCTCCCGAAACAGAAAACAGGACGGTATTTGGACTACACATCGGAGAGCCCATACACCCACAAGAAGAACACCGCAATTGCACTTATGGATCGAGCACTAAAACTCACGGATGCGAACAAAAGGGAAGAGAGCATAACAGAGGCATCTAACATACTACGCGCCAACAACTATCCGGAACACATCATAAAAAGTGTGCTTAAACAGCGGGTAGACATACTCTACAACACCCTACAAACCAGGAGCGCAGACGAGCAAACAGCAAAATATATATCCATTCCATATATCCCCTGCTTGAGCGAGAAAATCGGCAAGGTATTGCGCAAGAATGACTTAAATGCAGCATACAAACCAAATGACAAAATAAAAAACACGATCTTCACGATGCTGAAAGATAAAATACCAAAAATGCAGCAAACAAATGTAGTCTACAGCATTCCATGCGGCGGATGCACCAATAAAGAGTACATCGGGCAAACTTCCCAAACCCTAGAGAAACGCATTAGCCAGCATAAAAACTCTATACGCACTAGCACATCGATAACCGGCCTAACACAACACACAAGAGAATGTGGACACCACTTTAACTTCAACGAAACGAGAATATTGGAGAGAATTAACCACGAGTCCAACAGGTTAACAGCGGAGGTTCTTCATATTAAGCTGAGAGAGCAAAGAGCGGTAAACCTTCAACGGGACGCCGCCAGCTTCGCCTGCACATACAACGGTCTTCTTAATAAGCTACGATCGACGCGCAATGGCACTGGTGAGAAAGAAGAGAGACGCCACCAGTGAGAGAAGTACATGTAGAATTAGTTTAAATTTGATTTTCCCCCAGCGGTGGCAAGACGCGCTTGGGCAAAAAGTAAGATAATTTCAAATTCAAATGTATTTTTTTAAATTTTATCGCTATTTTTATTTTGTTTTTCTTATTGTAAAGTTCTGAGGATGGCTGAAAGGAAATAAAAAAGTAGGCTGAAACGTTAACGGTAAACTGTGTTTTTAAATAGATTTTCACCGAAAAATATCAACTAAAAAACGACAACAAAGACTAATTTTATGAGAAAAATAAAATAAAAAAGTTAGAGCCAAAAAAACAGTTTTTTTAGGAATACCCTCAGTTAAATAATTAAAATAGCTGTAAAATAAAAACCTTCAGAGATACAACTCTGGAGTCTTTGGCAAAGTTGCTTGGTAAAAGTTTCTCTATAATGCTGCCGAAGACTGAAAAATTCTATCTCATCACATTCGAAAAATAATTTTCATAGCACCCAAATAATAAGAGCCACCCTAATATCATCTACATTCAAATATGGCTTAGTTAATACTGATCATTTGTCCCGAAGACACCATAGCTATAAAATATAAGGTTTAGCTACAAACATTTTTGTCTTCCTAGATAGCGGATCCGGACCACTGTGAATTGTAATCTGCTACCGATACAAATTCAAAGTGAAAAGAGACGCATTATGTATGGAGAAAAGATAATCAATCCGCATTCCTTTGCTTTTTTAGAACGAACCCTACCTTTAAATAATGTATCTCCATTCGCAATGTTATTTTTTCTAAACAAATTTATTCAATTGTACCAATGCTTCCCTCTTCGCCTCTTTGAAATTATTCACACCAACCAACATTTTTCAGAGACACCAGAAAACCCGCGCACGAGGGTGCGCATTGTGTGAAAAAAATTGATTGTTTTTCATCCACATCTTTTATCAATTTTCCACCAGCCGGGATGGCAAGAATTTGACGAGTTTTGGCACAACGATCGAATTTCAATCATATTTTTAAGAATTATATACTGACATTTTGTTGAAGTTCAAGCTTGTTTGTAATTCGTTGTTAAAATCGAATTATTGCTGTGTGCTACAACGCATTAAAGAATGCAGGAATTTCGCATCAGCGAACTTTTTTCTCTACTATCAGGTTAAGGCATTCTGAGGCTCCGGGTCTAACAATCGGTGAGGTCCTGATTTATTATGCATGCTGAAATACTGTACAATTATTGTACGAACAATCGTATTCGAATTAACCCTCCTACAAAAAATCGTGATGAACAAATGTTTACACGAACAAGAGCAATTTCTAGGTCGAAATAAGGTTCAGTTCTCGTTTTCGACTTCAATCTCGGCTAATTCACTTCACCAAAGATAATTAAAACTTTAAAATAATCCACTCCACGTGTCACCGCAATGTAAGCAAAAGTCCCTCGCAGCGCTGAATTGGAACCAATCTGGTGCAGTGAATGTCAAAAAGGGTGCGATTTCCTACTGTTTAATAGAGAATATCATTATTATACAACCCAGTCCCCCTTGTTTGTCCACTTGCAAATGATGTTGGCTAATCCAATCAACCAGCCTCTTGATGGCGAGACGACAAGCGACGACAGCGGTTCATCCAACGACCGGATGCTACAGGAAGCCGTAGAAACCGACTACTGCCGTGTCGTGTCAGCCTGGTAGGGAATAGCTCCGGAAACACCAGACCTCTACAGTCTCTGCTCGCAATTAATACTCTTTTGATCGAATCTATTTGAGAGGCGGAAACGCATTCATTAAGCTATTTAGATGGAAATCATTGAAATTCTGACAGTGTCACTGGCAGGCCTGATGACGCTTGTGAATAGTAATTGACAAAACAAATTTGAATTTGATATAAGGCAAATATTTGTCGAAAGCCGATTGGATTGATAATGATAATATGCATCAGCTTAATTCCAAAGAACTATGCAACGGAGGAATCAGATAGTTATTGTTTCTGTAACAAGCTTCAAACGGAATCATTTTGGCAAACAAGTAAAATTGGTTTTCGCTTATTTTTCGAGTTCTTTTTTCGACTAAAAAAATTATATTTCGAAGGACATTTCTATACCGTTCGTGACATAGGGATATATACAATGATCCAAAAACTGACACGCAGTTATCATAGACAAGGTGATACGATTCTAATATTGAGGGACAAGCCAAATTCTTGCAATCGTTTTCGCTTTTCTCATTTATAAATGTAAAATACATTTTATCTCAAATTCACTAAAACTGTGTTTTACTTTGCGTGCGAGTTTTCAACACCTGTTTTCCATCGAAAGCAGAGGTTGGGTAAACATCCGAATAAATAAATTGGAGTACAAAGGCCATGCTGGAAAGTAAATTCATATCCTTTTTCTTCTACCAGCAAGGATGGATAGATCTTTTCCAGCCAGATAATCAGCAAACGAATCATATAAAATTTTATTGTTTATTGTTTGCTTTCAGTTTGCCCTATTCTGTTCACCCCGATAGGATCGGAGAAACCCAACCGTCTTCCTTCATGGACTAATCCCGGAAAGTGCGTCAGCGTGATAAAAAAAATATCCGCAATATATGCACCGGAAGGGAGGGTATGAAACAAATGTTGCTTCCTTTGTGTGTTAAGATGTGAAGGCGGGATATCGAACCCCCTCAGAAGGCCCCACACGATGGGTGGTCTGGTATGTTATAGATGTTCAGTGATGCATGGCCATTGAGGAGGCATTAGTCATCTTTGTCTCATTCTATACTCTTACAATTTGTTTTTATTAGATGTGTCTCGAATGAATTGTACAATTTCAGGATCTCCAGCATTGACGCCTGCTGTGTGTTCTGCAAACAAGCCGGCAAGTTTGGGGCATTGCATATAGGACATCTTCTATTAAACACCCGGTCTGTCTTTCAGAACCTACATACACGTTACTTAATTTAGAAGCTCCGTACACTGTCACTACATAAAGCTTGCTTTTGTGAGACTTTTCGTGCTATCTCTAAAACGGCCTTTGAGCAAAACAAGAGCATTGATCGACACTTAAAGCTTGGGTGGGTTACATATCTAACGGCGTGCGCATAGGCCGTCCCAAAATAAATTGATGTTCGAAAAGTTATGGTGCTCAACCCTAGAATAAACAATACACTGAGAGAATATACAGTGGTGGATACAGAATTAGCACACTCATATCCCCAACACTTATAGAACGGAAAACGTAATAAAATCAAATAGATCATTAACTAATTCATTCAAGACATATAGTGAACTGATAGTGGGTACATTAAAATGAATCGTATGGCATGATATTGGACGAAATTTGTAATTATATGATCAAATATAATAAGGAAGTTAAATGAGCCCTGGACACGGAATTAGCACATATTTAAAAATTGCTATTAATTTTAATCTAAATCAAGTTCAATGATTCATTGCTGTTTAGTATTTATTCGGTAAACATTTTTGCTTGAAAACAGTCTCTAGACAACGGGAATGCTTTCAATCAGCTTACAATATCCCTTTTTTAGAATTAACAGCTCTCTAACTTCAAAACATGATCATTCAGATTCTTTGAGATCCAGAGATCATTCAGATTCTTGGATTTTTTCGCTTTGTCGTGTTCGTCGTCGTTCCACAGATTTTCTATTAGATTAAGGTCTGGGCGGTGCGCAGGTCATGAATGAACATTAACCATCTGATCAAAACGGCACTGTTTAACGAACCGAGATGTATGCTTGGCGTCAGTATCATGTATAAATGTTTACCACATATACCGGTAGATGGCTCCATATGATAATATGATATTTTCTGATGCTGATCCATTCTGCCATCAATGTTCACGATTGGCCCCATACCATTCCATGTAAAAGCACGCACAATACAACCGCCATCCGCCACCGTGTTGTACTGCTTTTATGGTACCTACACGGTGTTTTTTTAACCACTTTATGCAAAAAAATTCAGCATCTCTGAAACTTCAGGATATGAAAGAATGGGCTTTTCCCTTTCATTTGAAACCAGCATCAAAATAATCCGTCGGGGGATATAGAGCAACTTTTTTTTAAGTTTTTTTTCGTGAAAACAGAGATTTTACAGTGGTACTAGTTCATATTTCTGCCCGTAGATGGTGCATTAGACATTCGAACAACACTAAAAGTGAGAATCTGATAGATAATTTAATTGTCTACAACTTTGTTAACAACTAAAACCGATTTGAAATTATCCGGAAAAGTTGTTTAATATTTTAACGAAGTCTAAGTTAGTTTCACAGGAGACCTAGTGGTTTGTAAGTCAATTAACACGCACTTTTTTATTCGCCAATTAGTTGTATTTAGTTTAACGGTGCATTCAGCGGAATTTGAGAGCTTGGAAAGTCTCATCTTTTAGCTGAAAATTATCATCTTTTAGCTGAAAAATATAATGGACCACCTAAAATAGTGCACCATCAATATCTTTGGGATGAACATAAGTGTTGACCAAACTAGTATGATATTAACACAGAGAACAGACGTCCATCTTCAGCATTCAACTTGTGTAAAATCTCTAACGGATATCCAAACCAGGTGCGCTACTGTCATCGTGTTTTTTGTGGCTGAATTTGACAGAATTGACAGCGGTTATTCCTCTACCCAGTCAAACTAGTCCGGAACCGGTTCGGACTTCCAGCATGAATTCCAGCTCAAATGCATCAACCGATAGAGTCGGAATCGGTTGTTTTTTTTGAGCAAGATTCCATGCTGAATCCATTCAGGTATACGAACCGGTTCCGGAATGGATTTGACGGATAGTTGGGATAGGTTGGTGTGGTGGCGCTAGTGTTTATCGTATATTAATTCAAATGTTTACACACGTTTTTTAAATATTTTTGTTCGATCATGGATGTCTGTTCTCTGTGATATTAATGTTCCTTTCCAAGATGGTTAGTTGTTTCTTCCGGAGAAACAGTTTTTTTAATGATGTATGCCATCTTTTTCATTTTTTCGATTGTTTTCGGGGATGACTTATAACTATTTTTGCATGAACCTCCTACTCTGTTAGCATCTTCGTATAAAATTCACTTGTCATGAACTTCAACCTTTATATTTGAACAAACTCAATGAACATTAACACCATTGCAATATTTCGTGGATTTCATTGCAACGCTTGGCTATACGTTTTCAAAATTAACTCAAGGTGACAAAAAGTGAACAAAAAACTTTGAGTTTTTGGATCAAGATAATTTTTTTGGATATATTCGAGGATTTCTTTGTATATAAGGTTTTTCTTGTACTTAAGTCATATTTTGTTTTCAAAAGTAATACATTTCGCATAATATAGGATCAATTTAGTAACGATTTCTCGCATAATTGATAGGAAATGGCCGTAAAACCCAACTGCCACAATAGAACTTGCAGAGAAGATTTGAATAAATCGTTTCACGCCAACCACTAGTTTGGACAGTCACTGCTGTGGTTTGAGTTCAATTAGTAACGATGTGTCCCAACATTTCGTCTTGAACGGAATTATAATAGCTGACTTAAACGATCATAACCTAAATAATACGACGTATGGTCCTTTCTAAAACATAAATGTAAGCAAACCCTTGAAACCAAGCAATACCAAATACAAATAGTTTTCTGTCTCTGAAATTTAGGATGCTTAATATCCCAATTTTCAGTAGGTCAATTAGAATTGTCAACGAAGAAGTTGTAATGAATCCCATCAAATATTTTCATGCCACTAAACCCAATTAATTTTTTGGTATTGAAATAAGTGCGAGAAAATTTATTTCCAAACCACTAGGGCTCGTGTGAAACTATCTTAGATATAACTTCGTTAAAATCTTAAACAACTTTTCCGGGTGATTTCAGATCAATTTTTAGTTGTCAACCAACTTGTAGACAATTAAATTTTCTATCAAAATCTCACTTTTAGTGTTGTTCGAATGTCTAAAGCACCATCTAGGGACAGAAATATGAACTAGTTCCAGTGGAAAACCTATATTTTTACGAGAAATTTAAAAAAAATGCTCTGTTAAGTTTAATTTCTAGCAAAGAGGAATTATAATCATCAGTATAGGTCACGGTGTATTTATTAGAACAATTTTATGTAAAAAAAATTCAGCATCTCTGAAACTTCGTAATATTCCTGTTTCATTTGATACTAAGATCAAAATAATCCATCGGGGGGATGGATTATTTTGATCTTAGTATCAAATGAAACAGGAATATTACGAAGTTTCAGAGATGCTGATTTTTTTAACATAAAGTTGTTCTAATAAATACACCGTGACCTATACTGAGGATTATAATGCCTCTTTGCTAGAAATTAAACGTAACATTTACCGTCAGACCCAAATCGATTAAATTTCGACTCATCGCCCCAAAAAACATTTCTCCATAAACTTGCAGACCTATTTCCATTCAACTTAGCAAAACTTTTTCTAGCTGTTGAATTGTTTTTAGAAATAAGTGGTTTATGTTGTGCAGTAAGGGTGATCAAATGCTCTTTAGACTCATATTCGTATGGTTTTGCTGCTCACTGACATACCATGATCTCGTTCAATGATGTTTTTGATTTCAGTCGACGAAAGTGATAAATTTTTTGGTTCCGTGGTGATAAGATGATCTGCAGTAAAGGGCGAACACGAAATTATTGCGACACATTCAACAGGGCATAACTTTTTTACCATTGGGTAAAAATCAACCAAACTTTGCACACTTTCTCATTGATGTGTATTGTTTACATGCTGTCAAACTCGAAGTCGTGTTTTTCGATTCAACGAAAATGGAGGTGAACCAACGCGAGTCCAGAGAACAAATTCTTTCCAAACACCTGGAATTTCCTAACCTGTCGCACCGGCAGTTGGGAAAAATGTTGAACATTCACTATTCAACCCTCTCCAGAGTATTGAAGCGGTTCCAGGAGCGGTTGACGTTGGACCACGGCAAAGGAGCTGGAAGAAAACCGGGACCGGAGAACAAAAAGACGGAGGGAAAGGTGAAGCGGATGATTAAAGCAAATCCCAACGTCTCAAGCCGTGATTAGGCTAAAAAGATCGGCATGTCGCAGAGCTACGTCCAGAATGCAAAGAAGAGAGCTGGACTACATACATACAAGGTACAGAACTTCCCAAACCGCGATGAGCGGCAACAATCGACAGCTAAAACTCGGGCGCGGAAGCTCTACGAGAAGATGCTGACAAATTATGGCTGCTGTGTGATGGACGACGAAACGTATATAAAAGCCGATTTTAAGCAAATTCCGGGGTTGGAGTTTTTCACCGGCAAGAGCAAGTTCTATGTGGACGACAAATTTAAGAAGAAGAAAATGTTGAAGTACGCCTCCAAATATCTCATTTGGCAGGCCATCTGCTCTTGCGGACTGAGGAGTGAGCCTTTCGTGACAAAGGGTACAGTAAATGGCGAGATCTACAAATCTGAGTGCCTCGAGAAGCGTTTTTGCCGTTTTTTGCAGCAGCACGACGAAGCTCCGCTATTTTGGCCAGATTTGGCATCATGCCACTATTCTACAAGTGTCTTGAAGTGGTCCATTTTGTTCCAAAGGACATGAATCCGCCAAACTGTCCGGAGCTGCGCCCGGTGGAGCAGTACTGGGCAATGATGAAGCGGGAACTTCGGAAGAGCAAGAAGACAGTCAAAGACGAGAAGGACATGTTAAGAAAATGGAAAAAAAAACTGAGAAACTGGTACCGGATGACACTGTAAAGACTTTGATGGAGGGCATCAAGCGAAAATGCGTTCAATTTTACACTCAAGGCTCCATCGATTAACTTTTCTTTTGATTTTTGAAGTAAATATGTGTACAAAACTACCCTAAAATTTTGGTTTGATTTTAAACATTATAAGAAAATTGGCATGACATTTTCGGTGTCGCAATAATTTCGTGTTCACCCCCTTAAATGTCTTTTATTATGGAGGGGGATTATATTCCTTCCTGGAACGTGCGACATATTCTGAGATTTATTTTACGCTATTTTCGTTGCTTTTCACATGGAAAATTAATGTGCTGGGCTCGTTGGTGCATAACGCGCCTCAACCCACTCGTAAAAGACATTATTCGGATAATGTTCAGAAATATAGTAATTTAAAGCTTACTTTATGTGAATACACAAGGTTTGTTTTGTATTTTTTGTTTATTGGGGAAATGGACACAAAATACTTCAAATGTGCTAATTCTGTGTTCACACCTTTTCAACCACAAAACACGCGTTTCCTTAGAATGACAGCTACAACCGGAATATAGCAGCACTTATTAATTCAACTCAAAGAAGGATAGGTAGAATGCAAACATACAAGGTGTTTGAAACGTTGAAGTAACTATAAGCCGCTCCACAAGCGCTGAAATTGGAAATATATGTAAATGTGCTAATTCTCCGTCCATCGCTGTATTCGTAAATCATCAGGAATTAGTTTCGTGCAGACAATTTTCATAAAATACAAGCATTTTTCGTACATATGATGAATCGTTCGTAGTTTTTCGTACATATGATGAATCGTTTGTAGTTCTATTGAAACACTTTTATTTCAATTACGAGTCTTTCGTAAAAACCACGAAACGACATTCATTGGCTTACTACGAATCGGTTTGATTAGGTGAATGAATTTTTAGTTGAAATATACAAAAGTTTTTCTAATATTCACGACCACCTTTCGTATAATGAACAATGAAAATAAAACTGTTATTCAATGCGATTCGGAGTACAGGAAAAAAAACCATACTCACTTCTCTGATGATCGATTAGAAGTCTCAGAAGATTTATTCGTAACCGATCTTAAAGGTTAGATGCGTCACATCAATCAAAATGTACAAAGTAGGTGGGGCGCTTTTACTGCACGATTGTAAAGGTGGACACATCAGTTGCTACCATTTAAAAAGTTTATATACAATTCAAAATCTGCATTTAATTTAAAAAATAAACAATTAAATTAATAAATTGAAAGAAATCTTTTCAAATTTCACATAATTCAATATCAAATCTATCGAAGGTAAAATTATATTTACTCCTAATATAAGTAATCAGGATTTGTATTTCGTTAACAGACACACCGAAGACGCGTTGCTCTCCCTATTTCCGGCCTTCGCCCGAACCTAAGAGATCCCCTGAAAGGCTTTTCATCTGTGCTGTAGCTTGTTGTCTATCTCCGGAATCATTTCGAGCTCTGGGCTTGATTAGCATGTTAGGCCTTGGCTGTAGTTCTTCGTGATTCCAGCTCCTAAGCTGTTCACTGTGCGCCATTGTTCTTGCGCTTCCAATACTTATCTGAATCGTGTTAACATAGAATTTCTTTAAGAATATTACCTTGACCTATTTGTTAAATTGATGAACGTTATGGTTGTTTTTATTTAACGTACACACTTGGAAAAAATGAAAATTACATTTGAAGTAAACAACATTACGACGTATTTTACTGTCTAATAATGGAATTTTACATGTTTTGACATGTGAAATAAAATATTGTGTCTCTTTTGGTGTAGAACTCGGTTGCATGGAGATGGAAAAATTCTATTCTATTCTATTCTATTCTATTCTATTCTATTCTATTCTATTCTATTCTAACCCTTACACAGCCAGTATTGAAAAGCATCCTGGAAAACACTGCAGCTATTCTTTAGTGTTTTTCTTGTCAACATTAATATTTGAAGCATATTGTGTGTAATATATCGCAAATATTAAAACGGCCAGGCCTACTGTGCAGAGTTTGGTTTAAAGATGTTTCAAAATTATACGGCAATTAAATTATTCATTTAATGAATAATCTAACTAACTAATCATTTTGAATCTTGAAGGAGGAAAAAACGAGGACAACCGTACTGACCGTTTCAGTGTAAAAGGGATATGATATGTCGTTGGGAGTGACTAGGCTAAGAAGGGTAATGTCACTCCTTTGGTCCTTTGGGATGCGACAGAGGTATTTACACCGTGCCTCGGCTAATGAGCCTAGGTTATAGCGCCTTTACTCGCTCTTATGGACGACTGCACCCAGTAAGGCAATAAACTTCATACGTTCTATAATACCTTACTGGGACCGCGCCTACAGTCAACAATTGAGAATCACTCAGATTAATAGTAATACAACACCCTGATGTGGCATACAATAAAAAGAGTCTGCCACAGTAGATCAAAACACTGGTCGCAGTGGAATATGTACCCAACAGGAGAAAAAAAAACCATATCTGCTGTCAAAATGTATGGACTGACGTAAGTTATGGTTAAAGGGACTCGCCGTTGGGTATAAAAAATAGCATCAGAATACTAGGTGCAAGATATAAAATGCAAACAGAAAAATACTCCCGTGTAAAACAGACGTCTTAGGCTTGTTCAAGATGGCTTCATCTGCTATTCTTGGTATCCTTCCAGATGACAATGGCCATGTTTAAAATTCAAGAAAACAGCCTCTTCGTTGTAACCCTTGTTGGAGGGTATAGGCGAGAGTTTCATCAGGAGCAACTTCCACAATTCTTCCGAATGATCACAAAACATCAAATACTACAAATACCGTCTTGAACGTGGAATAAAGTTAGCCTCATAATCCACTTGGTGCATTACGTTTTTCACAAAAAATGACGCGTGAAAAGTTAAACGTCTGCACTCAACCATTGCTTACTTTGATCCGCAGTTGCATGGAGATGGAAAAATGTGAACAAAGCACATTTTTACATGTTCTTGAATGTAAATCCATGTGAATTGTGACGCTCCTTTTATGTGCATCTTACGAGATGTAAATATTTTTAAGTGTGTACACACTTAAAAATATGAATTTTATCATTGACGTAATTACCAACATTTAACACAATTTAAAAAACCGTAATTCACGAAATTCCGTTTAATTTTACATGAAATAAATACTTTACATGCGCAATGACTTTAAATTACACTTACTGCCATCTGAACAATCGTCATATGTGGAGTAAAATTACAGGATTTACGAAATTCAATGTCACGTAAAATTAAAATCAAACGTAAAATTAAGTCATTTTTGATGCTCGTATACATACATTTTCACGATTTTTTAGGTGTGCATCTAACGCGTGTTCATTAAAAAAATGATTTTTTTTCTTTTATGTAGTTACAAAACAAAACAAAATTTCCACGATTTCATTATTTTTTATAAAAAACATAATATTTATTCTTCAAAACAACGTCAATAATTATTGGAGAAGGGTTCTTGGTCAGCCGTACGATGCAACTTAGTCGCGACGGTCTCACAAGAGCGCTGGACGGCACTGACGTTCATCTTCCGGGTACAATTCCGGACCCTGGTGGTCAATTGCTTCGTATCCTTGGCCCGCCAATTATTTTTGGTATATATGGTACTTGCGAATTGTTTTTATAAGACTTTTTTGGATTTACCAAGTTCAAAATAGTCTTTGGCTTATTGCAAAATATTTTGTCATTGGGGAATTGTCCGTGACTCGTCACTATGCTATTCCTATAGTCCACTAAAAACAAATTAATTTGATCCTCCAGTTTCCACCTGCCAATTACTGGACGAATTACAAGGAGGGCTCTTTAGAACCTTAATTCCCTGTTTTTCAAGAAAGGTTGTCGCGGTTCGCTCTTGGTGCGATAAATTAGCAGTGGGAATATTCTAGGATAATTCAAAGTACCGAATGAATTTTCACACAGTCACATAGTCTCAGAGTACGCCTGTCTTACCATCGTTGCAGATAGGTGACGTTAATGAGATGTGACGGTAGAGATGTGAAGCGTGCATTCGTTCGTCGATCATTTGATCAGGGTTGTAATGAAGGTAGAGTTAAAAGGGGAGGGGGAGATAGGTGTTTTGCTTGTATAAAATCATAAGTTATTTTCCACTTTTAAATAAAGCTATATATATGCTATCCTCTACAATTTCACGATAGCTCTTTTCAAAATTCTGGTCTACATAAAGTGGGCTAAATTTATTGTTAACGGTTGGTTGGTAACAGTGTCGACGCTGAAACACTTGAAACCAGTAGCGAATCTAGGAGGAGAGTTCGCAGGGTCTGACCCCCGCCAAAATATTCATCTTGTTAGGAAATTTTAAATTAGTTTCAATTTTGAAATAATTTCAAACTCAAAATCATTTCAAACTAAATTTTTCACTGGTTTTTATTAAATGCGGATATTACCTATTACGTAATGTGTTCATTTTGAAATTCAAGTTTATTCTAGATGCACTAGAAAATTGGGGGGAGGCTTGATGGGAGGGGACTTGATAGTGGAAGGGGGGTTTTGGAGATCCCCTAGATACGCCCCTGTCAAAATATAGAAAAATCATTCGTTATCGAGCACTCAGTCGAGATAGAAGTCTTTTGTCATCGGTCCGTACACTCTATAGCGACAAATAGTGTTAATCCGCGTTCAAGGTTATTTACACACTCTGCGCCTAGTTGAGGTTTCAGTATTTTTTCCCTTCTTTTGTGTTTCTGTTTCTGAGTACCGTTAGCCGGTCAGTGAAGTGAAACAGTGTTCTTCTAGTAAGCCGTCTGGATACCGTTACATACACAAGCTAAGTATTAGTTTTCGTTTCCCCTTCTTGGTTGTCTTAATAACGTGCACTGGGCAATAGGCCCGTGCAAAAATGACTTCCCCTGACGGCGGTTCATCTCAAGGTGAGATGGACGTCGAAATAAAATCGGCTCCCCGGCTCAAGGTATATCCGAGCTCGGCCACCGGGCCATTTGTGATCTTCTTTCGGACCAAAGAAAAAAAGTGTTTGAATCTGTTGCAGATTTCTCGAGTTCTGACGGATCGGTATTCGGCCGTGACAGAAATATCGAAAATTCGGCCTGATAAGCTTCGGGTGGTGGTTAACAGTTCAACTCAGGCAAACGATATTGCTGGATACGAGCCCTTTACGAGGGAGTACAGGGTGTATATTCCAGCTAGCAGGGTTGAAGTCAGTGGGGTCGTTTCCGATTCGAGTCTGAATTGCGAGGACCTGCTAAAATATGGGACTGGCTGTTTCAAAGACCCCATGCTTAAGCCAGTGAAGATACTGGAATGCAAACGTTTGCATTCAGCATCAGTCGCAGCTGACGGGAAGAAAACATACGTCAACTCAGACTCTTATCGGGTGACCTTCGCCGGCTCTGCCCTGCCTAATTACCTCCTTTTTGACAAGGTTCGTCTACCTGTTCGCCTCTTTGTGCCGCGGGTCATGAACTGTACTAATTGCAAACAATTGGGACACACAGCCTCCCATTGTAGCAATAAAGCCCGCTGTGGGAAATGCGGTGGGAATCATGCGGATGATTCCTGTGGTAGAGATGTCGAAAAGTGCCTCTACTGTGGGGGAAACCCACATGATCTCCCTTCATGTCCCGCGTACAAACAGCGCGAGGAAAATCTTAAGCGTTCCCTTCAGGGACGCTCTAAGCGATCTTTTGCAGAAATGCTTAAGATAGCTACGCCACCTGTCTCTACGAACATCTTTACCAACTTGTCTACTGACGAAGGCGACTGTGATGAACCCCAGGAGGGAACATCTTCTGCTGTGCCTAGAAGTAGTAGAAAAAGAAAGAACATTTCCTCTTCCAAGCTTCGTCGTAAAGGCCAGAAGGTGTCTCTTCATGGTCCCCCTAAAATAACTACTCAAGGAAGTACTGGTGCAAAACCGAAGCAAGTCGCTCCCGGTCTCAGTAACCTGAGCTCAGAAAAGGAGTTCCCAGCACTTCCAGGAACATCAAAAACCCCAAGTGTTCCCATATCTCAGCCAGAGAAAGAAAACAGTGCTGGCTTAATAAATTTCTCTGACATTGTGGACCGTATTCTTACAGCGTTAAACATTTCTGACCCCCTTAAAAGTATCTTGATAAGCTTTCTCCCCGCAGTAAAAACATTCTTGATGCAGTTCACTGCGAAATGGCCCCTCCTTTCAGCGATTGTATCCTTCGATGGCTAATTCATCGAACGAGGTCAAGGATTTAATCACTGTTCTACAGTGGAATTGCAGAAGCATTATCCCGAAAATCGATTCGTTTAAAATCTTTCTAAATAATTTGAAATGCGATGCATTTGCCCTATGCGAGACATGGCTCACTTCAGAAATAACCCTACACTTCCACGATTTTAATATTATTCGCTTGGATCGAGAAGACTCTTACGGAGGAGTACTTTTGGGGATCAAAAAGTGCTATTCTTTCAATCGGATCGACCTCCCCTCGACACCAGGCATTGAAGTTGTCGCTTGCCAAACCAGAATTAAAGGCAAAGAACTTTGCATTGCTTCCACCTACATCCCCCCTAGAGCCTCAGTTAGCCACCGACGGCTTTGCGATATTGCGGAACTCCTCCCCGCACCGAGGCTAGTTTTAGGTGACTTTAACTCCCACGGCACGGCATGGGGTTGCCTTCATGACGATAATCGATCTACCCTACTCCATGAGCTTTGCGACAACTTCAATATGACTATTTTGAATACGGGTGAAATGACACGGATTCCTGTCCCTCCAGCGCGACCGAGCGCCTTAGATCTGTCCCTCTGCTCGACATCGCTGCGGTTAGATTGCATGTGGAAGGTAGTCTCTGATCCCCACGGCAGCGACCATCTGCCAATCGTAATTAATATTGCTAACGGTTCAGGGCCACCGAATACAATCAATGTTTCGTATGACCTCACACGAAATATTGATTGGAAGAGCTACGCGTCCGCGATATCCGAAAAAGTAGAATCGACACAAGAGCTTCCTCCGGAGGAAGAGTACGGGTTCCTGGCTGGCTTGATTCTCGATACCGCGATTCAAGCTCAGACTAAACGCGTACCAGACGCGAATTCACGCGGGCGTCCTCCCAATCCATGGTGGGACAAAGAGTGCTCAGACGTGTACGCGGAGAAGGCCGCTGCGTATAAGACCTTCCGGGACGACGGGCTGCCAGCTAGCTACCGACAGTACGCGATGGCGGAAACGCGCATGAAGAGTTTGATAAAAGCCAAAAAACGTAGCTACTGGCGCCGGTTCGTCGACGGACTAACGAGAGAAACATCGATGAGCACTCTTTGGAGTACGGCCCGGCGCTTACGAAACCGAAACAGTACTAATGAGAGCGTGGAATATTCAAACCGTTGGATATTCGATTTTGCCAAGAAGGTTTGTCCGGATTCCGCCCCGGCACAGAAGATCTACCGCGCCGCGTCCCCTCACAATAACGCGAACGAAACACCGTTTTCGATGGTGGAGTTCTCACTTGCTCTCTTATCATGTAACAATAAAGCCCCAGGGCCAGACAGAATCAAATTTAACTTGTTAAAGAATCTGCCAGACTCTGCCAAGAGACGCTTGTTGAATTTATTTAATAAGTTTCTTGAGGGTAATATTGTCCCTCATGACTGGAGGCAAGTGAAGGTAATTGCCATTCAAAAACCAGGAAAACCAGCCTCCGACCACAACTCGTATCGACCGATTGCGATGCTGTCCTGTATCCGAAAGTTGTTCGAGAAAATGATCTTGTTTCGCCTCGATAATTGGGTTGAAGCAAATGGCTTACTGTCAGATACACAATTTGGTTTCCGCAAAGGCAAAGGGACGAACGATTGTCTTGCGTTGCTCTCAACAGAAATTCAAATGGCTTATGCTAGCAAAGAGCAGATGGCATCAGTTTTCCTAGATATAAAGGGGGCTTTTGACTCAGTTTCTATCAAAATTCTTTCTGAGAAGCTGCACCAGCATGGTCTTTCACCGACTCTAAACAACTTTTTGCTAAACTTGCTGTCTGAAAAACATATGCATTTTTCGCATGGTGATTTATCGACATCACGAATTAGCTACATGGGTCTTCCCCAGGGCTCATGTCTAAGCCCTTGGACAATTTGTCTGCTTGGGCCCTCCAGCTAGGTATCGAGTTCTCCACGGAGAAAACTGAGCTAGTCGTATTTTCAAGGAAGCGTGAACCAGCGCAACTACAGCTTCAATTAATGGGTCAAACTATTGCTCAGGTTTCAACTTTCAAATATCTCGGGGTCTGGTTCGACTCTAAAGGAACCTGGGGATGTCACATTAGGTATCTGAAACAGAAGTGCCAGCAAAGGATCAACTTTCTCCGTACAATAACCGGAACATGGTGGGGTGCCCACCCAGGAGACCTGATCAGGCTGTACCAAACAACAATATTGTCGGTGATGGAGTACGGGAGTTTCTGTTTCCGCTCCGCTGCGAACATACATTTCATCAAACTAGAGCGAATCCAATATTGTTGTTTGCGTATTGCTTTGGGTTGTATGCACTCGACACATACGATGAGTTTAGAAGTGCTGGCGGGCGTCCTTCCGCTGAAAAATCGATTTTGGGAACTCTCCTATCGATTGCTCATCCGATGCGATATCTTGAACCCGTTAGTAATTGCAAATTTCGAAAGGCTTATCGAGCTCAATTCTCAAACCCGATTTATGTCCTTGTACTTCGATTACATGGCACAAAATATCAATCCTTCTTCATACTATCCCAACCGTGTCAATCTCTTTCATGCTTCTGATTCAACTGTTTTCTTTGACACATCCATGAAAGACGAGATTCGTGGAATCCCGGATCACATACGCCCGCAAGTGATCTCAAGCATCTTTCATAGTAAATTTCGAGAAGTCGACTGCAACAAGATGTTTTACACCGACGGGTCAAGCCTCGACGGCTCCACTGGCTTCGGTATATTCAATCAAAACCTCACCGCCTCATTCAAACTCAATGATCCTGCTTCAGTTTACGTCGCAGAACTTGCTGCTATTCAGTATACCCTTGGGATCATTGATACTTTGCCCACCGATCATTACTTTATTGTCTCGGATAGCCTCAGCTCAATCGAGGCTCTCCGTTCAATGAAACCTAGAAAGCACATTCCATATTTTCTGGGGAAAATCTGGGAGCGCCTGCGTGCTTTGTCTGCAAGATCGTACAAGATTACCTTAGTTTGGGTTCCCTCGCATTGCTCCATTCCAGGTAATGAAGAAGCGGACTCTTTAGCTAAGGCGGGCGCTTTGCAAGGTGACATATATGAAAGACCAATTAGCTTCAGCGAATTTTTCAGTATTACTCATCAGAGAACCCTCGAAAGTTGGCAAACATCATGGAGCAATGGTGAACTGGGAAGGTGGCTACATTCGATAATCCCTAAGGTATCGACGAAACCTTGGTTCAGAGGGATGGATGTGGGTCGGGATTTCATTCGCGTGATGTCTCGGCTCATGTCCAATCACTACACGCTGGACGCACATCTCCGGCGTATTGGGCTCGTGGATAGCGGTATCTGCGCTTGTGGCAACGGTTATCACGAAATCGAACATGTTGTCTGGGCATGTGCCGAGTACTGTTCTGCCAGATCTCAACTATTCGATTCCCTTCGGGCCCGAGGAAGATCACCCAATGTCCCGGTTCGAGATGTACTAGCAAGCCGCGATATTCTCTACATGTCCCTTATATCCACGTTCCTCAAAACCATCAATATCCAAATTTAAATGCCCCTATCTTTTCTTTTATCATTCCCAGCCCTCTTCCGCCTACCGTACCCCAACGATGGTTTGATACGACTCCAAGACGAGACAAAACATCTGTCGAATGAACCAACAACACGAGATCTACAGTACAACATCACACGCGCAGCGCGGTGTGTTCCCGATCCGTATCTGAGCCGTACTACGAAATCGTCTGGAGGAACCCCTGCCGGCTCGAGGAAAACCGCCCGGCGTCCCAATACTTGATACATCCGTTCGAATCTGTAATCCTGGCCGTTGATTCCTGATGCCGGAAACTGAAGTTTATATCCCCCCCCCCCGTTCAGTCTTGTCCACCCTCTCTACCATGTCTCTGATACACAGATGTATGTCTTCACCCCCTTCTCCCCTTGAATATCTTCCCAAAACTTATGTGCCCCCCTATCTTCTAGTGTTAGTTGATCAATCCATTCGAATCTGTAATCCTGGCCGTTAATTCCTGATGCCGGAAACTGAAAGTTTATATCTCACCCCCCCCCCCCCCCTCTTCAGCCTTGTCCACCCACCCTCCCATGTCTCTGATACACAGATGTATGACTTCACCCCCTTCTCCCCTTGAATATCTTCCCAAAATTTATGTGCCCCCCTATCTTCTAGTTTTAGTTGAACAATATTTAATCTCGTTAAGAAATGCGCAACAGTACCACTACTTTAAAATAGTCCTAATTAATTCCCCTTAATCTTGAACCACTCTTTCTAGTTATCTCTAGTTAATAAGCTTGTAAAATGTTCCGCTTAGTTAATAATTATTTTTTCTACAATCTCCCTTCTAAAAATCATAAAGTGAATTACTATACAAAGAACACACAAATGACCCGTCCCCCAAATCTTACGAATATTATATTATACCCTCTTTTATATGTATAAGTTAGCTGTAGTTTTTTTTTTAGTTTTATTATATAAAACAAAATAATATTGAAATGTGTATCCCCCTAGTTTTAAGAAATTCAAAATGTAAAACAATGAAAAAATGGCACCTTTAAGCTAACGCATACGTGCCTTATCAAATAAACAAATTGAAAAAAAAAATATAGAAAACCTATAAAGGTAAAAAAATGGCCGGGATTAAGTTGACGAGTGATTGTACAGTAATGTTTCGATTATATCACTATGCGTTTATATCAATACTCGTTTATATCACCCTCGAATATATCACGGTTTTATCTCGATTATATCACGCTTTTTGAAAAACAGATAAGGCACACTACGTTTTGATCCAATTAAGCCACATGTTGTGTCCTGGCACTTTTAGGGGTTTTTTACAATTGATTTGCTTATTTACATATAGGGTAATGAGCCTATTATTAGGTTTCGGACTATTTCGTTAAGGGTTTACATATGATGAGGTCGGTCAAAAAGTCGAACTTTTTTATTTTTTTATCTTAAAGTATAGATTCTTAAGAAAGTATCTGAAATTTTTATAGAGGTATAAGTAGTAGAAGCAAAGTTATAGAGCTGTTTATCTTGTTCCTTTAAGTGAAGACAGGGCGTGGCGCGAAACTTTAAACGTGAATAATCTCGAAATCATGTTTTACCAAGACGTTGTTGCAATGACTAGGATTGCCGAAATATTCTTCGACCGATTTCAATTTTAGTTTTTAATTCATCGTAACTTATTTGCCGTGCCCTTAAGCGACCGTCTGGAGGGACCGTTTGGTGTAACAGGTAAACAAATCGACTTCTTTTTTAAATTGTTAGTTATCCGCAAGAAAATCTAACAAAATAATGAGAAAAACAAATTACGCAAGATATGGTAGGTATGCTTAGATAAGAATTTTCTCTTGAATCGATGTGAATACTTTTCTTTTGAAAGGACAACATCAACAATTGGTGATGGGACTATTTCTATGGAAGTTGAAACAACGAGAACTGAATCGTAATCTCTTCCAATACACTGATTTTAATAGTCAAGTTATTTGTCCAAAACCTTAATGTGGCAGATTCCTTTAAGTTTAGTTTTGGGTGGTTCAACTGTTTTAAGAAACGGTATGTGCTACGTAAGGTGAAGCTGTGTGGGGAAAAATTATCAACTGATGTCATACCGTTTTACCCAATGCATTGAACAAAGATGGCAGACGCTGCCAACGGCTTCAAATGGGTAGTGCGATTATAAAAGCATGGCAAAAATAGGCCCATTACCCTACTAAGATTTATTCTTTTGACTAACTTGACTTGACTTTTCATTACTTTTTGTTTATAGAAATACATGGATTTGCTTGAATGTAATTTTTTGGTTTGTTTTGAATATCTCACGCTTCAAATATATCACGCTAAAATACAGACCGACCGTGATATAATCGAAACATTACTGTATAACCTTTCCATAGGAGAAAGACAAAAATGTGAATTTGCTGTGTGGCTACACTTTTCAACCCATAACTCCGTAACCGGAAGTCGGAATTAAATGGAATTCCATAGCAGCCTATGGGAGCGTTGAATCTTTCATTTAAGACTAAGCTTGGGAAAATCGGTTCAGCCATCTCCGAGTAACCGATGTGCATTTTTTTGGTCACATACATATATACATACATACACACATACATACGCACACACACAGACATTTGCCGAATTCGACGAACTGAGTCGAATGGCATATGACACACGGACCTCCGGGCCGGGATTAAGTTGACGATGTTCAGAGTGATTGCATAACCTTTCTATAGAAGAAAGGCAAGAAATCGGTTTTGTCAAAAATCGATCCTAAAAGATCAAATGAAAAAAATAATATGCAAATAAATGCGAAAACTTTCCTAAGATGAACGATAATAAACCCGTGCGACCAACGAAATCGTTCGTACTATACGAAAAAATTTATAAAAATAACGAAACATCAAATTTACGAAAACTGTCTTCTATCAAGGGATCATTTCTCCAACTCATAAAATGAACGAACTCTACTATTTACAATGCATGAAAATACTTTATTGAAAAAAACGAATGACGAATGAACTCGTGCATTGCACGATCATTTCTGTTCTATTTGTGAATTTATAGTTTCAGTGTATGCCTACAATACATATAATGCGATTAGAATTTGGTCGGTGGTAAGTAAGACCGGACTAAGTCGCAAAACATCAAAAAATGAGGTAATGATAGTACTGGATAAAGAAATTCTTCATCTACATTCCACTTTTACCAGATTTGAAATATGAAACAATAAACAAGAATTATGGTAAAAATTATTTTCCAATTATAATGTAAAGGATGCTGCGATTCAAACTTTAAACGCGTTTTTCTCGAAATCAATGAACTGTCACTTAGTCCGGTCTGACCTAACACCGACCATTTTTAATACAACTGCAATAGTTATTCAAAAACAATAGTCTTGATTACAAAGTACCAGTAATGCTTTACAAAAATTGTAAGCGGCGACAGATTCACAGACTAACGGTGGAAACTAGCGGAACCAACACAAGAAGTCGCTCGCATAAAGCCACAATGACGTTTCCGTTGCAAATCAAACAAACCCAAACAAGGAAAACTCGTAAAACGGGCGCCAGACTGTCGCGCCACACTGGCTCAACAAATGCGAATAATAATCGATAAAACGTAGTGGATGCTGTGCGAAGGATGCTGGATGGTTTCCCTCGTTCGTAAACTGTAAAGTCATCTTCTGAAAGTGACGGGTGGGAATTTTTTGTCAATAATGGTGAACTTTCCTGAAATAATAGATACAACCCATGAATTGGTTTACATTGTCACGAAAATGAAATCCGCACTCGTACCTCATGCAACCAATCAGTCACATACTCCAATTCCATTTGCACAAAGCAATTTTCTCACTGACATCGAATGTCTGGTCCAAAGACAGTGGTGCTTAAAGGAAACTTTTCACGAAACATTACTTACCACAACGGAAGGAATAAATAATTTCAAAAGTCCCTTTCAAAGTGAAAACTAAAAATAATGCCATGGGTTCTTTACTTAATTCCACGCGAATTCATCACAGGAATTTTCTTTGCCATAAATTTCCTCGGCTCAGTTTCCTTTCGCCTTTGGGTAGGTACAAGTATGTACAAATACTGAAACTGCCACGGACAATTGGAACTGAATGGCATATAAAACAATGGAGTACTGTTCCATGCTGTGTGGGCGGAGACGATTTCTTCTGAGATTTACAAAGTGGACTCTGGTGAGCCGGGCGACAGAGAAGAAATCACTGCTGATGGCATAAATCATTAGATGAAAGATTTTCGCATGGCGGAAACGGTAGGGATTACCTTTTTTTCTTCGTCTAGCGATGAAGGCTGTGAACAGTATTTGGAGCAGTTTATTTTGAAATATTTGCAATTTACGGGATATTTATGTGTTAATAATAGACATAATTAATTCTAAAATAGGCCATCTTATTGTGTGACTTTCATATGGACCATAATGATTCATTATAAAAGCATTTATGCTGTGGTTGAGAATTTTGCTTTGATATCTCTTAAGGATTAAACAAGATTAGATAGCTACCGAAGGGTAAAAATGTGTATTAAACAAAGTTTAGTCTTAATTGATTATTTAGATCAAGTTCAACTTAAGTGAACAAATAATAGTGCTTTTATTATACTACAATTTTTTCGTTCGGTTAATTCAATCAA
Organism: Topomyia yanbarensis; assembly: GCF_030247195.1. NCBI lineage: Eukaryota > Metazoa > Arthropoda > Insecta > Diptera > Culicidae > Topomyia > Topomyia yanbarensis. Next base: position 311,057,957 of record NC_080671.1, read on the forward strand.
CTCAAGAAAGTAAATAAATACCATAGAAAGAAGTTATCCGTTGATTGAGGTTACAATAAATAAATAATTGACGATACGAAACACAATGCTCAGGCCTATTTTCAAGGCGTTCAGTTAGTTACGATATGCCAGCGCTTAACTTGCTATACACAAAAGACTAGGCACATTACTCCCCTGTGCTCAAAATGACAACCAAACCTAGCTAACCGATGGCAAGTAATCGAAAATAATTCCATCAAGTTATTTTTTTCTATGGCATACTGAACACTGGAAGAGGATTTGTTTCTTTATCGGATTACTCGTAGTATTGAAGCTAGGTATTGGTACGCCCCTCACTCACAGTTTATGCAGGATTAGAGCTATTGAGCCGTTTATACACCAGAGATCGCATATGCGTTGTTGTTTCTTCATATAGAAATTAAGATAATGGCAATCTGTTGATTGTTGATTCGTTAGAGATGCAAAGCGTATTAGTATGTAGCAGAAGCTTAGGATTAATTGTAGTTCTCGAATGGAGGAACTTCTTTTCCGTGAGTTACTATTATGTTACGCATTAGATATCTGGTGTAAGATACAATCTGTGCAATTATTACTTGGAAGACGGGGTAGCCTGGTAAGGACTAGTTTATATAACCAACATACCGTCTAATTTGATCAGCAGCGTGCGGGAGTTTAGTATAGTTTACCGAGGAGATTTTAATCTGTATTTGTATTTGCTGCTTTTTACTTCTGTTTAATTTATTGTATTAGCCTGATTTGTTACAATTTTTTCTTTCTTAAGTTATTATTTTTAAGTTCTGTATTGTATATTCGATTGAAAAGATATTTGGCACATCGGATAAAGGGTTATACGTAAATATGTACATATATTTGAAGTACATATGCTCAATAGTGTTTAAACAAATTTTTATGGCGATCTGAACACTAGTACTGAAATTGCAGCACGCTACTGTAGTAACGTCCTTCAATCGGCATTCCGACGCGTTTTCACTGAAATGTGAATAAACCACACAAAGCCACGGGTTCAATTAGCAACGCAATTGGCTCGATGTTGATTTTTTTGAAAAGTGACCTCGCGAAGATCGACATATTTTGAACATCACTGAAACAATCGAACTCGGAAATTTTCAGGGGTTGTTTATAACAATGGCTAGTGAATACATGAAAGCATTTCAATTTGAACCATTATCTGTAATTCCTTTGTCAAATCTTTCAAAAATCGATTATTTTTTTCGGAAAAATTGTTGCCATTCTCTAAAAACAAATTTTATTGTGAACCTTTCGTTGGTTAACTGCTATAATATAACGATTTTGCAAATCCCACAATTTTGAGTTGCGCGATTCGCCGCAAGCGATTAAAACTAAATAGCGTTTTAGGGCTAAGCGCTTTTCTCCGTCTATTGTAAAAAAATCACTTTCCAAAGGAGCTCAGTGTATGCCATTGATTCCTCCATCTTGACGATTAATGCATTGCCTCTCCCAATTAACAATCAAAATGCTTGGAGAATTTATCCCTATTTTATTTTGGTTTTAGGAATTAACCCTGGATGCCAAAATTTTTTCTATGGTTTTATGCAGCAGTTAAATTATTTGCTTCGTAGATACGCTATAAATCCTTTGTAAGCCCTCCACGGTAAAACTTTAGGGAACTAGTTTTAATAATGGTTCAGAAACGATTTTCAATACTTTTTTAAAGATGGAATAAAACTAATATAAAACAAGTAATCAAATCATAGGAGAGTTGTAACGTAGTTTAATGCAAATATCCCAGTTATTTGATTTCTATAATAAAACCACTTGAAAATAATTACCCTTATGAAAGGTATGGTATACACTAAGGCTGTTCACAACGCTGGTGTATTCTATATGGGCTGTTCTGTTTTACATCACTGCTGACGAAATTATTTATCCGGTGCTATCATTATCTCATTTTTTGATGCTTTGTGGCTTAGACCGGTCTGGCTTAACACCGACCAAATTATCTGTCCTTTTGGAACAGAGTTACATCACAGCATTGCGACCAACTTAAGGAGTAAAGCTTCCATCCTGGGAATTTATGTTTTCTCATTTACGGGATTCGGGAATTCCAGGAAAAAGATTTTTCAATTTTTTCGAAAGATTTCTTGAAAAGAAATTCAATAGCTAATATCTGGACCGGCAATTTTTGGGAAGGGTACCCGACCAGAAGGAAATAACACAATTATAACTCATGCTGATATTTTGTTACGAAAATTTTTCTATCAAATTTTATTATAAAGTTGAAACCGTTAGGTGTTAAAATAACAAAAATTCTAACAAAAAATTCTCTACGAATATCACATTTATAACAAATGTTGATAGCAATATAACACGATCATAACAACTTGAGATAGCATAATTGACCCCAACATAGCTTGTATTACTTATTGTATAATGTCAATGATTTTAGCGTGCACGTCTAAAAATAGAAATCGAGAAAAATAAAGCATACATAAGGGCGCTTTTTGCTTTGGAGCAAAAAGCTTCACGCAGCAAAAGCTTTTATAAGCATTGTCAAATGATTGCATACCTGCTGGCTGATTGTTATTATGAGTATACGACACGCATATTATTATTTGTCGATATTGCTGCTTTGAACCTGGGTATTCTGAGTTTGATGGGGAAGTTTCCTGCATGAACCAACGACGTTGTTTTTGACTGAGGTTTAATGTTAGCATAATATTCCACGCATCCGTCAAGGGCAAAACGATTATAGATGCAGAAGACGTTTCTAGAACGCACACATTGAACCTTGCCCAAGCCTAAGTGCTGTTTGTTTTCCTTGTGTCATACGCTTTGTTTTTATTCAGTTTCACTCACTAATACAGCTGCCTGTATGACGATAGACTGAATAGCTTTATAATATCTTTTCAGATTAGAAAAGAGGGGTAGAGGCTATTTTTAGATTCTAAATAGTGCGCTTTGGCGCTTCTCTTGTACGTTAACGTGTTTTGCACGGTTTTTAGAAATAATGTCGATGCGACATGGTAATATTGAGCGGATATTTTACGTAAATTATTTTACGAAGAATACAACAAATCTTATTTAGGATTCCGCATAGATTCAAAGCAACAAATGAGTTTTGAGGTTTCAAAATAAGTCTCTTTTGGGGATTTGTTATTGGCATTTTTGATATGGGGAAGACTAAGAAACCAGTACAATTTGATTTCAATTCGCGTTTCTTTATTTCATTTGGACTGCTTGATACTTCCTGCATATTCTTCGAAATAAGTTTTATAGGAAAATTATAATCTTTATAGAAAAGCTCTTTGATAACTTCACGTTTTCAAAGCTTTTTATGATAATGTCTTTAATATTTAAATCATACGCCTCCTACTCGAAGTTATGTGTCCGAAGAGTGTCTCAGAAAATAGGAAATGTCATCTCTTAATCCAACTGCGACCAAGTAAGTCAATCAAACACCTCACTGACAAGTTCTCCGACCAATTGCATCTAAAACTTGTCTATACTCAAAACGCGGAATTTTGAAAATCCTAATAAAAAAAATCAAAAGCTTCGAAAATGCGCTTTAAAAAGTTGAATTACGACGCATAAAAAGAGACTTCAGTGTATAAGCAAATAGACTGTCATTTATGTAACCGTTAGCATTCAAAGATAATTGTGAAAGAATATATAACTTACTGTAACATCATCGTTGTATGCGTACATTAATTTCATATTATTAATCCAATGATAGCACCAGAAGATATAATCTTGATATAAGTTTTCTTGCATTCCTGATCGGTATATCATAAAGATAACACAGAGAGTAATAAATATCAACATGAGATATAAATTTGATAGTTTTCTGTTATGATGTTCTGATCGGGTAGTAGTGCCAGTGATACTTTTTCAACTGGTTCGCGGTTCAATGGGTTCATATTAATGTTAAAATGGACATTTACCAACCGTTGTCCGAAACATTTCTTTATTATAGCGTTTGCGATGCGTACGATATCTCCGCAATCCATGAACAGATTGATTTTTTTATTTTAATATCTAGACCGCCAACGAAGGGTTTGCAAATAGAAAGTAGTTACAGAAAAGATGTTGATTTTTTTCTTGTTTCAAAAATTGAGAGCATAAAGCATAAAAGATACAATTTTAATTCAAATAAAATCCTGAAAAACAGATTGTTCAGTGAATTGCTCGTGCTCAATGCAAACGCTATGAATAATAAAGATTAAATATATCCATTGGATACGGCTAATTGGCTTTGTGAGACTACACATGAAAAATTACAAATTGCGGCGAATCTTGGCATTACCCAATATTTGTATTGGTCTTAATAACAAAGCGCAATTGTGACCACATACATAAGAAACAATAAGTCAAGATATAAGCGAATGACCCTCGGGGTAAAATCCTAACAATAAACAACAACAACGTCAAGAATAATAACATGAATGCGCTTCAACTGCATAAAAATCATTTATACAACTTATTTAATGTAAGCTTATGTGAAAGAAGTTTGCTGCCAATATCTTCATTAATTGCTTCAGTTTTGGAAATTATTCATAAAATGTAATATTATATGGAGATTGGCTGATTACTACCACTATCTGTATCGCAAAAGAAATCTAAAGAATATTCTTTATTTTAACGCATAATTTATTCATCTTCTCTTCTGATAATACTTCTATTTCGATTTGTTTGATATGTATTATCTTTTTGCATTTTCTATATTAAAATATGCCAAATTATAGATCCTTTAGTTCATTTGGTTTTAAAATAAAAACCTGTTTTAATCCACCTAGCGGTGCAATTGTGCCTTTCTCATTTCTCTAAACTATGGCTCGGTGGCTGGTTATGTTCAACATAATTGTGTAAATGTCTGTTACTTTCTTAGTACACTTTGCACTTACACATAATGGCTCGCCAGCTACAAACTTGATGAGCTACGTGTCGACGGTGAAACACTTGGATCAAACAATATCATACTCAATAAGCCTAATCAGCATTAGTTCAATGTTATCTGCTTGCTAAATCATTTTATCATGCGGGAGTGGGTGTGTGAGAAGGGTGAAAATCCCACGACAGAACGACTCCCCAGCTTAATTTGGTATGATTTGTGTTATATTATCGGTTTAAAGATGATGGGGTTGAGAGAGGTGGGGGTATGAGGGCTGGATGGTGGTTTGAGAGGTGATTTAAGGGACTTTTAAAGGGAGGGGTGAACCGTAGACGAGGCGGGGGATACCTTCTCTCCGTATATCCTCAACTACGCCCTTGGTAAAATCCAGAAACCTTATGCCAGTCATTAGGTTGATTAGGTTGACGGTTTTCAGAGTGATTGCATAACCTTTCTATATGAGAAAGACAAAAATGTGCCAAAATCCAAATAAGTGAATTTTCGTTAAATTTCGTTTTTTTGAGTTTGCATCAAATCTCAACGTTTTATGTACCATTTGGCATCAAAAATAAAAATTGTGTTTTTAATTTTTCCTATAGTTTATATGGGAAATTTTTGTGTGGTCGCACTCTTGAACCCGTAATTTCAGAACCAAAATTCCGATCGATACAAAATTCAATAGCAGCCGATGGGAAGGGGACATTTTTGACACGTACGTACATACATACACACATATATACACATACACATACACACACATATACAGACTTTCTCTGATCTCAACGAACTAATAGAATGGGATATGACACTCAGCCTACCGCGCCGAGATTAGGTTAACGCTTTTCAGGGTGATTGCATAACCTTTTTTGTGAATAGAAAAAATTAAAGGGTTGTGACAAGACACGACCCCGATGACATTAAAAATGCGACCATTTTTGTGAGCTAGCCATATTATTCGTGGATACATCCTGTAATGCCGACTTATTTAGGACTACACACAAAAGGTAACAAATCGTATCCTCTACGGAATCTAGTACACAATTGTTTTGATTATTTCCCAACAAATCGCGCAAAAATCTGTTCTGTACAGCACCGCGCAAATAGTTGACGTTGGGAAACAAATCGGCAACTTCAGTTGCCAAACACTTAGAAACGATCGAAGCATTTTTCCGTCAATGTCACTTTTCTGATTCAAATGTTTGTAGGTATTTTCTTGATTCCGTCCAATTGGTCAGTTTATTAGTTTTATCGTAAATTTTTCGGATATTATAGAAAATAACACCCGGTAATAGGGAAGTTATTTTCCAAAGCACGAAATGGAAATTTTATTTATAATTCTGAGAACGATTTTGTGGTCCTAATAAGGACCGTTTGTTGTGAATATTATATCGCCGTCTCCTTGCAAAAACAATGCGACTTCTGTACACGTCTAGTGATGGAGGCAATTTTGAGAGCGCCTTTGTTTGCTGCTGCTAACGGGGAGTATTCCTTCCAGGAACTAACGAAGCGGGTCGCCGACGACAAACGAACTGATTTCAACGATGATCAAATGCAAACTGAAAATATTTTCCTATAGACCAATCGTTTTACCTATCTCAGATGTGATTCTTCGTCAAAAAGGCGGCGCTAACAAGTGAACCACCAATCAAAGCACGGCTAATTAATGCTTTTACAAAATCATTTCTATACAAATTTACGGTAATCGTATCCTCTACGGAATCTGCTACACAATTATTATGATTATTTCCCACCACAAGTTTGTTCCTTACAGTACAGCGGCAATTATTGGCCGTTTGTTTATGAGAATCGTCCGCACACTACTCGTCGACCATCATGTATCGAATGATAAGGCACAAAGGAAATTCAGCACATATATTTGTAACTTTTCCTTGTTTGATTGACCTCTTAAATGCTCTGTATTGGTGGCTCTGCTCGGAATAGCCGCCTCGTGTATGCACATTTCCCCCTTTTTCGTGATTTTTTTTCAGTTTCAATTCAACCGATTTTCAATAGAATACTTATATAGTACATCAAACTTATTAGCAACTATATTCAAGTCAGGTGTTTCTGAATCGATTAGTGTATAAATTATTGAAATCCATCAACTCATTGCGAAGTTATAACCGTACAAACCTTACATAGTTTCGTTTCATAGGAGATTTTCAAAATTTTGAATGACACCCAGCCCCAGATAGTGGAGTAAGACATTTTTAATGTCAAAAAGTGAAGAGAAAACCTGTTTTATTCCACCTAGTGTTGCAATTGTGCCTTTCTTATTTGTCCAAACTACGATTCCATTGCTCATTATGTTCAATACAATGGTGGAAATGTATATTACATATTCAGTACGATTAGCACATAGTACATACAATGGATCGACAGCCACGATTTTGAGATTCTATGTGTCGACAATGAAACATAGCTTGAAACCAGCGGCGAACCAAGGAGGAAGATCCGTTAAGAAATTTTAAACTAGTTATAATTTTAAAGTAGCAACCCCTTACAAGCCAAAAAAATTAGGTTGACGATTTTTAGAGCGATTGCATAACCTTTCTATATGAGAAAGGCGAAAATGTGCCAGTCAAAAAAGTCAATTTGCGTCAAATTTTTTTTCCAAGATTACATCATATCTCAACGTTTCATGCATTTTAAAGTCATTTGGCATCCAAAATACAAATTTGATTTTGAAATTTTCCCTTACTCCCCCCTTTGAGAATTTTTCATTTCAGTTCATATGGGAATTTGCTGTGTGGTCGCACTCTTCAACCTGCAGCTCTGGAACCAGAAGTCCAATCAAAAATTCAATAGCGGCCGGTGGGAAGGTTGTACGTTTCATTTGAGACTAAGTTTGTGCAAATCGGTCCAGCCATCTCTGAGAAACAGAGGTGACATTTTTTCCAAATACACACATACACACATACACACATACACACATACACACATACACACATACACACATACACACATACACACATACACACATACACACATACACACATACACACATACACACATACACACATACACACATACACACATACACACATACACACATACACACATACACACATACACACATACACACATACACACATACACACATACACACATACACACATACACACATACACACATACACACATACACACATACACACGTACACACATACACACATACACACATACACACATACACACATGCACACATACACACATACACACATACACACATACACACATACACACATACACACATACACACATACACACATACACACATACACACATACACACATACACACATACACACAGACATTTTCCGGTCTCGACGAACTGAATCGATTGGCATATGACATTCGGCTCTCCGGGCCGGGATTAGGCTGACGATTTTTAGAGCGATTGCATAACCTTTCTACATGAGAAAGGCAAAAAACAAGTTCAACTTGGCCCTAGGAACTGGAAACCTCATGTGATACAGATGTAAATTCAACCTAATCCTTGTAGAGTAATCAATAAATTAACGTGGTACCCTTTATTAACCGTTATGTGTCCGACGCGGTACCTGGGTACCTTTTTAGGTTTCAATTCATGAAATTCCTATGTTTTATCCACAGCTGGAAATTGAAACTTTGTGACATTTTAGAATTTCACTAATTCAAGCTTTTGGGTTAATAATATTGTTGATATAGTAAGAGGGGTGTTAGGAGGGGCTTCTGAATTTTTTTGCTACGTAACCCGGGTACCCACAAAACTGAAATGCCAATAACTAAGGTAATTTCCAACCGATTTTGATGCTTTTGGGTGTTTTAGATTCAGGAACTCATCCGCTTTTGGACTTGGTAAAAACGAATCGGGTTACTTCATTCGATTCCAGGGAATCCGGATTTCGGGAAGCAGGTTCCAGTACTGGGATACTATTTGTGAACTTCAATAAAATATTAGCTATATGGGTATCAAAATTCTTGGAATTGCATCAGTAGGCTGTATCTCGTGGTTTTGAAACCACTTGGTGATTTGACCCCGGAACGGACATTCCGGAGCAGGTTCCCGTGGGGCCGTGAGTGGCCATTCCATTCCAATTTCATTTTTTTTAAATTGCCATGGGGTCCCGTAACAATAAATAACAGATTTCTGAGACAATTTGAAGAGTTTTGATACTCATATTGCTAGGACATTATTAAAATTTACAAATCATTTCCTAGTACTGGAACATTACCCGGAAAATCCGGATTACCAAGCACCAGATCCATTCATCCGGTTCAATTTTATAAATCAACAAGTGGACGAGTTCCTGAATCAAAAAAAAATCTAAAAGTGTCCCAATCGGATAAAGGAAACCATAGTTATGAGCATTTCAGTTTGTGGGTACCCGGGTACCCACGTTGGCATGTTAAAGGTGTTTTTTGTTGGACACATAACAGTTAATGAATATGAAAAAAAAATCTTAGCTAGCTGAGCCAAGAAATTATTTTTCCACTCTTATCCAAATTGACACAATGAATATAGCTGTAATTTTTAATCAACTGTAAAAATTATCACGAAACTTTTTGAACAAAGCACGTCAAGAATCAATTTTATATATAACTAGCTAATACCCAACGCGCTTTGCTGCGACTTTCAACGAAATAGGAGGAAAACACAATTTGCTCTAAAGCGTCATCTGGTGGGCAGATAATGCTCAACCATTAGCACACAAACATGCTCCATAGCAGATGCCTACTATGTAAAAATTTTGACGACAATTGGGGAAGCCATTTGGGAGTCCATAAATCTACATACAAACATTGACTTCTATATATAGGGTGATGAGCCCATTTTCGCCATGTTTCTATTGTCACCCTACCCATTTAAAGCCGTTAGTTAGAGCAGTGCCTGCCATCTTTGTTCAACGCATTGAGTCAAATGGTAGCACAACAATAGGGGCACTCGATTCGAGTTTTGTTGCGCTCATACACGACAATTTCACTGTTTTCAGCGCATTTTTGTTATTCTATTGGTTCTTAACAATGAAGCAAAGTTGTTGATTTTAGGCATTCCATTAATTGTAGGCCAAGAAATTAATGAATTAGTGAGGTACCCTGCTTAGTATGGTGAAAATAGGCACTTTATCCTATAGATTTTATTCTCTAAATAAAAAGTAAAAACACAAAATATTTTTTCTGTGCTTACTCAGATACTGCTTTAGCCTTGGCCTCATTGAGCATTCTACGGCGCACTACGACATTTATGTTGAATTTGATACCCGTCGCTAGATCCTTGTTCTGAGCGTGGACGTTGTTCTGTTTTTCATGAAAATTCAACTTGAACTTACAGAATTTTTTTTTCTTCGCTGCCATATCTTGCATCAAGCGAACTGCAGAAACAAAATGATCAATTTCTCCATTTAGACTCCCACTCCACAGATAATATACATTTAAGCTCGTGCCGAAAGCTTGTTTAGTACTGCCATTAGGAATAAAGCGAATGACAAAAACACGTTCAGCAAACGTTTGCAGTTAGCGCAGCGAAATACAATTGTCAAGCTGCGTGTAAAGCCCTTTAGTACCTCTAGTTTGCTAGTCAAATGCATATTGATGTCAATTTTATCCAATCCCGATCTGGTTCAAGATTGGTTCAACAGCAAGGACAGAGTTGGCGGAACCTCGCCTAAAGTTAACTGAGCAAACCAACCTGTCTTTGGGAGCGCAGCTGGTTTTTTCCAGAGGGGGAACAACTTGACAGCTCCTATACAAATCGTTGAAACCACTTTATTTGGGTCTGAGGGTCTAAAATGGCGGATCAATTTTTATTCAAGAACAATTTCTAAAAAAAGCGTAAACTTGTTTACAGTGAAAATTTTCTTGTTCAATTTTTTTTTACTTTCGATAATTCATTTTTGAAGACATTGGGCGTTTGTTGTTGTTTTGTTATAAAAATGCATCTTTATTCCGATGCATTATTTTTAAATGATTCATGATTTTTTGGAATCATCAGCATACAAACAAGCGGCGCTTATACTAGTTAGTGAGCACCTTTATTTAGTCTTAAGATATTAGGTAGTAATATTTGTATTGCAATGTAAAAAACACACACAATGATACTGGACTGTTTTGCTCCCTCTCCGATAAAAAATGAACTGTCATCTCTTCTGAATTTCGTGGGTACCTTTGCACCGTACATGTCGCAGCCCAATCAGTTAGATGCTATACTGTCAGAAATAAACAGTAGAAGTCAATCCTGCCTTTGTGAAATGCGAAGTGAAAAATGATAATCACAAAACTAAATGTATTTAAAGATTAACGACAAACTTTCGAGAATTGTCATATGCGAAAGTAGGGTTACCAACCGTCCTTATTTTAAATGACATGTCCTTAATTTTGATGATTTGGGAAAGCGTCCTTAATTTTACTTCAAATGTCCTTAGTTTTAATCTCAATCCATGTTATATTTGAAATCAATTAGATTAAATTCACTCAAGTGAATGAAACATTGTAGTCGCCATTTTAGTTGTTCATTTCTTTGTAGTCTTTTGATTTGTTATGTTCAGATTAATGATTCAAAAACATAGATTAATTTTATTGCTTGAAGAAAAGTTACAAACTAATACTTTTCATGTTTCTCATCTTCTGAGCGCTGACAGAAAAAAAACGATTTGTCCTCTAATTCGAACCATCGAATTTTGAACAGCTATCATTTTCTAGCATAGCCGGCAAATATCTTAGTTACTACATGGACTTTAATCAATAAGTTCTATACACAAGGAAAAATTTTGATTTTTGGAAATGAAAATGAAAGAAATTGGATTTATCGTACTAATATCCATACAAATTTCAAATGTAACACGGGATGCTACGACCTAATATTCTGCATAGTTTCTTAAGACCCCAGAAGAACAAAAAAGCACTGTTCTAAAAAAAACTATTGGAAATCTTTTCGTAACACCACTCAACCAAACACATTTTAGTCAAAGATGAATAAAATTTGTTAGTCTCGGTCAAAATTCAAGAAGTCCTTATTTCGCCTTCAGCCCATTTGGTAACCCTAGCGAAAGATATTTCAAGGGCAATGGGAGAGGAAAAAGTTCACACTAGAAGCGCACTCAAATCAAATCATGCATTTTATATTTTACATTCGGCACAATTTGTAATTCTTAACTTGTTTGTATTGATCATAAATTATTACGCTGTTTTGAAATGATCATCTTGATTATCTCTTCCGAATGTAAATAAAGAAAACAAGTTCGTAAAAGACGTCACGAAATTATTTTCTCGCATAGAAATTTACAGTATCGCAATTAGTGGATGGCGTTCTATGGTGGCGACATCATTCGAAACACGGTGGTTTCAAGCAACTTAGGCTAAACGTCAAGTTGCGGGAGGGTTGGTTTTTTCACAAAAGAATGAAAATTTCCCAGTTTATCTATTTTTACTCTGCATACCCTGTAAAAATAACTAGCAGACAGAGAAGACAGTTCAGTAAATCGCACTAGTGGCTCACTGATTTTGAACATGTATCGGTCGGTTATGAATGTAAATAAAAGCATCAAAAGAAAATATTTATGTTAGCAAGCACCGGATCGCATTTTTATGTCGCTAGGTTTCAAGTAAATTTAAATGATACATTTGATCCCCAATGTAGGTCGAAATATTTTTAGACACGGCAAAATCTTCCTCAAGATCATGCTCTTGTACCTAAATCCCAGCAAACGGGTTTCAATGACATCAATCATAATTATTGTTACTTTCGCCACATCCTAGATTGCACTTTCTGAAACGGAAACTCATTTGGGTCCATCAGATTAATTACACTTTTATTGAATTATTGCACAACTTTATTCCCTTAACTCACGACATGACCATTCACACGGCACATAGCATAAATGTTTTCCCCTTTTCTTCCGGGCACTTCAACGCTAGCGCCCGATTGCTAATTCCAAATCGAGAGCACTTATTCTTTGAACTATGATAAATGATACTTTTAATTGTGATCCCTTTTTTACTACTAATAATAGGGTCGAACTTTTCTTCCCCCTTGCGATTTCGATGTTCGCCTTTATTGTGTTTTGGCAAATTTATTTATTGTGTTAAATGTGCTCTACATTTCGTGCACTGTTTATTAGCGCACGGTGCGTGAAGTCTCGCAGAGAGTCATAAATAAAAAAATGATGACGTTGGTCGAAGTCGGCATCCTGAGCCTAGTCAGCTGTGAAACATTGTACAAACCGAGCCTTACATGAATACGGTACGGTTCCCTGCGGAACATGCGTGATTGAGCACGGTCGCTGTGTCCCGGAATATGGGTTTGGGTACGGTAATACTGCGCTTCAGGGGTGTTTCATGCTTGGGAGGAGGAACCATTAGTTGTTGTCTGGCAGGAGAAGGAAATGGTGTCATAAATTAATTGAGCCAGTTTTTTGCTTTTGGAAATATCATACTGAAGAGGAAATATCTGTGGAAAGCTTGCTTGAGTGTGAAATCGACTCTCTTGGAAATAGTTGTAATGCAACGATTGCTGTTCATTTAATGATTACTGAATGAGAAAAGTTCTAGAGCTCAAATTGGAGTTGTGCTTAAACGCATAACAGGCTACCAAAATATGCATAGAAAAATCTTCCTAAAGCATCTCATATCCTTGTAGGGGTTTTGAGGGTAAACGTTATGAAAATTTAATACCTTCTATCAAATTAGTAATTGTGATATTAAAAACACCATATAGATTTCCTGTCAGCCATACTTTGAAAACAGTTGGTGGTAAAACTTTTCCCAAAACACATTTTATCATTAAAATATCGTCCAATAAGAAGACACGTTCATAGGATGTGGGTAAAATAAACCTTAAGGAGTTAGCCATGGAAAATTAAACCCTATACGTAAAACAATATGTTCGTACTATCATATTTGTAGTAATACATAGTAACATCAACTATAACCACTGTTTAGAATTTACCTAAAAGTATCCTGTGTTCAGTTTATATCTTATCAATATTCGTTAAGTGTCAATTGTACATTTTATCTTATAATTAGCGGTGGTGCTCGGAAAATTTATAACTGCTCAGAAAATTTAAAGTTTTGCTGTTAGTTTACCTGCAGGATAATAGCCGTGTACCATATATCGCTGTGGATATAAAGCTCGAGTTCAGCACGCACGCAGATCTTTATGAGAAAATTTTACGACAACCAAGAGGGAATAATCAGAAGGGAAGTAGAATAATAATATATCTACATCAATTTAATTCTGATCTTAAATTGTAACTTTAAAGAGGCGAACTGTACATATTTGCATAGTTCGTGTATCCTTCATTACCATGTTTAATATCAAGGTAATACAACATTAGCGCAGATTTTGATTTTTTTCTTCAAATTTTTTGGATATTAATTAGCCTTTTATGCTTTGAATGGATGGTTTATGTTTAGTTTGTTCTGATTTCAATAAACATCGATATGGTTGTTATACCCGCAGCTCCCCCCAACAGAGATTCTTCTGCTTCTCTCAGTAATGCATTGTTTCATTTTTTTTTTCAAATCACGTCTCATACAATCTCCTTCCTCGAACGAAAAGTTTAAATTAAGTGTGACTTTGCTAAATTACAACATCCAAAGTTTTTACCCAGTTTGATTAGATTTTGGTGGTGTACAAGGACTGGTTCTGTTTGTACTGCGCTACGCAAGCAGTATAATGATGTTAAATTCGAGAAAATAAGAATGGGTACACTCCAATGAATTAGTGATGAGGAAATATTTCCACACGAATTGAAGCATTTACTTTGATTCTAGTGTATCATTTGTGGTAGAATGTAAAGGGTATTCTATTTATTGTTTTCCTATCTACTCAATTGCACTTATAAATAATTTAAATTCCATTCTGCCATTCTAACCTTTTGCTTTGCAGCCGATTCTTAATGTGCATGACACTTGAGGGATTCCATGAGAAACCGGCCGACCGCAAAATATGATCATCGTCGATTCGAACGAAGCTTTTCAGTTGTGTTCGTTTTATGAATCTCCTTGATTTTTTCTGACAATTGAATTATTTGGATACAAGAGCAATTTTTCAAAAGGGCTTAGACGATTCTACGTGCATTAATTTTAATTTTTTTAAGTCTAGCACTCTATTTTATACAGTAAAACTTCCTGAGAATGAGTTACAGGGAATAAATATTTCTTCACGAAAAAAATATACATCGAAGAAAATATTGTGTCATTTTTTACAAAAACAAAAATTTATATTAAAAATTTAAATTGAAAAAAATGCATTTTTTTAATTTTTTTTATTTTGTCAACAAAAACTTAAAGAGAAAAGGAACATTTTGAATGTGATTGCATGATGGAGAACTTATTGGTAAAACAGTTTTTCTAACAATAACTTTATACATGTTTTTAAATTTTATACTAACTTACATACAAAACTGTAATTTTATTACAAAATATGAGTCATAGTATCATTTTAAATCAAAATGCATTCAACAAAAATCTTCTAAAATGCAATAGTTTTCGAAATATTTGGAATTTTGCTACAACAAAAACCAATAAATCGTGTAATTATGCCCTTTTTAAAAGTTAGTCGCGTTGCCTCACCACAAAACGTCAAAAAACTAATATTTATCATTTTAAGGACGTAAAAGAAACTTTTTCAGTGAATTTGGATCATGGAGAAGCTTTCAATAAAAAGTGTTCCTAACAACAAATTTTGACAAATTTATTTAAATCATACTATTTGAAGTCAAACTTACAATTTTAAATCGAAATGCTCATAACAAAAAAATTCTTAAATTAAATAGTTCTCGAGGTATTTCAAATTTTGTTTTAATAACACAATTATTTTGTTTAATTATTCGCGTTTCTCCATCAACAACAATAGATTTTTCAAAAGGCCCACAAAATTTCCTGTAACTCTCTTTTTGACATAACGGCGATATTGTCAACCATTTGAAAGCTACACGAAAACAATCAAAATACTATTCAACCAAGGGGTCTGATGATCAAACTAAATAGTTCGATCATATTTTGGTTGTTTTTTTGTAGCTTTCAAATGGTTTACAACATCGCCTTGATGCCAAAGAGAAAGTTACAGAAAATATTGTGGGATTTTTGAAAAATCTATTTCTTTTGATGGAGAAACGCGAATAACTTATGAAAAGGTCGTAATAAAACATAATAATTGTGTTTTTAAAACAAAATTTTAAATATCTCGAGAACTATTACATTTCCGAAATTTTTTGTTATGAGCATTTCGATTTAAAATGCCGGTTAGAATCATATTCAAAAATGAAATTGTATTTTTGACTACAAATAGTAGGAATTATAGAAATATGCCAAAAGTTGTTGTTAGGAAAACTTTTTTATTGAAAGTTTCTCCATGATCTAAATACATTGAAAAAGTTTTTTACGTCTTTAAAACGATAAACATTAGATTTTTGTCATTTTATGATGGGGTAATGCAAATAACTTTTAAAAAGGGTATAATTACACCAATTAATTGTTTTTGTTGGAGCAAAATTCCAAATATCTCGAAAACTATCGCATTTTAGAAGATTTTTGTTAAATGCATTTTAATTTAAAATGATACTTAGAATTATACTCTGTAATAACATTTTAGTTTTGTACGTCAATTAGTATGAAATAAAGTTATTGTTAGAAAAATGTTTTTACCAATAAGTTCTCCAACATGCAATCACATTCAAAATGATTCTTTTCTCTTTAGGTTTTTGTTGACAAAATATAAAAAATCAGAAAAAATGGTTTTTTTGCAATTTAAAGAAATAGAAAAATCTCTTATGAAAAATTTCTATCCCTATGTGCGGGGTCGGGACTCGAACCCAGGTGCGCTGCGTACAAGGCAATCGATTTACCAACTACACTACGCCCACCCCTTCCTCGAACATGTTCTCAGATAGTTTTACTGCATAAAATAGAGTAACCGAACAAAAAAAATTGAAATTAATGCACATAGAAACGTCTACGCCCTTTTAAAAAATTGCGCTTGGGTCAAAATAATATTATTGACTGTAGAAAATGTTTAGTCTTCTATGCCGATGAAACCTGTAAAGTGTCGTCGGAATATAAAATGGTCGGTCTCGATTTTGGAGATTTTCGGGCGGGCTTTCGTGGAATTCCTCACTTGCAAGATAAGTGTTTTTTAACTTTCGACTTTTGCCACTCGTAAACGCTATCAGTGAGTGCCGTTCATGTGTATGGCATATGTTTCCTCAAACAGCTATTTAATTTGTTTTATACGCATGCAATGCTGCTTTTCTTTTAAGTATACGTTATATTTAATCCAAAATATCCACCCGCATTACAAAGTTACTAAGGCTCTGTAGAAATTCTTTCTCAGGCCTGGAGGAATGAGTCTTTTGAACTAATCGACTAAGCTCTACAAGTTGCGACTATGTCTCAAGCACGTAGCCAGATGGGGCTTCATGAAATTTTTCAAAAAATAATTTAAGAAAAAACATGTTTTTCGGTGACTTAACAAATTTATACAGAGTGTTTGGTTCATGATTAAGAATCTCTCGAGGGGTGATTGACTGTCATATTTGTAGAAAAAAATCGTTCTACACATACCATCAAACCTCAACCGTTACAGAGTTATTGAACTTTTTGGGTAAAATTTTAAAATAAATCTAACTCAAAAAGTATACCTCGTATTTTAAATCTTTTAGTTTCATTGGAAAGATGAGAAAATTTTCTATTGAATGGTGTTCTCAAAGTTTTCAGTTAATTATTTTAAGTTACATTTTAGTTGTAAAGTAGTTATCTATTATCCAAAAGTTGGGTTTGAGGACGATTTATAATTTGTTTTTCAACATGATATTCCTATCTCTTCTCGTTTCCTTGTAATTTCACTTCTATACTTTTCCTGTAATCGACCTGCAAGTGTTAAAAAGACTTTAATCTAAAAAATATGCTTTATATCGTTATTACCAGGGCTTTATTGGAAATCTTTTAGTTAAGTGTACTAAATGACTTTTTACTAGTAAAATAACCCAAAATTAGCGTTTTTTGGAGAGATTTGTAATTATTCTAATTATTAATCAATTAAATTTATCGTCACTATTGTTCATTTGGTGCCCCTTAATATTCTCTACAACTTGTTATTAAACACTTTAGCCATTGCGCTTTTCATTTCGCTGTAATTTAATAGTTAACACAGCATGACCTCATCACAAATGTAGTGGATTCGAAATCATTGTTTTTGCATATGAAACGAGGTGATAAAAATGATTTTGCTTCGAAACTAAAAGAGATAGTTGAATGGAGTCAAAGAAAGAATTGCAGAACTTGTTGAGATGCATTTATTCCATGTTAATAATTGTGCTGTTTATTATTTACTATTTTAGGAAAATAACGAAAATGCTAATAATAACACTAACTTTAAACTGATTAACTTCTAAAAGAATACTAAATCCACTTAACTGAAAGGTATCAATACATTTTTCGCAGGAAAATTTTACTGGCTTTCTAATAAAAATAAGAAAAGGTACAATAAGTGTCATACTTTTCAATAAGAGCTGGTATAAGTGAATATGAGATAAAAATATCTAAGTTTAATAACACAAACACATGAAAACAAGTGAAGATAAGCATATCATGTCCAAGAACAAATTATGCAACTCTTCGAGACTAAAAATTTGAATTATTAAAATGGTGATGTTAACTATTAAGATTTTCGCGAAATGAACGAAAAATCGATCAAAATTGTAAAATTATAAATAAATTACTGTGAAAAGGTTACTTAATTTCATTAGCTGAAACATTTGAGGACATTTTTCAATGGGAAATTTTCTCACCTATCCAATGGATCTGAAACATTTGAAATACAAAGTATATTTTTTGAGTTAGAGCTATTTTAAGACAAATAAGTTTTTAACCCAAAAAATTCAATAACTTAGTAACGGTTGAGATTTGATGGTATGTGTAGAACGTTTTTTTTCTCCAAATATGACAGTTAATCATCTCTCGAGAGGTTCTTAATCATGAACCAAACACCCTGTATCTTGTTTGGTTTGAACAAATTAATGGGAGAATGTTGAGAAAGATTGCTATATCACCAAAGACACCGGTCACGATACCTGCTCAGTTTGTTGAGTGTGACAAACACAGCTCCTTTCACATTGTGTGACTCGTCGGAAGGAGAAAAGAAACTGTTACTCTCATTCTTGCTGTCGTGTTCTGTCGAGATGAGTGAGTCGCAAAAGCAAGAAGTGGTGCTCCAGCCCAATGCGGAGGTTTTTAGCTTCCGGCCTTTTCGCATTATACGCATAAGGAATTCATGATGTGAAATATTTGCTGAAGGTAAAAATGGAGGTTGTGCTGACGGAAAGTAATTTGCCTTATTTCAAATGGTGTTGTTGTGGTGATAATGCAGGTGGACCGACGCATTAGCTACTACCTGACCCTGCACGTACAAAACATAATAGGATAGTATCACTGCAGACATTACATCTTTTCATATCCATAGTCTTCAATATCATTATCTGAACCATTGACAATCGCCACATTTGTGGTAATATTTACGGCATAGGCAGCATAAAGTATCTTAAAATTAATAGCCAGCACCATCGTTGAGGAGATGTTCGCGATCATGAGCATGGCAGTCACCACGCTGATGAAACGGAAGTGTACGTGATAGAAACGACCACCAAGACGCTGTTGGTTAGGAAAATTATTTCCCAGCCTAGTAAACAGGTATTCACGCGCAATCGCTAGTCGCTCGCACGAGATCTGTTGGATAACTCATAACGTTTTATCATTTTTATTGCATACGTCATGAAAAAATATAAAAGAATCACAGCTCCGTTAAGCTAACGCATTGAACCGAATCGAATAAACGAATTAAATAATAAAAAAGTTTAAAAGAAAATTGACCACAAAAACTCTTCAAAATGAGCACTTTATCGCAAGTCATTGCCCCGTTTAACAAAGCTCAGATGGCCAGGATGAAGTTAGTTAAATTATACGCAAATTGTACGTCTGTAATAGGTAATGCACACTTAGTATAAATATTAGGCATTTCACTACAGCGTGCCATTTTAATGCAATAGTATTTCGATTAAAACTCAATTTTAAGTTTATGCAGGGAATGCGTGCCACACTAAAAACAATATTAATCCGGGAAACCGTGATAGGGTGCCTATTTTCACCATACTAATGAGGGTGCCTAGAGTGACAAGAAAAAAATGACCCTTATTGGCCCACTCCTAAGTCGATTCTTAGACCCACCAGGAGAACTTGATCCAAATTTGAAGCAAATCGGACAAGTCTAGCTATCGGACTAACGCGCCTGAAGTTTGTATGGGATTTTTCGTCGATTTACATGGAGAAAACACATTGGCTTGCATTTTCGCCGCTAGGTGACATTGTGTGCATCGTATTACCACAGTAAGTGAAAATAAGAAAGATAATTTAATTGGCTACGTCTTTCTCGAAGACTGCTAGTCAATCTGGCTTTGTTGAAATAAGTTATTAAACTTTTAATGAAGTGATGTCTGAGTCAGTTTTGCATGCGGCCTACCAGTGCATGGTTTTGTATCAGTACTCGATTCCCACGAACTAAACATTTTTGTGAGACAATGGTCATGTTTAGCTCAATGGCGATATTCTATCTCTCTTCTATGAAAAATTAGTGTTGGCGCCCTCTATGCGGTGACAGATGGAACTATTTTTTTACTGAAATATAATTCTTATGAACATATTATTCAGCTAACTCTAACCATTAATGTATAGTTCGCGAAAATTGTCGAAAAATCCCATATAAGCTTCAGGAACGTTGGTCCGATAGCTTGATTTGTCCGATTTGCTTCAAAATTTATATACATACTCCTAGTGGGACTAAAAATCGACTCAGGGGTGGGCCGATTGAGTTTTCAAAAATTCATTATTTTTCTGGTCAGTCTAAAGGTGCCTCACTAATTCATTAATTACTCGGCCCACAATCGAAGGAATGCATACAAATTGCCATCAACAGCTTTGCTTCGTTGTAAAGAACCAAGATAATAACACAAATGCGCGCTGAAAACGGTGAATGTTTGAGCGCAACGAAAACTCGAATCGAGTGCCGCTATTGTTGCGCTACCATTTGACTCAATGTGTTGAACAAAGATGGCAGACGCTGCTCTAACCAATGACTTCAAATGAGTAGGGTGATAATAGGAACATGGCGGCAATAGGCTTATCACCCTATTTTCAACAATGGATCAATAAGCAAGAAAAACATGTAAAAGTAAATGAGTCAAAGAGTGGCAGAACGGCGGTTTTACTGAGATGTTCGTATACCCACGAATTATATACACTCGTGTAGTACTATCTTCGCTGATATGCAGAAACATACACAGTAGGCGTAGGACTAACTGTCGTGAATTGATCTTTGCTTTCCATCGGATGCCAATTGATGCTAAACCACATCCTAGTTAATCAATCATAATAAACTTAATGCTGCAACCAGCAGCAGCATTTTAGTCGCTTTCTATCGTTCCCAATAAATGTCTACGTAAGTATGAAAACGACATGGCGATACAGTGAACAGACTTCAGTAGGCTATCACAGAGAGCGACTAAAATGTTGTAACTGGATGAATGTATAAGTCAATAAGTTAGGGTTATTGTTTTAATATCATGATTTCAGAATATGACAATCTTTCGTTTTATTTTTGTTCACTAAGGAATAAAATGAGAGAGATGATCAAAAATCACAGAGAAAAAAGAATCATTCAATTGAAATCGACTGAAGAGCACTTCTTCTATCTTTTCTATACACTCAACTCGAGTGCTTTCGGAATTGCACTCTAATCGTCTCATTTTCAAAAGACGCTGATCAAAATTAGTATTCCTTATGCAGGCCGAGATAATCAATTGGAGGTAATTAGATTAATCTCTCAAAACGTTCACATCCATTTTACTCCAATGCTTCGCACAACTAAAGTTTGAAGGTAATCCTGGCTTTATATTTCGGTAAAAAGCCATATGCGGCTGATCAAAAATAGTTAATCTTGTGTATAACAGTCCAAGTTATCGTTTAAACATAGTTAGAATGACTGCCCGAAACGTATGTACCCGTTTTATTCCAATTCCTCCCATAACTAAAATTTAAAGTTAGTCCTGGCTCTACATCTCAGAAAGAGGCTGATTGCGGCTGATCGAAAGTAGTATTTCATATGCAAAAAATTCTGAGGAATCGATTGAAGATAGAATGACCGCACGAAGCATGTCAACCCGTTTATCCCAACTCTTTCCATATCTCAAATGTGAAGTTTAACATTACTGTGCTTCTCGAAAAGAGGCTGAATGGGGCTGATGAAAAATAATAATTCTTATGTAAAAAAATCTCAGGGGAACCTATTAAAGATAGTTAGAATAACCGCACGAAACGTGTGTACCCGTTTTACCCCAATTTTTACCATAAATCAAGTGAGTAGTTAAATCTTGCTGTGCGTCTCGGAAAGAGGTGGAATACGACTCTTCAAAAATAGCACTTCTTATGTAAAAAATCCGGGAAATCGATTGAAGATAGTTAGAATGACCACACGAAACGTGTATACTCGTTTTACTCTAATTCTTCACAAAATGTTCGTGTGAACATATATCTTACTCATCATTTCAGAAAGAGGCTGAAAGCGGCTCACTAAAGTAGTTTTTCTTATATAAACAGTTCGGGAAATCGCTTGAACATACTTAGAATGACAGCACGAAACGTGTTTACCCATTTTACCCTAATTCTTTCTCTTATACAAGCGGTAATTTTTGCTTACCTCACATTTCAGAAAGAGGTTAATAAAAAGTATTAAGTTAAATAGTCAAGGGTATCAATTGAAGGTAACCAGAAAGTGCACACGAAACATGTGTACCCGTGTTGACCTCTCTATCTCTCATAACAGAAATATGAAGTTAACCCTGGCTGCACTTCTTCGAAACAGGCTGAATGTAGCTAATGAAAAGTAGTAATCCTTATGTTCCAAAAAATCGTATTTAGCCTATTTTCGAAGTGTAGTCAGGTTTAACTGAAAATACGAGATATGAGAAGAAGTAGGCTAAAACTGGCTCATACGTTTCGTACGGTCATTTTAGCTATCTGTAATCAATTTCTCGGGTTTTCATAAATAAGAAATATTACTTTTGATACTCAGTCTATTTCTGAAATAATTAACTTAAAACATGAGCTCTGGGAACTGGGCTAAAACGAGTACATATGTTTCGTGCACTCATTTTATTTATCTTTAACCTGTTTTATATAAGAAATAATGCGTTTAATCAGTCGCATTCAGCCACTTTCTGAAATAAAGGGACATGTTTCCTTAAATATTAAGCCTGATTCAACTTTCTTAAATTAATGGAAGACTACCGGGTAAAACGGGTTCATACATTTAATGCGGCCATTATGACTATCTGCAATCCATTCCTATGACTTTTTACAAAAGCAATTCAAATATTGATCTACTGCATATAGACTATTTCGGAAATATATTGCCATATTTAATTTCCCTCTTAAGTTTGGGTAAAAAATTGACTAAAACAGTTTCACATGTTCCATGCAGTCGCTCTATTGATCTTCACCTCCACGGTGTAAAGTTTAACAAAAAATCCAACATTTAGGGAGAATTGGGGTAAAACGGATTCAAACGTTTTATGCAAACAATCCTACTATCTTCTATGGAATCGTTGGACTTTTGCATAAGGAACAGTAACTATGGTAAACCGCATTCAGTTTTCTTCCAAGTTATATAGCCAGTAATAAAAATAAACACTAGCAAAAAGGGGAATTAGGGCAAAACAAGCATGATCGCGTACTTGGTGTTCATTTTAAATACATGGAATCGATTCCTCAGACATTTTTATATAAGGAGTGTATATTTTCGATAATCACACTTAGCGTTCTACCACGCTATTGATACAAGTCGCGTTTTTAATACTTTTTCCCCACTGTGCATTGGACAGAAGCATCTCGCTTCATGTAAATACTAACCACCAAAAGTAAATGACTTGTAGGTGGCGGGCGGAGAATCAAAAGTGTTATATTGAGAAGGCAACCATGAGAAATAGCGAGTGTCTGATGGAATGTTGACTCCGTTGGATACCAATAGATTTCAATTAACAGTCACAGTCCAGTACATTACCCACCTAACTTTTTTTCGGGAAAGAAAAGACTAACCTTGCAGGAAACATATCGACAGCAGTAAAAGCATAAAAAAAAACAAAATATGAAAATCCAAATCTGGTCACATTTCATTTCAGTCGTATTCATCAACTTCATTAAATTACTACCTTGAAGCAAAAGGTTCTTGTTACCATAATTGAAAAGCGATTGACTTGATAAATCGGCTGCCAAAGTACTGGCTTCCCAGTTTTATCCATTTCTAGCAATCCCCGGTATCACGTTCCAGCGGAAATAAAACAGGAATGGGAGAAAATTTATTGGATCAATTTTACCCTTATTCTTCCGATGATACCTACCGAACGCCTGTGCCTGGCGTATTTTGTAAAAATTTCGCACAATTGAGATCGGTTCGGTTCAATTCTGATAAGAGGTGATACTTATTGGTTGACTTTAGATGATTTTAGTTGTATCTAAACATTCTAAAAATATGGTTATTTGCAGGTTTTCAGATCTGTATTGTTCGAGAAGACGGATGCTTTAGAAAGATAAGGCACTCTACTGGACACATCTAACAGTTTCATAAGTCAACACCACAAAAAAATGTGCTGAATTTGGTGGACAAACAAGCGGAACCCAATTTTCTCCGATTCCTAGCGCACTTTAGATTGAATCAATACAGGTGTGCACAAGAGGATAGCTATCATTGCATATGAAATAATCAAAAAAATTGTCCAAAATCTCGATCACTCTAGAAACAAGTAATTGAAGAAACACTGCAATGCAAGGGTGGCTGCAAAGGAATGCAAGTCAAGTTGGTCAGCATTTTTGAGTTGGTTTACGTATTGACAAGTTTTAATATTAGCTAAAGTTTGTGGGATACTATCCCCATAGATTACCATAATAGATCTAAATACTGGTCGCAGTGGTTTATATCCTACAAAAAATCCCCATAGATAGCCATAAAATTATATACGTCCACAAATATAAACTATATCGTCCCGTAACATATGAAATTCCCATATAAGCTTAAACAACATTTTTCAAAGGAAGGATCACATGAAATTTCTGATATCGAATTCGAATCTTTGATGGTAAATCGTCGCTGTTGTGCTATCTTATGACAAGCGTTTTAGTACTTTTAAGGTTTGAGATTAAATTTCTTAAAATTTATAAAGGTTAGAAGCATTTAAAAAAAGGCAATCGATGTTTCTATGTTTCCTGTAGTAATCTTTCGATTTATGCGAAGATCGGTTGACTATATTGACAGTTTTTGCTTAATAAGTAAACCAAAGTCACTTGCTCACGTGTACTATTTGGCCACATTGGCCACCATCGACGGTTCCGGAAGCTCCGGCGAAACTATGCAAATTCAGAATTACAGTCACATCGATTTCTCAGTGGTGAATGGACCAATCCCGAATTTATTTTTTTAAAGAGAAAATAAAACTTTTTGGGACTGCTGATTGCGCACTTTTTTGCAATTCAAATTTAGAAAGGTTATGTAATCGGTCGGAGTTTCGACCTAGTCTCTACTACCGTTCCATTCAGTTCGTCGGGGCCGCAAAATGTCTGTGTTAGACCTTTCCACATTTTGAAAAAGTTTTGAAATATACATGGGTCAGCTCAGATTTTTGTTCTAGGTGTGAATTTAAAAACTTTCGCCAAAAAAGACTTAATTTGGACATGATTTAGAGGTGTCTCCAATCAAAAATCCTGTTTTTGCTTTGATTCCATAGGAAGATCACTTACACTCTGATTTGATAGGCCCTATATGTCCACATATCATCAAACGTTGTTCCTTAGACACATCTTAACATGTTTTAACAGGTGAACATTGCTCTAATCGCAATAGAAAATTTGTTAGCTGGATTTTTGTATAGAAAAGAGTATCAAAACCAAGAAAAAATACTGCTAATTTTCCTACAAATAGGTAGGTATAGGACCTACAAATTTTGTATCTTCAGAAGATAAAGTTAAAATGATGGGACCTTCAACTTTCTCGAAGACACTATTTTTCTATTTAGCTTTATTAACGCACAGGGTGTTTTGAGATACCGTTTTGGGCGAAAATTTTACTTACATATTATGTTTTAAAAATTCACACTATTTTGAAACCTATAGGACTTACAAAGTTAGTATCTTCAGGAGATATACTTAGATAACCAACCATTCATACATTAGAATGGGGGGTAAAAATTCTACTGAGATCCTTCAGCATAAGAATCGGTTCAAAAGTTCTCAACCGCAAAACTCGGAAAGGATGAACCTCCAGTATAAGAAGCAAATAAAAATTAGTAATTCGTATGCAGGAAGTGTCGTATATTGTGAAGTTCAAAATTACTAGTCGGCTGAACAAAAGTGCTTTGTAAAACGCAGATATTTTTTTGCGATTTTATACGAGAGAGGTTTTTATCCGACTCTTTCAGACAAGAGCCCCAGTCCGGTTTTTATGCTCTGACATTCGCAATGTTTTGGCATTCGGCAAAATAATAATCAAACATGCTATATTTAATTTTTTTTTTGTAATCAAAGCCAACCAAAAAATGAAAATGAAATCAATAAGACATGTAATAAAGAAAACCAAGAACTCCACAAGTTTCTGTTGTCGTTCAAACAATGCAAATTATTGTAAATGGTTAGGCAAGTTCTAATCGGGAAAATAAATTTTATCAAATCTTATGTTACGTTTATTCCTACAACAACAATAGACAACATAAATCACCAAACAGCAGAACGTATCACAAATAGCCTGGCTACAAAGCTCAATCTGAACATATTGAAGTTTTCTCAGCATCAACCGATTTCAACAGCCAAACTCAATTGACTGTTCTAAATCTGTTTGGAATTACACCTTCCAGTTTCTTTTGTTAGCAGCTGTGAATTGTTTTATTCAGTGCCGCATGCATTCAACATTCGGCAAATATCGCAACAGATGCTTTATCCCACAGCATTTTTCATATAGCCCTTCTCGGGATATTCGAGCAATAGTATACCCTACGCGTAAAATATTAATACATCTTTCGAGTTTGTGGAGCGTTCCTAAACAAATATTTAATCTCTTCCCTGGCCATGACAGCGAAAACGAAGGTTCGGCGTTAAAATCTATCGAATGAAAAGCATTTCCAAAAAGGAGGAAATATCCGACAGAGAGCACTCTTGAGTTCGTTTTCTCGTTTAAGTTGAAACAATGTATAGCTCTTAGTCGAAGGGTTTTTTGTGTACATAGAGAAATGGTTCAGAAAAGTTGATATGGCACACTTTTCGAGCTATGTTGCCTTGGGCGATAGTCGGAAATTATCCTGCACACGTCCGAAGAGGACGATGCATGATCTCCTCTTTTACGAAGCACACCCGCTCGATGTGTTTCTGTTTATCTCCAGTATCCGTAAAAGGCAACATTTTGACGCTCTATCAAAATAATTTCCATCACAATCAATCTCATCCTTGCGCTGACCTAACCCCTAATGAATCATTTTTCCTCACGGACTGTGCTGGGCGGCGCCGGGACGAAAGTTCATCGACACGTATCGGAGAGCCGCCTCAGCACGAAGATTTATCTCACGAGGGCGCATCCCATATTTAATTGATAGTTTCGCCGGCACATGCCGAGTTGACATAGCGACGGCGTTGGCAAATATCATAACCCATCAACTGTCGAATCATGCATTAGAAACCATTCTGGGCTCCATTGAAGATACATAGGGGCGGTAGACGCAAGTGTTTCATCCTCGAACAAAAGCGTCTTTTGCTTAGGAGTCCGTCAGATGATACTTGACTAATGCATCAACATTGGCAAGTAAACAAATAGCGCGCTCGGTGAAAGGCGATACAAAACGACCAACATTT
This sequence comes from Topomyia yanbarensis, assembly GCF_030247195.1. NCBI lineage: Eukaryota > Metazoa > Arthropoda > Insecta > Diptera > Culicidae > Topomyia > Topomyia yanbarensis. Next base: position 311,085,739 of record NC_080671.1, read on the forward strand.
AGGGGAGAAAGTGCAAAATTAACATTGACATTTTGACATCTCACCCCTATTCGGGAATACGCAGGGGAAAGCTATCAGCTAGAAAGGATGGATCGTTGTTCTTGTGCTTCATTTGAATGAAGCTCATTTCATCAAAATAGTCAAACAAAATTGTCGAAATGTTATTACTTCATACGTATGCAGACCGAATCGAGCACGTAATTTAGGGGACTGCGCGTTATTGAAGTATGCAACTATCATACGCTAGAAATTTACTGCAGGATGTCAAAATTCATGAACAACCTATAAAATTGAATCTAGGCAATGAGTTCAATATAGAGTTAGTATTTCACTACTATCGCTGTATGTTTTTTAAATGGAAAGGTTTTAATCAGGTTCCATGAATTCTGAGGTGCCCTAGTAAGTAATATGTCTCTTGGCACCGATAACAAATTAGGAATGAAACGGTAATGTATACACAATCAACCGTTCTATGAGTTGTGAGCATGGCTGTTCCATAAGAATGCAAATTTTATTAAACCTCTATTATTGCCAATTTTTTGTATAGTACGTTTGTGCTATCAAAATTAATTTACCTTCTAATCGTTTGGGAAACACAAAAAATAGTTTTGTTCAAAATGAAAGCATATCTCTCTGTGCAAGAACCTGCGTATTTTTTCCTTCTTATGCTCAATGCAATATTCATCATTTGCCCCTATTTTCATTTGTCAAAACCAAGGGTGATAGCTGTTTATAAAAGATGTTGTTTATAAACAACATGACTATGCACGGGTTAAAAGTTTAGTGATTTTTGGGGGGAGTTGCATTATAAAGAAGGAATTTTTAACACCCTCCGACAGTGAAGTCATTATCTATACTTAGGCGACCGCCTGAAACTCGAAGACAATTAGGCCTGAATTTTAGATCATTGTGCACTCAGTGGAGGGTTAATTTAAAGTATTTTCAGGAAATATGTATGTAAATTCTCCTAAGGTAGAATAAGTACTCCGAATATTTATCTTATAATTTGTCAACCCGCTCAATGAAAAGCGGGAAACGAAACAGCTCAACACGCAGAATATTTTCCTTTGTCATTGTTGCAGCATTCAATCTTTTTACGTGTTGGCCCGCTAGTGAGGCGCCAATTTCGAGGCTTCACTACTGTCATGTCACGTACCTGCGATGTAGATTAAATTACATCTTTTTAATAACGTTTGCTGATCAAAGCAAAGCATAATGTCTTTGGTGTGTCATCATATAATTATTTTAAAACAAAAATGAGATGCTCAAAATTGTGGTAAAGTCAGGTTTGGTATTTTAATTTCATCTCGTCAGTATCTACCACAAACCTGCAGGCAGTTAAGCCCAAACTAGCACCAACATATTCTCCAAAATAATATGCCAATTCACTGAAACTATGAAAATTACAATAGCCTATTTATTTTGTTTATGCATGTATTGTTACATTCCGGTTTGGGCATTATCGTTTTAAAAACTGAGGGCTTATGAATTTATTCTGAGAATCATCAACGTAATCCCGGTTGAGTGTCAAATAGCAGTCGATTCAGTCCGTCGAGATCGGAAAATGTTTGTTTGGGTATGGGTAACGTAAACTCACACAATTATTGCAGAAATGTCTGAGCCGATTTGAACAAACATAGTTTCAAACGAACGGTACAACGCTATCACAGGCTTCTATTGATTATTTGTGACTCGGTCCTCCGGTTCCGAAATTACGGGTTGATGAGTGTGGTCACACAGTAAATAACATCAAGGTGACGCAAAACTCTTTTATGTACTTGCAAAGTTATGACGGTAAAAAATAAGTTAGCATGAAAACAAAAATTTTTTATGCCGATTAAGCATAAGTGAATACTATACTTTTCCAAGTATTTATCTTATGTATTAGTCGGCGTTTATACATAGCCATGGGTTCGTGGTTGCCGAGCGCTTTCCCACGAACCCATACTGCGATTGGAATCATCATGAATTAGGGTTGTGGTAGTACCGGTACCGAAAATCCTGGGAATACCGACGTATTTTTTGGTATCGAAATATAGGTACTGAAAAGTACCGGTATTTTCGGTACCGTGCAAATCTTTTGACAATGTAATCTATAGCTAAAACTTGACGACTTTAGAAATGCCACCATTCTCAGAAATCTATTTTGTAATAAGGGATGTCAAATGACACACTCATAAGTAGATTGGCGCAGTATAAGTTATCACAAATCGTGACAGTAAAGTTGTTGTTAGTTTTGTCTCCAAATTCTCAAATCCATGTTGGACACTCAGAAGTATTACACGTTATTACTGTTATTAATCGAAAACGCTCTGGAAAATCTTAAAAGCAGGAAATCGTGGGAGTCGGTGTCGGATCACGAACTTTAAAAAAAAAGCCATTGCGAGAGAGATGCTGCATGTGTGGGTGAGACACCGCGCCGTGGTCCCAAACTGAAAAATGGTGAACAAAAGTATTTTTTAGCTCTCGTTGATGTGTTCGTGATCCTTCATTTTTCTTACTCCCATTACTAGAAGCATTTTTTATCCAACAATATAAAAGTATTTTTTCTTTCGTAACCTTGTGTAATAGTTAAGTGGGAGTAAATTAATTAACCCTAGAACGTTGCACTTGCGTTTTCCACCCTAGAACGGTGCACTGAGGTACAAATGTACCCCACGCGTTTGACCGCAATTTTCTCAGTAAAAACGCAAACAAAAGAAATGTATAATACATCATTTTCTTCATTTTTTAATTGCGAAAACAGCTGTGTAAGAAAAAATACGGAATTTATTGAATCAATGATACATAAATTGGTTTGAAAAATTGAAATAATCGTGGCTTTGACTTTTTTCACAAAAAAATTAGTTTTACACAAAAACTTTACGAATTTTCAACCGATTTGAAAAAAATCAAATGATTCTAAAAGTCTAAAGAATGGTCTAGAAGCGGTATAAATTGGAATTTTGAAATTTTTGAAAAAGTGCAATTATTTGGAAGAGTGAAAGTCTAAAAATCCGGTTTTGGAAAATGCCATTAAATGGGGTGAAAATTGAAATGAAAAAAAATTCTGATCGGTAATACATTTGTAACACGCAACGTTACTGTTACAGCAGATACTGTGCGCAAATTATACTTGCGAGTCATTATTTTGAAAAACTATTAAAAATAAACAATAAAAAAATAACAATCAGCAAAAATGAGAACTGATTTTTTTTCTACTTCAAAATTAAATTAAATTAAATTAATTGAATAAATTATTAAAAACGAATATATAATACTAATTGTTTCGTACGTAGTAAAACAACCGGTATTTAAACTGGTATTGTCACGAATCACATTTCCACTGACAGCACGAAACCTGACGAAACACTAACCGCAACCGTACACTGGGGTACAAATGTACCCCACGCCAACTTTGACACCTGCTTCCACCAAGGCTATTAGCAAACTGGCTACACCACCTTTTCCTACTCTTACTAGGAACTCTGAATTGAATTGTGGTTAGGGTCCCAGGTCAGTAAATGCCGAATTCTCGTCTTCACACGGCTCCAAAGTTGACCAATTTGCTCTCGTTCACATCATATGTACTCGATGGATTCGCCGACGAATTGGAAATCGATGCTATTTACATGGATCTATCTGCGGCCTTAGACAAAATAAACCATTATATCGCAATATCGAAGCTGGACAAACTCGGTACTCAAGGATAACTTCTGCGCTGGTTTCGTTCCTACCTCGATGGAATGCAATTCCAAATCAGCATTAAGGACTGTCTATCTGCATCTGCATCCGCTAGATCCATCATCCCACAAGGAAGCCATCTCGGTCCAGTAATATTCCTCCTCTATTTCCAAGACGTCAGTATTAAAGGACCTCGTCTTTCTTTGGCCGACGAGATGAAAATTTTTCTTCAGAGTGAACTGGTATGACCTAAATAGAATGGTTTTAAACCCGAGCGAATGCTCAATCGATACGTTCACGCGAAAACGCCATCCAATTTAGTTTAGTTACCATTTATTCGACTCGAGCATTCCAACACTTTCTCAAGTCAAGGATCTTGGAGTCATCATGAATTCAGCACTTACTTTCAAACTACATACTTCATACATCGTGGATAAGTCATCAATACAGCTTGCGTTCATTTTCCCAATAGTGAGAAACCTTAGAGACGTATACTGTTTAAAATCACTCTATTGCGCGCTGGTACGCTCAACACTAAAGTATTGTTCTGCTCTTTGAATCCGTAGGGGAATTATGGTTAAAACCGACACCTTAAGCTTAACACTTCTTCTAAGTTGCCACAAAACCAATAAAATTATAATTTTTATGCAGAATTCTTCTTCAGAAAATTATTAACAAGACTTAATTTTTTCAGCGCTTCAAAAAATTAATTTCATTAAAAATTATTGGTTGTAAAACTTGGAAAACAAAGTGACTTTTTGTAGGCACTGCGGGTAAAACCGTCACCCCATAGGGGTAAGATCGACACCCCCTTTAATTTATTTTCTCTCCACTTTTTTAAAATCTTTATCTTTATTAAAAATGAGATATATGCGTGATTAATAAAGTGTGAGTATGTATGATGCAAATGTACGCTTTTTATTGCTTCATCATGTAGTGAGGGGAAGAAAGTTCGAAAGAGTAGTAGGGGAATTATGGTTAAAACCGGCACCTTAAGCTTAACACTTTTTCTAAGTTGCCACAAAACCAAAAAAATTATAATTTTAATGCACAATTCTTCTTCAGAAAATTCTTAACAAGACTTAATTTTTTCAGCGCTTCGAAAAATAAATTTCATTAAAAATTATTGGTTGTAAAACTTGGAAAACAAAGTGACTCTTTGTAGGCACTGCGGGTAAAACCGACACCCTATAGGGGTAAGATCGACACCCCCTTTAATTTATTTTCTCTCCACTTTATTAAAATCTTTATCTTTATTAAAATTAGATATATGCGTGATTAATAAAGTGTGAGTATGTATGATGCAAATATGTGCTTTTTATTGCTTCATCATGTAGTGAGAGGAAGAAAGTTCGAAAGCGTAGTACTATAAATAAGAGTATTTTATGCTATAGGATTATTTATTGATATGAGTATTTCCAAATAATCCTTGCGCACATCATTGCAACCCCCAGTGTCATTTTATTTCGTAAGAGAAGATTTGCAAGCGTTCTACGTTCTGCTAAATGGATTCATTCACTTATAAGTGACACACATATACTTCTTAGTAAAACTATCTTTTTCAGATTTGATTTTTCGGACTCTGATCATCAAAAACCATTGTATCATTGTGATAAAGTTAGTCTATGACAAACTAAGAGAACACTAGAAAAGGTTTTATGAGCTTTTTGCAGAAATAGCTAAAGGTTCGATAGAATCAGATTAGCAAAAATTCCAATTTTTGATTTTTAAAGAGACTTGCAAGAAATAAACACAATAAAAGTATTTGTGTGTATTTCTGCTAATACTATAGTGTTCTAATAGGCTAATTGAAGTGTCACAAAGATCCCCAGTATTTTGAAATGAATAGCAAGTATACACAACCATCTTAACATCGTGTCGGTTTTACCCTAACCATAGGGTGTCGGTTTTACCCCAACAGCGCACATTTTTTTATAAAAGCAATTAAAAATATTGAATTTCTCAAACTCGTCTTCAATGCACCTAGTTGACCATAGGAAAGGCCGATAATAATATGTACTGAAAAATGTGGTGATTTGAAAAGCTTTTGTTCGGTTAAAGCCTTAAAATCTACCAACGAAATTTAACATCCAGACGAGTATGAACGCTTCTGTCGTATGTTTTGTTTATTTTTATGACATTCGGTACACTAGCGTAAATCCAATTTTTCTTCAAATGCTCTAAATAAACGTACTAATAATAATGTATCATTATGAAATGAATAAAAATTTGATTTCTAGGAAAAGTTGCGGGGTGTCAGTTTTACCCACAGTGTCGGTTTTTCCCACAATTTCCCTACTACCAGAACGGCGTTGACAGAATCGAGGCCATCCAACGCCGGTTCATACGCTTTGCACTCCGACATCTTCCTTGGCAAAACAGGTTTGAGCTGCCGAGCTACGAAAACCGTTGTCAGTTAACCCGTTCAAGCCCAATTTTTTTCTAGTGCATTTAGGGTTTCAAAACCATTTTTCGTTGAAAACGGTGGGATCAAGAAACACGAAGTCTTTTTTCATGAAGATAGGTGTTTCCCTCGTAGCTGCTCAATGTTTACCTTCCAATGCTACAATAGTCCAATTGCTCGGAAAATGTAGCCAAAGACAATATTAATTGATGCGCTTTATCAATTTTCCATAATATTGCAACGTAACGAAGATATATGAAAAAATCATTTTCCGTCGTCAACGTAACTGCCCCTGGCAGCACTGCTCATCGGAATCCAATCAAACTAATTGCAATAACTTCAGTTTTAGAGCTGATTCTTGTAACTGTTAATACTCAAATTAAAGGCAATAGTCACATTTATTAGCTTTACTTGTGTTTGTGAGGAAATCTTGTCTCAATTAAAAGTTAGACTGTTTAAAAACGTTGTTGTCCACAAACAACATGGGCATGAAGGAGTTAATACAGATTGACACTCTGGGCGTCCGAAGGGACTGCTCTCGAGTGCTGTTCGTCTCGGTCTTACTGTCTGCCACGGTGGATTGCCCTACGATCTTCGGATGTCTGGATCTTCAATCCCGCGTCCGAGTTCCGTCCAGGAGAACCAACTATGGTAGCCAGAGCGCTCTTACCGGACTACAGCGTATTTTTAACAGTGTGGCGACGGCCTTTAATTTCAACCGGACGAGAAATTCGATTAAAGCTAAATTATTATCTATTCTGAAAAGTAATTAGTTTAAATAACCACAATTGGGACGGAAGGGTTTGTTAGTGAAGCTACAACAAATAAACAAAATAAACATCTTCCTTTGTTGAAATTTAATTTTTTTAGTTTATTCCTCGCATCAATAATAATATTATGTATGCAATTTAATATTAATTTTAGTTTATATAAGTCAAAATGAATAGTTCATATAAACCAAAATGCGAAAAAATTGAAAATATCAATAAAATTGCCTTTGGTTCACTTCAATTCATTTTCGGGTTTATTAATTTTTCTTAGCTCGGCTTTAAATTTTACAGGTGTTTTTAGGCTAAAACGAAATTTTGGCAGCCCGGCACTCCTTGGTATGGCTATCTTAAAATTTTTTCTAACAAATCGAGGCCAGGCTAGTCCAGATCATAGTTATGAGTATTTTGGTTTTGGGGTTACCCGGGTACCCTGTCGGCCTGTTACGGAGTAAAAGAAACCCGAAAGTTCTTCCTCAAGCTCCCGATTGCTGTATCATTAGTTTTATTCCACCAAAAACTATGCTTGATGATATTTTAAGATGTTACTAAGTAGCAATTTCCAGTTTGCTAGAGTGCTGGATTTTCATACATTAAAATCTGCAGAAGCGTACCCTGTCGGACACATAACGCTGGTGCAAGGCTACTTGGTCAAGTTTGAATGCGTTTTATTCTGTTGGTTCCAAATTGATAGGAAATAGGAAATTTATAGGAAACTCCGTCCTTTTTAATTTTATCCGTGCTTTTGTCCTATATTTATTTGTTTAGTTTAATTTAATAAGAAATTAGAAATCGATATCGTCGCTGTTGTGCTATCTTATGACAAACGCCATTTTGGGGTGAACTGAGTTAGATATGCCATGTCACTAAATTTTAAAATCTCCATAAAGTCGCGTTTTCAGAATTTTGAAATTCTGCTGGGTTACTGAGATATAGCGAAACACGATTATGACAAGCGCCAATTTCTCGAGTGATCGAGTTGTGCTATCTTATGACAAAGAAAAAAGAGACAACATTCTTAGTTTGTTGGCTTGCTATAAGACGAAAAGCTTATAGCAAGCCAACAGATGTCTCTGATGACATAGGTAATTCCTATGCAGATCAACCATAAGCATTAGCTAGGTTCTTGTTTTGGGAGCAAAACTTTTCCTACCATAGTTTTTTTCTGGGAATGGTTGGCTTATATATTCATGATTATTGAACAAATTTCCTTTTGAGATTTCCACTTGTTTTGGAAAGTATACCGAAATGTAGTGATGGATTATGCAAGAAGAATATTTGTTTCGTCTAGTCACCTGTCAACAATAACATTGTTTGATAGACATTGTTTCTAAATTGTCAATGAAACCAACTTTTGTTTATTGTTTTTCCTGAATAAAGGAGGAAAATTGGGAAAACCTTGTGTTCTAATACTATCATTTTGCAACCTGATATTGCTGCTATCGCATGGAAAAGTATAATATTGGACATAGTGATCTATAATGCATAATTTTACGAATCAGTTATAATTCATTTTTATATGAAATCTTCTGTGCACATTTGTGACACGTCATACATATTTTATCATGAATATACACTTATGACACGTATGCGAGCGACTTTAGTTTACATTTTAAGCAAAAACTGTAAATATAGTCAACCGATCTTCACACAAATCGAGAGATTACTTCAGAAAAGATAGAAGTATCGAATGTCTTTTCCGAAAAGCTTCTAGCATTTATAAATTTTAAGATATTCAATCTCAAACATTAAAAACCGTTTTTCTCGAAAAGTGCTAAATGGCGCTTGTCATAAGATAGCACAACAGCGACGATATGCAATCACTTTGAAAACCGATTTGTTAGCCGAGGCCCAGAGGGCCGAGTCTCTTATACCATTCGATTCAGTTCGTCGAAATTTACAAATGTCTGTATGTGTGAATGTGTGTGTGTGTTTTCAAAACTCACTCACTTTTCTCAGAGATGGATGAACCGAATCGCTCAAACTTGGTTTCAAATGAAAGGTATAACGCTTCCATAAGCTGCTATTGAATTTTTTGTCAATCGGATTTCCGGTTCCGGAGTTACGGGTTGAAGAGTGCGGTCACCCAGCAAATTCCCATATAAAATGGTAACACCATGATGTCCAAATGGTGTAATACATATTAAAAAGGGTGCAACATATTTCGGATTTGCGGGTCTGGATCACTAATGATCATTCTAAGCAGCTTTGACCACATTGGCCACCTATGACCAAATTAATAAGACTACCTTTTTAGATTCACGATAAACTTTAACCACAATAGAAAGTCGAGACAAGTTTTTGCGGTAAATCAATGCTGTTTAAGTGGCATGTTCAACCTTCAATAACTTATACCATCATTTGTTCCTGAAAAAAACATTTTAGATCAATTAATAGTGCCAGGTACGTTATAAAAATGATGTTTTTCTATTTGGTTGTCTAACCAAAACTTGGTTGTCGATTTCAGCAAAATTTTGCTGAATTTTCATCAGCTAAAAGTTTCAGCAATGCAAGATGCCAAAAATCGGCAATTTGAATTGAACCTGTTTGACAGATTCACTTTGCTGAAAGTCAAATTGACAGCGCAATTACCGAATTTACAGCAATACAGCCCGGAATACAATTTGACAATTTGAATTACTGAATTTTCAGCACAACAAATCTGTCAAACAGGTTCAATTCAAATTGCTGATTTTTCGGCATCTTGTATTGCTGAAACATTCGGCGAAAAAAATTTGGTGTGTAGTGAAACTTTTTATTCGAAAAACGTGTTTTACTGAGTAAAAGCCCTTAGAAAGTAATCGTACCGTAAACCGGGGTGACTTTGATCAAAAAGTTTCGTTTTTCGTAGATCGCTTATTAAACCAGAATAGTCGACCGAATCATTTTAATTTAGAATGATTTTTACTCTAAACTTATACAATACTGATTTGTTTTACTTTTTGAGTATATTGTTCGGTTTTTGGGTACAAAAACTACAAAAAACCAAATTTTAACTTTACCTTATTTTTACGAAGCTTCGTGAAGTGTCTATTTTTTATAAAACAAATAAATCTCAGATTTGAGCAAAAGTAATAAATTACCAGCGAGTTTTTATTTTCCTTTAGATTAGAATATGCCAAATTTAGTTTTAAGATTTTGTTTATTTTAAATGCATTTTTTTGTAAAACTAGTTGGCAATTATTTCAAATTATTTTAAGCTAAAATTCATAACATTTTCTTTATTGCTCAATATTCTAATGTGTTAAAATGAATGAAACTTTTTGTACATTGATAAAGCACTGAAATAAAACAATTTTGGCAGTTTTAAAGTTTTTCAGTATCTTTTATTCTAGTTGGACACAAATTATACGAATATTGGTTACTAGAATTTTGAGTACATTTAAATACTTTGTGTAATACCAATTAACATCTATTTAACAATGAGTATCTTTCCAGAATTAGTTCAAACAAACATTTGAATAAAAAACATTGACATCAATAACTTAATGTGGATGAAGGTGCAGATTATCAAAGTCACCCCGGAACACGAAAACGGACTTCAACTTGAAATCATTTTTTTAAAAAATAGCTGTCAGCGGACAATTTTAGGTAAAACCATCCAATCTTCTTCATACATCAGTACATGGTTTAAAAATATTAAACTTGAAAAAATGTGTTGCGTCTAAAAATATGTAATGATTACTTCGAAAAGTGATCAATGTCACCCCGGTTTACGGTACTTGAAAATATTCATAATTAATTAGTTCGACGATCTGATACAACCGTTGGAAAGAATTGTGAAAAGATCTTTGAGATAGATATCAACACATATTTTCTAAAATATAATACAACTTTTCCAAAATAATTGTAATACATCAGATTTGTTTTTTACACATCATAAACAACCAAATACTTCATTTTTTTTTTATATTGTGATAACTTTATGCATATAGATTAGGAGATATGGTCAGGGAATCAAATATCGTCAAGGATCAAGTGTCCTCACTCTCCCCTACATAAGAGGGAGGCAAATTTAACTGTTTGCCCCGATCGGCGAAAAGCCTAGCGCCCCAACTGATTCCGTCTACTTAAAGCCTACCCGTATCCACTGGTAATGCCTTTTGATGGTGGCTTCCTACTACATATATACATTCATTTCTTTTGTAAACACAAACCATAATCTCTGACTGTAAGAACAAGGTTGTCTGTCTGCAACTGTAGACCCCTAATAATTATCTCTTACTGCTAATGAATTAGGATTTTCGCGTACCCTCTGTAAATCTCAAGATTCGAAACTAAATTTCTAAAGTCCCCTTTTCTCGCCATATTACTGTGACAAATTTGTTTACTGCTCTACAATTCGCAACTTTTATTAGCGCGAACTACAACACAACATAAATCCTGGAAAGATGACGATCCGTTGACCGAAACGAATAGGTCTCGACACGCCGCCAGGCAACGAAAGGAACATCCACGCCACCGTTACGATGGAAAAGGTTCATTCCCAATGGGGAACGTGTGATTGAGAGTGATAGTTTATGTTCCTAGTTGGTACAACACGCTTTTCCGGATCGCGCGACCCTCTTTACCCAGGAACGGGGAGTACGTACACGAACAATGCAGCAGGGACGTCGGCCTATGCGGAAAAAGTGCCATAAATTAATAGAATCAAAATTTACTTTTTCCGTCCGCCACCACCAAGGTAATGTAGTGCGAAAAGTAACAAAAGGGAAATGAAATAAAATTTATAAATCCCCTGTAATTGCCGTGGAACATTTCGTTCTTACGTACGATGATAGAGGATTGCTCATATCTACGATCTCTGCGAATTGTGGCTTTGCGTTATTTCGTTCGGAACACAAAGTACTCCCTTCTGACGGGAATGGTGATGGGGGTGTAGACTTTTGTTGCTCTGCTCCGTTGCTCGCGATTCCTCCGCAAACGCTTTTGCGGATGAATTGAAACAAGTAACAAGTATGAAAAGCGAGCGGAAAATCAAGTATTAATAGAATTTGTACCACCAGAAAAGGTGTATATAGGGCTCCATCCGGCAAACGACATCCAGCTCCATTACAACCGGCAGGAAACACTCTCCTGGATCCAAACGTTGAAAGCTAACCTTGAAAGCCCTTTTCCCTGTTGGAAATCTGTTGGTTTACCTACCGGTAGGTACCGGCAAATAGGTACACGACCAGACGAAAAATGAAATAGCATATCGTCACCATAACGCTCCCTGGTGATTGCATTTCAGTTCAGTCAGTCTCGTGCTTTTCAACCGTAGTATGTATGTCTAAGACGTATCCTACATACAGATGCTATCGGGAAAATTCTATTCTGAAGGGGAAACAAAATGTTTGACTAGCGTAAAGAAATAAATTCACCACCCCGATTTCATTATCTGCAGTCTGGTTAGTGGAAAAGTTTATAAACATTGCATTGTGTTTGGCAACGTGAATTACGCTTTTTCTGCGAAATTGGAAATAAGATTAATTTTATGCGCGGGGAAAATAGAGGCTATGTGCGAGACGTAATCGATAATTTGTTTTTTTAAAAGATCCTCCAATACGCAGGTACTAGTTGTTACGTGGAATTTTTACGCGATACGAAAGTTCACTGTACACCGCATGATTGTCAAATGGGAAGGGAATGTTTGTTGAATACCTATTTAAGGAGATACGAGAAGCTTACCGCCTACGAAATCTTTAAAGGTATTGGGATGTTGCATTTTGTTAGTACGTAAGGATAATGGTTTGTTGATTTGGTATGATTCATATAGCAGTTATAACGTTTTAAATGGATAATATTGGGATTGGTATAGTACGAACAAGCAACTGTTTGTGGCTTACTAAAATTGATTTAAATTCGTGAAGTTTTACCGTTTTATTTGTTTTTTGTTTTTTTATATATATATATATATATATATATATATATATATATATATATATATATATATATATATATATATATATATATATATATATATATATATATATATATATATATATATATATATATATATATATATATATATATATATATATATATATATATATATATATATATATATATATATATATATATATATATATATATATATATATATATATATATATATATATATATATATATATATATATATATATATATATATATATATATATATATATATATATATATATATATATATATATATATATATATATATATATATATATATATATATATATATATATATATATATATATATATATATATAATATATATATATATATATATATATATATATATATATATATATATATATATATATATATATATATATATATATATATATATATATATATATTATATATATATATATATATATATATATATATATATATATATATATATATAATATATATATATATATATATATATATATATATATATATATATATATATATATAATATATATATATATATATATATATATATATATATATATATATATACTTTTCATTTATACCTGAATTTTTAAATGGCATTTTCGTCCACGAACTATCTGAACGCAAAATTACCACTGCACTAAAAACCTATAGATGCATCAAATAAACCTAGATCTGACGGAATTGCACCAACATTTTTAAAAAATCTAGCAGATGAACTTACTCTACCATTACTACATTTTTTCAACATGTCACTGAAAAATGGAACATTCCCAGAAATATGAAAATCATCCTTTTTAGTGCCAATTTCAAAATCAGGTACTAAATCGGATATCCGAAACCATCGAGGGATTGCCATTATCTGATGCATTCCAAAATTATTCGAAAAACTAGTAAATGACAAAATATTTCAGCAAATCAAATAACAAGCAAACAGCATGGCTTTAATAAAGACCGCTCAACAACATCAAACCTTTTAGAATTTGTAACATTCACGGTAAATGCAATGGACAATGGCAATCATGTGGAGACTCTCTACAAGGACTTTAGCAAGGCATTCGACCGTATTGACATACCTTTATTACTCTTCAAACTGCAAAAATATGGCATGGAAAATAAACTCTTGCAATAGCTCGAATATCATATAACTATACGCAAACAAACAGTTCGCTTTCAGAATATTCTTTCTGAACCAATTCGTGTCACCTCTGGCGTACCTCAGGGTTCTCACTTAGGCCCTCCTCTTTTTATTTTGTACGTAAATGACATTACCTTTATACTCAAACATCTAAAAGTGCATATATATGCAGGCGACATGAAACTTTTCATGGAAATAAGAAATGTCAAAGACACTGAAGTATTCCAACACGAAATCAACCTATTCCACAAATGGTGTAGCAAAAGTCTACTTCAACTTAACGTAAAGAAATGTAACTCAATAACCTCCTGCAGAAAAACTTCAAATCTTCCCATAGACATACACTAAGGAAACCAACTTGTAGAAAAATGCAAAATTGTACGACACTTAGGCGTAATCTTAGACTCCAAGCTAACATTTGTGGAACATTACAATACAATAATAAATAAATAAATCATTGTACAATACATATGTCAGGCCAATTTTGGAATGTTGCAGCGTAGTATGAAACCCATACACTGTCCTGTACGAAGAACGCATCGAATCAATCCAAAAACAACCTGTTTTGAGCAATTGGAGCGCGGGACACAAGTTGATATTATTTACACCGATCTAAAAGCAACGTTTGATTCGATTAATCATGATATTTTTTTACCTAGTTATTCACGCTAGGTGCATCGAAGCGCTTTGTTCAATGGATGAAATCTTATTTGACTGGTTGGTCTCCTCGGTTCAAGCTCGTGTCGAGAACTTCGTCGTGTTTCACAAACTCATCTGGAGTACCGCAGGGCAGTAATCTCGACCCACTACTGTTCGTTTTATAATTAAATGATGTAATGCTGTTACTTGCACCAGGGTGCAGACTCGCGTACGCGGATGATCTAAAGGTTTATTTTATTGTGCGTAACATCGATGATTGCGTTCACCTCCTATCAATATTGGATCTGTTCGTTTATTTGCGTGAACTAAATTCAGACTATACTATCAATGGTGTAGTTCTGCAAAAAACTGACAGGCTCAGCGATCTGAGGGTGTGGCTCAATCATAAACTTACATTTAGCCTTCACCGTACAGCTGTTATCGTAAAAGCAAACCAGCAATAGGGGTTCATCTCGAAAATAGCGAAGGGCTTCATTGACCCGTACTGTCTGAAAGCTCTTTACTGCTCGCTAGTTCAGCCTATTCTATGAAGTGCCTCAGTAGTTTGGATTCCTTTTAGGCTGAATTCGATTTTAAGGATTGAAAGTGTGCAGTGTAAGTTTATTGGGTTGGCCCAGCGAAATCTAACGTGGTGCGATCCTTATAACCTTCCACCATATTCTGATCGCTGTAAATTTCTGAACATGGACATTCTAGAACGTCGGCGGAGAATTCAACAAGCTGGATTTGTTGTCAAACTGTTGAATGGCGAAGTCGACAGCTCGAAACTTTTATCTTTGTTAAACATTCGAGTACGACCGAGAGCTTTGCGTAGTGGTTCTCTTCTCGAGCCCCGGTGTCACCGGACAACCTTTGGTTACCACGAACCGATAACAGCAATGATTCGCAGCTTTACGACCGTTGAGGAGATGCAAGAATTTGGTGAGTCGTCCTCCCGCTTCATCAGATGGATTCCGAATAGTTGCAGGATTTAGGTTTAAGTTTTACTTCATGTAGACAATAGTCAGATGAAAGAATAAAGATAATAATTATAATAATGTATATCTGTAATCTGTTGGTATAAAAGATGACGAGGTTTTATGCTGGCTGGAGAGAGGGTTTGTAGCGCTGAGAGGCTTTTCCCTGCTCCAAAGACGTAAAATTCGATCTTTTTCAAAGTGTGATTTTTTGCAAAGTTTGGAATTTTTTATGGCATTCTAGCGTCATACTGAAATCATATGCTTACTTATTAATAACCAATTGATTATTTCAGATTAAGAGGACAACTATGGATGTCACGGTGTTGCCCGTTCAAAATGTTCGTTCGTAGGCGCCGCGCAAAATCTCTCATATCTTAACACATCTACAAACTCCAAGTTATCCACCGATGCTATAACTTTATGGTCTGTTTGAGAACAGTGGAGATATGACAATTCAAATTAGCGTTCCGACTTATTTTTAGGCTTGGGATGCCTTTTTTAAATTGCTTATGGAATCAGCCGTTAAGATGCTGATTCCGTAAGCAATTTAGCTCCAGTTTCCGTGAGTCATTCAGCTCCCGGCCTACTCGGATAGTATCCGACGGTGAACTCACCCTACTCCGCCAGATAGTTTCCCGACGGAAGGATTTCTACCGACACCGATTCCCACTTGTTTGGGTCATTTCGCTCCCAGTTTTATCGAGATCTACTTGAATATTATCCGGCGGTGAACTACCCTACTCCGACTGAGAGTTCTGCGGCCGCGGAATTTCTCTCGGTAGCGATGTCTGTCTCGTGAGCCAATTAGCTCTCATTTTTGTAACAATATAGTTGGCGGTGAATCTGTTCCCACTGTTCACATTGCCATGCTTTCTCGGCGTTGTCCCACTCTTGCTGAACCTTAGCCAACGAATCCACTCGGATCAGCCTCCTACCACTTCGTGGATTCCTCCGGCTGGCAGCATTCGACGTCCTCAGCCAGAATGATGCAGATAGGAGTCAATTACAATGATGAAAACCGCCTCCGACTTGTTCTGTACGCGCTCGCGACACGAACAGTCGCAATATTAAATATCAAACCTACCAACTGTAAAGCGACGGAACCAATCACGGTACATTGCTTCGCTCAGAGCAGCATCTCCGTGAACTTTTCGAAGCTCTCGATGCGCTTCAGCCGCCGCGTTCTTCGAACGGTAGAAGAAAATCAATACATCTCGCAAAAGACGAGTATTCGGCAGATATTTATTCGACATTTTTAAATAATTATGTGCACGACGAAAAAATGAAATCACTAATGTGTCAAATCGGCTTGTTTACAATATGCTTAATCATTGTTCATAACCTTTGTCTTATATCAAAATCGACCAGCGTCGACTAGCGCCAATAGTGAGAACATAGTTGCGCAAACAACCCTTTATAAGGCAGTAGCAACTATATTTCCACCTTTTCGTTTCGTTCATAACCGAGAAATATGAAGTGAGAAGTGTTTCAATCTTATGAAATCCACTTGTTAGGAGTCTGGCTACTCTTCTTATTACTTTTTATTGAGATACAGTGAAAAGTGTCAGATTGGTGAAGTTTTTTGAAAAATGACATAGCATAATATGAGGGAGGGGGGAGTTTTGTATTTTGTAATGATATGTGACGACAGGGGGTAGGGGGTCATGTCATGCTACGTAGCTTTACCCGTTTCATCTGACTAACATCGCATTTTATTTTTTTTAAATTTTTATGGGGTCAAGGGGGGGGGGGAGGCTTACCGTCAAGCTACGTAATTACCAGGGGGTATTTAGGGGTTTGTGACGAAATGTTACGATGGGGAGGGGGGTGTTAAAAATCACTAAAAAAATGCTATGTCATATATGGATGATCCCTAATAAAATTAGCTCGATTTTGAAAAAAACTCTAGACCCTGTAAGTTGGCGATGCAAATTTGTAAAAACAACTATTTTTAATCCGAAAATTTAAACAATATTATCCCCTTGTGTAGATATATAAGATAGCTATAAAATCGCATTAGTTTCATTTTAAAAAAATCAATAAAGAATGCAAAGAAAAAAATTAAATGAATAAATGAACGTCTGTAATCTGTGGTCTCATTTTTCAATTTATTCTCAGAATCTAGGGGTTATTTACTGTTAATCAGGTAATAACCAGTAACTCACTGTAATTTCTGAATTTCCGGTCCAGCTCGATTTGTCTTTATATTTCCACCAATCTCATTGGAAATACATAAAACATTACGAAGTGACGTTTTCTAACGGCGGTATGGACGGTATCAAGTATATTTTCCAAACATTATTTTATTACGAAATAAATGTAAATATATTCTAAACTAAGTGAAAAAACCGTGTTTCTATTAATATAACATCCACTAATAGCCCCAAACTCTGGGCCTTATAAAGGGTTAATACAATAAAAGTTTATAATGAACAAAACCAACCATGACATCCTAGTGTTCTTGATTGAGAAAGGCACAATTGTACCTCTAGGTGGATTGTAATAGGTTTTTCGAATTATCTTTAGAATAAGGACGAACCTATGGAAAAATATTGAGCTTTGACATTTTTCATAATATTGTTCCAAAATCGCAAAATATTTCTTAGGGATCATCCATAAATGACGTAGCATTATATGGGGGAGGGGGGAGTTTTGCATTTTGTGATAATGTGTGACGACGGCGGGGTAGGGGGTCATGTCAGGCTACGTAGCTTTTTAAAGGGGAATAACTAACAGCGTTTTTTATTTTTTTATTTTTTTTACTTGGACAGGGAGGGGGAGAGTTACCGTCAAGCTACGTAATTACAAGGTGGGGGGGGGGGTATGTAGAGGTTTGTGAAGAAATGCTAACATGGGGGAGGGGGGTGTTAAAAATTACTCAAAAAATGCTATGTCATTTATGGATTGTCCCTTATGAATCAGCATAATATGTAATGTATGTACAATGTAATCTTAAATTCAAGTCTGATTTGTAAATAATTTATAAATTAATTCATTGAAAAATAAGGAGCATAGCAGTAAAACGAAGTACTTTCGGTGCGCATTTGTCCTGAAAACATTTGGTCACTTTAACTTAACACTTTATTTATGTTTCTTCAATTATCGCTGATGCCATCTCCAATATGAAAAACGAATATCTTCACTTTCAATCTTATAGGATTTTTCAACCTGAGGCGCCACCACCACCCGCTGCAATGCTCATTTATTATGCAAATGCAGTGAAATAATATCAGAAACTGAGGGAAACAACCGAACCAAAACAATTCAACAAGTGTTTGGCCTGTTCTTCTCTCGTGCCGGTGCAAACATAAACGATGAAACATACTTCCCGCCGCCAGTTCTATACAGTGTAGTGGCGGTTGCTTCGAGCTGCCGTTAAACGGATGAACCACGGTTCACCGAATGAATTTCGCCCTCGCCACTGTATTAAATGCGATGTTTTCATTCATGCTGCGCGCATGTGTTGGTTCGCATCGACACACAGCAAGCAGCAGCTCGAGGCTCATTGGAGTACGTTTGGAATCCATTCATTCAATAGTGCGCTAGAAGTCGTACGGTGCGTACGTATAGACTCATTCGGACAAACCGGTTACCTCTAGTTGCTGTGGTGGATTCTGTGGAGAAGTTTGTCAGCGGATCGCCGGAGGTGGGGTCTTCCCTTGGCGTTTGGATAAGTTGCGAAAGTGTCAGCGACAGGAATATTGGCGGTAGTGGATTGTTAGATTGGCCGCGAAGAAAGCAATTTCTGGTGGAGTGGTTCGTGACAAAGTGCCAAGTCCGTGAATGTTACACAATTTTACCTCCATCGCACCACAAGCTTGCAAGGCGTGCGCCCATTTGCGTAGCGCTTACCACAGACGCAAATTGAATTTGGAGAAATTCAACAGTTTGGGTGTGGGTGGACGTAACAACAATTGAATTCCCTTTCGAGTGCTCACTCGGTAATTTTATGAATGGACTCGGCAGTGATAGTTTAAACAACTTAGTAGGGGAGCACTATTAACCATAATCATCACTATTATTCATCAACATCGACCCATACCTATTCTTTGTGCAGAACGGTGGAGTTAGCTAGTGTGAGTAGTCGTGGATAATAAAAATTGAAAACAACTCATCCATACAAATACCGGCGCACCTGTGGGTAACGGCCGTGTGCTCAGGTGGATTATTCTCGTGCAAGCAACTCAAGCTGAAATTTATTCAGTTCTTTGGTATAGTTTAAAATTGCAAGAAAAATTCTATTAACATTTCCCAGATTGCGCGTAATATTATCATCCATGTTAAAATATGGTAATAAAATAATCAACAGGAATAAAGCGTAATGGTCAAGTGATTATATCCAGTAAAGTAACACGAGCAAGGTGGTAGTGGTTGTACACGGAGCGAATTAAAGGTGTTTGTGAGAAAAGCGAAAGATACAAAGCTAGATACAAAAATAAGTGAGAAACAAAAAGGCAGCAATCACCCATACCTATAGTTAGTTTCAGTTTACAACAACCGACTTACCCGACACTAGTCCGACAATGGCGAGCGAGTTGAAGCTGAGTTCTGCATCGATAACGATACTCTGTTGGATTACGCTATTAGGTAAGGCTCGAAAACATTCACAAGGATTATTCATGAACGTAAACTGACGATACACATATGTTTGGAAAAGCGTCGGCAAGAATATGCTCAACAACAATGTCTGGTACAAATTGACAGGAAAAATTGCCATAAGTCTAGATAATCCAGTCTCTAATTACGTGAGTCCACTCGGCTTGGGCCATTAGTATGACTGCCCAGTTAGTACAAGTGCCTTATTATAGCCTTGAAATATAAGCAGCTCCTTGCTCTGATGCGGTAAGCCCTCAAGGAGTGCCGACTCTAAAAATAACAGTGAACCATTCTAGTGAACACACTACATATTGATACATTGAAGGTTGATGGGAATCGATCTCGGTCTCGAAGTGGTTTTATATTTTCTCGACTTTGACTCTGTCACTATTCTTCGCAGCGCGTGCTAGCATTTCCGACGATGACACGGTGGTGGAAATTTCTATTTTCGTTCGAACGATTTTCCTTTCCGTTCAACTTGGATTGGGCTTTCTCTTGTGCGCCGAATTTCGTTTTGGATACTGTCGTTCATTTGGAAAGGGAATGTATATTTTAGACCTGACCTCAGCCGCGGCTGGTCGTATGGCGTCGCTGAATTTATAGTTTATGTACTGGATGAAAGAGAATTTAATTTGTCGGGAAACGGATTTTTTTATGGACAGATTGCTCTTTGTATGCAGCTAACTTTATCTGATACAATTAATGTATTCAGATTATTCTTCGATTTAAAAGTGGTAGCAAATAATTCATGGCAGAAGCACTCAAAGGAAAGTACTACTGATGTAAATGATTTGATGTCGCTGGTGCAACCAGAAGCGAAAACGACTCGTGAATTCATACAGTCTTCATGTATATTCATATGCTGGAGATCGACTATTCGAAGGCAAATTGCGGAACACTAGAAAAGAGCAAATTGGGTCATGAAATGAGGAATAGAGTACTTTTTATAGCATTCATAAATACAGCTCAACTATCTAAATATAGACATATACATGCTTTCAAGCCTTAAAAACCCAGAAAGATTTTAAACTAGTTTTCTATGGAAATGCAACGTTGTCCTTGCTACATGGGTAGCATCTTTTCATGTTCTTTGTACAAGAAGAGGCGATTATCTAGAACTGATTTTATATAATCCCAACTAGAATAATCTAGCTACTCGAAAGCGTTCGTAAAATTTATTAAATGGTCATAAACACACTAAAAACAACATTCCAAGATCTAGTGCTGGATGCGATTTATGAATCATGAATGACAGTACAGCTTTGTACATTGTTAACAGAATCGTTAACATCGATGAAAATAAAATTTAATGTTAACAAGCAGGTAAATTTGTCCAGTTGTGATCTCCGAGGAGGAACTACTGCTGAATTTTCGAGTACTTTTTCAAATCGAACTATCAAACTATAACTGATTCTTTTTATTTACTCTCTCTCTTCCGATTATTGCGCCGTTATTAAACATTCCACTCATAGCGGTTTTGACTATCATAATATGTAAAAAGTTGCTGTGCGGCCGTGTTATTATCAAAAGAGAAAATAAACAATATTGCCGAATTCTCATAAACAATTACCTTTAAATGAATTTGTCTTTTGTTTTTATCGATTTATCCTTAATATCCGACCCTAAGATTTTAATAAAATGTTTTGCTTACTCTTATTCTAGCATTCGCAATTCTGCGAAAATCTACTTGGTAAAGCACAGCTCGTCGCTGTTGTGCTTTCTTATGACAAACGCCATTTTGGGGTAAACTGAGTTAGATATGCCACATTACTCGTCGAACGAATCTCTACAAGATGGCGTTTCCAGAATTTTGAAATTTTGCATGGTTACTGAAATATAGCGAGAAAAGTGATTAGAAATTGTGAGTTTTTTGCTTCAAATCATTATATCTTGGGATTGGCTCAAGTTATAATAAAATTTTAGTTGCTTTTATGTGTAAAAATGTCGTAGGAACACAATGGCATAATTTTCAAAAGAAAAATACATGTATCGGGAGAAAAACGCAGTTTTAGCTTTAAACTGGAAATATTGCCTATTTGGCAACACTGTAACTAAAAATAACTATTTTTTCTAAATTCCCTGACTCATTTCCTCCAAAATGCATCTAACCGATTGTTTATAGACCAAATGAAGCCAAAGATATGAATAAAAGTTCATAATTGGTAATTTTTTCTTTGGAAAATTTTCCATGCACGATTATGACACGTCATACAATTTTTTCATCAATACACACCTATGACACGTCTGAGTGCGACTTTTGTTTATATTTTTAGTGAAAACTCGCAACATAGTCAACCGATCTTCGTAATATTTGAGAGATTAGTACAGAATAGGTAGAAGCATCAATTGTCTTCTCTGAATTGTTTCTATCATTTATAAGTTTCATGATATTCAATCTCAAACTTTAAAAATCGTTTTTCTCGAAATGTGCAAAATGGCGCTTGTCATAAGATAGCACAACAGCGACGAGCTGAATTCATAATCCAATTTAACGATACGATAAAGACATAAATTCACCAAAAATGTTTGTCCTAGTGGAACTAGTAAGAATTAATAGCAAGATAAGATGGTAAGTTCTGATTGATTTTTCTCAGAATCTCGGTTGAAGTGAAGCAACCAATTTCATGTGAGTTGGTATTCTAGGAGAAGCCAGCTAGGAATCCGGATAGGTTGATTCTAATGTTGCATACTGCGATGTGATATTAATTATGGAATTTGCGTTTCGACTTCGTCTCATCAGAATCCGACACTAACTTAGTGACGGGACTAAGCTCCACTCCACTAAGGAAATGTATAGCATAGTGCATCTTGCATTGGCTTGCTAAACCAAACCAAACATTTAGATCTCACTAGTTCTCATCAGCTTAAAAATGAACTCTTTTTCTTACGGGACGTCACGCTTGACTGAGGATTTGCTTAGGAATACAATTAGCCTGCTTTAAGCCATACTGAACTGAGCGCCATGATTTTTTCTGACATTTTTCATGCAAAAATCATTTTTTGATAATTTGACATTAGAAAATTGAGGGATACTAATTTGCTTTCAATTGCTATTTTAGTTCTCAAAAATAATTTGATGTGGGTGTTACTAGCATTACATTGGATGTGATAGCGTTTTTTAGGCAGGTATCCCAAAATGGCGCTTGGTCCGCTTTGGCTTAACACGGGCCAATTAGTGTCTCCGTTTTTTGGAGCTAGTGTCCATCCGGCGCTGTTTACTAAGTTTTTTGTCTGTTAGTTTTAGCAACCAAGAGTTTTGTGTAAACCTCGAGTGACTTGTAGGGTGGGTGCTCCTATAGTTGAGGTGTACCGGTGTACCAATAGTTGCAGTAGTGGGTTATACGCTTAACTAAGGTACCAACCATCAACAAATATTTTTTGATCGATTCATCGCACTGAAATTATGCGACAATAAAACTGTTATCCTTGAAATTTGCTCAAATCACTATTGAAAAAAATGATTTTCTTTGAATTTTGAGCTCCCTTGCACCTATAGTTGATATAGTGTACCTATAGTTGCAAGTCCCATAAGAAATCAATGGGATTTGCAACAATAGGAACCGGAATTAGCGATTGCACCACTATTGGTACATGTGTTCCTATAGTGGTACAAGCGGTTTTGAATACATTAATTGGTTATTAAACCATATTTACCATTTTTCCTATGAAGTAGGGATTGAAAGCTTTCGTTTAATGTATTAACATTGCTCATAGGTCTGTTCATCAATTTTTTAGCAAAAGTTTTCCTTAAGTATGCGAATATTGGTACATCCACTCTAGTTTGAATGAATTCATGACCAATTCCTTTTTTGAAGTACTACGCAAAATACATAATCAAGAAACTGGGAATTTCACGATATTGGAAGAGAGCTAGTCGGTAAGTTTATAATGTTCAGACCATGCATCGCATTAAAAATAATGACTTCAACAATCAATGGCTTTGTAATTTTTAATGTGCTTAAGAAGAGGAGCGTCAGGTGTAAAGAGCTTTAACCGAAAGGTATTTTGTTTTACGATTTTGAAGGCAAGGCAACAGTGCATCTTTTATGTAATGTTAAGATTTATTTATATATTTGTGTACGAAAAAAATATTTTCCGTCACACAGAGCCACACATAAGAGCGTTTCAAGAGTAGACCTTCAACCATTTCAGCGTCGAGGAGCGCCGTGCCGAACACTGATAACTCTTGATAAAATTGTCTGACACAGGAAATTCAAAAGGATTTGTAAAGCTTAGACTTGTAGTTACTCGCCGGACAAAAAAAATAGAAAAAAGTTCGAGTTTCGGAAATGGCTTAATGAAAACCGAAAAACGAATATTTTACTGTAAAATCAGCTCACTTTTCATAGAAAAATAGGGAGAAGAATTTTTTATTCGGTTTCCTGTAGTTCATCGATAGGATACACAGATTGTGTATTCTAATAAAAAAATCAAGTCAATTCGTTAATTAGTTTTTAAGTTATCGTGTTCGCCAATTTGGAAAACGCGGTTTCGAAAAAAAACGCTATTAAAGGGTGTCAAATTGCATCAGAGAAAAAATTCTGTAGATAATAAACCATTGGGTATTTTTTCTTGAAAATTAGGTTAGAATGAATTTAGAGTGAATTGTTTACACTATATTTTAATCGCCTTCAGCTTTTTTGAAAACTATTGCCGATATATTGAAATCTGCGTGTGTTATAGCAAATACGCGCGAAGAATGCAAAGCTGTTTAAAACATTAATTCTAGATGTTCAATACTAACAACTATGAAGATAAAAAGCATTCGATTTTTTTGCCAACTACACCAGATGCTCCCTTAAAATTAATCGTATTTTTTTTGAATCATAAAAGTTATATAATGTGGATGTGTATAATGTTTCGCTTTTCGCATGTAAACATAATTAAATGCTTTTTTTTCTATTTTAATCTCAATCTTTACGCGTTACTTCCTAAATCCACCATACTTGTTTACATTGCTCGATTGGAACCGTTGTTTTGCGTTCGACTTCAATTTTTGGTTTCGGCCTTTGCGTACCTCTGTACGAAATACTCTGATTCTAGCAGGAATAATGACTGATAATATTGCGAATTTTACCCCTAATAGACCCACAGCAAAAAAAAATTTCTCACACGAAAATATGCTCACACCGTATCTACCATAGTTTGGTTCTTGCAGTGGCTAACAAAAACAACGTTTAACGCCCTCTGTAGGATTGTGCAGAAGATAATCGGTTTCTTTATTTGCTGTTCTCCGTGTAGGTTAACGTGTGAATATTTATTTTTCTGCTTTCAAAATGTGCACGAAAGTCTATCCATAGACGGAACAGGCAATAGTAAAGTGCGGTTTTGTTCCTACTGAATAATTGTTACACTACGGATTTTTCAAAAGTGTACAGTTGAAATATCAATATAAATTTACAATCAATTGTTAAGTTGGACTATTCTGAATCGTTTGGTATTTAAATGGCGCAAATCCATCAACAATTTACAGTGTTACAGTCATTTAAAATTATGCCACATTTTCGTTACACCGAAAGAATTTCTAATTTTAATTTTACACCTAGCCCCAGTCCCATTGTAGTTGGGTAAAGCATTTTCAATACTAAAATTGTGTCCAACAACTCCAAATCAAAAGCTAGCGTCGTCAGTGCACATGCCAAAGAAAATCGATACACACTCGTGGTCTGTAAGAGCCAGCCAAATATTTTGTGTTTGTTTCTCGATTCACAATCCCGTGATTCCTGGTCTTCTATTAACACTCTTGAGGCAGATGTATTCCGTTTTTTCCATTATAACATATTACAGTGCAAGTAAACGGTAGACATTTTTCTTGAAGAGGGTCTTTTGTGATATTCTACTAAATCACTCAAAAAGTTTTGTTTTTGAATATTTTGGTCTTAAACATTTGAAAGCCGTTTTGAATCCGGCTTCTCAAACTTTGAAATCCAAATGCCAAGATCCAAAATTGCCGATCTCAAAGCTAAGAAATGTGATATTCACTATAATTTAATAATATCAGTCTATACAAATAATTTATTTATTTGGTTTTTGACGTAAGTGCCAATATTTTATTTACGATATTTTGGCGGGGAAAACAGATCGAAATAGTGAGTGAAGCGAAAGCAATCATGTGAAAAAAATCCCTACAGGCAGGATTCGAACCTGCAACTTTCGAGACTTCGGCCCAATGCATAAATCCTTTTGCTCTCCCTGGGATATGATGACGTTCCAGAAAGAATATATGATTATCGCATCGGCGACAGTGATCATGCGCTGCTTCAAAAGCGAGATCACACACAACCGCAGCTGCCACCCAACACATTTGATCTATTTAATAAATCACGCTGGATATCAAGACCCAGGTTTTTATTATCGTCTGGTGTATAATTTATTGGTTTTTTATGTAAGTGTCAACACCTTATTTTAGACTTTTTTGGTGTTATCCAAAAAATTGTTCGGAGACGTCATCATACCCCAAGGATAGCATAAGGGTTTGTGCATTGGGCCGGAGTCTCAAAGGTTGTAGGTTTGAATCCTATCTCTGGGGGAATTTTTTCACATAATTGCTTTCACTTCACTGACCATTTAGGTCTGTTTTCCCCGTTGGGTACCACCAAAAAAGTCTTAAATAACTCTACAGCTGAAGAGCCTCTTCTCAATTCCCATTTTTTCAAGATTCTAAATAAACGTTTATGTATCTAGTCCAGCGTTTTCCGACCGGAGGTAAATTCATCCTCAAGGGTGCCTTAGACTACTGCAGACGATAAATTATGGCGGGTAAATTTCAGCTTGTATTGCTAGTAGTTCCATCGAACTATTGTCTTTATATTATAGAGTCAATAATTCGATGGAAATATTAGGAATACAAGTTGCAATTTACCCGGCATAATTGACCATCTCTAGAGTATAATTCACCCCTGGGGCTGAATTGACCCTGGTTGAAAACATCTGATCTAGTCTATTAATCGCTTTGCTGAAGTCAGTATAAAGAGATTCTTCGTGATCACCTTTGTCTATGGCATTTAATGCGTAATTAATAAATTCCAGTACCTTCGTATTAGTCGAGCGACCTTAAAAAAAGCCCTGTTGTGCATAAGTTATTCAATGTTTCATTAGATTAAAAATATGGTTGTTTATAATTGATTTAAAAAGATCTGGGACGCAAGACATGATGACAATCATTCTATAATTTCAGCTATTGGCTTTTTTCCATATAAATGGGTATTCGAAAGGAATGTATGAAAATCAGCTGAGTATACTGAAAAACTTCGAATATGACTACTAAAAATATTAGACAAATTGTACTAATAATTATTTGAATCATATCGATCCTATAAAAGCACACTTCAGTTGAAGTTAAGGGCTTTTTCAATTCTGAACTTTGTTGTACACAGAAGAATTATTATTGTGGTATAAGGCGGAAGAGGTTCGAAGGCTTGTTCCGAAAATTAAACTGTGTCAATGTTTAGAAAATATCTTGTTTCCATAAGACAAGACAATTCGAGATTCCATCCATCCGAGAACCAGTGACTCTTCGATATTTTAATCCACAGACCCACCTCAATTTTTTGTCGCGAGTAGATTCTTTTTCTATTTCATCGAAAAATTTACGCATTCAAGTAACTTGTTGAAAAGCCCGAAAAATGGGGATATGAGCTCATTCGACAATCTCTTTATAAGTAGAGGAACATGGGGAGACTTGGCCAGGTTTTCAGTTAAATCTAAATAAATCTTTAAAAAAGTTTTCGATCCCTCAAAACTCGATAAAATATAATGTGCAAAAGTATTGTGCGTATTCATGATTTTTTTTGCAGAACCGTGAATTTATTTTTTCTAAAGCTATAGAAGTTTTTCTGGGATCTGGGGGAGACTGGATCAAGACGACCAAGAGAATTTTGAAAAATTAGAACAAAAAATAATGGCATAAAAACAGTCTATTTTCATCCATCAAAGATAGCGGTCATGATACTCAGTGTGCTCCTGCTTCTGTCCGAGCCAGTGCAAAGCGAACGAAAAAAAATAGTTACTTGTGTGCATTGTCTGAAGAACGAAGGATACCGTTATTTTTATGGTTGCGTGATCTATCAAGATGGCTGAGTCTCATCAACAAAACGTGATTATTCGGCCTAACACAGTGGCCATTGTCTTCAGGTTTTTCGCATAAGACCAAGTATTCGTGATGTGAAACATATGCTGAAGCTGAAAATGCAGCTTCGGCTTTCGGAACTCACCTTCATACAGCTTGAGCACGTCAGGCATGCGGTACTGATAACCTTCACCAAATTCGCCCAGGCGAAAAGATTAATTTCGCAGAACGACTTAAACACGTGCTTGTCTGTGACAACGCTGAAATCAAGATCCCTATATACATGGATAATGGAAATATTGAAGTTAAATTACAAGATTTATCTCCACTTACTTGCAAAGTGGCAATTAAAAGATTCATGTCGTATTTCGGAGCAGTGGAATCTATTACGGAGGACACATGGAGAAACTACTTCCCAGGTATTTCAAATGGTGTCTTTGTGGTGAGAATGCGGGTAAACCAACCCATTCCCTCTTACCTTACCATGCAGTACAAAACAGAAGGGGGTGAAATTATTACACAGCGAACTTTCTGTACATATCAAGGACAAACTAATACGTGCCAATTCTGTGAACAAACGGCACACTACGGACAACCCTGCCCAGAAACTGCTGAGGAAAGGTCAACTGCAGAAATAAATGCCAACACCCAAGCTCCAATATCATTACCTGAACCACAAACTGTTGCCAAATTTCTGACTGCTGTTCAGGCAATAATGAAAACTGCTGAAGCTGTGTCAAGTACTTCAAATTCAACAACTAATGCCACCAGTGAAGAAGCTACCACCAAGGATGGAGTGTTCACATTCGTGACCCGCAAGGGCAAGAAACCAGGAAGAACATTTGATCGCGAGTATCCAGGCAGTAATCACGATGATGATACGAACGTAAACGACAACGAGAGAGACATGGATAACCCCGAAGTTGGCGAGAGAAGGAACATCTCCCCGACACGAAAAAAGATCTCCGCTCGCAATAGTAAGTTGCGCGCAGAGGATCTTACATGCGCAGAATGAAGCTTATTGTGATTTTTATTTTTTACACCTTGTAAATATATGAAAGACCCGTGGCTTTTGTTTTTTAATGCATTTCGTTTTTAGGATTTAGGCCTAACTTTGTTCACTCGTACTACAAAGTTATAGACTGTTTTAAGGCGGGATTTTTAGGTATAACAGAATAGAAAATATCACAACATTTGTATCTCTCTTCAGTTTATTGCCACTTGGTCAAGTCTTCCCATAAAATATTGGTCAAGTCTCCCGAACATTAGTTCTTACGTTATACATGACGCAGCTGCTGAGGCAAACACAATAGTCGATCAAATAAAACACTCCGGCAGGCAATTAGTGAGAGCAAAAATTCAGACCATTCAAGAGTTTCAACGTCACAGAATGCTTAGTGTGGAAGTTTTCCGTGACTTAAGTTTTAGTCGGTTCCGACAGCACTAAGTCACTAAGCCACTTTACGCTTGTCCGGACATGCCGTAGATTCAGGTGATCCGCATTTAAAAATTCCAAAATATCCTGTCTCCTAGGGTAGAATACAAAGAGTTAAGTCGTCGGGAAACTCTAAGCTTGCTCATATGACCCTATTTCACGCTTTTCTAAACTTTCTTCCTTCAACTCCTTACCCTCCCTTGAGTACTGGGGCACTTATTATTGATAAATATTTCACACCTTCCAGTCCCTTGCCGATTACGTGTCGTTACAACATAAAAAAGGGAAAACTGATTCACTCTTAATCGTTAATGAAAAAGGAAACAAATATGAATAACATTTCCAATATTCTGATTTATGCATAATCATTTCACTACTTCATAAGGAATATCATGGTATATGAGTACTATAGAAAAATTACTCTAGTAGATATGTCCACACAAAGTTTGATAAAAAATTACATCATTTAACGCAAATTCATGAATGGCGGAATATTTTCTATGAGGAACGGAATTTTCAATCCAAACTTTTAAAATTACCTGATAGTATTAAAATATTAAAAAAATAAGAACCAAATAGAGCACCAATTTGATAATTATTGAATCTCGTGCTTGGTCAAGTCTCCTATTGGCGGAACTCCGTCAGGTCCAAAACTTTAAGTGACATCAAAGATATTAAAACCTGTTACTGCTTGATATCAACATAGTTTTGAAAAATCTGAATAATACGAGAACAATTTAAAGCCACAGACAAATGCCTGCGTGCCAACTATGCAATCAAATGGCAAACCATGCGAAAGTCCATGTAAAAGCTGTTAAACAAAATACAGCCAACAAACAGCAAAAACCGAGTTGTGTTGAATAAACGAATTAAAAATTGATTTCCGAATTTCCAGAGTAACTATACTACCAGGTGTGTTGTTTCAGATGTAAGATGAAGATGTTATTTTCACATGCTCCTATTCTTAACTAAACGAGCTATCGCAATGTTTATGATAAGATACGTATTAATAAGTTTTTATTTCGATGGTGAAAATCGATTGAAAAAGTTATAACATAAAACTGAGGTTTTGAGCGTCAACTTACTATGCATACTATGCTTAAAAAAATAAAATTTCTAGGTTAATTCGAGGGTAACAATAATGATGATTTTGATTGTACAGAGGCTGAGTAATTCATATCTCTTTTAATACAAATATTGATACACTGGCTTTCTAGTTGCAGTTCTAGTTGCAGTTCTAGTTGCACTCGGATCGTTTCCATTGTGACTACGCAGCTAGTCCCCATCCTCTCATCTTCCTCGATGCGTCATTCAGCTTGATTGTGATGGGCCCCATTCGTTATTGACTCTTTCCCACAGCTTGAGCCACTACTAGCCGATCTAAATCAGTTTTCATAACTTTGTAAACATTCTAAGGCAATCTTACTGCGCATCTTTTTCAATCAGAAAGAATGAAACTCTTTCTCTTTCGTTTATACAACAGCAGTCAAAACCGAAAGAGGGCCAGAGTACTGCTGTCAACGGTAGCACTACATATTACGCCCAGCATAGCACCACCAAGCAGCAAAAAATAAACGAAATGTTGAGATCGAAATGGCAAACTTGTTTACATAAGCATTCTTTCCTCAGGAACGTGCGTTGTTTTCCCACAATGTGTGCAACACTAGCGCTTGGTCGAGGCGATTTCAAGTAGTGCACAGTGGGAAACTCCGAACCCAATTCCAACTTATGTTTCTTTTGATGCTGTGAATTGTTCGCTGCAAGGTGATTGCAGAAATCACATTTTAATTACAACACAGGTCACCTACCCCGAAGCTACCGGTTGAAAGGGAAACCGATAATTTGAGCTTTTTTTCCTACAGTGCCCAAACCGATTACGGGACCGCAGAAAGCAAAACGCACAGAAAAAAAATCAGCAAACCACCATCACAAACAACAACGGCATCAACGAAAAACGAGATGTTTCCACCGATAGACGAAATGTTTATACCCCTTTTGTGCTGAAGCGCCTTTGCTCCAACTGTTATATGATCGTTTCCACTTGCAGACGAAACATATGGAGATCCTCTTGCACCCGATGTTCTCGAATCTTTGGCCGCTTTTAATGAGTTTCTTGCATACATACTTACCGACCGGCTCTTGCTTGGATCACTTTCTCTCTCTTGACATTCAGCACCGTTAGATTAGCATACTCTTGGGTGAAATTATTATGACTATTCAGTAACAGCCAAGAGCGGAAGAGACTGTAATAATTCGATGACGACGGAACCGAACGGGACACTCGAAACCCGATGTGATGTGAAGTGGGGACCGTATACCAATAGAACGCTTATTGCTGATACGTGATTTTTGCTTCGCCGTCGTCCTCGGTCCTACTCGAGTCGAAGTGGCCAGAAATTGGGTTCGGGCTCATTTTATGGTGTCGTATTAAGGGTATATAGTCTAAACAATATTGACGCGAGTTGTGAACGACCGGGCGTCTCCTTTGCTAATTGAATGCAGATGGGATTGTGAAACTATACAATAAAAATTGATCGATGCAAATGTTTATAGGTTCCTGAACAGACGCGTTGGTGGGGGGGGGGGAAGATGTTGATGTTGACGACATGCTTTAGAGTTTCTGAGAAGAAGTTGATATTAGTGTATATCTTGCATGATAATCTTTGGTTTCTTAGAAAAAATAAACATAACAACCCACAGGTCGAGCAGGGAAGACTCTAGACATTATTTTAGTCGCAAGTTCTTTTGTCATAACAGTTTAAGTATAACACAAAATATTTAGCTTTCTACCTTCCTTATAATTTAATCTTACATCACATTTTTAATTCTTTTACGTCAAATTTAGACTTGACGGTCCCATTCGTTGAGTGGCCACTCCCGTTCAAGTGGGTCTGGGTTCAATGCCGTAGGAGGTCGTTGAGATTTTCTGAAGTGAAAAATCTATGGTCACGTCTTTATTTGGAAAAAAAAGTAAAGCAATTGGTCCCGCTCCATATGTTGAAGGTCCGATATCTAGAGTTCAGATGGCGCGTAAAATAGTAAAATTCGTTGAAGAAAGCACAAGTTGTGTGTATTTGTGGTGGAACTTAATTTGCATTTATATTCATACTCTAAAGCTTGAAAAAAAATTTGCGTGAAGCAATTTATCGAAACTTTTGTACATTATAGTGTAACATTTCAATAATATGCTGGAATTTTTCTATGCAAAAATACCAACAAACGACTCGGTGATGGAGCTTTTTGTACATCGTCTCAGGAAAAATGATTTGCGGTGTTACCAGCCATTCAAAAAATATTTAACCGATTTATTTCAAATTTTGCATACACATTCTATGTTAAAAATACCTAACCCTTACGTTGAGTTTTTGAGACAATTTTTCATTTTAGGGGGTGTTTACTCATAAAAAGGCGGAATTTTACGTGAAAATAGTAATTTTTATTTAAAATGAGTAAAAAACCCCTTAATTGAAAATTTATCTTAAAAACTCAACGTACGGGTTAGGTATTTTTAACATAGAATGTGTATGTAAAGTTTGAAAGAAATCGGTTTATTAGTTTTGGAATGGCAGGTAACACTGCAAATCGTGTTTTTCCAGAGACGTACAAAAAGCTTCGTCACCGAGTCGTGAGTCTATAGTTGTGCATAGAAAAATTACAACATGGTATTGAAATGATATACTATAATGTACAACAGTTTTGATCAATTCGCCTCACGCAAAGTTCTAAAAAAATCCGCAAGAATTTTTTTTTCACGCTGAAACCCTTAAACCAACCCCTCCCCCCCTCCCCTTATTTTTGTTGTAGGTTTTGTGCTCTTCTCGAATAAATGTGGTTTTTAAAAATGTTCTTTTCAGTTGAGAAAAAATAGTTTTTACCTAAACTGTTCTTCACTATGTAGAAATATAACATAGTGCGATTTCATTAATTCTCATTAGAAAATCAAAACACCTTTTTCTTGCAGGACATAGCCCACAACTAGGGCTTTGCTCAGAGAGAAAAACCTATGCTATATTTCACCCTAAGGAGGAAAATTTGGTGAAAACCAAAATTTCTCACTAGGGTGAAAATTTGTTGGTAAAAACCAGTCTTTGTACAGGAGGGCACAAATCCTTATTTCATACTATGTTGCGTTTCGGCTTCGCCTCTTCAGAAACCGACACTAACGTATTGTCGGAATAGATTAGCGCCGGCTTGACGCAAATCCCTTAAAACTAAAACACACTATGTGTTTCAATCAAACGACTGATCAAACGTGATGTCCCGTTCGAGCAGAAGTTCTGTTTATGCCGATGAGACACAAGTGAAGCCGAAACTTGTCTTGGCTTAGCAGGCCTATGCGAAAGCACTATGCTATATTTCACCCTAAGGAGGAAAATTTGGTGAAAACCAAAATTTCTCACTAGGGTGAAAATTTGTTGGTAAAAACCAGTCTTTGTACAGGAGGGCACAAATCCTTATTTCATACTATGTTGCGTTTCGGCTTCGCCTCTTCAGAAACCGACACTAACGTATTGTCGGAATAGATTAGCGCCGGCTTGACGCAAATCCCGTTAGTGTCGGTTTCTGAAGAGGCGAAGCCGAAACGCAACATAGTATGAAATAAGGATTTGTGCCCTCCTGTACAAAGACTGGTTTTTACCAACAAATTTTCACCCTAGTGAGAAATTTTGGTTTTCACCAAATTTTCCTCCTTAGGGTGAAATATAGCATAGTGCTTTCGCATAGGCCTGCTAAGCCAAGACAAGTTTCGGCTTCACTTGTGTCTCATCGGCATAAACAGAACTTCTGCTCGAACGGGACATCACGTTTGATCAGTCGTTTGATTGAAACACATAGTGTGTTTTAGTTTTAAGGGATTTGCGTCAAGCCGGCGCTAATCTATTCCGACAATACGTTAGTGTCGGTTTCTGAAGAGGCGAAGCCGAAACGCAACATAGTATGAGAAAAACCTTTTTTTCGTTTTTGGAGCTAGTGTCAATCCGGCGCTTGCTTAGTCTTGTCACTAAGTTAGTGTCGGATTATGAAGAGACGAAATCGAATCGCAAATTCAACAACTAATTTAAAATATTGGATATATTTGATCGAAACAACATTGATTCACGGAAACCGTGAAAATTGCAATAACTTGAGTGGTTCCGGTTGGAATTTCTTTTTGCTATTGTTTGTTTTGTTGTGGCTTCATCGAACGAAAAATTCTCTAATCAGTGGCGTATCCGTCTTCTGCAGTTGAAGCGAAATGAGAAGGTACTATAGAAACCACGCACGGCTGTCTAGCGACGAGACAGGTGGTTGGGTCAAACCCAACAAGCCGTCCAGAAAACACCACGTTACGAAGAAGAAAAGGCGTATCGGAACAAACGGTCAAAGCGCACGCACACAAGTATTACGATTGGAAACTTGGCAAATCGAGCTGCAAGGTACTTTGGTTTCCTGGGTTCGAACGAATCCTACACGATGAGTAGAAAACTCGAAACTTCAAAACTGTAGCATTGTATGAACTTTGCTTGGCGGGACAGAATGTGTGGAAAAGCGGGCATCGAGCGACTACATTCTACTGGAGCGATGGCACAACAAACGAGTTGGGAATCAGCTTCGTACACAGAAAAAATATTTTGTAATTTTGAATTTATTTCCATGCACATACAGGGTGTTTGGTGCATGGTTAAGAACCTCTCGGGGGGGGGGGGGGTGTGATAGACTGTCATATTTGGAGAAAAAATTGTTCTACACATACTATCAAATCTCAACCGTTACAGAGTTATTGAACTTTTTGCGTAAAAAAATTATTTGTCTTAAAATACCTCTAACTCAAAAAGTATACTTTGTATTTCAAATATTTTAAGTCCACTGGGAAGGTGAGAAAATTTCGCATTTGGTGATGCCCTCATATGTTTCAGCTAATGAGTTTAAGTAGCCTTTTCAAAGTAATTCATTGAAAATTAAACAATTTTATTCGATTTTTCGCTCATTTCTTGAAAATACTAATAGTTAACCTCATCATTTTAAAAATCCAGGTTGTTAGTCTTGAAGACAGCGCTGTTGTTGTAGAATATTTGCTGGTTAGTCGCCAATTTAAAGCTGGGGCGCAACGACTTGGATGGGGCGCAACGACTTGGATGGGGCGCAACGACATTGATGGGGTACGAAAACTATAACGCCACTATACGTAAAGTGGACCGGAAAATGAGCGGCGTGAATGCAAACATAACGAAAAGTACTAAATTGGTGCTTTTTGCTATGAAGGGTGCATTCCACATAAAAATTAATATCCGATTTCTTCGAAAAAAATTTCTCACACCCTTTAACAAAAAAGTGTGTCAATTGTTATTTGTTAAGCTTATTATTCAATAAATTGTACATATACCATAATAACCATAATGATAACTCGTAAATTTTACAATATATGGAAAGAAATTAAAATTAAAGTTGGATTTTTTATTGAACTTAAGAGTTCGGAAATTAGTATAAACAAATTGAATATTTTTATATCTCGATCCATTTTTTACTTTCTAAATATTTAGAATCATGTTGGAAAGATGGTGTAAAAGATTCATATGGGAGTCTGAATACTTCATGAGATATTTCAATAATACCAATAAAGCAAGGCTACTTTATAGTAGACACCCTGTGATAGAAACTTACAAAATGGTTTGTAAATCTGATGTGAATTTTGTTTGGTGATGGCAATGCCCTGTTTTTAAACATACGCCCTAAACGAACCCCCTGGAACTGTTACTGTTGAGGTATTGGGGCGGTAGTCTAGTACATAATATGCTAACTCTTAACATAGGCTTTGTTCAACAAGCTGAGCCACCCTAGGGACTGAAATATACCTCTATGAAGTGGTTATATACAAAGTTGTGGCGAAAAGTGAGCTAAGTTCGTGATTTTTTAAAGTGCTTAATGCAAATTAAGCACTTTAAAAAAAATCAAAGTTCCCGAGAGATCCGGTAGCGCGGTTATCGTGCATTCTGTTCTTTGTGCAGAATAATGCGGAAATGCCTCCTTTCGAAATCAACAGGCTGTGTAGCGAAAGTATTAAAATATTTGGCACTTCATGTAAAAATTGTCTTTGTTCCAGTACCGAGTAAATTGGAAGTACTGAGCAAACACGGAGAAAGTTATCCCGGAAGTCGCTTCTTGTTCTTCCTTTGGTACTATCGATACAGTTGAATTTTACAGTTTTCAACTGAATCGATCATCGGTGTAAACAGGAGCGTGTATTTTCTACTGCTGTTTTCTCCGAAACGATCACATGTAGTACTGGAACAAACCTATACATTGCTCCAAAACAAAAATTAAACCTTGCAGAAAAGTAGTTTTAGAATATTTAAAATAAATCCGAACAGAGAAGATTATTCTTGTGACAGAGGTTGCTTGACTCAGAAAGCAACTTACAAAAATGAAGAGGCATGAAGATATTTTTCGTAATATCCAACAACGAATATATATTATTTTGTTTTGCTGTATTCCGATGGAAAAAACGTTATGATCGTATAAATGCGGATATAAAGATTAAATCTTTGATTTTTCCAGAAGCATGAAATTGGTAAATAATATAGAATATTTTAATCAGAACAAATATACGATCGAAACAAAACCAATATTTTGGAAACATTGGTCGAGTGGGGGTATGTCGTTTTCAACAGGGATTAGTAAAATATAAGAAGAAGCCAGCTGGCGAATCCTATCCTAGATAGATACCACAACGGCATCTGCAAGCTGCCCTAGCGTGATGGAATTGAGAAGACATTTGTCAATGTCATTCACTTAAAAATTGTAGAGAAGGGCGCTTAGACATGAGCCCTGGGGAAGGTCCACGTAGCTAATTCGTGATGTCGACAAATAACTTTGCGAAAAATACATATGTTTTTCAGACAACAAGCCCCCTGAGTCAGTAAGAAAACTGATGCCATCTGCTCTTTGCTAGCATATGCCATTTGAATTCCTGTTAAGAGCAACGCAAGGCAATCGTTCGTCTCTTTACCTTTACGAAAGCCAAATTGTGTATCTGACAGTAAGTTATTTGCTTCGGCCCAATTGTCGAGACAGAACAGGACCATTTTCTCGATTAACTTCCGAATAGAAGAGAGCATTTCAATCCGTCCATACAAGTTGTGATCGGAGGCTGTTCTTCTTGTTTTTTTTTATGGCGTGGACCTTCACTTGCCTCCAGCCATGAGGGACAAGGTTACTCTTAAGAAACATACTAAAGTAATTCAACAAACGTCTCTTGGCAGATTCTTTAACAAGTAAAATTTCATTATGTCTGGTCCTGGGGCTTTATTGTTACATTATCGTCCGCGGGGGGAAGCGGCGCGGTAGATCTTCTGTGCCGGGGCGGAATCCGTACAAACCTTCTTGGCGAAATCGAATGTCCAACTCTCTCGTTAGTACTGTTTCAGGTTCGGTTTCTCTCATTAATCCGTCAACGAACCAGGGACAGTAAGCGTTTGTTGGCTTTCATAAAAATTTTCATTGGCTCAGGTAACCCGCCATTCCGGTTGATCTTGTACGCCGGTGGCCTTTTTCGCGTACACGTTTCAACATTTTTTGTCCCACCACGGGTTGGGAGACCTTCCACGAGAGTTCGCGTTTGGTACACGTTTTCTGAGCTTGAATAGCGGTGTCGAGAATAAAGCCACCTAAGAAGCCGTACTCTTCCTCCGGAGGAAGGTCTTGCATGGACTCGAGTTTGCCGGATGCAGGATGCTTAGCTCTTCCAATCACTATTTCGTTTGAGGTCAGACGAAATATTGATTGTACTCGTTGGCCTTAAGCCGTTAGCAATAGTGATTAAAATTGACACAGGATCGCTGCCGTGTCGATCAGGAATTACCTACCTGCCGTGGGAGTTAAAATCAACTAAAACTAAGTTCAGTGCGGGAAAGAGTTCTGCATTGTCGCAA
Source organism: Topomyia yanbarensis (assembly GCF_030247195.1). Taxonomy (NCBI): domain Eukaryota; kingdom Metazoa; phylum Arthropoda; class Insecta; order Diptera; family Culicidae; genus Topomyia; species Topomyia yanbarensis. The sequence continues at coordinate 311,124,247 of NC_080671.1, forward strand.
GATCTTCAATGCCTGGTGTCGAGGGAAGGTTAATTCTATTGAAAAAATAGCACGTTTTGATCCCCAAAAGTACTCTTCCGTAAGAGTGTTCTCGATCCAAGCAAATAAAATTAAAATCTATTTCTGAAGTACGTCATGTTTCGCATAATAAATTTTAAAAGGATCGAGTTTCGGGATAATGTTTTTTTAATGCTACTGTTAAACAGTGATCAAATCCGTGACCATTACCAGGATGCTTTTAAGAGGGTGTTCTGTAACAAAACGGTCCACAGTGCTGGGAACTTCTTTTCTGAGCTCAGGTTTCGGAGACCAGGAGCTGTTTGCTTCGGTTTTGCACCAGTAAGTACTGTTATTTTGGAGGACATTGAAGAGACACCTTCTGAACATTACAACGAATCTTAGGAGAGGAAAAGTTCCTCCTTTTTCTATTGCTTCTAGGCGCAGCAGAAGATGTTCCCTCCTGGTGTTCATCAGAGTCACCATCGTCAGTAGACAAGCCAGTATAGATTTTTGTAGAGACTTGTGGCTTAGCTATTTAAAGCAGCATTTCTGCGAAAGATCCCTTAGAGCGTCCCTGAAGGGCACTCTTCAGTTTCTCTCCGCACTGTATCATCATGTCGGGAGATTATGTTGATTTCCCCCACTGTAAAGATACTTTTCGACACCCCTCCCCCAGGAGTCATCCACATGATTCTCATCGCATTTCCCACAACGAACCTTATTGCTACAATGGGAGGCTGTGTGTCCTGATTGTTTACAATTTTTGCATTTCATTACCCGTGGCACAAAAAGGCGAACAGGTAGACGATCATTGTCAAAGAGGAGGTAGGTAGAGCAAAACCGACGAAGGTCACCCGATAAGAGTCTAAGTTGACGTATGACGTATTCCTGTCAGCTGCCACTGATGTTGAATGCAAACATCCTGTATCTTCCCTGACTGAAGCATGGGGTCTTTAACCCTTGATAAGGCCGAGAGTTTGGGGCTAATAATGAATGTTATATTAATGGAAACACGGTTCTTTCACTTAGTTTAGAATCTACATTTATTTCGTAATAAAAACTGTTTTGAGAAAGGTGGCGATATAGTTGCCACCGCCCGGTAAACACATTTTATGAAACTCTATTTCTTAAGGATAGTATAGGAAGAAATCCAAACGAAAGCTTAAGCTAGCTACCGTTATGCCCGTTTTTATGTAACCATTTTTGTTATTGCTAGATTCACTGTTGTTACCTCCATCTCTGTTCAGGCCAGTGCTCAGGACATTTTTAAGGGGGTTGGTTTTATTCGTTTCTTACAAAAGAAGGGTATAGCAACCCTCAAACTTTGAAGATCTTTTCTCAGGTCTGGAGGCCCTATTCTTTTGTATCAATCGACTCAGCTCAACAAATTGGGACAATGTCTGTTATCGAGAAGGAATCTTGAGCAGACAGTGCTGCCTGTGGCTCGTGGCAGTGCGGATTACTGCAGTGATTTGTAGTAAGCTTACCGACTAAACCTAAACCTCTTGTTCCTTCCAGCCTTCAACTTACGCAGTCACCGTTAGGTATTACCTCAGTAGGGATTGTGTGTTTACTCTTTTTATATTGTGTTAATTGTTCGTAGATTTCCCATTGCTGTTGTTTTTTGCTTGCTGTCCAACTTTCGCGCTATATCTAGCTTGCTGATGTCTACTGTAAATATCGTCACCTACCGAGACGCGAAACGATCCAGAGGTGCTGACCTTAATGACCGACATGTCTTTATAACTACCTTTCTTGGCGCTAGTCGTTTCGAATTATCCTATTTAGCTGGTGCTGAGCGGGGTACTCTCACAGGAATAGGAATTTTTGCTTACCGATTCCCGTTTTCGTAAACCATTTAGCTCTCAGGCACTAGGACAGACCACAGGCGGTGGTATTTTTTTGGATGATCTTATCCCGATTTCTCTGACTTCGTGTTGTTTGTTTGTTGTTTTTCATCCATAGCTGATGTTGCAAGCTCAGAAAGAAGGGAAACATTTCAAAAGTAATTCAAAGCCATCATTGGAATGGGTTTGAGACAACTATATTGCCACCTATTTAGATTCATTTTATTTTGATCTTTGTATTTTTGGCAACTCAAGAACCGCGTTTTCGGATAAAAAATACTTGTTTTTACAAATTTTGATCACCAACTTATAGGGTGTAGAGTAATTTATTCAAAATCGAGTTAATTGTATTGTCCATGCAGGAAAAGAAAAGGTGACAATATAGTTGCCACTGTCTTATAAAGGGGTAAAACAGCTAACATGAGGACGACCGCGTCACATTCAACCCGATTAGATGGTACATATACACTATACTCCTTTGCAAAAGGCCCGTAGCCAGCAATATAATTTGCGTGCTTCAAATTATTTTCCTCCACCAGAAGCTTATCAGGGCTAATTATTGATGTTTCTGTCACCGCCGAATATTGCTTCATCAGAACTCGAAAAATCTGCAATAGATCCAAACATTTCTTGTCTTCGGTCCGGAAAAGTTTACAAATGGCCCGGTTGCGGAGAGTGGGTTCATTTTTAGTCGGGGAGGTGATTTTATTGCGACATCCATCTCGCCTTGAGGCAAACCACTATCAACGAAAGCCGTTTTTGCACGGGTTGTATTATAGTCATGAATGAGGAATATACAGTCGTGATTCACTGGTTGGCCCACAGCCTATGTCCAACTAACGAATTTGATTCGCTAGTTGGACCAACTGACAAATGTCAAAAATTCTCCAAAGAAGACGTTAGTAGTGTAAAAGATTAATAAATAGATTGTCAAAGCAAATTTGACATGAGATTTTGGCGTTCAGATGTTTTTCAGTTGGACAAAGGTCCAACGACACGGCACGAAATATTATCTGTCATTCTGCCCGAGACTTGCGCGCTATTCATTCAACTTTCAGCCAAAATATCTTATGAAGGTTGCAATGATGTTCGGAAGGATTATTTGAAAACATCCATACCATGAAAAAATCATATAGGATGAAATACTGTTGCTTATAACACTAAACTTTTGCACTCTCTTCCTTTTACTACGTGATGAAGCTACAATATGCACATATTTGTATCGCATATACTTTTTATACATCACACTTACTTTCACTTTGAACACACGTACATATTACATTTTCAATGATAAAGTGCAGCGAAAATTATTTTTCATTAAATTTTTTTTGAGGACCTCACAAAAATAGGTCTTGCCAAGAACCTTCCAAACGAGTATTCTAAACAAAAAATATAATTTTATTGGTTTTGTGACAACTCAGAAAAGGTATCTAAAGCTTTTGGTATCGGTTTTAATCATACTTCTCCTACAGGTTAAACCAATTAAAATTTTATTAGCCAGAAAATTACTATGAGATGTTGTTCCTCTGTCATAATAATAATTTTATAATGAGAGGTTGGTTAACTTGTTTGCAATATCAGCCAGGGTATTCAGATAAATTCAATTTTCTTGAACGATATAGACACTGTGGGTATACAGAATAACTTTTGAACCAGAAGTCGTAGCCTATTACTTTTCTTGGAAAAGTTGTACACTGTACTAGTATCTGCCGGAGTTAGCATTGTACATTTTTTAGAACACATAGGAAACTGTCTAAACATGTATGTGAAAATAGTTAAAACTGACGAAGCTACGGCATTTATCTTGAAATGTATCCAGTGAAAATGTAATCGTGCACAGAGCATTCGCACGATTGATTTGTTTAGAAATATTTCCTAAATTATGAACGAAGGGTTTTGCATACAAAGATGAATAACTTTTATAAGCATAAAACATTATTTTCATCCTAATTATTAACGAATTTCCCCAAAATTCCACGCGGCCTTTCCCGATTGAAAGGAGCGGCCGCGCTCCATGATACGCCGCGCTTAGCCCATCTGTCATAATATCGCGATTTTGCATAACGAAGGGCTAAATAAATATGAACCAACAGGTCTGTGCCACAAAAGGAGAAGGGCTAAAGGATAACACATATTGTTCCAGAAAACAGTACTGCGTTATGCAACGTTTTGTGCAGGTTGATTATACCAGGTGCAAGTGGTGCCAAATTCACAACGTTCATTCTGAATTGAAAAGTCCTTTTAGATTACAGAATTGATAAAATTGGTTAAATGAGATAAACTAATCAATCAAATTCTGTTTTAAAAATTGTGCTTGCGTTTAAAACAAAATGGGAGGCTTATTATTACCGCTACATACTAAATTTCAAGCGCAAATAGCAAATACAATTGCTAGTTACACCAAAAGCTTACTGGCAACCTTACAGCGGCATTTAAGAAACAGTTGGTGCGGCGTGTACGTTTCAGTGAATCTCTCAATAAAAATTCCAACGTATAGGACGAACTTGTTAATAATTATTGGAGTATACCAAATATCAAACGTAGTTAATTTAATCGTGCGTGCAAACGCGAAAAAGACGGGAGCGGACTTGGTGGGCACAATGTCAGAACCACCACAACGAATTCTCTAGACTATAAATAGAATTGGTTTTAAATTTCAAAGTAAAAACGTGATTGGAACACTTCAGCGAACCACCTGTTTTTTTCTTTTTTCCAATGCGGGGGGGGGGGGGCATGTCATGTTTGTTCTTAAACGACTTTTTTCTTCGCTCCAAAGAGCGTTGCAGTAGTTCTGTGTAAAAGTTTGAGCTTAGAGATGCAAAGAGGCATGAGTTTTCGGGCTTCCGAGTTTTGTTTTTTTTCATCAGCTGTATAAGTATATTCAAACATGAAATTTCAGAAACAACTAACATACCGCGTAGTAGCACAGCACCGGCTGGCTGGCTGGCTTGATTGCAGAGGGGAAGGAGCTATCTGACCAAGAACTTATTTCTCATAACAGTTCTTCGATATGGCTTAAAGCCGCAGGCAAATTACTCTTACGTATGTGGTGGTGACCATACTGACATAAAAAGAAATTCGCGTTAAAATAATTTACCCAAGAGACTTGAACCGACAATCATTGTCTCACCGAAGACACCCCTTTACTAACTGAGCTAACGCGATACATAACAGCGTGATGGCAAAGTGGCATACATAAGTTTCGCTTGAGCGTGAACGATCTAAGCGCAGAGCTTCTGCTCGTGCATGCATGGGTATGGGACATTGCAAGATGACGTCGTATGAGTAGAAATGCTCGAAAAAATGACAGCTCAGCGAGCTTGTTTACATGGACTTCGAAATTTTTTTATTCCGATTCAGTGCAAGTGAGCGTGTCATATCTTCGAGCATTTTTACTCATATGACGTCAACTTGCAATGTCCCATACCCATGCCATGCACGGGCCGCAGCTCAATACGCTTGAATCGTTCACGCTCAAGCGAAACTTATGTATGTCACTTTGCGAAAACACTGTCATGTATCGCTATAGCTCAGTTAGTAAAGGGGTTTCTTTGGTGAGATATTGATTGTCGGTTCAAGTCTTGGTAATTGTTTAACGCGAATTTATTTTTATGTCAGTTGGTCACCAACGCATACGTAAGAGTTATTTACCTGCAACGTTAAGCCATACCGAACTATTGAATGAGAATGAAGTTACGGGCCAGAGAGCTCCTTTTCCCTCTGCAATCAAGCCAGCCAACCAGCCAGCTGTGCTACTAACGGTAGGGGAGACCGGGGCTAGTTGGCGGTGTTTTCAGTTTTCATTTTTTACTGCTTTGACTTTGGTAGATCTTGCAAAATAGAACACGTTGCATGAAATAGTAGACTGTTGGCAACATCTCTGAATTTTATTAAAATGTTTGATACGTTGTCTTCATTTCTAGAGACAAAAAAAATTAAAGGGTTGTGTACAGGACACGACCACGGTGACATTAAAAATATAGCTTTTTTATCTATCACACATATCGACACACGTTCTTGTTCACTCGCCTGTTTTCATATATTACAATTTGCTATATACCCTCCCCATTAAAGCATAATTTATTGAAGGTCTTTTAACGGTAATCTATTAATTAATCAAGTATCCCACTAGGTGATTGGCATTATTTGGCTGATCCATCTAGTAAAAATAGGCTGGTCTGTCCAGAAAATATATTCAAAAGAAAAGTTCCATATTGAGAGCTGTGATGAGGAAACCCACGCCCGCCAACGGAAATATACAGATTCTCCATAAAATATGAAATTTCATTTTCCATTTAAATTTTCAATAATGTACTAATGAACTTAAGTAAACAATCTTAAGTGTAAGTATTTCTTGATCGATTAGTGGTGGAAAAATGAAATTATTTGATAAATTACATTGCTATGCAACGTTCGCACTACCAGTTAAAACGGGTTTTTATGCTATCTTGGTGACATTTTCTCTTGTTGCTAATTATTAAAACGTGTTATAACTCTGTAGTGTAAACGTTGTATTATTAAACCAATTCTGCAGCGTTTTATGTTATATAGGTGTTTTATGTGGTAATAGGACTGACATAATTATATCTTCAGTACAGCGGTTTGTTTCATAATTTAAAACAGATTTATTTTAAAATTTAAATTAGTATACCCAACCGTATTTGTTGTATACCTTAAAACGCAATTACAACTGTGTTTTAAATACATAGGGTAGGACAGATATTCTGACTGGTTAAACTGGGAAAACAATTTTAAGTCCAGTAACGCTTAAGACATGGCTTGAATTTGAATCGAAAAAGAACACCCGCTTCAACTGCTGCTGGGACGGTAAGTTCTGTTTTAAAATTTTCCGTTGTGTGCAGTACGAAACAAAAGTGTTTGAAATTAGAAAACAAAAAGTTCTGCTGGGAATTTGATTGTTTCCGATGCAATTACACTAAGATTTTTCACGCAGGGGATACAGGCCGTGTAAATGAAAACCGCGTAAATTTAAAAAAAACGCGTTAATAAAAACCGCGTAAATTTCAAAATCCGCGTAAAAAACCTGAGTGTACTCTCCTATATAAAATACTACGCTGCTGAACAGTGCAATAACTACAGAAGCACGTTGTCAGATGCCTTACTGATAAAAAACATATAACCGAAATATGAAACATGAAAACCAATAGGCTCTTTACCCTACGCAGCTACAAAGCGCCGTAAACATGGATTAACAAGTTACAACGCACACGCATGCATAAAAATAAATATATTTTTTTCAAACGCAACACTCTTAAGCAGCACACACCGTATTGAATTAAATCCAAACCACCCCGCCCACTCACTTTGCAAATCATTCTGTGACACCATGCTGGTACCCGACAAATCCGCACACGGCCACCGCTGCCGAAAATGCATAGCGTCTACCACTTATTGTAGTGCCCAGACGCTGCAGCCATGATCTTACCCGTTCGACATAAGAACAAAAACTGATTCAAACGGGTACGCGTCACCTCTATTTATAAACTAACCGTATATGGTTTAGTCACTTAGGTGCGAGTGTGTGCAAATGCCAACGTTACCGAAAATCGATAGCGCTTATTGCATCGCCCGGAGACGACGTTGCTCGTGTGGGATAAGAGCAACAACTGATTTAAACGGACATGCGTTGCTTCTATTTATGACTTTTCGTGTTTCATTGAGCAACTAAGCTGCCCTCTTTTGACGGCTGTGTCTGAGAAATCTGCCTCACGAATGGTATTTTTCCCGTTTTTTGTGAACTTTTTAATTTTACCAATTTCCAAAAGTCTACTTTTATTGGGGAGATATTAAATTATTACCAATATTTAAGTTAGGAGTTTCTGAATCGGTTGGTGTATGAATGATTAAAATCCATCTAGTAATATCGGAGTTATAAGCGTGCAAACCTTACATAGTTTCGTTACATGGGAGATAGTTTAGATTTTAGAATGACACCTAGCCCCAGATAGTGGAGTAAGACATTTTTAATGTCAAAAAGTAACGCGGAAAAGCCGCCAACTTACTCCAGCCTCGGGGTAAGTTGGCGGTATGCATGGGGTAAGTTGGCGGACTGCCAGAAAATAAGCAATTCATTAGGAATACAATCACATAAGTGGTCCATATGGAATGTGCCGATTGTATTTTCAATAAAACTGTATAGTATTCGACATATCTCATTATATTTCAGTTTCAATACCCTGTCATTTTGACTTACTCGACGCGTACTCCATATTCAAAAGCAAATTTACGAAATTCTTCAGGCGTTTGGCTGAAATAATTGTCCATTTCATTGACGAGAGACATAAGAAAAAGTTTCTCTTACTTTGGAGTGAATTCCAGAAATAAAAATATATTATGACTATTTTTGCACTATTAATAGTACCGCCTACTTACCCCGTGTGCGTTACCGCCAACTTACCCCAACCGCATATTTTATAAAAAAGGATTTAAAAAATTACTTTTGGGTATGAATAGGCATAATATCTATACGGATGCTGAAGCCTCTTTTCACGCACTACTGAAAAATATAATCGTTCGGGACCTTAAATTACACAAAATGTTTAAAATTAAGAAAATTTACAAATTATGCTCAAACACACAATTTCGTCCACAGCTTCTACAAAACATAATGTTTCGCAACAAAAACACATTGGATAATGCGTTTCACATTACTTAAGGTTCACAAGGAGAGACAACGCTTTATGTCTAATAGAAACGGAGAAAAAGGGGTTCCGCCAACTTACCCCAACCGCTAACTATCCCCGGGCTCCCCTATATTATTTGTTTCTGAAATTTTATGTTTGACATATAAGCTGATGAAAAAAATATTAACAAAACTCGGAGGAGCGAGAACTCATGCCTCTTTTTATCTCTAAACCCCAACCCTTACACAGAACTACTGCAACGCTCTAAGGAACGAAGAAAACAGTTGTTTAGGGACGATTCATAAATTACATAACGCTTTTAGGGGGGAGGGGGTACGACAAGTTGTGACATGTTGTGACATAGGTGGAGGGGGAGTAAGCTAGATAGTTACGTAATATGTTTTCACCGAAGAAAAAAAAAATCAATGAATAACATAATAGAAGAGGGGGGGATGGAGACATTTGTGACAATTTGTTACATGGGGGGAGTCAATTTTGGGCAATTTTTACGTTACGTAATTTATTAATGGCCCTTATCCACAAGCATGAGATGCCCGGCGCATGTGCACCGTATGGTCTAATAGAAAAAAGAGAAGAAACAGGTGGTTCACTGAAGTGTTCCAATCACGTTTGTGCTTGGAAATTTAAAGCCAATGCCATTCTCAATGATAGGTAAGGGACCATTCATAAATTACGTAACGCAAAAATTGCCCAAAATTGTCTCCTTCCTCCCCCCATGTAACAAGTTGTCATAAATTTCTCTATCCCCCCTCCCCTATTACGTAACAAATTCCTCGAAAAAAAATTGTTTCGTAACGATCTGGCTTACTCCCTCTCCCCCATATGTCACAACTTTTCGTACCCCCCTAAACGCGTTACGTAATTTATGAATGGTTCCTAATCACCAGATGGAACTTTCTAAATGGAGCCTAACTTTGCAGGGATGATTGCTTTCGACGATAGCATGTTTTTGTTACAGCTCAGCAAAACAAAAAAAAGTAAAATGCTACAGGCTACCCAAAAAAAAAATTTGTTGTTAAAATTTCCAAAAATAGTTAAAATTTGTTTAATGAAGATTACCACTAAACACAAACACTTTCAGCTTCAATTTCCTTTAACAGAAAGCTACGATTATTCAAACAATGTGTGTGTATGAAAGGTGTGAGCGTTGGGAAGAAATACTAGTGCGGATGACAACAGACAATCATGTTTTAGTAGTTTTATTTAGATTTTTAAAGAGACCGCCTAGAGGCGGTGTTGGGAACTAGAGGGTTAATTTGATTAAAACCATAACATCCACCAGTAAAATCTAACATCCGGACGATTAACATTGCTGTCGTTTGTTTTTTTTGTGACATTTGACGTACTAATGAAAGTTTAATTTGTCTTCAAATGCTGTACATAATCGTACAAATAATAACCTGTCATAATAAAATGAAGAAAAAATTTATTTATGGAGAAAGTCGCAGGGGATCGGTTTTATTCGTAATTCCCCTAAAATTACTAGTCGTAACTCGGTGAACTTATGGCACTCAGAAGAAGTTCATGTATGTTATATTTTAACCAAGTGACTGTCTGTTGGTACGGTATGGTTCGAAAACGCGCTACGGAGTAAACAAATGGTTGGTGGTAATTGGCCTGTTCAAGCCCATTCCGCTACCTCACTGTTTTTTTCTGGTTCTTTTTTTTTTTTTCTAATTACGATATGATGTTCATATCGCGATGTTATATTTGAAAGATGCTTTTTGTTAGATATATTTCAACGACGCGTTTTACTACATCAGATTCAATGAAAATTTACAGGTTTCTTTCAAATTGATGTAAAATGACATGCAACTAGCATAGCAACATAAGTGGCCTTAATGTTCAGATGTTATCGTCATAAACAGCCAGATTTGAAGGGTATTAGTTTTGGCTCTTGATTTTTTTGCTGCCTCTAAGCGGAATCGATAGTATTAATTAATAAGGGGAAGTTCCCGGTTATGGCATATCTGTTATTTCTGGTGTGTTGCACGCTTTATTGCATTTTTGACAAAGTTATATTCTAAGCTTTTAGGTTTATGATGGTATTACCAAATACAAATATGTTTTGTGAATTTGTATTTGGTATTACTATCATTATCGCTGGATGCTCCGTTCAAACATTTTTGGGTTCAATCAAAATGCGCTCTAGGTCCGCAGACTCTGTCTTTCTGGTATTTAATGACAGATATCGCCAAACTTACTCACCTGCAATATACTGCTCATGATCACATATTTGTCATACATTTGGGATTATTAATTTTTATCTAAATGATTTGTGATCATGGGCAGTAGAACTTGCTGCAGTTTGGCTGAATTTTCTATTGAATACTCATTAGCTCTGAGATACTTACTATATCTGAAATTTTAAGCAGAATAATATTTTTTCGAAATTGCTTATGGTAAACGAAATTGTAAACTTTTGGTTGGTTAGTGAACATAAACAGTGTTGAGTTTTAAAATGTTATTTTTATGCTCTGTATTAATAGCGTCTAAACCATTGGTTTTGCGGTTAGTTCGGAAAATTTTCGTTATTTCCAAACGCGTTTTTTCGATTCCAAACAAATTCAAATAGAGACTTACTCTATTCAGTAAAGTTGTAGCTAATTCTAATACCAACAAAGGAATTTGTTGAGAACACTTGTAAAGTCATGAAGAGGCTGATCATGGTATGTTGATGTCGAGATTCTATGTATGAAAAAATGTTGGGTTAACCAAATCGGTTAAAATATTGTCATGATTTAATCACTGTAGTGTAGTGAGCAGCGTAATGTTTTGTTTGATTAGAAGCACAAGTTCCAGTTTTCTAGCTCCCACTCCCTCAGACCGCCAAAGCTTTAGGGCTTTATGACAAAATTATGATTTTTTCAATATTCAAACCGCAAGTCAATATATTAATGTGATGTTATGTAATATATTTTTGCATTTGCGAAATTGTTTATTAATTACTAATACCTTCAAACTGATCTAATTGACTGACATTGTACTTTGAGGAATCTCATTTTTCGAATTTGCCCAGTATTCTTTTTGTTAACTTCTAATTTTATCAGATTGTCATATCACAATAATTAGTCTACAGTATCGAAATAGTAGGCCTAGGTCGTATTTAATATTCCAAATAACAATTGGCTTATTAAATAGAATCAGTCAGTAAAAATGATTTTATGGAAACATCATTTTATGAGGCTAAAAAAGTCACCTTTCTCCTAACGTTACTAGAGGCAAACACCTTTTGAGATACTGCGCGCCATTTGTGGAATTCTGCAGAAACGGTTAGAGATACGATCAAACCGACTAAAAATTCACCCTTTAGGGTAACAAAATTGCCTATTCACCCTGAAAAAAAAATTAAATTAAAAAAAAAAATGTGTTGGTCGTTATTGGGATTCAATCGCCCTCACCTTTATAATTTTAGCGCGAACATAGCGTTGCTGTCTCTAATATGTACCGTTCGAACCGTTCTGTCCCGCTCCAACGCCCCGTTACCATACCATTAACTTATAGGGTAATGAGCTTATTTTCACCATGTTTCTATTTGCCATCTTTGTTCAACGCATTGGGCGACAATTGAGGCACTAAATCCGAATTTTCGTTGCGCTCAAACACTAGCATTTCATTGTTTTCAGGGCATTTGTGTTATTAGATTGATTCTAATCAACGAAGCAAAGCTCTTGATGCCAATTCATACGCATTCCATCGATTGTAGGCCGAGTAATTAATGAATTAGTGAGGTACCTTCCTTAATAGGGTGAAAATAGGCAATTTACCCTTTGTAAAAGTAATGGTAGTGGGCCTTCTTGTAGATGGATATACTGGATATATTTTTCCTAGAATTCATTTTACATTCAATATGTTGAACACCCAGAATTGGAACTTAAAATCGCAACGAAAGACGTTGTAACAATGGGAAAAATTGACAAGTGCTCTAAGCATCAGATGCTCGAGAAAACATGAAAACCGAGTGACTGTCGATCGAGCCAGTAAGAGACAAAACTATTCTGTAAGAACAACATTGCTGCATTGCCTTACAAGTTGTAAGTTACAATATTACATCATCACAAAGTGTTAGGAAGTTGATAGAACTGCTGATCATCGGCAGTTGTCGCGTCTTCGCGTTTGAATATTTAGATACTTCAATGGTTATCAAAGTTGCTAAACTTTCGTATTCTTTAGTTGCTGTTACTATTCAGCTCTCCCTTGCCGAACACCTGAAATGAATGAATGATAAAATACTTTCATACTTTACTTGATGTGCTATAATTGTGTCGATTTCGAAATGTATATATGGTTTATTTAGTAACGCTATAGCAGATCAACTTAAAGGACGTGAGTTCAAATCTATGTTTTCTCTCGTTTTTTTATATTGCGATTTTTTTTAAAGCTAAAATAGCTCAAGCCAGTTTACTGTGCATCTCTCCTTTTTTATGTGTTCATTACAGCAAATTAAGTTTTCAAGTGCCGCCCACGCATCATTGTGCAGTCTATTTTTTCTTTGGACGGTCTTAATCCTCAAAAAGGCAAGCTAAAATCGTGGCTTCAACAAGCATTGCTCCTAAGACCCGGTGATATTAAGTCTTTTTTGGCTTTCTATCAGTGAGAGAATTGAAAGCCCGAAAAAGCTCCATCATTTCTGTTCATAATTACAAGTTTATTCAAATTAGAGGATACTTATTGTAACCAGCCGTGCCTCTGAGCCCACTTGCCTTTCTGAGGGTTAAAGAATATTATTAATACATATATTTTAAACATGGTATACAACACATAAATGATATGATAGAACGTTTGACAGATGAGTAATTATTGTATTCATCATTAAAGTTGTTTTGAAAAAGGGATATTTTGAAATCAGTGTATCAGTGATTATGCAATGAGAGCAGATGCGTGCCTTAAGAGACATGATCTTCTACAATTAACAAAAAAATCAAAGCTTTTCGAGCGATTTAGTGGAGGGGCTAAGACATGGTCTTTATTAATCACATAATAAAGGTTCAAGTAAATTTTATTAATACCTCGGCATGCAAAAAATGGATTGCGTTAAAATCGTTATCAATATGATGGCTTCATTCGTCAGTACAGTATTAAAATTCGCACAAAAACGGGTGTTACACGCAAGCCAATGATTAAATTTTAAAAGCATTTATAGTATGTTTATAAAAGTGCACGACAAACCTACATGATGGTTGAATCAGTTTATTTGTACCCTGCGTGTTTGGCTAGCGTATCATCTACTGCCCCCACAAACATTCAAACTATTCACTATGAACACCATAAAAGCACCTAACAAGAATTCTTTTTAATCAGTTTGATTTTTCATTGCGCCTGAGCTAGAAAATATACCACAGAAATACGCCATATGCACCTCAGAGAGCTTGGAAGCGCCCTACGAGTTAGGATAGACTATCCACTACCATCTCATGAGCTCAAATACTCATACCAACGCCCCAAAGAGATACAGTATATGCGCCCCAGAAAATCTGAAAGCGCCCGGCAAGTTAGGATAGACTATTCGCATAACGCCCCATGAGCATACTACCTACCCGTTAGCTCAACATACTCATACTACTGACCCATAGAGCCTGAAAACGCCCTGCAACTTAGGATAGATTATTACCGCCTCATAATCTTAAATACTCATTTATATGCGCCCCAAAGATACTGAAACCGGTTGAAAGCGCCTTGTAAGTTTGGAAAGTTTATTGCCCACCTATCTAATTGCCAGACGAGCCATGGGAATATCATACTACCTCTCCAGCGAGTGTGGAAGTGCTCTGCAATATATGGGAAAATCATACTAGCGCCCAATACAGTCTCGGAGTGCCGTGCGAACTATGAGAATATCGGACTTGCGCCCTAGGTAGTTTAAGAGAGCCCTGCGACCTATGCGAATATCAAACTGGTGCCCGAGAGACTCTGAGAGCGCCCTGCGAGCAATATGAATATCATGCTGGCTTCCCATATAGTCGCTGTGAGCTATGAGAAGCACCCCAGCGAGTGCGGAAGCGCTCTCCGAGCTATGGGAATATCATACTAGTACTCCAGAGAATCTTACAGCGCCCTACGAACTATGAGAATATTAGACTAGCGCCCTAGCGAGTTTAAGAGCGCCCTGCGAACTATGTGAAAATGGTAAAAGCACTCGAGAGAATCTAAGAGCACCCTGCAATCCATGAGAATATTAAACTAGCGCCCCAGAGAATTTGTAAGTGCCCAGTAAACTAAGAGAACATCAGACTAGTAATCTAGAGAGTTTGAATGCGCCCTGCGAGCTATGGGAATATCATACTAGTGTCCCAGAGAATCGAAGAGCGCCCAGCGAGATATGTGAATATCATACTAGCGCCCCATAGAGTCTCATAGCGCCGTGCGAACTATGAGAATATCGGACTTGCGCCCTAGGGAGTTAAAGAGAGCCCTGCGACCTATGCGAATATTAAACTGGTGCCCGAGAGACTGAGAGCGCCCTGCGAGCAATGTGAATATCATGCTGGCGCCTCATAGGGTCATATTAGCACCATAGGGAGCTTTAGAGCACCCTGTGAGCTATGAGAAGCACCACAGCGAGTGCGGAAGCGCTCTCCGAGCTATGGGAATATCATACTAACGCTCTAGAAAATCTTAAAGTCTCGGAGCGCCGTGCGAACTATGAGAATATCGGACTTGCGCCCTAGGGAGTTTAAGACAGCCCTGCGACCTATGCGATGCCCGAGATACTCTGAGAGCGCCCTGCGAGCAATGTGAATGTCATACTGGCGCCCCATAGAGTCATCATAGCGCCCTGTGAGCTGTGAAAAGCACCCCATCGAGTGCGGAAGCGCTCTCCGGGCTATGGGAATATTATACTAGCGCTCCAGAGAATCTTGGAGCGCCCTACGAACTATGAGAATATTAGAATAGCGAGTTTGAGAGCGCCCTGCGAATTATGTGAATATCGTAAAAGCGCTCGCGAGAATCTAAGAGCGCCCTGCAATCTATGAGAATATTAGACTAGCGCCCCAGAGAATTTGTAAGCGCCCGGCAAATTAAGATAACATCAGACTAGTAACATAGAGAGTTTTGTGAATATCATCTTAGCGCCCTGAAGAGCTTGAGAGCGCCCTGTGAGCTATGATACTACGTATCACACTGAGGCCCTAGCGAGCATGGAACCACTCTTCGAACTATGGGAATATGATACTGGTACCCCAGAGAATCTGAGAGCACCCTACGAACTATGGGAATGTCAGATTAGCGCCCTAGCGAGTTTGGGAGCGCCCTGCGAGCTATGGAAATATTATACTGGCGCCAGAGAGAATCTGAGAGCGCCATGCGAGCGCTGAGAATATAAAGCTAATCTAGAGAGTTTGAGAGCGCCCAGCGTGCTATGGGAATGTTATGCTGGCGCTCGAGAGAATCAAAGAGCGCCCTACGAGCTATGTGAATATCATACTTGCGCCCTATAGAGTCATACTAGCGCCCTAGATAGCCTGAGAGCGTCTAGCGAGCTATGAGAATATCATTATAACACCCCAGCGTGGAAGCGCTCTCCAAGTTATGTGGATATCACAATAGCACCCCATAGGGTCTCGGAGCGTACTGCGGGCTATGCGAATATCAGACTAGCGCCAATGTGAGTTTTAAAGTACCCGGCGAGCTATGGGAATATCACACTGGCGCCCAGAGAATCTGAGAGCGCCCTGCAAACTATGAGAATATCAGACTACCCTACAGAGTTTGAGAGCACCCTGCGAGCTATGGGAATATCATGCTGGCGCTCGAGAGAATCTGAGAGCGCCTCGCGCGCTATGCGAATATCATACTAGCGCCCTATAGTCATACTAGCGCCCTAGAGAGCTTGAAATCGATTTGCGAGCTATGAGAATATTATACTAGCGCCCTAACGAGCATGGAAGCGCTCTCCGAGCTATGGGAATATCATACGAGCAGCCCAGAGAGTCTGAAAGCGCCCTACGAACAATGAAAATATCAAACTAGCCCCTAGTGAGTTCGAAAGTGCCCTACGAGCTATGGGAATATCATGTGGCACTCGTGAGAATCGCTGGCTGCGAGATATGTGAATATCATTCTAGCACTCCATATAGCCATACTAGCGCCCTGCGAGCTATAAGAATACCATACTAGCGCGTCAGCGAGTGTCAAAGCGCTCTCCGAGCTATGGGAATATCATACTGGCATTTTAGAGAGTCCGAAAGCGCCCAGCGAACAATGATAATATCAGACTAGCGCTTTCAAGAGTTTGAGATTACCCTGCGAGCTATGGGAACAAAATGCTTGCGCCAGAGAGAATCTGAGAGCGCCCTGCGAGCAATGGGAATATCATACTAGCGCCCAATAGAGCCATACTAACGCCCTAGAGAGTTTGAAATCGGCCTGGAGCTATGAGAATATTAAACTAGCGCCCTAGTAAGTTTTGGAGTGCCATGCGAGCTATGGGAATATCGTACTGGCGCCCCAGAGAATCCGAGAGCGCACTGCGAACTATAGGAATATTAGACTAACGCCCCAAAGAAGCTGTGAGCGCCCTGCGAACTATGAAAATATCGAACTACCGCCTGAAGAGTTTGGGCGCGCCCTGCGAGCTATTGAAATATCATACTGACGCTCCAGAGAATCTGAGAGCGCCCTGCGAGCTATGGGAATACCATACTAGCTCCCCATACAGTTATACTAGCGCCCTAGAGAGCTATGAGAATATCGAACTAGCACCCTAGTGAGTTTGAGAGTGTTTATGCTAGCGCTCCAGAAAATTCGTGAGCGCCCTGCAAACTAAGAGAATATCGAACTAGCGCCCAAGAGAGTTCGAGAGCGTCCTGCAAGCTATGGGAATATCATGTTGGCGCTCGAGTGAATCTGAGAGCTCCTCGCGAACTATGTTAATATTTTATTAGCGCCCTATAATCATATTAGCGCCCTAGAAAGCTTGAAATCGATCTGCGAGCTATGAGAATATTATACTAGCGCCCCAGCGACCAAGGATGCGCTCTCCGAGTATCATGTAGCGCCCCAGAGAGTCCGAAAGAGAAGAATCTGAGAGCGCCCTGCGGACGATGAGAGTTTCATAATATCCTAGAGAGTTTGAGAGCGCCCTGCGAGAAATATCATGCTGGTGCTCAAGGGATTCTGAGAGCGCCCTGCGAGCTCTGTGAATATCATACTAGCGCCCTGAAGAGCTTGAGAGCGCCTTGTGAGCTATGATATTATATATCATACTGGGGCCCTAGCGAGTATGAAAGCATTCTCCGAGCTATGGGAATATCATACTGGCACCCCAGAGAATCTGAAAGCGCCCTACAAACTGTGGGAATGTCAGATTAGCGCCCTGCGAGCTATGGAAATATCATGCTGGCGCCAGAGAGAATCTGAGAGCGCCCTGCGAGCGATGAGAATATAAGGCTACCCTAGAGAGTTTGAGAGCGCCCAGCGTGCTATGGGAATGTTATGCTGGCGCTCTAGAGAACCTGCGAGCTATGTGAATACCATACTTGCGCCCCATAGAGTCATACTAGCGCCCTGGAGAGACTGAGAGCGCCCAGCGAGCTATGAGAATATCGTAATAGCACCCCAGCGAGTGTGGAAGCGCTCTCCGAGCTATGTGGATATCACAATAGCACCCCATAGGGTCTCGGAGCGCCCTGCGAGCTTTGAAAATGACAAACTAGTGCCCTTGCGAGTCTGAGAGCACCCTGCGAATATCATACTGGCGCCCCATAGAGTCATATTAGCGCCCTGTGAGCTGTGAAAAGCACCCCAGCGAGTGCGGAAGCGCTCTCCGAGCTATGGTAATATTATACTAGCCCTCCAGAGAATCTTAGAGCGCCCTACGAACTATGAGAATATTAGACTAGCTCCCTAGCAAGTTTGAGAGCGCCCTGCGAATTATGTGAATATCGTAAAAGCGCTCGAGAGAATCTAAGAGCGCCCTGCAATCTATGAGAATATTAGACTAGCGCCCCAGAGAATTTGTAAGCGCCCGGCAAATTAAGATAACATATTAGAGAGTTTTGTGAATATCATACTAGCACCCTGAAGAGCTTGAGAGCGCCCTGAGAGCTTTGAAAATGACAAACTAGTGCCCCTGCGAGTCTGAGAGCACCCTGCGAGCTATCGGAATATCATACTAGCGTCCTATGAGTTTTGCAAATTTCATATTGGAAACCCCGGAGAGTGTGGAAGCGCCCTGCAAGCGATGGGAACATCAGACTATCGTCCGAGAGAATCCGAGAGCGCCTTGCGTGACTTGTAAGTATCAAACTAATGTTGAAACGCTCTGCGAGGTGT
Source organism: Topomyia yanbarensis (assembly GCF_030247195.1). Taxonomy (NCBI): domain Eukaryota; kingdom Metazoa; phylum Arthropoda; class Insecta; order Diptera; family Culicidae; genus Topomyia; species Topomyia yanbarensis. The sequence goes on from NC_080671.1 coordinate 311,143,034, forward strand.
GGGAATATCATACTAGTGCTTTCAAGTATCTGAGAGTATCCTATGAGCATATCATACCAGTGGCCCATACAGTCTGGGATCGCCATGTGAGTTATGAAAATATCATACTAGCGCGGCAGGGAGTTTGACAATACCCTACGAGTTTGAATAGATTCACAAAATTCCAATTAGCTGAGATCATTAAATTTGCCTTCCAGAATGATAAGGCCAACGGAATTTTTTTTTTTTTTGGCTCAAAAAATATTTTTTTTCGGTTCCAGGAGCTGGTTAGTCGCCGACTAACCGTGACTAACCGCAACTACAGCACTGCTTGAAGAGCTGCATAATTCGTTCTTTGACATGATACATTTACTTTGTCTTATTTTCATGAGTTTGGGTTATTCAACTTGGATATTTTGTATCTCATTTCGACTAATACCAGCTGTAATTGAAAAAGTATGGCACTTATAGTACTTTTTTTTTCTTTTTATTCGAAAGCCAGGAAAATTTTACAGAGAAAAATGTATTAATACCTTTCAGTTAAGTGAATTTAGTATTCTTTTAGAAGTAAATTAGTTTAAAGTTAGCGCTATTATTAGCATTTTCGTTAATTTTCTTAAAATTGAAACTAATAAACATCACCATTATTATCATGGAAATAATGCATCTCAGCAAGTTCTACAGTTCTTTCTTTGACTCCATTAAATTATCTCTTTTGGTTTCGACGCAAAATCGTTTTTATCACATCGTTTCAAATGCAAAAATAACGATTTCGAACCCACTACATTTGTGGCGAGGTCATGCTGTGTTAACTATTAAATAGCAGCAAAATGAAAAGAGATATAGACAAAGTGTCAAATAAAAAGTTATAGAGATCATTAAGGGGCATCAAATGAACAATAGTAATGATGAATTGTGTTGATTAATAATTAGAATAATTAAATTTTTAAATTATTTCGTTAGTAAAAAATCATTTAGTGCACTTAACTAAAAGATATTTTCTCAGCTTTCCAATGAAATCTTGTAAATAACGATATAAAACACATTTTTTAGCTTAGAGTCTTTTAAGCACTTGCAAGTCGGTTACAGGAAAAGTATAGTAATGAAATTACAAGGAAATGAGAAGAGATAGGAATATGACGTCCAAGAACAAATTATGAATCGTCCTAAAACTCAACTTTTGGATAATGGATATTGCTATAATCAGGCATGGGAAAAATCATTTCACGAAACGATAAATTTGAAATCATTCACCAACATGCTCTTACTGTGAAACCCGATCTCGGCAACCCTTCTTGTGCAGAGTTACGCGTTCGTGCGAAAGCGAAAAGCAAAACACAGAATTGAAAAAAGTGACAGCGCCCGGCTATGATTCATTCTCCATTGCATACGTAGTGTTTTGAATGAAAGCAGAAAGGATCGCAAATGAATGCATTCTTTCATTCACAAAGATTCATTTCAAAACATTCACCGGATCGTTCTAATAAAAAAAAACTTGTCGTTCTTGTTTATAGACCTATGAAATTTTCACTTGGTGATCTCTTATTGTTGAGTAACTAGTTTGCAATGTGCTGGTGGAAAAAAAATAACTTAAAACGATTCCGTGCATATCACAATATCAATTTCAAGTGGATTGTAGTGCAATCTACTTCTCAACATTGATTATAGTGTACATTTGCACTATAAAGTTGGCCTAACCCAACCAGAGAATACAATGTCACATTCACTTGTGAACTAAAAGTTGATTCACTTATGAATGTTTACAGTACAATCTTCCGATTCAATCCGCGAATCAGGCCCGTAGCCAGGAATTTATTTCGGGAGGGGCTTAAAAAATTATTGTATAAAGCTTTTTTATTTCGATTATACAGGTTTTAACCTTATGGTTATTCGCCTCTTTTTGGGTTAGAAAATTTCTTTAGAAAAATTTCTAACCCTACATGTGCGGGATTGATGAACGAACCGTGATGAGCTGCGTAAAAGGTAATCAATTTACCAACTACGCTTTACCCGCCCCTGCATAAAGCTTTTAGTTCTAATTACTTCATATTGTCACTAAAAACTAAACGAAATTTTGAAAAGTTCTTAATGAAAACAAAGCCAAATCTAAGACAATCCATGTTCTTTGTCACAAGAAAGGCTATAGTACATCAACGAATTATTGATGTTTAATTTGATTTTTATTATTTATTTTTATTTACAAGTTACAATTTACTCTCGTTGCAACAATGGATATTCTAGAGTTCTCAGTATTTATGCGCTAACCGAATATGACAATCCTTGACGGTGCTGGAAAACGCAAGGTGTTCTAAGCTACACGTTTAAAAGGTGTAGATGACGCTAAATCGAAATGAGTAGAAAAATATCCATAAAATGTTCGATCGAAGAGAATGTCGAAATTTGCACAAAATCTTCTGATTTAGCAAACGAATTGTAGATGGTTCAACTTCTATTTTCTTGATCTGGCGTCCTGTAACTATTACCAGTTCTAATGCATCATGCTAACATAATTTTTTGGCACACCCCAGTTAGGAAGGAGGATCTTTGGTGATCAATAGGATCAAAATATATGGGTCATTCCACGTCTGATTTACAATCAAAATTTGAATTCCTTCCATTTTTTTTCTTGCATTCATTAGTTAAAGTAATTGACACGTATTTTTTATTTTGGCTAAATATGATTTTTTTTCAAGTTATTAGTTTTTGAACTTTTGAAGTTTATAACATTGAACATTTTTCAATCACTTATAACTCGGAAACGATTCGATATATGGAAAAAAATATTAAATAAAAAAGTTGTGAGCTTACTGAAAAAAATAGCAATTTCTTTTTGTTATATAACTTATGAAATTTGCAATTGTTTGAAACAAATTGAATTTTTTAAAGTTGGACCAATTTTTTACTTATTATTTTCTTTAAATATTAAAAATCATGTTAAAATAATTGTGCAAAAATTTGGGAGTGGATATCAAAATACTTTGCGAGATATTACAATTATAAACTTAAAACAAGGCAATTTTACACCAAACGCCTAGTGATAGGCCTATTGTAATTGAAATATCTCGTAAAATACTTCGAATTTCTTTCTGAAATTTGTACACAATCTTCTCGATATAATTATAAATTATTTGAAAAAGCTAAAAAGATTTGTTTGGCTCCACCCTGAAAAAAATTTGTTACTAATATTTGCATAATACATAAATTATTTAACAAAAACAAATATTACAAAAAAAATCCGCCGAGATCTTCCGAAAACGCAGCTTTTATTATTTAATGCTTTTTTCCAGAAATCTAATAGTTTCTCAGTTATGAGGGAATGAAAAATGTCCAATTCTATTAAATTTATAAAACTTTAAAAAATCACTATATTATTAAAAGTCGATATTTGTATGTATGTGATTTATGGACTCCCAAACGGCTTAACCAATTGCCGTAAAAATTTATGCATAGTAGGAATTTGTTATGGAGCGTGTTTGTGTGCTATTGGTGGGGATTATCTGCCTACAAGAAGGCGCTTCGGAACAAATTATGGTTTCCTCCTATTTCGTTGAAAGTCGCATCAACGTGCGATGGGTATTAGCTAGTACTTTATAAAGTTCAAAAACTCATAACTTGAAAAAAAAAAGTCAAATTCAGCCAAAGTAAAAAAAATCGTGTCTATAATTTTCAGCTAAAGAGTGCAAAAAAATTGAAGGGAACTAAAATTATAGTTGTAAATCGTGGAATGACTCGCATTCTGCAAATTTAAGACTTTTTTGGGGGTATTCTCATGTCAAAAGCAAATATTTTCTAAAGTCCCCCGAAATCAAATTTATTTTGATTACATAACTATATTAAGAAGATTATGTGAAAAATTCAGAATGGAACTCGAAGTGTTACGAGACATTTCAGTTATAACAGGCCTTTCGCTGGGCGTTTAGTGTAAAATTGCCATGTTTTATGTTTATAATTGTAATATCTCGCAAAGAATTCCACTGCCAAATTTTTACACAATCTTTTTAACACGATTTTAATACTTAAATAAAATAATAAATAAAAAATTTGGTCCAGCCTTAAAAAAATTCAATTTGTTTCAAGTAATTGCAAATTTCATAAGTTATATAACAAAAAAATTGTGATTTTTTTTGGTAAGCTTATTTGAAAACGCAACTTTTCTATTTAATATTTTTTTCCATATATCGAGTCGTTTCCGAGTTATCAGTGATTGAAAAATGTTCAATTTTATAGACTTCAAAAGTTCAAAAGCGAATAACTTGAAAAAAATATAATATTTAGCCAAACCAAAAAATACGTGTCAATTATTTTTAGCTAAAGAATGTAAGAAAACAGTTTGGAAGATGCTTGACGTTTATATTAAGCGCACATTGCTCTAATCTATTACAGAAATTCAATTTGCGTATGATTTAACTAACTTTCTTTATTCAGGCCAATATCTAGCATAAAATGAGTTTTGTTAGATACCATTACTAGCGATAAATGTTAATTTTGGGACAGTTTTTGTACTCAGTTTTCTATGAAACTTTTAATTTTTTATTATACAATTCGTTTACTTGAGTCGGTTCAATGCATTAGCTAAATGAAGCCTTGAGTCTTTAATATATTTCCACGATGTAAACAATGAAAATGATAAAACGCTAATGGTTGTCCAACAGATCTGTTTACTGATTGAGAAATATTTTTCATAACCAACCGCGTCTTGGTGGTCGTTCATATCTATCTTGTACACTTCCGTATTATTATCGTGGTAACTGCTATGGACATGGCAGTTCGCGAATATCTGATTTCATTTTTGTTTTGTCCCCTTACGGGCCACCAGTGTCGACTTCCTCAATGATGATGCTGACTGTTAATTTTGAGATACTAGACGCAGTTTTTGCCGTCAATATTATATGAACAGCAGCCACAAATTTGGCAATTGTTTGTTTTTCAGGTAATCGTATTGGAGACTATGGATGTGCAAAGATGTAAAGTGTATGATGATATTATCGCATTGCGTTTTGTGCGTGCAGGGTCAGCTAGGACGAAATCCTAGCTGACCCTACCCGTCTAATTCCTAGATGAGTCCTTTATAATAAATTACATTTTTTCCAAATGTGACAGGAATCTTTTAATGGCCACGGTTCAAAGAAGTTAAGTTTGTTTATTGGGGCTTTAACCTCCTAGTCGTTCGCCCGCGGTTCAAGTAAGAGGTGTCAGATCTTGTAGACGAACATTGATTTTCTCATCATCCATATATATGAGAATCAACCACGTATTACAAGTTGCAAAATGACTGGTTTCGCCTAGGCTAATTTGTTGAGTAACATAAGTACTGAATGCCTGACAAGGTAGAACTCGTTAAAGGCGATGTTCGTAAGCATAACCTCTATTTTCACCTTCAGCAAATATTCCCCATCATGAAATTCGGTTATGCAAAAATTCCAGAAGTCAATAGCCTCCACGTTTGGCTGGAGCACCACTTCTTGCTTCTACGATTCAATCATCCGACGGATCACCCCAGCAAGAATTAAAGTAACAGTTTCTTTTGTTCTTCCGACGAGTCACACAATATGAAAGGAAATGTGTTATCAGACTCGGCATACTGAGTAGATATCGTGACCGATGTCTTCGGTGGCTCGAAATAGCAATCTTCCTCACCATTCTCCCATTAATTTGTTGAAACCAAACAAGATACTATTTTTTAACGAGTTACCGAAAAACATGTTGCTTCTTAAATTTATTTTTGAAAAGTTTCGGGGGGGGCTTTAGCCCCCTAGCCCCCCCTCTGGCTACGTGCCTGCCGCGAATGAAGAACACGATCTTCTTCATTCAACATAGTACGTGTCATTCTTTTGCTTGGTTCACATCTTCGGAAGTTCATCTCTACCTACGTTCAGTTGTGTTCTTTTGGAGAGTTTTAGTCGGATCGTGAATGAACGACTGGCTGCTGTCAAAGCAATGAGCGGATTCGCCAAGAATCATGCGAATGAATGATAATACCCATCCCTGGCCTATAATCATACTTCATTATTTCGAGAAAATTAGCAAAAACCTCCTCAAAACACTAACTTTTAAATACTTTACAGCTAAAAGGTAATTAAAACTAATTAAGCAAAAGATATGAGAACACCATTCAATAGGAAATTTTCTCACCTTTCGAATGGAACTAAAAGATTTAAAATACAAAGTATACTTTTAAAGTTAGAGGTATTTTAAGACAAATAAGTTTTTTACACAAAAAGTTCAATAACTCTGTAACGGTTGAGATTTGATGGTATGTGCAGAACAATTTTTTTCTCCAAATATGACAGTCTATCACCCTCCGAGAGGTTCTTAATCATGAATCAAACACCCTGTATTTGGAGCATAAATATAAGTGTAAAAGTAAGTTCCACCACAAAACACACAGCTTGTGCTTTTTTCGACGAATATTATTGTAATTTTACACGTTGATTGAAAATTACAGTTTCATTAAACGGCAAACCAATGTACTTTAATATAATTTGAATCCAATATTGCTGTAAAATAAATGTCATCAAATCACATATCACATGAACGAAAGCGTAAAAACATATGCCTTTTGATGCTCCCATTGAGAGCATCGAATTCAACGGTTGTCAAACGGTGGGATAACAAAATTCTCACAAGTTGCCTATCTCATGCCTCCACGCGAGTCTAAGTCTATTGATAACATTTGGTCCCTAGACCGGTGACGACTTGGTGCTATCAGCCTTCTGCCGATAGTAGCAGAATGTGAGGGTGCGAACAAATCTAGTCGATAAAACATTGCCTTAAAAATGAATAGTTGATCGGAAATTAGCCCCAATAAGACTAATCTGACTAGTATCGATGATCATGAGTCCATACGTCCTGAAAATTCGCCGCGTCTTTCTATGAACCTAATTTCAAGCTCCATTATTGCTAACAAGACCGTGCATCAGGTTGACAATCCATTATATGTCGTATACTTGTATTCCACAAACAATCCGATATGAAAAATAAGAAATACTTTCCTTGATTTATAACATTTCACGCTCTCTTTGCCTGTATAATGTGTTATCATTCGGTATTTTTCAATCCAATAAATATATCGTAAAGAAGAAGTAGCGAACTCTGTCTAAATACTGTTGCAATAAATAGTGATCTGGTCCATTACGCAGATAAGATTAGCTTTTCTAGGCAATAATCCCACGGTTGGCTGTGTGGAGTTCAAATTTCTTTTATTTAGGGAACATTGGATACTCTCGGTAGCCGGCTACCCAGAGTTTAAAAAGAACCAAAAACTAAACAAGATCTTTTCTTTTTCGAGTGATCGTGTACTCGAAAACTAACTATATATCTACCTAATGAAATGCTTCACACGTCGCATCGCTTGCTTGGAGCGAATACTAGACCTTATACCCTTCCAAACTACCAACTCCGCGACACCTATGGACGATTCTGATCGTAGGTGGAGCATCAACACTTCACGTCTACCTTATCATTTATCCTTCCCCGTGAACGATGGAGATGGGGGCGGCCGGCAATGATGGCTATCATGCTGTTGAGGTTTTACTATGGGTCGGATTGGTATGAATTCCTACTTACCAATTCCTAAGTAACTCTTATTAGATAATCAGCAGTCAAACATGATGAAGTCAGTGTGCAAGCCGCCAAAATCATCGACACAACGCAACGCTCTCATTGAGTGCATCGAATTCAACTTAATTCTCAATCCAATTTTCCATTTAAGCTGTGTATGTTTACATTGCTATTAATTTACATGTCGTGCAAATTTCATTATTTTTGGTGTGTAGTACTGAGCAAGATGCGCCAATGCGTAATCAAGTAGCAGACGATCAGCGAAAGGATGTTTGTGTGTGTGGATCAAAGACCCTTTCTACAACTACAGCATCGTCAACGTGCATTGCCATCACGAAGCGAGACCCGAGAGCGAGAAAAATGCATTTTACGCACATTTGGAGCCCGCGGCAGAATGTGAAGCTTCTCATCAGTGATATGAACGGCACCCTTAAGATCACCTCATTAACAAACTGAAAACCAAATCGACCACATTCTGATGAACGGGAGTTTCTTTTCCGACATCACAAATGTTCGCACCTTCCGCAGTACGAATATATATTCTGAAGCGCCTACAAGAAGATCGGAATACCGAGGCGGTGGAGCATCTGCACAGAGTTACGCAAATTCTACGAGTAGGTAAATTGCTTGAGCAAAGACTATGGCCACATGCCGACATATGAAGAGATATTAATGGATACCTTCTCACGACCGAGTATGAGCTGATCGATAAGTGTATTATGACGAACATCGAAAAAGCAGTAGGCGACTATATTATCGCAAGAATCAGCCTGGGTACATACGCAGGAGACGACAGATTCTCAGCGCCGGATCTACCTAAGATTCATGATAGCATTTGCCAGAGATCTGGGAGAAACAGATGTTACCGGAGGTTTGGATGGAGTAAGTAGTATATCCCATCATTAAAAGGGTGTTAAGCGAGATTGCTGCAACTAGTTACCGAGCAATCACATTGCTGAAGGTGTTCTCGCAAATTCTTTGTCGCCGCCAATCACCGTTAGCAAGCGAGTTCGTTGAGAATATTGGCCTATAATGCCCAAATACTGATTTCCGGACAATAGATCTAGTGATGTGTGATGAGAATTAGAGATACTTTCGAGTCGTTTTGAAACACGGAAAGAGCTACGGCAAGGTGTGATAATAAGAGCGAGGATTGCCACGAGTGGTACGGTTTTCCGGAAGTCTGTTCAGCTTTTTTGCTTCACCGGTAACGTCAATATTGTGGCACACAATCTTAAGAGATGGTAGGGACGTATATCCGACTGACATTTAAAGCAAAGCGATTTGAACTGATTTCAAATGCATCAGACATAGTACATGAGGGGAAGAGGTTACGCCTCTGCATTTGGGCTCACTAATGACTGCCAATAACAACACCAACAGATAAATTTGGAAACGTATTCTAGCAGGTGAACGTTGTTACTTTGGGCTTCAAAAATCCCTTCGATCGAAGAATGTACGACCTCGCATGAAATCAACCTTCTACAAATCGCTCAATAGACCGGTTGTCCTCCACAGTCAAGAAACCTAGAGTATGCTGGTGGGAGACCAACGCACTCTTATGCTGATTTCGGTTTTAGATCAGAGTCGCCCTAGGTTCGCTCTAATATTTACAAAATCCATACAAAAGTGACAGCTCAGAGCGAACCTAGAGCGACTCTATTCTAAAAACGAAATCAGCATTAGTGTTTTCGGATGGATCGTGTTGAGAACGATCTACGATGAGATGCATATGAAAGACGGAATGTGGACCACGAATTACAACAGTTGCTTGGAGAACCACCCATTGTTCGCTCAGCGAAATTTGAGTGGCTGTGGTGGGCTGAGCATGTCGTCAGAATGGTGAACATGTCGGTAAAATGGTTCTAGAAGCTATTCCAACAGCTACACGGAGGAAGGATCGGCAAAGATGCAGGAGACCTGAGCAGTCTTCGACAAGCAGCCATTTAAGTGATAAAACCTCCTAGAAAAAATTATGGAAAATCAACTCTTCCAAAAAAAAGTAAGAGACTTGGTGTCTTCAGCAAAGTTGTTGGGAATTTCATTTAAAACATCTCATATCGAGATATAATATCAGCATATCGAGATATAAAACGATATTTACGTAATTATTCTTAAATCAAGTTTCTTCAATACTACTCTAAGCTTCAGAGACACATGGCTTGGATAATCTGTTTATTTTATTGTTTATTAACAGCAGAAGAGATTGGTCATATACAATTTGTTTCAAGTAATTGCAAATTTCATAAGTTATATAACAAAAAAATTGTGATTTTTTTTGGTAAGCTTATTTGAAAACGCAACTTTTCTATTTAATATTTTTTTCCATATATCGAGTCGTTTCCGAGTTATCAGTGATTGAAAAATGTTCAATTTTATAGACTTCAAAAGTTCAAAAGCGAATAACTTGAAAAAAATATAATATTTAGCCAAACCAAAAAATACGTGTCAATTATTTTTAGCTAAAGAATGTAAGAAAACAGTTTGGAAGATGCTTGACGTTTATATTAAGCGCACATTGCTCTAATCTATTACAGAAATTCAATTTGCGTATGATTTAACTAACTTTCTTTATTCAGGCCAATATCTAGCATAAAATGAGTTTTGTTAGATACCATTACTAGCGATAAATGTTAATTTTGGGACAGTTTTTGTACTCAGTTTTCTATGAAACTTTTAATTTTTTATTATACAATTCGTTTACTTGAGTCGGTTCAATGCATTAGCTAAATGAAGCCTTGAGTCTTTAATATATTTCCACGATGTAAACAATGAAAATGATAAAACGCTAATGGTTGTCCAACAGATCTGTTTACTGATTGAGAAATATTTTTCATAACCAACCGCGTCTTGGTGGTCGTTCATATCTATCTTGTACACTTCCGTATTATTATCGTGGTAACTGCTATGGACATGGCAGTTCGCGAATATCTGATTTCATTTTTGTTTTGTCCCCTTACGGGCCACCAGTGTCGACTTCCTCAATGATGATGCTGACTGTTAATTTTGAGATACTAGACGCAGTTTTTGCCGTCAATATTATATGAACAGCAGCCACAAATTTGGCAATTGTTTGTTTTTCAGGTAATCGTATTGGAGACTATGGATGTGCAAAGATGTAACGTGTATGATGATATTATCGCATTGCGTTTTGTGCGTGCAGGGTCAGCTAGGACGAAATCCTAGCTGACCCTACCCGTCTAATTCCTAGATGAGTCCTTTATAATAAATTACATTTTTTCCAAATGTGACAGGAATCTTTTAATGGCCACGGTTCAAAGAAGTTAAGTTTGTTTATTGGGGCTTTAACCTCCTAGTCGTTCGCCCGCGGTTCAAGTAAGAGGTGTCAGATCTTGTAGACGAACATTGATTTTCTCATCATCCATATATATGAGAATCAACCACGTATTACAAGTTGCAAAATGACTGGTTTCGCCTAGGCTAATTTGTTGAGTAACATAAGTACTGAATGCCTGACAAGGTAGAACTCGTTAAAGGCGATGTTCGTAAGCATAACCTCTATTTTCACCTTCAGCAAATATTCCCCATCATGAAATTCGGTTATGCAAAAATTCCAGAAGTCAATAGCCTCCACGTTTGGCTGGAGCACCACTTCTTGCTTCTACGATTCAATCATCCGACGGATCACCCCAGCAAGAATTAAAGTAACAGTTTCTTTTGTTCTTCCGACGAGTCACACAATATGAAAGGAAATGTGTTATCAGACTCGGCATACTGAGTAGATATCGTGACCGATGTCTTCGGTGGCTCGAAATAGCAATCTTCCTCACCATTCTCCCATTAATTTGTTGAAACCAAACAAGATACTATTTTTTAACGAGTTACCGAAAAACATGTTGCTTCTTAAATTTATTTTTGAAAAGTTTCGGGGGGGGCTTTAGCCCCCTAGCCCCCCCTCTGGCTACGTGCCTGCCGCGAATGAAGAACACGATCTTCTTCATTCAACATAGTACGTGTCATTCTTTTGCTTGGTTCACATCTTCGGAAGTTCATCTCTACCTACGTTCAGTTGTGTTCTTTTGGAGAGTTTTAGTCGGATCGTGAATGAACGACTGGCTGCTGTCAAAGCAATGAGCGGATTCGCCAAGAATCATGCGAATGAATGATAATACCCATCCCTGGCCTATAATCATACTTCATTATTTCGAGAAAATTAGCAAAAACCTCCTCAAAACACTAACTTTTAAATACTTTACAGCTAAAAGGTAATTAAAACTAATTAAGCAAAAGATATGAGAACACCATTCAATAGGAAATTTTCTCACCTTTCGAATGGAACTAAAAGATTTAAAATACAAAGTATACTTTTAAAGTTAGAGGTATTTTAAGACAAATAAGTTTTTTACACAAAAAGTTCAATAACTCTGTAACGGTTGAGATTTGATGGTATGTGCAGAACAATTTTTTTCTCCAAATATGACAGTCTATCACCCTCCGAGAGGTTCTTAATCATGAATCAAACACCCTGTATTTGGAGCATAAATATAAGTGTAAAAGTAAGTTCCACCACAAAACACACAGCTTGTGCTTTTTTCGACGAATATTATTGTAATTTTACACGTTGATTGAAAATTACAGTTTCATTAAACGGCAAACCAATGTACTTTAATATAATTTGAATCCAATATTGCTGTAAAATAAATGTCATCAAATCACATATCACATGAACGAAAGCGTAAAAACATATGCCTTTTGATGCTCCCATTGAGAGCATCGAATTCAACGGTTGTCAAACGGTGGGATAACAAAATTCTCACAAGTTGCCTATCTCATGCCTCCACGCGAGTCTAAGTCTATTGATAACATTTGGTCCCTAGACCGGTGACGACTTGGTGCTATCAGCCTTCTGCCGATAGTAGCAGAATGTGAGGGTGCGAACAAATCTAGTCGATAAAACATTGCCTTAAAAATGAATAGTTGATCGGAAATTAGCCCCAATAAGACTAATCTGACTAGTATCGATGATCATGAGTCCATACGTCCTGAAAATTCGCCGCGTCTTTCTATGAACCTAATTTCAAGCTCCATTATTGCTAACAAGACCGTGCATCAGGTTGACAATCCATTATATGTCGTATACTTGTATTCCACAAACAATCCGATATGAAAAATAAGAAATACTTTCCTTGATTTATAACATTTCACGCTCTCTTTGCCTGTATAATGTGTTATCATTCGGTATTTTTCAATCCAATAAATATATCGTAAAGAAGAAGTAGCGAACTCTGTCTAAATACTGTTGCAATAAATAGTGATCTGGTCCATTACGCAGATAAGATTAGCTTTTCTAGGCAATAATCCCACGGTTGGCTGTGTGGAGTTCAAATTTCTTTTATTTAGGGAACATTGGATACTCTCGGTAGCCGGCTACCCAGAGTTTAAAAAGAACCAAAAACTAAACAAGATCTTTTCTTTTTCGAGTGATCGTGTACTCGAAAACTAACTATATATCTACCTAATGAAATGCTTCACACGTCGCATCGCTTGCTTGGAGCGAATACTAGACCTTATACCCTTCCAAACTACCAACTCCGCGACACCTATGGACGATTCTGATCGTAGGTGGAGCATCAACACTTCACGTCTACCTTATCATTTATCCTTCCCCGTGAACGATGGAGATGGGGGCGGCCGGCAATGATGGCTATCATGCTGTTGAGGTTTTACTATGGGTCGGATTGGTATGAATTCCTACTTACCAATTCCTAAGTAACTCTTATTAGATAATCAGCAGTCAAACATGATGAAGTCAGTGTGCAAGCCGCCAAAATCATCGACACAACGCAACGCTCTCATTGAGTGCATCGAATTCAACTTAATTCTCAATCCAATTTTCCATTTAAGCTGTGTATGTTTACATTGCTATTAATTTACATGTCGTGCAAATTTCATTATTTTTGGTGTGTAGTACTGAGCAAGATGCGCCAATGCGTAATCAAGTAGCAGACGATCAGCGAAAGGATGTTTGTGTGTGTGGATCAAAGACCCTTTCTACAACTACAGCATCGTCAACGTGCATTGCCATCACGAAGCGAGACCCGAGAGCGAGAAAAATGCATTTTACGCACATTTGGAGCCCGCGGCAGAATGTGAAGCTTCTCATCAGTGATATGAACGGCACCCTTAAGATCACCTCATTAACAAACTGAAAACCAAATCGACCACATTCTGATGAACGGGAGTTTCTTTTCCGACATCACAAATGTTCGCACCTTCCGCAGTACGAATATATATTCTGAAGCGCCTACAAGAAGATCGGAATACCGAGGCGGTGGAGCATCTGCACAGAGTTACGCAAATTCTACGAGTAGGTAAATTGCTTGAGCAAAGACTATGGCCACATGCCGACATATGAAGAGATATTAATGGATACCTTCTCACGACCGAGTATGAGCTGATCGATAAGTGTATTATGACGAACATCGAAAAAGCAGTAGGCGACTATATTATCGCAAGAATCAGCCTGGGTACATACGCAGGAGACGACAGATTCTCAGCGCCGGATCTACCTAAGATTCATGATAGCATTTGCCAGAGATCTGGGAGAAACAGATGTTACCGGAGGTTTGGATGGAGTAAGTAGTATATCCCATCATTAAAAGGGTGTTAAGCGAGATTGCTGCAACTAGTTACCGAGCAATCACATTGCTGAAGGTGTTCTCGCAAATTCTTTGTCGCCGCCAATCACCGTTAGCAAGCGAGTTCGTTGAGAATATTGGCCTATAATGCCCAAATACTGATTTCCGGACAATAGATCTAGTGATGTGTGATGAGAATTAGAGATACTTTCGAGTCGTTTTGAAACACGGAAAGAGCTACGGCAAGGTGTGATAATAAGAGCGAGGATTGCCACGAGTGGTACGGTTTTCCGGAAGTCTGTTCAGCTTTTTTGCTTCACCGGTAACGTCAATATTGTGGCACACAATCTTAAGAGATGGTAGGGACGTATATCCGACTGACATTTAAAGCAAAGCGATTTGAACTGATTTCAAATGCATCAGACATAGTACATGAGGGGAAGAGGTTACGCCTCTGCATTTGGGCTCACTAATGACTGCCAATAACAACACCAACAGATAAATTTGGAAACGTATTCTAGCAGGTGAACGTTGTTACTTTGGGCTTCAAAAATCCCTTCGATCGAAGAATGTACGACCTCGCATGAAATCAACCTTCTACAAATCGCTCAATAGACCGGTTGTCCTCCACAGTCAAGAAACCTAGAGTATGCTGGTGGGAGACCAACGCACTCTTATGCTGATTTCGGTTTTAGATCAGAGTCGCCCTAGGTTCGCTCTAATATTTACAAAATCCATACAAAAGTGACAGCTCAGAGCGAACCTAGAGCGACTCTATTCTAAAAACGAAATCAGCATTAGTGTTTTCGGATGGATCGTGTTGAGAACGATCTACGATGAGATGCATATGAAAGACGGAATGTGGACCACGAATTACAACAGTTGCTTGGAGAACCACCCATTGTTCGCTCAGCGAAATTTGAGTGGCTGTGGTGGGCTGAGCATGTCGTCAGAATGGTGAACATGTCGGTAAAATGGTTCTAGAAGCTATTCCAACAGCTACACGGAGGAAGGATCGGCAAAGATGCAGGAGACCTGAGCAGTCTTCGACAAGCAGCCATTTAAGTGATAAAACCTCCTAGAAAAAATTATGGAAAATCAACTCTTCCAAAAAAAAGTAAGAGACTTGGTGTCTTCAGCAAAGTTGTTGGGAATTTCATTTAAAACATCTCATATCGAGATATAATATTAGCATATCGAGATATAAAACGATATTTACGTAATTATTCTTAAATCAAGTTTCTTCAATACTACTCTAAGCTTCAGAGACACATGGCTTGGATAATCTGTTTATTTTATTGTTTATTAACAGCAGAAGAGATTGGTCATATACAATAATATTGGAGTAACTTGTTTTGAAGGTTCACTTTCGCAAATAACCTAATACATCCAGTACCGTCTTTACACATGGGCATACTAGGCCCATGCCTTTCGCCATATACAATATACCGCTTGATAGATTCAGTCGTTCCTTCCACGAGATCCTCTTCCTTATGTTAGTTCACGAGTTAGTTTCATTTAGATTTCTCGGAATTGACTTGTTTTCGTATTCAAAGAAAATAAGGACCAGCTAAACAAGCGAATACTAGCACTGATGTAATAACCACATGAGAGCAAAGCGTATGGTGAGCCATTGGAAACATCGCTGGGAGTGATCTGGTCGCGGTGTGATTGGTGTGCCTTTATTCAGCTACATGTACTAATTAAACATATCTTGTTTATTTTAATCTGATAAAACCGGTCAAATTTAACTTAACCTAATAAATTAGGTGTTTTAGGTAATAGGCATTATCGCGTTCAAATAAAGCTCCATATAAATATTGATACAATAGAATGATCGTAACAAGATGAAGATGTTTTGTACTTTCAATCGTTTTTTTTTCTACGGTGGGTACGTGATTTCCTTTTGCCTTTATGGGTAATATATTTCTAATGGCGAAAGGTGCTGTAAGCTTTATTACGAATCAGAAGAAAGGTATTATAGTATTGATATGTAGCTAGCTTAAATTAATTGCTAAAACAATCGAAAAACTAATTTTGTGTACGATATATAGAGCTATACGGTCTATGGAATAGGCTCTTTTCCAGGTTTTATAGAATTCTGTCTATCGATGGGACTGTTATGCGTTTATTTATTGTATGGGACCAGCAAAATTTGCACATTTTTTCACACTTCTTTGGAACAAACATCTATTTTCTACAAAGATATGGAAAAGTATGTGTATAAATTAAACAATTGGTACACTTTTTTGAAAGTTGACGAACTGATGCTTTTATGGGCGGAATATAAGTTCTACATTTTTATTAAAGCGATTGGAGCGGTCCAAAAAACTTTTTCGAATTTTCGATTTGTCACGTTGATATATTGAATAATAAGCATGGAGGATGGAATAAAATTCATTTTTAGATCCGCAGATAATTCAGTCTCTGGTAAAAGAGCACCGAAACTGCAGGGAGCTGTGTGCACTGAGAAAGATTCATACATATTGAATAATTACAATAACCACGATAAGGAAACACAATTTAATCCACCAGGGGCATTAATTTCCTGCATTGTTCCAATCAGCCCCACCAATGATCAATATTATACATCATCTATCGATAGCTCTAGGCCGTTGATTACCCACAAAAGTTATTTTTCCAATTGCCTTCCTGTCATTTCCAGAGCACTGCTAGCTCGCATGTGTTAAAATTATTCTTGAGCGCACCCAGTAGAACCGGAAGCGGAGCGACGATTTTATTAATAAATGAAATGTTCGCTGGAAAATTGCTGCAGGCAGGTGTGTGTATGCCACTGTGTTAATATCAAGTCTAGCGCGTATAAATACATACCGACAGCGAACTGAAGAGATGCAGTTCAAGCTAAATCCATCAAATCGTTGAAAATTCGCCCTCCAAAATATGTCGCACCCAAATCCACCGACCGACTGATGAATGCAAACTCTAATAATAAAAGCAAGTTTGTGTAATGAATTTCAGATTCTTCGTTCAGCATAAATTATTTAGTGGTTGCGTGCACGCGATTCCAATCGCTTGGGTGAGTGCATAAACTTGAACGACTAGTTGCACTATGCCAAGAGAAGTGATGCTAAAGATTACAAGCGACCAAGATCCAGTAGAAACAACACGCTTACAAGTGTATACGTATTACGTATACACTTTACTGTATATTGCTACTATATAGATCACGAGATAAGTACACCAGCAATCAATCTACACCGTGTTCAGTATTTTCGGTTGCGCTTTCAGAATGTGTTGAAATAATGGAGCATTATGTAATTTCTAAGCATTTTTCATTAAAATTACTGTAGTATATATTTCTCCCCAAGGAGCAAAAATTAGGCAGAGATGAACTATTCTCTATTAGGGTTTCAAACGTTTCTCGATATTGTTACGAATGGCACACAGACATTTCCTCTCAAATTTCCTGGATAGCATTGATAACTAAAAATTAATAGTAAACCCATTAGAATTTCGTCTGTTTTCTACTAGCAAAGAAACCATTCAAAGTGCATCTAAGTACATGATTATTAGATGAAAATTTTTGTTTATAAACTTCCTAATTTAATAATATATAAATATATATATATATATATATATATATATATATATATATATATATATATATATATATATATATATATATATATATATATATATATATATATATATATATATATATATATATATATATATATATATATATATATATATATATATATATATATATATATATATATATATATATATATATATATATATATATATATATATATATATATATATATATATATATATATATATATATATATATATATATGATGTAGTGCAAAATAATAGTATAAGTATAAAATAATATGCATGATGATATCACAGAAGAGTAGTTATTTGCAACAATTTTAATTACTCCAAATGAAATCAATCAAATTGCTTTTGCTATGCTACCAGGCATACCCTTTAGCAACAGATTAATATTGATGATGTTACCTTGATGCACGGCAGAACCTCTATAGTTCAGGGTCGGCATCACACTTCTAGCACGACCGGGTAGTATTACTAGTGTATTACTAGGGATTTGTCCCATTTTCGCAATACACATGCTTGCATTCCATTCACAATAAATAATTTTTGGCGCGTTTGTGCAAATGGAATTGTGTCAAATTTGTCACCTGAGATACATGCGGTGCAGATTTCAACTTTTAGAATTGGTCCCAAGTTCCGAGTGGGTAATTACCCACTCGGTTATTTCTGAGAGGGTAATACTACCCATTCTATTCACAATATCCGCCGGCCCTGATGCTGTGTAGTAAAATAAATGTCCATGTCAGATGTGCCTTCAGACATGATGCCTTGACAGAGATCGTTGACAACTGTACTAAAGATCAGCTGTCCTAAGTCCTTGAGCGAAACCATTTCACGTAAATTTCAACTTTTTGCCCCAAACTCGATTAAGCCAATCATTCGGGAAATTGGGTATGGAGCCTATTTTAGCCATATTTCGGTTGTCACAATACCCATTGATGTTTTGCACCATGAAATTGAAATACAAGAACATAAACCGGGTATGGGAGTTAAGCTCGACAACCTCTCGAAATTTGCAATTACTAACTTGTTCAAAATATCGCATCGGATAAGCAATCGATATCAGGTGTCCCGAAATCGATTTCTCAGCGGAATGTCGCCTGCCAGCACTTCTAGACTCATCGTGTGGGTCAAGTGAAACACCCGGAATTCATCACTGACAGTATTGTTGTTTGGTACAGCGTGATCAGGTCTTCTGGGTGGGCACCCCACCATGTTCCGGTTATTGTACGGAAAAAGTTGATCTTTTATTGGCATTTCTGTTTCAGATACCTAATTTGACATTCCCAGGCACCTTTGGAGTCGCACCATACCCCGAGATATTGGAAAGTTGAACCTGAGCAATAGTTTGATTCATTAACTGAAGCTACAGCTGCACTAATTCACGTTTCCTTGAACATACAACTGACTCAGTTTTCTCCGTGGAGAATTCGATACTCACCTGGAGGGACCAAGCAGACAAATTTTCCGAGGTATCTTGCAATGGTCCTTGCAAATCAATAGCTTTGGAATCTGTAATAAAGATCACAACGCCTGCTAGCTGCCTTTGCGTGCAGAAATTGACAAGTCATGCGTCAATGTGATTCACGTAAAAGTTGAAGTGTAGGCATGTGCCTTGTGAAAACTCATGTAGCTGATTCGGGATGCCGATAAATCACCACACGAAAAATGCGTGTGTTTTTCAGACAACAAGTTTGGTAAAAAGTTTCTTGTAAACGGTGAAAGATCAAGCTGGCGCAGTTTCTCAGAAAGGATCTTGATAGAAACTGAATCAAAATCCACCTTAATGTCCAAGAAAATTGATGCGAAAAATAAATTGTGTATCTGAGAGTAAGCCATTTGCTCCGAACCAATTGAAACAAAGACATTTTCTCGAACAATTTTCGTATACAAGACAGCATTGCAATCGGTCGATATGAGCTGTGGTCGGAGGCTGGTTTTTCTGATTTTTTCTAGTTAGCCTGTCAACGAACCGGCACCAGTTTCTTGGCTTTCATCAAACTCTTCATTCGCGTTTCGTGATGTTAGAAACTATCGATTGCGATGTCTGCTACTATCGATAGCTAGCGGGGAGCCCGTCGTCCCGAAAGGTCTTATACGTGGTGGCCTTCTCCGCGTACACGTCTGAGCACTTTTTGTCCCACCATGGGTTGAGAGAACGCCCCAAAGATTTGCGCACATTGTACGCGTTAAATCTGAGCTTGAATCACAGTATCGAGAATCAAGCCAGTCAGGAATCCGTACTCTTTCTCCGGAGAATGCTGTAGTGTGACCTCGATTTTGCCAGATATCGCGGACGCCTAGCTCTTCCAATCAATATTCCCTAGCAAAAGAAAAGCCCGTAATACGGCCATGGTCCATTTTCACCCCCACCGCTTGGTGTTTAGATAATGTTTTAACGAAACCCGAGCAAATTCTCAATGGTTCAGACACCATATAACCCTTAAAAGGACCAAAAATATGGTCCGTGCCAGCCAGGAAAACACTATAAAATGGTCTCAATAACCTATCATGACACTAAAATATGGTTTTTATAATGGGTCTACCGGATTATGGTGTTTTTATGGGTTAATCCCACTTAAAACACTACCAAAACACCATGCAATGGGGGGTGATATTGGACCATGATCCTGAGGGCATTATGGGCTTTTCATTTGCTCGGGTACACTGATGATGAAAACACCATGGCCATGGTCCGGTATATAAAAATTATAAAAACCGTATTTTGGCGTATTTATGGGTTATTGAGACTATTTTATGGTGTTTTCATGGTTGTGAAACTTGGCACGGACCATATTTATGTCGTTTTAAAGGGTTGTATGATGTCGGAGCCCATAAGAATTTGCTCAGGTTTTGTGTGAGGTCATGCGAAACATGGATTGCATTCTGTAGCCCTAAACCGTTACGAATGATTGATGGTGGCTGCCGTGGGGATCAGGGATTACCTGCTACATGCAATCTAACCGCAGCGTTGCCGAGCAGCGGGACAAGTCTAAAGCGCTCGGGGTTGCTGGGAGAACCGGATTTCTGGGCTAACTATCGACAGCTTCAATATCTGGCGTCGAGGGGAGGTTAGTTCGATTGAAAGAATAGCACTTTTTGATCCCCAAAAGTACTTCTCCGTGAGTGTCTTCTTGATCCAAGCGTGTTTTTCTGAAGTAAGCTGTGTTTCACATAATGCAAATGCATCGCAATCCACAGGAATCTTTCACATGATTCTTCCCGCATTCCCCACAACGAGCCTTATTGCTGCAATGGGCTATGTGTCCCAATTTGCAATTAGTACAGTTCATGACCCGCGGCACAAAGAGACGAACAGGCAGTGGCGGCGCTAAGGGGGGGCGAAGGGGGCAACCGCCCCGAGCGGCAAAATCAGGGGGCGGCATTTCCTACTCAATAATTTTTTACAGTGTTTTTAATAATTGTTCATGTTTCATTAATCACGATAACAATCAATTTATGCGTGATTGGGATGATATGAGTGGAAGACAAAATGCCTTCGGATTGGTTGAATGGTATCATATGCTCAATCTTGGAGAAGGGCTGTAAACTTCCGAGGCATAATGATCCTCAATGCTGCCTACAAGGTAGTTTCTCGTGTTCTGTTGTGTAGACTGCGCCCGTTGGCTGAATGCTTTGTCGACGAATATCAAAGCGGGTTTCGAGAAGGACAGTTAACGACGGACCAAATGTTTACCCAGCAACAAATTCTGGATATATTCCGGGAAAACAATTTGCGGACTCACCATCTGTGTATTCAAGGCGGCATACGACACAGTAAAACAAAACGAACTGTGGCAGATAATGCTTGAGCGTGGTATCCCGACAAAACTGATTAAGCTGATTCGTATAATGCTGGATAGGATAAAATCAAGCGTTACGAAGATCTGATGTGCATAGGAACGGAACCGTCATCACGAGATCTCACGTGCTTCTTGACTTCGCGAACGATTTCGACATCATTGGTATTGATCGCAGAGCATTGCAAGAAACATTGTTACCTTTTAAAAGGGCAGCTGTAAGAATCGGACTGACAATAAACTCTGACAAGACAAGGTACATGCTAGCTGGTAGAGAACGTAGTAGTCATTTTGGTTTCGAGGTGGAAATCGGTGGGGTGCGGTACAACGAATTCATATACATATCTTCAAATACTTACCTTACCGTTCAGGCCTTGTTGTCTCTTGCTGTATGCAGAAGCCGTCTCCACTTCACTCGGTCCATTGCTGCTTGTCGCCAGCCTCACAGTCTTCGAAGGGTCCGCAGGTCGTCCTCTATCTGGTCGATCCACCGTGCTCGCTGTGCGCCCCGTCTTCTTGTTCTTGTAGCGTCGCCTTCAAGAACTATCTTCACCGGATCGTCGTCCGACATTCTTACGATGTGTTCAGCCCACCGCAAACGTCCTATTTTTGCGGTATGCGCGATGGATGGTTCTTCCAGCAGCTGATGCAACTCATGGTTCATTCGCCTGCGTTACGTTCCGTCTTCCGTAGAGGACCACCGGTCTAATCAGCGTCTTGTAGATTTTGTTCGACCGGAGTGTCCTCCGGAGTCCAAAGTAGGCAAGATTTCCCGCCAAGATCTATCTCTGAATTTCTCTGATGGTATCATTGTCGGTGGTTACCAGTTAGCCCAAATACACGAATTCGTCGACCATCTCGAATCCGTCACCGTCAATAGAACTCGGGATGGGAGGTTCACAGTGTCGTCTCTAGAACCTCTTCCTCTCATGTATTTTGTCTTCGAAACATTGATGGCAAATCCAATCCTGCTGGCTTTAGCCTTCAGTCTGATGTACGTTTCCGACATCGCCTCAAATTTCCGTGCCATTATGTCAATGTCGTGGGCGAAGCCAAGAAGCTGGACGGACTTCCTGAATATCGTACCACTCGTGTCTATCCCCGCTCTCCTTAACCCTTTTCGAGATTCAAAGGGACTCGAGAGTGTCCCTGATACTCGAACAACGCACATCACCCGATCCATCGTCGCTTTGACTAATCCTGTTAGCTTATCCGGAAAACCGTACTCGTGCATTATCTGCCATAGCTGATCTCGATCGATGGCGTCATACGCCGATTTGAAATCAATGAACAAATGATGTGTGGGCACGTTGTATTCGCGGCACTTCTGCAGAACCTGCCGAATTGCGAATATTTGGTCCGTGGTGGCACGGGAACCCATGAATCCCGCTTGGGAGTGCACCAAGAACTCCCTTGCAAATTGTGACAATCGACGGCAAAGAATTTGGGACAGGACCTTGTAGGTGGCGCTAAGTAGTGTGATCGCGCGGCAGTTGCAGCAATCCAACTTGTCATCCTTTTTGCAGATTGGGCAAACAACACCCTGCATCAACTTCTCCGGAAGAATCTCCTCCTCCCAAATATTGGCGATTACCCAGTGCAGCGTTCTAGCCAGTGTTTCACCACCGTATTTTAATAGCTCGCTGGGTGGTTGATCTATACCGGCAGGTTTGTTGTTTTTCAGCCGACCGATCTTCTCTTTGACTTCTTGAAGATCAGGGGCCGGCATTTTATCGTCTTCTGCGCATTCTCCAAGATCCGTTGCCATACCGCCTTCGTCCTCTGCTGCTTCTTCAAATACTAGTTACATATGATAACGATTTTAGCCACAAAGGAAAAAGGTACGTTGTTGCTGCGAGCATGGTTTGCATAGTCAGCTAAAAACCAATAGCCTAAGAATGCGCCCAAAACTTAATTTATTCAAATCACTGATACTCCATGTTGCTCTATACAATCATGAAGCTTGGATGTTGAAGGAAGTAGGTTATCGATTACTCGGTTTGTAGAGAAGAATTCTGCGTTCAATACGCGGCAGCACAGTAGAAAATGGAGAATGACGCCAGTTATGATCAGAGTATTTTAAAGAACATAACACATACTGTTGGAAAGGTCATTTCTCGTTCTTTCCAGAACACAGAAATTGAAAATCGGTTAAAAATGACCGGGCAGAAAAGTTTTTAGCGCTGAAGGTCTCGAAAATCACGATTTTTTTGCTATGAATCAAAAATGGAAAAGGTAGTCGAAGACAGTCTAAATCCCTGACTACATACGGGGAACGTGTCATTTAAGCCAGTATATTCTGATTCCTGATACGTTCCCGTCTGATGTTTGTCTTCATATATCGTTTCAGTGTGTCATAAATTGAAATACTTACTGAGAGTGCTCAGGAACAGGTTTCTGATTGTAAAGTTAATGTTTTCATTCAATTGAAAATCTTTTTTTTTCTGACAGGGTTATGATGGCAAAAAATTTTCAGAAAGAGGTACGTTGAACGAAAAAGATTGAAAACCACTGTTCTAAGAAATCAATTTCAGGTAAATTTAATAGATTATCACAAAAATGCATTTGTGATGTGAAATGATAAGCCGGAAATATTTGTACAATGAAGCTTCCAAACTCAATTTTTGTTTCCAGGTTTTAGTCACCGTTCATGAATGTTACCGTTTTTCAGTTGATATTTTTCGGTGATAATTAATCAAAACCACAGTTTACCGTTTACGTTTCAGCTTACTTCCCTATTTAATTTCAGCCATCCTCAGAATTATTCCCTCACGAGCCTTGCTGCCGCCGGGGGGGGGGGGGGGGGTCAATCGAAACGTATACGGTAAACTGTGATTTTGATTATTTATCTCCGAAAGATATCAACTGAAAAACGGTAATAAACTCAATTTTTCAACAATTATAGACAAAAAGGGTAAAACTTTTGCATGAAGCGAAAGTAAGAAAGATACGATTTAAAAATTTAATTATAAACAAGTGATGGTTTTACAATGAATATTAATAACAAAATATTGACAATAAAATGTGAAGAAGTGTGAAGATTTTTATGCAGACATTTTCTAATACTTTTATCATATTTGTTTTATATGAATAGGTGGAAAATAATCGAACTCTTAAAAATTCATTATTGAAGAGGCGGCAAATTTAATTTTTGGCCCCGAGCGGCAAAACACCTCGCGCCGCCACTGCGAACAGGTAGAACCTTGTCAAAGAGGAGGTAGTTTGGTAAAGCGGACCCGGTGAAGGTCACCCGATAGGAGTCTAAGTTGACATATGTCCTCTTTTCGTCAGGTGGGACTAATGTTTTTTTATAGTAAGGTTTAAAAGCTTCAAAAGCCTGACCTGTTGTGTATGGGCACTGTGTGGAACTCACGACTCACGTTCGTGCCTAACCATTTAAAACACTCCCTACTTTTTTACACTTTTCTTCCCCACGGATCTGCGTCAAGGTATTATTTGGTGGGAACTGGGACTGATGCTGAGAGCAAACGTTTGCACTCTAGTATCTTCACTGACTGAAGCATGGGGTTTTTAAAACAGCCGACCCTCAGCAGATCCACGCAATTCAAACTCGAATCGGAGACGCCTCCGTAGATTTCAACTCGATTGGCTGGTACATATACTCCGTCGTAAAAGGCCCATTTGCCTGATTTAAACTATTTACCACCACTCGAATCTTATTGGGGCGAATTTTCGATATTTCTGTTATGACCGAATATCGTTCCGTCCGAATTGGAGAAATCTGAAAAAAAATTAGACTTTTTGTCTTTGGTCCGGAAGAAAATCGTGAAGGCCCGGTGGCCAAGCATACCTTGAACCAGGGAGTCGATTTTCTTTCGACATCCATTTCACCCTGCGGCGAACCATTGTCAGGGGAAGTCATTTTTACACGAGCCTACTGTCTAGTGTACGTGAGTAGGTGAATGAAGAAAGGGGAACGTAATATGATCGCAGTACTTATCTTGTACAGCAAAAAAAAATATGAAAATTGACTAGAGCATACTTCATAATATCGCAGAAAAACTATTCGTAAAATCATGTTTCACGAAATTTATGCTTAATATCCACATGAACCGTCAAAATCATGCAAATTTGAATGTTCCTATGAAAATTTACATTATTCTGCTCAAGACTTGCACGCTATCCATCCAACATTCTGCCAATATATCATATTTTTACACGATTTTATACGAAAAGGCGTTGAGCACACTGCATAGAGACAGTTCAAACGCATTCGCTTCGCTTGCCGCTTCCACATGTCATCGGCCTAACTGGGAGGAGGACCAAAATTCATCTCGTAGTATTTGTGATAAAGGAATCAAACGCACGCTGCGCACAAGAAAAATAACTGACAGGAAACTAACTTCGTTCGTATTCCATACATCATATACAGAACTAAAATTGTCACTAAAATTGCAAAAAATAAGCGCAAATTACGACAGGTGAAAGTGTTTCCGAACATATTGAACACGGTGTAAACCGGTCGTGGAAAGCGCACGGTTGAATGACGCATGCAGCTTAAATAGCTCCATTTTATCTCTGCCCTGTTCGTAAAAACTTCGCCGTGTCTAAACGCGGATTGCGGCGCTACCAGCAGTATGCTTCTATGCACACCGAATGTTCCACCGACACTCAATGGTTCGATTCGATTTTCAGCAATTGAATTTCACGATCTTTCTACCGCATGTCTTGCACAGCTGCATTTTCCACTGGACTTGACTGTGGGATATGGAGTGCGGTTCATTGAAACTGCCTTGAGTATGGGTATGGTTTGGGTTTGAGTCATGGCAGTTTTTTTTCTGTTTGGCCCCGTACAATCCGCTGTTGTGTGTCGTTTCCAACTAGAAAATTTGTACGAGGAAGCAGACTGTTTTCACTCCCATTCCAGTTTTTTTTACGATACCAAAAATATACATCTACATGCTGCTGGCTAATTCGGCTAAGACCTTCCTGCTTTCCCAAACTTGTGACCATTGTGACGAAGATCCCATCCAACTGTTCGCGAGCAGACGATCCGAATTCACTGCAAATTGTCCCACGCCAGAGTGATTTTTTTTCTCTATTTTTCCGTTTTAAACAATTTTCCGCCGCTTCCACGGCACCGCTGTAGCTTGTTGGCGACCCGAAGTCGTGAAATCATATCCGGAGGAGCACAGTAACCGATTTGTTTGCCTAGTCAAGCTTTTCTTGTTCGTCGTGATTTTTCCCATTTCATGTCAGAGCAAAACTTTCCCATCGCTGAGCCATAAAGCGCTGCTCCGATGCTCGATGTCAAGTGTAAACATGGCATCTTTTGAGGCTGATACACTCCGCCGCTGTTCTCCAAGGTTGCCAACGAGACACAGGGGTAGAGGGTTTCGAGCATTTCGGAACAATTCACAGCGGAATAACACTTTCGATATTGCAATTTTGTAAAATATGCATAACTATGCTGCAAAATGCTCTTTAGTGCAACGATTCATCGTCACGGCGGAAATTTACTTGCGCGCAGGAGAATAAATAAGAAGAAAACGTTAATGGAACAATGGCCGAGTAAAGTTAAAATATCATAACGTCTTGAACTTTCTACGAAACGCTGTTGATGCTGGAAAGTGAAAAAGTTTTATTCCGTGTCACTCGTTGGAATCGGGAAAATAGATCACATTATTTTCACCGCGTTTTTAACGCAATTTAGCTGCTTATGCAAACTGGCCTACTAATGTTGTGGTTTATGACGGTGTGATTTTACTTTAATCACAGGTTTTCTTTCGCTTTCGAAAGGCTTTGATGCATAAATTGTGATTTGTAAGCCTTTTGTGCTGCATTTATCAACGCCCCCGTAAGCACAATTTTTGCAGAGCTTGCAGCTCTTAAAAAAATCAATCGCTTTATATGAAATATGACGACACATTCACATTTAGGACCGAAAATACGGTATGTATTTTCAAAATTCTCTCAAAGATATTGTGGTCATCTTTTTTTACATTTCTTATAAAAGAAATGTATAGAATTCGCTCAAACTTTCAAGATTTTTTCCGGGGCCTGGAGGGCCCAGTCTTATATACCAATCGACTCAGCTCGACGATTTGAGACAATGTCTGTGTGTGTGTGTGTGTGTGTATGTAACGGACAAATTCTCATTCGTGTTTCTCAGCAATGGCTGAGCCGATCTTATCCAAACCAATTTTAAATGAAAGAACTAAAAAACAGTATGAACGCTATTAATTTGTTTTCAATTCTGATGTTTATTTTCCAAGATATAAATGCTTGGATGCGTAAAAATGGCGTTTTTTGCAGTTTTTTTGAATTATCTGCCGAAATTGGCAATATAGATTAACAATTTATATGTTTTTAGACAGCTTTAACGAATACCTTTTGAACAAGCTATAGATTGTTGAAATCGGATTATTATCGAAAGAGATATTTAACATTAAATTCGGACGAAAGATTTTTATCATTTCCCATTGCCAGAAATATGACCAAAACATGTAATCTATTATTAACGCCAAAACAGCTTATTCTAGGTCAGTAGTATCTTCCGAGAATTTAATGGAGGCAATATGCCCTTTCTTTTGGTATTGTGCTTTTGCTGATTAATCCCCCTATGAGTGAGATATTTTCACAAATTTTCTCGAAAGTGATTATATCGAAATGATGCCTTCAGCAAATTTGTAGCTCTTACTTTTGCGAATAACTTTACTGAAGACTTTAAATATCTATTTTGAATACTTTAAAAGTTATGGCTTGTTGTTTGTTGATTACTCTTTATCGCCTATTTATTGTTCAATATAGTAATAATCCATTGAAATAAGCTAAACATTATTTCGATAAAACGAATTTTGTATTTCATTTTACTATCTACAACCGCTAGAAATAATCACCGAACACTTCCAAGTTGTCTGGAAGGAACTTGATAACTTATCAGTACAAAAATGTTCATTTGTGCGAACCTTCTGACTGCCATTTTTCTAACTTATAACCATCGTATCGATCTGAAACATATCGGAAAATGAAAAACGAAATAAATAAGTCCATGCAACGGCGTAGCCAAGAGAAGGTTTTGGGGTTTAACATTATACAACCCCTCCCCCCCCACAACACCCAAAAAAATATTGGATTTAAGTTGAAAATTTATTGATGCAGACTGATTTAATCCAATATTACAATAACAATTATCTGATCCGTAAATTGATAACCTGTTGTTGTTAACATCATTAGGACTTTTGATAAATTGTCGGAATGGGGTCCTGATATGTAACTGATCTATTGGTTTTGATTTCACAGTTGTCTAATTGCATCAATATCCGATTCCTGCCTGAAAATATTCCAATAGAAAATTCCAGAGTTCTGTAATTAATCATAATCCTCAGATTTATTTTCAAATTGAGCTCGTTTTTGTAGAGATGTACTGTAATAAGGGTCTTTATTTAATAGGAAGCGAAGTTAAAATTGCCAAACCATAATTCTTTTTCCTGAAAACAAATTTAAATCTGTCAGGAAACTTGCCGCGAGCTGGAGCCTTGTAGAATTTGAGCTTCAGGATTTGTTTAAAATCGGGTTTTCATATGATTCCCCGTCGTTCAAGATACCTCAATTGAGCTTCAGCGTCACCTGGTTGTATAGCATACGTGCTCCGATTTTGACCGCTGTTTGTTGTTTGAGGCTACTGCTGGGTTGTTTACTTTCTCGGTAACAATTTCGAAGACGAGCTCATCAATTGCACAGTGGCTAATATCCAGTGTTTCACCAAATCGTTATTGGAGATGTTGGGATCATTCTTGATCTTTCGAATGATCTTCGGTTTTCGAAAAGTGCAGCTGATTATAAACGGTTCCATTCCGGAGCAATTGAACTTTGTGAGCAGTTGTAGGTGTATTCCTCTACTTTTGAATGACTTGACTAACAGTTCTCTTACAATAATCTAGTAGTTTCTTCGAGAATCGACGGAATAACTTCGTTACTCGCAAGGATGGGAAAAATCGCATCTTGAAACTTTCGTTCGTCATTCACAATTAAGTTTTCTTCATCCATGAAGCATTCTACTTGCATAGAAAATGATGCAAAGTGACCTGGCATAGCGAACGCACCCAAGCTAAAGCTGCAACAACAAACAAAGTAGCAAATTAATTGCTGTTTCGTTGTATTCCTTGGATGGCTCTTCTAGAATGGCTCGTAGTTTGTATTGGGTCTTTGCCAAACAATTCTATTTTGATTTCATTTCACACAATACAATAAATACTTTAATAACCATTAATCGTGAAAGGGTTGATATATCTATTGTTTTGTTTCGGAAAACCCGACAAAAAAGCGGAACAATAGCGACAAAAAAGAACCCTCTTCTTCAATTTCTTTTAGACTTGTGTATGAAATAGTTTATTATTTCTTATCTAAGAGTATTATTTGAAATAAATATATAGCTAGACATATTCTCGCTATTCTTCGTAATATTCCTATTGTATTGCTGTATTGTTAGTCACTAAATTAATCTTCTGGTGACCGGATGCCCAGAGGCTACTAAAATCCTGAAACACGCGAATTCCAGCACAATTTTTAATCAAATACCTATCCCTACTTTCAATTTGTCTACTCCCGCGACATTTTTGGAGTTTTTTTTAAGTAAGGTTTAAAAATCTAATCTTCAAAAACCTGGCCTGTAGTGTATTGGCACTGTGTGGGACTCATTTCGTGTCAAAGCATTAAAAATATTCCATACCCTTTTTTCGCCTTTCTTCTTCACGGAACTACATCAAGGTATAACTTTAACCCCATTCTTCGCACCTTCGCAGCTATTTTGGAGCTACACTTGATCCATTTGATCCATAAAATGACCTTTGAGCCATTCAGCTCTCGGCTTCTCTTGCTTTTCGTTTCCATGTTGCCATTTAGTTCTCGTCTCATTGAGCTGTTTAGCTACTGATTTCATGAGCCATTTAGCTCCTGTTTCACTGATTTATTCAGCTCCCCGCTTTATCACTATCTACCAGCTATCCCCGGCGATAAATTTCTTCCGACACCGATACCCGCTTTCTTCAGCCATTTAGCTCCCAGCTTTATCGAGATTTATTTGAATATTACCAGACAGTGAACTACTCTAAACTCACTGAGAGTCCCCGGCGGCGGAATTTCTCTCAGTACCATTGGCAGTTTCGTTGGCTCCCTACTCTACTCTTTCTAGTCCTCGACGGTGGAAGCAGTCAATAGATGCCGAGATATGTCCAGCGATTCGAGTGGAGCGTAGCTTTCGGTTTACTGGCGCCCCATATATCCGCTGCTGATTGTTCGACGCGAGCTACTTGAACTTGTCCCCGGCGGTGGTTCAAGCCTTCTTACGAGCTACCCGGTAGGGTGTCGGAGTCGGTTCGACGATTTCGGTGGAGCATGGCATCCGGTTCACTGGCGCTCCGATGAACCGAACCCGGTGCTGCGTCGCGTACTACTGGTGCTGGCGGTGGATCAGGTCTAGACGAAATTTTCCAGAACCCGATTTGTTGTTTCACGGCGGCTTTCTAGTTAGCTTTCTAGTCGACAGCACTGCATTGTTAGTTCCTTCGCCACGTCCTCTGCAGCAAGGAGAGTATACTCGTCACTACCTTGTTGACCGCATACCAGATATGCTCACTTGTGGAGTGCGCAGTAGTATATACGGCCTCTAGTATTAAGAAGTGTTGGACTAACATTTCTTCTCTTGTCTGCTGGGATCTACGTACGGGACTGCCCGCCGTCGATATTGATCAATAAACAATTCTGGATTTTCAGAAATGCAAATGCAATGGATTTTCAGAAATGCAAATGCACATTGGATGAGGATTTGTTTCTCTTAGGTATTATCATCTTTTGATTCTTTGAGCAATTTCAGCTAGTCTTGATTAATAACGGGGCTGGTCGCACAAGCTAGTGGATATCCAATAACCGAAGATATTTTCTATGTTTTGGTTCTATGTTTAGCAACACTGGGCATAACGAAACTTTGGCAAAATAATTTTTATCTGCAGGAATTCATTGAGCATATGATTTGATTGAGCAGCTTTATTTGATTCTTTTGGAACCTGCACCTTCAAATGAAGTCTGCTACCAACACCGCAACACTATCACCAGGGCTCTGCTCACATTACTATTTGCCCAGTACAGCCCCGGAATAAAAGCTTTGGAACATTCAAATAATGAATAACAATAATAAATACCGAATACTTAGAACTTGGAAAATCAGCACAAAAGTTGCGTAAAAACCGCATACAATATATTACAGTGTATATCGAAACATCTTTTCTGGCAGATATTTTGAAAACCGGTATTTTACTTCAAAACTCTTGAGCCCCTCTCGAAATTTTTTTTCTGGCTACGTACTTCTGACCCAGCATAGATTCCATTGAATTTCCATCATCAAAGATCAATTGAATAGGTATCCGTCACAAGTTGTAAACCTGAGGCTAGGTGCAGCCCTCAGCGACCCTGTCCGTAAAACGCAATGTGAGGTTAGGCTCTTTTGGACGCTCGCCATTCAATTGTCTTGACGTTAATAATTAGGCTACAATACTTGTCTTGTCACCGCCGAAAGCGATTAATTTCGTCCACCCAGGTTAGCGCACTGTGAAAAGACGTTAACAACTAGTAAGACATTGTGTAAATCCATCAGGCGAACGAATGAATTTTACCAAACCACTGATTCCAAGGCAACAATGAAACATCCTCGGGTCATTAGCACTATTCGTTGTTTTCTTTTCCTGCATTTGCAATTCAATACAATGGCCGGGATCGCGATTGTTCATCTTTTGTGCCGTTTACATAACCCGACTTCCCATTATGAATGCAGCAGTCAAGAGTCAAAACTTGCAGATGTAGGTAGTCTGTTCCCCTTTCCCCTTTCCGAGTTCTATGATACAAAGGTAAGCAGGGAGTTACGTGCGTGTGTGTATACACAGTACCGAAGGAAGCGTAACAAGTTCGCTCTGTGTTCTACATTAGCTCTTGAACGTCGGAAAGGTTAACCGGAAGATAAAGGTCTTCTTGAATGTTTATTATCGTCCTTTTGCATCTTGTGTTCCTTTTTACGCTGATGACGGCACTGAGTTATTCATGAGAGACCAGAGGTTGAGAATGGGCAAAAAATGATTTTTTCTCACCTTGTTGGTTTCGTTATCGTACTGAATCAAGATGCGCTGGTTTCTGTCCTCTGCTGGCAGTAAATATTTTTTTGTAAGTTGGTATATTAATGAGCTAAATGTTTGAACATGATTTATGATTTTTAGGTAAAATAGTTATGCAGTTCGTTGCTATAGCGACAGCTGAAATCCCGTAATTATATCATTAGGTAATTAATTTTGATAATCACCAGACGGTTTAAAGGTAATATATCGTTCCCATCAAAAGAGCACCCAGCACGCACGTAACTTTTAACAAGGCATTAATCTTCATAGAAATGTCCCAAGGATCGTTTTCATCACCATTAATTACTAACAAGGCTTGTTTGTACCCAAGATACACAGCCCCCATTGTTGGGATTATTTATCTTTCTTCACCTGATCTCTAACATGACGGCCTCTTGTTGGGGATGAGCTACTTCATGCACGGGAACAAGGAGCTTCCCGTTTCAGTGGATAATATTTGCTCTTGGTGTACCTGCCTGAGCAAATGTTGTAGCCTAACCAACACTGGGAAACTTCACCTAACCCAACCAGTCGCTGTTTGATGGTGAAATAAAACTTTGTCCCACGCCAGCTCGCCTGCCTTATCGGTAACAGTATCCCTCTCTAGGTCGAGTGAGTAGAGATAAAATATTGTTGTCGGTGTAATATAATCACAGTGTCAACATAAAATATATATTTCGCAAGTGTGCTGATAGAATACTCTCTTCGCGAGCGGTATTTGTGCCTTACTAAGAAAAGGAAAGAATTGACGAACGAAGACACTGAGAGTGAATCGGAAAACACTCGGAATTGTAATGGAACACGCAATCGATTGTGACGGGCACACTTCTGGTTGTCTTATTTACCCAACGAACCATATCGTTCCAGTTGCCGGTCGATAATACTATAGCAGGTGGCAGTTCATTCGATAGAGTACCGTTGGTATTGAATGTCTTTCGACACTTACAGTTTCTTGCCTGGCTTTCAAAAATGGAGGCTAATCCGACCGCTGGAAAAATCTTCATGAGAATCAATCAGTACTACTCTATCAAAGCCCCGAATACATTGATTCATTTTCACGAAGATTTTTTCCAAAGGTTTGAGAAAAAAACTGCTTTTTTCGTTTTCCAAGATGGCCGCTTATTGAGGTGTTCTCTGTTGAACTTTAAGAGAGTTAAACGTAATATGTTTGTGTTGAAAAGCTCGGTCACACATCAATTTCTGATATAAACTGGTATCACCTTGCTATCTAAATGACGCAAAGAATCATGATATATTTTCTAAATTGCTGGGATCTACGATTCTGACTCACTGTCGCCCAATTGAACCCTCTTTGATCACTTTGGCCACCAACAACAGAACCGGAATTTTGAAGGAAGTGACAAAGTTCCTGAATTAAAATATACATCTTTTTCTATGAGACGGTTGACTCGATTTTCACAAACTTAGTTTTAAATAAAAGGTATCATATCCTTACTAGCAGCTATCGAATTTTATTTAGATCGGAGTTGTGGTTGCTGAGTTATGAGTTAAAAAATGCGAATACACATAAAATTCCCTGAACCTATTTTGCCTTTCTCATATAAATATAGGTTATGCGATCAGCCTGAAAACTTACTCTTGAACCGATGCATAGAGAGTCGCGTCTCGTACCATTCGACTCTGTTTATCGAGTTCGAAAGATGGCTGTGTGCGTTCGTTTTTTTTTTATCGAAGGCCTATCTTTAAAAGAGACCACTGTCGATTTGACACGTGGTACTTTTGGATTCGTACTATTCTTTCTCCACCGACTAATCCATAACCTCTTGCATCTCCCTCTTTGCGTCTTCCCGTGGCCACTGCTGGATATTAGTTCGGGAGGGATTGTGCTCTTACATCTTTTCTTTCTATTAGCCCCTCGGTTGTTTTGCGTTCGTTGAGCCGTTTAGAACCCCCTCGGTCCGTTTATTTGAAGCATCTCTTTATTTTGTCGCGATGGTATTCTCTACGCTAAATGAAGGCATTTCCCCTCGTGCTGTTACAGTTTTAAGGCAGATTAGAATTGCATGTCCCGGCGTTTCCTCGATATTTACACATTAGGAACCATTCATAAAATACGTAACGCATAAATTGGTCAAAATTGACTCCTCCTCCTCCCATGTAACAAATCGTCAGAAATTTCTCTCTCTCCTTCACCTATCTCGTAAAAATTCTTCAATTTTTTTCTTCAGTAAAACATGTTACGTCAGGTTCTAGCTTACTCCTTTCCCCCCTAATGTCACAATATGTCACAATTTGTCGTACCCCTCCTCCTCTCATAAAAGCGTTACGTAATTTGTGAATGCACCCCTATGGAAAAACAGTGATGCCGCGTGTCCGAACCGATGAAGGTTCTGTTTGAAACACCCATGGTAAGACAAGAATTGCGTCAGGTCTTTCTATTTATCCAGGCCGAAAAACTGGTGATTCGGCGAGTTTATCGTCCTTTTCCGCCGAATCCCAGTCTTCCAGTCATTTGGCTATTGAGTCAGCGCTCAGTGTTGGATAATGTTTACGGTGACTGTCTCTAATGAGATAGTTCTGTACGCGCTTGTGACTCACAAGGTCATGCGCCTGCACAGACTGCTCAGAATCTCTTGATTCCGTTGTATTTCCAGCGCTGAAACCCAAACGGGATCTACGTGCCTCAGCATCGACGATGCCTTTTGCTACTATTAAACCCGGTGCTGCTCGGCATAATTCTGGTCGGAGCTTTGGTAGCCCGCTTCAAAACTATGATATGTTCCCCGACAATGATGTTTGCGCGCTGCAGCACCTTGCAGTTACTGATTCGTAGAACCTTCATTTTGTGGTGGGCAATCTGCAAATTCACTCCTTGCCTCCAATTACCGATCATATCGATCGCCTCTATCGCCAACATTACCATCGCTTCCGGTGTCTCTCCCAGTACCATTGTTACGATGCATCCGCGAGACCGACAATCTCTAAACCCCTAGGCAGCATAAGCGCCAGGACACCGTTATAGAACCCGTTCCAGACCGTTAGACCCAGGACAGAGCCTTGTGGGATTCCTATCGAGATTATAACCGATTTCTATCTCTTATTGATCTCGTAGACCAGAACCCGGTTTTGGGAATAGATCCTCGGAGGTATTCAAAGGTAGCTAGAGACCCTCATTATGTGCAGTGATTTATTAATGGCTTCCCAACTCGCGCTTTTGACGTCTATCACTATCACGGCACTATATCGATTACCTTTCTGTAGAAGTACCGTATCAGCTCACACGATCACGATTCGAATAGTGTCTACAGTGTGTGCCTGGGTATATATATATATATATATATATATATATATATATATATATATATATATATATATATATATATATATATATATATATATATATATATATATATATATATATATATATATATATATATATATATATATATATATATATATATATATATATATATATATATATATATATATATATATATATATATATATATATATATATATATATATATATATATATATATATATATATATATATATATATATATATATATATATATATATATATATATATATATATATATATATATATATATATATATATATATATATATATATATATATATATATATACATATACATATATTCATATAAAATAATTTTACTATCTTTTTTCTGAGATGACGCCGATTTTAACAATGTTATACTCAAATGAAAGGTGTCACATCGCTATCGGCTACGCTTCTGACTGCCATTTTTCTAACTTATAACCATCGTATCGATCTGAAACATATCGGAAAATGAAAAACGAAATAAATAACTCCATGCAACGCCGTAGCCAAGAGAAGGTTTTGGGGTTTAACATTATACAACCCCTCCCCCCCCCACAACACCCAAAAAAATATTGGATTGAAGTTGAAAATTTATTGATGCAGACTGATTTAATCCAATATTGCAATAACAATTATCTGATCCGTAGATTGATAACCTGTTGTTGTTAAAATCATTAGGACTTTTGATAAATTGTCGGAATGGGGTCCTGATATGTAACTGATCTATTGGTTTTGATTTCACAGTTGTCTAATTGCATCAATATCCGATTCCTGCCTGAAAACATTCCAATAGAAAATTCCAGAGTTCTGTAATCAATCATAATCCTCAGATTTATTTTCAAATTGAGCTCTTTTTGTAGAGATGTACTGTAATAAGGGTCTTTATTTAATAGGAAGCGAAGTTAAAATTGCCAAACCATAATTCTTTTTCCT
Organism: Topomyia yanbarensis; assembly: GCF_030247195.1. Classification (NCBI taxonomy): domain Eukaryota; kingdom Metazoa; phylum Arthropoda; class Insecta; order Diptera; family Culicidae; genus Topomyia; species Topomyia yanbarensis. Next base: position 311,179,918 of record NC_080671.1, read on the forward strand.
GAAAACAAATTTGAATCTGTCAGGAAACTTGCCGCGAGCTGGAGCCTTGTAGAATTTGAGCTTCAGGATTTGTTTAAAATCGGCTTTTCATATGATTCCCCGTCGTTCAAGATACCTCAATTGAGCTTCAGCGTCACCTGGTTGTATAGCATACGTGCTCCGATTTTGACCGCTGTTTGTTGTTTGAGGCTACTGCTGGGTTGTTTACTTTCTCGGTAACAATTTCGAAGACGAGCTCATCAATTGTACAGTGGCTAATATCCAGTGTTTCACCAAATCGTTATCGGAGATGTTGGGATCATTCTTGATCTTTCGAATGATCTTCGGTTTTCGAAAAGTGCAGCTGATTATAAACGGTTCCATTCCGGAGCAATTGAACTTTGTGAGCAGTTGTAGGTGTTTTCCTCTACTTTTGAATGACTTGACTAACAGTTCTCTTACAATAATCTAGTAGTTTCTTCGAGAATCGACGGAATAACTTCGTTACTTGAACTTTTCGTTCGTCATTCACAATTAAGTTTTCTTCATCCATGAAGCATTCTACTTGCATAGAAAATGATGCAAAGTGACCTGGCATAGCGAACGCACCCAAGCTAAAGCTGCAACAACAAACAAAGTAGCAAATTAATTGCTGTTTCGTTGTATTCCTTGGATGGCTCTTCTAGAATGGCTCGTAGTTTGTATTGGGTCTTTGCCAAACAATTCTATTTTGATTTCATTTCACACAATACAATAAATACTTTAATAACCATTAATCGTGAAAGGGTTGATATATTTATTGTTTTGTTTCGGAAAATCCGACAAAAAAGCGGAACAATAGCGACAAAAAAGAACCCTCTTCTTCAATTTCTTTTAGACTTGTGTATGAAATAGTTTATTATTTCTTATCTAAGAGTATTATTTGAAATAAATATATAGCTAGACATATTCTCGCTATTCTTCGTAATATTCCTATTGTATTGCTGTATTGTTAGTCACTAAATTAATCTTCTGGTGACCGGATGCCCAGAGGCTACTAAAATCCTGAAACACGCGAATTCCAGCACAATTTTTAATCAAATACCTATCCCTACTTTCAATTTGTCTACTCCCGCGACATTTTTGGAGTTTTTTTTAAGTAAGATTTAAAAATCTAATCTTCAAAAACCTGGTGTCACATCGCTATCGGCTACGCTGCTATTGAATTTTATTTGGATCGGAGTTTTGGTTCAGGAGTTACGAGTTGAAGTGTGCGTTCACATTTCAAAACCCCATAGTAATCGGTATCAGCTTGCTATTGAAATGGTGCAAACATTATTCAAATATTTTCCAAATTCCAGGGATTTGTGATTCTGGCTCATTAACGCCCGCTCAAAACCCTCTTTGATCACTTTGGTCACTTAGAACACGTAGTGGAAATAATCCTCCAATTTAGCTGATCTCTATGGTACGGCTACTGCACAATTTATATTTTGGCTACATTCTGGTAAAACTTGAAGCCATCAAATGAATACTTTTCTATTGTTAGATGATAGATCTTGTTAGTTAGTTTGAAACTTTGATGTTATAGATTATGGTTCATATATTCGGGCACAAAATATTGTGAAATTGGGGTTTTCCTATCAACTGGGGTTTATGAATAGGGATCAACAATGTAGATACAGAACACAAGGTTAGAATTGTCGCCAAGATACTGTTAGCTCTATCTCTTTCGCTATTGTACAGCGTCCATTTGTTTGACACTTATATACCGAACAGCGATAATTCTAGTTTAGTATTTTGTCTAATTTATACTGCAAATAACTATCCGGGAATCAGAGAGGGATAAGAAGGGCTTAATTACACCACTAACTTGATTAAAACAGGTTTTGCCTTTCTCATATAGAAAGGTTATGCAATCACTCTGAAAAACGTCAATCTAATCACGGCCCGGAAGGCCGAGTGTCATATCCCATTCGACTCAGTTCGTCGAGATCGGAAAAAGTCTGTATGTGTGTGTATGTATGTATGTGTGTGTATGTGTGTGTGTATGTGTGTGTATGTGTATGTATGTGCGTATGTGTCAAATAATGTCACTCATTTTTCTCAGAGATGGCTGGACCGATTTGCCCAAACTTAGTCTCAAATGAAAGGTGCAACCTTCCCATCGGCTGCTATTGAATTTTGGATCGATCCGAATTCTGGTTCCGGAATTACGGGTTTCAGAGTGCGGCCACACAGAAATTTCTCATATAAACTATAGGAAAAATTAAAAATAGAATTTTTATTTTTAATGCTAAATGTGTTCAAGGTGCATGAAACGTCGAGATTTGATGCAAACTCAAAAAAAAATTTGACGACAATTCACTTTTTTGGATTTTGGCACATTTTTGCCTTTCTCATATAGAAAGGTTATGCAATCACTCTGAAAAACGTCAACCTAATTTTTTTTTCGACTCGCATAAGGTTTCTGGATTTTAACAGGGGCGTAGTTGATGGTTTACGGAGAGGGGTTACACCCCCCTCCCTCTACTGTTCACTCCCCTCCTTTAAAAATCTCCTTAAATCACCCCTCAGACCACCACCCCATCCAGCCCTTATACCCCTCCCTTTCAACCCCATCATCTTTAAACCACCACTATATCACAAAGCATACCAATTTAAGCTGGGGAGTCGTTCGTTCATGGGACTTTCGCCCTCCTCACATACCCACCCCCGCATGACAAAATGAGTTAGCAAGCAGATAACATTGATCTATTGCTGATTAGGCTGATGGAGTATGATATTTTTTTGTTTCAAGTGTTTCACCGTCGACACGTAGCTCATCAAGTTCGTGGCTGGCATGCCATTGTGTATAAGTGCAAAGTGTACTAAGAATGTAATGGACATTTCCACAATTATGTTGAACATAAAAAGCCTCCGTGCCATAGTTTAGAGAAATGAGAAAGGCACAATTGCACCGCTAGGTGGATTAAAACAGGTTTTTTTATTCAAATTGTTCATTTGGTAAGGATGTATGCATTGGCCTAAAAGTGCCAATTTCTTCGTTTTACATTTTAAGATTTTTAAAATTAGAGTATTACACATTGAAATCTTTTACAGCTATTTTAAAGCTAGGATAACGGAGTTTTATTAAGTTTAATGAGGTCAATTGGAGCTATTTTTATAAGTAGTAAAACGAGTTGTCTTGTCTGGTCTTATGGATAAACATCGGTCTATCCTGCGAGTTTCAAAGAGATACTTAGAACAGAAAGACATTAGCAATCCGCTTAACGTCATTGATTCATCGTCATATCGGAGCTTTGAAATAGTTTCATATTTTGATACAGACAATCGCCAGTCAGCCCTCCACCGGCACATACATAATTACATCAAGGTTGTGTATCATTTCGCGAAACTCCAAATTTTCCAGCTAACAAAGGTTGAAACGAAAATTGCATCATGTTAATTAAAACGCCAAATAAAATTATGCTCTTGTCTATCTTCATGTTTTCCCAGTAAACAGAAAAGAGAAAAATTTACGATGAAAAAAATTCTATTCCTCATTAAAAACTTCCTGGTGTGGGTACATACAGTGGCAGTAAGTAGGAAACACCGCGCATCCTTCCTCGACAGAGGACGACTGCTGGAACGTTACAACTGCTTCGAAATGGGAGAAACGTAGCGCAGCGCTGGAGTTCCAGCTCGCTTTAAACTTTCATGTTCCGGAAAACTTTATCGTATCTGCGTAAATACAACACCGAATCGGAACTGTTTCTCGCTATTTCCGCATCCATCCTACACGTGGTCTCATTATCTCATTATAGTGATGCTGCAAAATTTGCTTTGAACAAATTTGAACTTCTTCTACTGCAGGGAGTGTTAAAATACAAACCCCGGCTGAGGTGTTATTCACAAACCAAAGACTGCATCATCACCCACGTCGAGTTTGAATGACGTACGGGGGACCGATCAACTTTGATAATATCAACGTGTTATCGCTATCAGCTGCGGCACACGAACACTTGCAGCCATTTAGTGTAGATTGTATAACTTTTGATAGTGATTAATTGCGATGAGCCGGAATACAGAGAATGCGAGGTGCTTGGAATCACTGGGTAAAAAGTCTGAATCGGGTTTCTTGTTCAATTTACTTTCACGTGATTAAAAAAACTAATTAAATATGCAAAATTAGGTAGTTTTACATTGAAAATCAGTGGCCAGCGTGTTACAATTTTTGAATACAACGAACCTTTTTATTCCTTTTTTGCGGACGACTCAATGGCTTAGCTTAATCGAGTCGTTGCTCTTTAATATTTTCACAATGTATAAAGGGTGTCCCACATCAAATTGTATCACGGAAAAAACCTGTTTTAATCCACCTAGCGGTGCAATTGTGCCTTTCTCATTTCTCGAAACTATGGCACGGAGGCTTTTTATGTTCAACATAATTGTGGAAATGTCCATTACATTCTTAGTACACTTTGCACTTATACACAATGGCATGCCAGCCACGAACTTGGTGAGCTACGTGTCGACGGTGAAACACTTGAAACAAAAAAATATCATACTCCATTCGCCTAATCAGCATTAGATCAATGTTATCTGCTTGCTAACTCATTTTGTCATGCGGGGATGGGCATGTGAGGAGAGCGAAAGTCCCATGAACGAACGACTCCCCAGCTTAAATTGGTATGCTTTGTAATATAGTGGTGGTTTAAAGATGATGGGGTTGAAAGGGAGGGGTATGAGGTGGTGGTCTGAGGGGTGATTTAAGGAGATTTTTAAAGGAGGGGAGTGAACAGTAGAGGGGGGGGGGGTGTAACCCCTCTCCGTAAACCATCAACTACGCCCCTGTTAAAATCCAGAAACCTTATGCTAGTCGAAAAAAAAATTTGGCCTGGATTAGGTTGACGTTTTTCAGAGTGATTGCATAACCTTTCTATATGAGAAAGGCAAAAATGTGCAAAATCCAAAAAAGTGAATCTTCGTCAAATTTTTTTTCGTGTTTGCATCAAATCTCGACGTTTTATGCACCTTGAATACATTTAGCATCAAAAATAAAAATTCTATTTTTAATTTTTCCTATAGTTTTTATGAGAAATTTCTGTGTGGCCGCACTCTGAAACCCGTAATTCCGGAACCAGAATTCCGATCGATCCAAAATTCAATAGCAGCCGATGGGAAGGTTGCACCTTTTATTTGAGACTAAGTTTGGGCAAATCGGTCCAGCCATCTCTGAGAAAAATGAGTGACATTATTTGACACATACGCACATACATACACACACACACATACACACACACATACAGACTTTTTCCGATCTCGACGAACTGAGTCGAATGGGATATGACACTCGGCCCTCCGGGCCGGGATTAGGTTGACGTTTTTCAGAGTGATTGCATAACCTTTCTATATGAGAAAGGCAAAAATGTGCAAAATCCAAAAAAGTGAATCTTCGTCAAATTTTTTTTCGTGTTTGCATCAAATCTCGACGTTTTATGCACCTTGAATACATTTAGCATCAAAAATAAAAATTCTATTTTTAATTTTTCCTATAGTTTTTATGAGAAATTTCTGTGTGGCTGCACTCTGAAACCCGTAATTCCGGAACCAGAATTCCGATCGATCCAAAATTCAATAGCAGCCGATGGGAAGGTTGCACCTTTCATTTGAGACTAAGTTTGGGCAAATCGGTCCAGCCATCTCTGAGAAAAATGAGTGACATTATTTGACACATACGCACATACATACACACACACACATACACACACATACATACACACATACACACACACATACAGACTTTTTCCGATCTCGACGAACTGAGTCGAATGGGATATGACACTCGGCCCTCTGGGCCGGGATTAGGTTGACGTTTTTCAGAGTGATTGCATAACCTTTCTATATGAGAAAGGCAAAACGCTGTAGAAAAGTAACTAGTGGTCCGATCCTTTTTAAACTTTCAGACAAGAAAATATAACCAATTAGTAAACTTTTGGCATATTTATTTCATTTAACTTCCGTACTATAACGGTACACTCCCACCTTACGCTTAACTCCACTCATTATATTCTGTACAACATCTGGCTTCAGCCTTTTCTGTGCGGAAACCCACTTTTTCTCCATGTCTTCCTCAGATTTGACCTCCTTGGAATGCTTATGTTTCCTAATTGCCCAGTATTTATCGATGGGCAATAGTTCCGGTACGTTGGGGGGAGGTTCCTTGGGTACGAAAGTGACCCCGTTGCCTTCGTACCACTTAAGAACAACATTTGAATATTGGCACGAAGCTAGATCCAGCCGGAAGATCGTAGGATTCTCGTGTTGCTCCAACAGAGGAAACAGACCCTTCTGTAGACGCTCCTTTAGATACCCCTTCTAGTTTACAGTCCCGGTAGTCACGAACGGCGCACTCCGTATGCTACATGAGCAGATCGCTTGTCAATTCATGTATTTATTGGCAAACTTTTCTGCTTCCTTGCTTTCTTCGGAACATTAAACTTGTGCTGGGCGGTGAAGAACAGTAGCCCCGCAAGCTGCCGGAAGTCCGCCTTGACGCGCACTTCCGGTGTCTCGATAAGAGAATAGAGAATTTTCCAGGTGTTGACGCGAAATCAATTCGCGACGTTGCTTTTTGGGTGACTATTTTTTCCAAATTTAAAAAAAAAACTAACAGCGATAACAATTCACTCTAAACTAATTCTACCAAAATTTTCAAGAGAAAATACCTAATGGGTACAGGTGGTTTTTTCCGTTATTCAATTTGATGTGGGCATCCTTCAGTACAACTACTATCCTACGTATCCCTCGTCCTATGTAAAATGGATATATCCCAGTATATTTTATTTATTTATTTCTTATCTTCGATATACACCGTAAAGACACCTTTTAAAACTATAAATTTCTTATTAATAACTTATATCTTTGCTTGGAAGTGTTAAAATCAAACACTGAAGAAGTTTCGAAGAACACGGGGAGGCGCATACAAATTAACGCCCGAGAGAAGATCTGGACTGACGCTATTACCTGACAGCAAATTGAAAACAAAAACTATTTGCAAAACAAAAACTCTATCGGCATGAGGAGGCAATACAACTGGATCATTCCATGGAAGTTTACTGAGAGCGAATCGCACAAAATATTTTTGTATACGTTCTAGTCGGTCACTTTGAACGGCATGTTATGGTGCCCACACTTGCACAACATATTCCAGAACACTTCTGATCAGGGCACAGTAAAGTACTTTTAGTGTGTAGAAATCATCGAAGTTCGCCGTGCTCCGCTTTAAGAATCCCAGCATTCCGAAAGCCTTAGCAGTTGTCGCGGTGTTATTGACGGAAAAACTCATCTTCCTATCGAAGCGCATTCCCAAGTCACGGATCGAGTCGACGTTTTCAATTGCTCTTCTTTCTAGTCTGTATTCATAACGTCCTAGAATAAGCAAGCGGCCGAAACTAATTACTTTGCGTTTATTAACGTTGACTTCCATTTCGTTAAAAGTGCACCATTCTTGAATATTACAGATATCTTCTTGAAGCACTACGGCGACAAGTGCCGAAGCGATAGATCGGAAGATTTTTAGATCGCCTGCGTATAGCAATTTCCCAGACTTGATCCGACTACAGATATCGTTAATAAACAAAATTATAATAAGCGGGCCCAGATGACTACCTCGCGGTACACCTGTGGGTGTTCTGAATTCAAGCACACTCAGAACACCCACAGGTGTACCGCAAGGTCGCGTGTTTTTTATACTCACGAATGCCGAGCGATCGGAAAGATAAGACTGCAACAAGTTAGTCAGCCAGGTGGGCAATCCCAAACGCTTTAATTTCAGGATTTTGATCTTGCGCGGTGCTTTGTCGAATGATTTGAAAAATCGATATAAGTTGTGTCCACCTGATGACGTTTCTCGACGGCGGTTAGAAGTTGTTCATCGTTTCGTGACAAACCCGTTTTGATGATCCGAGATAATGTAGGATGCAGCTGCATACGTGCCGTTGTAGACCAGTTTTTCGAGTACTCTGGAGAGACAGTTTAATAATGAGATACCTACGTAATTTTACACGTTGAAGCTTCTTTCCAGGCGAAAAATGCCTTCAGAGAGAGAGAGAGAGAGAGAGAGAGAGAGAGAGAGAGAGCGATTGAAAATGATGCACACTGGAAGAGACAGCACGTGGGCGCAGCTTTAGATAAAATGGGCCGAGAGGTGATCGGGGCCAGGCCCTTTCGACGAATCAATAGCCGTCAGAGCCTTCAAGACGTCAGCTCGACTTACAGTGGGATAGGGGAGATTTATGTTGTACGATGGCAATGTTTCTAATACTTTTCCGAAGGTACGGCATAGTCGCTTCTAAACACTCCACGAAAGAAATCAGCAAACAAATTTACGGCATCAGCTGGAGATTGCGCACTTGTGTTTCCATGGAAAACGTCAGTTGGAGTACTACCGGATCGTTTACTGTTACTAACAAATATCCAAAATATTGCAGAGTAATCACAAAGGGTATTTTGCCCATGATTCCAATACTCACGAAAAGCGGAATTCTGAGCAGTTTCGTATTGCAGTTCTGTCCGTCGAAGAGTAATTTTCAGCGTTCCATCATAGATATTTGAAATCCATCATCCCGTCGACTCGTTTCAGTGGGACCTTTTGGCGGAGTATATCATATATTTTGCCATAAAACAGCGCGACTGCTTCGTCAAGCTTATTACAGCACATTAAGTCGGTCAAGTCAAAATCAAGGTCGTCAATCGAGTGAAATGATCCATCTCCGGTGTTGGTACATACATCTATCCGGTTTGTGGTGAAGGTCGACTTTTTTAGCAGTCGGATGTTCAAGCAGCTCTGCGATATCCGTATTGTTTACGAATGTAAGATCGAGGATCCTCCCGTTCACATTCGTCAGTGAGCAGATCTGGTACAGACCGCCTGCAACCAAAGACTCCGTCACAGCTATTTCTTGTTCCGATGAGGCATTAATAGGTAGGTAACATTTTAGTTATCAAGCAACCACTGAAGGCGTGGAAGATTGCACTCTCCAAAGACGAGAACAGTGTCGTTGCTGCCAGCATTGTCTAGAATTGATGGAACGGCATTAGCCTGCACGTGATACAAATCCGGATCACTATTTGGCCTTAGATAAACAGCTAATATATACAGATTGATTCGAAGGGCGGTACGCACTGCGATTTGCTCCAAGCGTTCAATTCATGACAAGCTTAGCTGCGAACCTGCTAGGTTGTTCTATACCTCTATTTGAACGCCGCCGCCTCGGCGCAGAGGACTGGTTGCTCAGTTGCGGTCACAGCGATCAGCGTTTAATAATCTTCGCGCAGCCAGGTTTCCGTTAGGACAATGACGTCATAATCGCTAAAAGAAAGCGCTAGATGGAATTCTTGTGTTTTCGTTCTCATTCCTCTCACATTCTGCTAGTAAACGGAAAGAAACTGCTTGGAATGCGCAACAACTTCGGGAACAGGCAATATAGGAAGTAAAACACGAGATGTAACTAGTTGGGAAGGGGGGCAAAGAGCAGTGGAGGTCATCGTTGCTGAGCCGGGCGCATTCGATTTCCAAAAAAACCTTTCTGGAATCCGACTTCTCTTCGAATTCATGATAAGCAATCCCAACTGGCCATGTAGACGCCGTCATAGTCTTATCTTTGAGATCCGTGGGCATGCCAACTGTGTAGGAGATAAAATTCTGCCACGAGGAACCAACTTGACGACAGTGATATCCGAATTTCCGAGTTTATCCGCAGCTAGCTTGGAAACACTTTCATCAGGAACATCGGGCGAAATTCCTGACAGATACAACCAAAACATTTTATCTTCACGATACACAGCGATGGATGATGTCGTTTTGAAGTTTGTCTGAATTTCCACCTTTAATTCCTACAATATGTTGTTGCGAATTGTATTTTTAAGCTCTTCGATCACCGTTTGGTTTGCGGACTCAACGAGCACCAATGCGTTACGAAAACGTGCTTTGTCCATGATATTTTTGCAGGTGTTACACAACCAAAATAAGTTAGACTTGTTAACAACAGCGTCAAATAGTTCGTCGTTTAGTCCGCAGCATTTCGCGCAAAATGTCGTAGAGCAAAAAACGTCACATTTTAAAGCATTACGACCATCGGAAAAATTATCAGTGCAACTTTCGTAAAATCCAGGCATTTTACAATATGCAGTAGTGCAAGGGTTACTAGTTGGAGTGCTCAGTAACTGAATGGCTACGTCATTTGTGCATGATTTCTCACTGATAAAAGCCTTCATACCGTAAACCGGGGTGAACTTGATCATTGGGGTGACTATGATCACTCGAAACATTTTTTGTAGATCGCTTATTAAACCAGAATAGTCTACCGAATCATTTTAACATGAAATGATTTTTACTCTAAACTTATAAAATACTGACTTGTTATACTTTTTGAGTATATTGTTCGGTTTTTGGGTACAAAAACTACAAAAACCGAAATTTGAATGTGCCTTATTTTTACGAAGCATCGTAAAATGTCTATTTTTTATAAAACAAATAAATCTCCGATTTGAGCAAGAGTAATAAATTACAAGCGAGTTTTATTTTCCTTTAGAGTGGGATGTGCCAAATTTACTTTTAAGAGTTTGTTTATTTTAAACAAATTTTTTTGTGAAACTTGTTGGCAATTATTTCAAATTATTTTAAGCTAAAATTCGCCACATTTTTTTAAATTGTTCAATATTCCAACGTGTTAAAATGGATGAAACTTTTTGTACATTGATAAATCACTGAAATAAAACAATTTTAGAAGTTTTAAAAGTTTTCAGAATTTTTTTATTCTGGTTGGACACAAGTTTTACGAATTTTGGTTGCTCGATTTTACAGTACATTGAAATACCTTGTATAATACCAATTAACATCTATTTAACGATGAGAATCTTTCCAGAATTAGCTTAAACGAACATTTGAATGAAAAACATTGATATCAATAATTTAATGTGGGTGAACATGCAGGTTACCAAAGTCACCCCGGAATACGAAAACGGACTTCAACTTGAAATCATTTTTGGAAAATTAGCTGTATGCGGACAATTTTAGGTAAAACCATCCAATCTTATTCTCCATACATCAGTACATGGTTTAAAAATATTAAACTTGAAAAAAAATGTGTTGCGTCTAAAAATATGTAATGATTAATGCGAAAATTGATCAATGTCACCCCAGTTTATGGTACTAAATTTTCAGTTAGAAGATTTGACCCTTTATTTCGATAGAACTCGTAACCAATTTTTATACAATACCAATTTCACATCTGACCCGAACTGTTTCGAGAACATCTTTAGCTACTTCCGAAACGAAAATCAAAATATTATAGTTTCAGCCGGCTATTTAAACTTTAAATTAAGCAAGGACAGTCATTATAGTTTACACTTCCAAACAATTGACATATAAAATAAACCATAATAAATTGAGTCTTATTGGTTGATTAGTTTCGATAAATGGCAGTTTTGATTTACAAGGAATCCCTTGACCCATCATGCTACGCCTGGTCCATATTACGTACTTCCAACCAACCTGGACTTCGCACTTTCAAAGTGCGAGTGATCAAAATGCTATCGGAAAATTGCGAGCTGTCAAAACGCATGTATTTCAAGTGATAGAGATGGTACTTTCATAGACAGACCAGTCGAACTAACCAGTCTATCAGAATAATTTAATAGAAGAATAGTAAGTACGCAGGGCGGTTAGAATACATTTTTAGTGCCACAAGCAATCTAAGAAACCTTCCTCTCTGCTTCGTTGAGATATCGAGGTGAGCCGAATTTCTAAATTTTTGAATAATTCTAAGAAAAGAAACTTTTACATGAGACTAAAAGTCAATTGGTGTGAACTTCGTCGCCTCATCTATGACGGGAATTCACCGAAACTAACTGGTTTGGAAAATCCCAAGCTGTGAGTATCTTACGAGATGTAATCTAACAATATTTTAACGAGTTGTGTACTACACCGAACTCTTTTCAAAGAAACTCGCAGAAGTTTGATTTTTACATCTGACCTATTTTCGGAATTTCCATTCAATTGTTCAAGACTGAAAAATGTGCACTGAAAACGCTATCCGAAATCGAGCTTGTTCGTTCCAAACAGCTATTCCGCAAACAATTTAATCTGGTTGGTGATCATCCCTTTCCCATTGTCAAATGTCTGTTTCGAGCCCGACACCGAACTGCAATAATTTACTGCATATTTCATCCGACTCTACGGTCATAATTCATGTTCGTTTCACTTGCCTTCTGCTACGAGAAGTCGTCGGTCGCCAGCGTTAGTATATCTGAAGCTGCTTTTCAAATTTTGCTCCACTGCCTTCCCGGACTGAAGTTTTGTGCCATCAGGTGAAAACATCCGTGTCAAGCACTGGTAGTTTCAAAGTAGCATGTTGTACAAATTGGGTGCGAACACTTTTCTGGTTATACGAAATCCGTCCTCGCTTCCTTCTTTGTTTTCGGTTCTTGCTCGAAACGCTCGTTACAAACAGTAACGTAATGATGTTGCCGTTTGAAGATTGTTTTTTCGTAAAAAAAATAATACATCAGACGATCTCAGCTAAAATGAGAAACCAGACCAGCGTAAACGGAAGAACTGGCAACTTGCGTAGAGTCCTTGTAATGAATCATCTACCATCAAGAGAAACGACAAGAAAGCAGATTAGCTTCAATTGGTGTGACTAGTAGTACCAACATATGCACGACATCGGGGTCCACCGTCCACGGTTCACAGAAGGATTGCAAAATCGTTTCTCCGACACTGACGCATCAATCGTACATGTTTCCACTAATTGAAGGCAATGAAAACGCTACTCTTGTGCAGCTTCATCGCATATCATCCATCATCGGTAGTCGACAGAATCGTGATACGGCTTCGAATTAAAGGAAATATAAAACAACTAGCATAAATTTGAAACGATGACGCTATGGGACATTATCCGTTAACCGATTCGATTGTCGAGATGCGGGGTATAGAAAAGTGTACTTTACTTATTCGAATTGGTAAAATGTTGCGTGGAATACCTACAAAGATCGATATTGGCCAAAATTTAATCAGGTTTTGATTGGACCAAAATTTAATTTTTCAAGCAAATCTGCCTATAAACATAATCTTTTAAAATGACTCCTATATGAATCCAAATCGCTTACGAATCGCACAAAAGTCAGCATTTATAATTACTCGAATCAATGGTCCCGTTCGGGATGCGAATGTTGTGTGGCAGTAATTTCACGCTCGTTTGTGCACATCACCATTTGTTGGTTCATGCACGGGAGAAAAGTATGCAGCTACTTTCCAACTGTCTAATGGCTGCTTTGTAAATAGAACCATATTCCGCCTCTTTCATCCCTTTCCGGCTGATGTTCATGCCCCCCTCACAGTAGCGAAAATAATTGGTAGAAGAGTGAAAACTTAGTAGGCGATAGTCGTAAAATGCTTGTAGTCTACTGCTCGAGCAATTTTAATCGTTCCCCAAACACCGGTCCCAGCTCTCTGTGGGTTTGCTCCGTCGGAGGTGAGTATGGTACGACGAGAAAGCCCCTAAAATGGCCTACCCAAATTGGTCTGGAGAAAATTAAACTCCTATTCAAACTGCCTGCACGGAAAAGCGGAGTTTTCACACAGCCATAACACATTTTAGGCTCATGTGTGGAGCTGGACGCCTAATAGATAGCAGCTGCGTCGATTGTCCTACTAGTTAGATCACAGCTGACGGGCGCACAGTATTCATTTAAACTTTACGACATATACGGGATGTTTTGCTGGCCCCAACAGGAGACCTCCGGGGACAAAGAACTCTCAGTAGTGATTAAAATTGAAGCTTTATTGTGTATCATGGTACAGTGAGAAAAAGTTGTGCAAATACGAAGGAATAGAATATATCAGTTCGTAGTCACAAGAAATGAGAGAAAATTTTCTGTTGCTCTGGTTAAACGAATGAAGTTTCTTTGTCAGCCAGAGCTGCTAGCAGATATTTTACCTTTGATCAGTAATATCTGTAAACAAAAATCGAGTAATGTAAAGTTGCATGACGGGCTACAGCACCTCCCAACAGAGATTATAAATTATTACTTCCTATGTCACACTGAGTTCTAATATTTATTTATTTCACATTTTATGAACATTTTTCCAACTGTGCGTTATGAACAATTGTGTAACATTGCTAATATTTTTAGGCAATACGAGACGGAGTTGATAGCTCAGCTACCGTATTAATAAGAACAAATAATTGTAATATATTTAATCTATTTGAATGTCTTAAAATGGGAAATATTCGATCTTAAGATACCTTTAACGGTGACAGGCAACAATTTTCCTATCTTCTCAAAAAATAAACTCCATAACAATATATTTCTAGTAATAGTTTGAAATCGTTTGCTTTTCTGATATTTTTTTGAACCAACTATATTCAAAACATTATTTCTAACATTGTTTTTCTTCTCTATTTCAGGTAAGAATTGGTTGCTAGAAGTGCCCCACTTTGTAAGCCTCTACTACTATTAATAGTAAAAGTAAAAGTTTTCCAATAGAAAGAATGTGCAATCACCCTAAAATTCGGCATTTTAACCGGCATACACCTTTCGGCTCAGTTCGTCGAGACCAATAAATGTCTGTATGGGCGTGTGTATGTATTTTCCAATCTCACTCACTTTTCTCAGAGGCGGCTGAACCAAATTGCTCAAGCTTAGTTTTACTTAAATGGTATAACGCTCCCATACGTTGCTATTGAACGTTTTGGCGATCAGATTTCCGGTTCCGCAGTTACGGGTTGAAGAGTGCGGTCACACTACAAATTCCCATCTAAACTTGCACCATCAAGATGTTAAAATGATGCAATACATATTAAACTAGATCTAGATCACTATAGATCAACCAAAGTAGCATTGATAATATTGGCCACCTATGACGGTCCTTGATATTTCCGAGGAATTTGCGAAGTTTCTAAGATAATGTCGCATCTATTTCTCAGCAAATTCTTTGCTGATTTTTACAACCTTATTTGCAAATGTTAAACACAATACTCCTATTGACTGCTATTGATTTTCGCTCAGATTTTCTTTAAAACCGGTTTAATCGCAATACTTCAAAGGCTAAAAATCCATGAAACTGGACATCAAATTACTTCGATTTGCATGTCTAAATCTCTGATGGCAAATTAAAGAGTCTTGGAATATATTGGCCACTATCGATAAATCTGAAAGTTCCGGGCACCGGACATTCCAGAATTAAAGTCACAGCGGTTATTCGGTGATGATTGAACCCATTTTCACCAGGAAAGATCCTCTTAGATCACCACCCCTTTTACAGCTATTCAAACAGGGTTGCTATGATTAGTAATTAGTAGTTTTTTGAAGTCATGCAGCTTCTTTAGTTAATAACTTTTCTCAGAGAATTTTCACAAACTTACAATGTTCCACGAATGTGTTCAGTAGAAGAATACCTTTAGAACTATATACTGATCTCATGAATTGATTGATGAGGTGATTTTTAAAGAATTTATTTTCAATTTTAACCGATTTTCCATACTAATTTCTATATAAACTTTGAAATTTCCGGAGGGTCTGTAGACACAACCGATCGGTACCAAAATTTGCACAATTACTAAGGGCCATAAAAGAAATCAGTAGAGCCTGGTGGTGCTAAAATTCAAAAATTGAACCAGTCTAGTGTCCAATAAGCTCCATGCACGGCTAAGTGACTTTGAATCCCAGTCCTAGCTTGACGCTAGGCTGGGGTTCGAAGTGTTAAGGCGCCACTACCACTCGTCCCTCGTACGGGTCGCATCACACCTTGGATTAGGGGCAGAAATCCAACGATACGGTCCAATACCTTGCAGAAGGCTGATAGTAATCAATCGATGCCGGCCTAAATCCAAACAACCTAGGCGTACGGAGGGGTATAAAATGAGAATGAGTACTTAATTATCACATCGTTTTGACGACCGTTTATTTCTTCGCAAATTCAAAATATTCAAAAGATGCTCATGTCCTTAATACCCATTTCGAGGTTCGCTCTAGGCGATTATATATCAACGTGTTTGGTATCGTCTAGTTACTGTACAAAAAGTGCTGGTTATGGAATGAGTACCCGAGCAGAAGAAAATAACTGCGGAATACTAAATTTAGGTATCAATACCAACGACTGTTTATCACAATATGGTATTACTGAGCTCTACATAAGAGCAAGAAAATACAAAAAAAAATAACACAGACATGTTCTACAAATAACTATTTGATAATGAAACGAGTTATTATAATACCTGAATAATAATAAAACATTTTTCAACCTTCCAATAATAAAATTCACTCTATGGAGGAATTCAATAAGGTATTGGTTTGGTATTTGTAAACATAACTGGAACACATAAATAATACTAAAATAAAGTATTATACCTCATTGAGGTATTAAGCAGGTATTTAAAAATGTTTCTTCTTGCTTAATACTTCAATGAGGTATAATAATCAATTAATACTAAGTTTAGGTATAAATACCAAAAACAGTATGCTCGGGTTATTGCCCAGTTATTTTCTCCTAGTCGGTTAGTGGTCTGGTTAACCATGGTTAAAGCATCAGACAACATTGTTTCCTCTACTGTCTCGCGTGCTGGACAGTAAATTTGTCACGTTAGGTTTTGTGATAACAATTCACTTTTTTGAAGTATAGTTGCCTGCGTTTGGCGGTTGTGGGGTCATTATATTTCTTGTTCGTCTGATGAGTAGGGTATTGCAAAAAATAATCACTTTTTTAATTCTCAAAGTTCTCCTCCCCCTTTATATTGTGGCAAATGTCAAAGTAAGCTCAGAAACAAAATATCACATCATTTGGACAATTAGACAATATCTTTAGGAAAATATCAGGGAAAAATACATTTTTGTTTCTTGAAGTACACGAGAAGTCGGAGTTTTGGGGCATTTTGCACCAAAATTTTCCTACATTTAATGACATTCTAGCTACATACTGAAAATTATACATTTTGTTGAGTTTTTCTTGTGTGAAAAAATCTAAATCAATATTAATTCTTCAAAAGGGCTAATGAGATTTTTGTAAACAAACTTCTTTCGCTCATTACTCCGCTGCCGAGTTGAATTTCATGAAAAATACACTTGAATCAACATATTTACCCTTGGTAGAATCAATTTCAAATGTTTTCTGTGTTGAAATTATAACAAAATAAGAGAAATCAGCAAAACAATAGTTTGTTTACAAATCTTATTAGCCCTATTCAAAAGTTGATATGGAAATATGCTTTTGCGGCTCTAGTCAGAATACAAGAAGTTGGGGTTCTAGGGCCTTTGGCACTTAAATCAAATTTTATGCCTTTCTCATGCATATATCTCAATTACTCTTCAATCGATTTTTGTAAAAGGTTGCACGTAGGAAAATCCTCAGGAACAAAATGGAAGTAGATCAGTTATAGGAAAAATTCATAATCATTAGATTTTTTGACATTTAGTCTTGTTTTCATTAAATTGAAACTCCTTTAAATAATACATTATCATTTAATCGACTATTCCTGTTGTAAAACATTGCTTAGGAATCACCTGTTAAAAGTTTCATTTCAGGAGAAGTACGGAAAATTGGTGTATTAGAAAATTTAATGAAGAAAATGTCGTTTCCAGATTAAATGTCAAAAACTAATGTTTCTGAATTTTACCAATATAAAGTGTGTTTTCATTTTGTTTCTGATAATTTTCCACGTTTAATGAGGTAAGTTTTATAAAAATTGATTGAAGAATTATTGAAATATATTCATTCGAAAATGGTACAATTTAATAAGTATAACAAAAGGCCCTAGCACCCAAACTTCTCGTATTTTGACTAAGGTTCTCCACGATTTGAATTTTTACCCACACAGTGCGCTGATTCCGCGAAAGGATATCCCGAAACGGGACTACAGAACCAGATTGGGATCGGCTACATAGCGAATTGGGCGTGAAATGAGAGGCTGAGAGCAAAAGTGGGTTAAAATTTTGATCAAAACAAAAGTGGGTAAAAATATTCTGTTAGATCTGAAATGATATATTCATCACAATCACAAACAAAAGTGGGTGAAATATTATTTAGCGAAAAAGTTGTACGACAAATTGTTCAGTGCAAGAAAGGTACAGACTATCAACCCATTATTGCGCTAAGAAAATAAAATACATAGGTTCATAACAGGTGTTAAAATAATCTTTTAGTCGGAATCATGGGATTTCAGTAATTTTTCGACACCATAGAAATCGTGAGCATCGGGATAAGTCAGTAGCTAACGGAAATTGTGAACGCCAAGACGGCGACTTCCGGTTACCAGAGAATCGTCAATACTATAAACTAACCATTGGGAGTCATTTAAAAGGGGGTAGGCAGTAGGCATCGGAGATCGATGATTGACGCCATTTCGAAATCCAAACTGGCGACTTCCGGTTACAACAAAACAGTGAAAACCATAATCATAATGGGTGAAATTTTAAATTGGGTGGTCAGTAGACATCGGAAATTGATGATTAATTATTTTTGGAAATCCAAGATGGCGACTTCTAGTTAGCTCTAAACACTGAGAACCATTATCAATATTGGTATCATTTGAAAGAAAGTGGTCAGTAGACATCATAAAATGAATGGTTATGGGTTATGGTTATCACTAAACAGTGAAAACCACCATCAATATGGGTGTCATTTGAAAGAGGATGGTTAGTAGGCCTTGGAAATCGATAATTGACGTTTTGAAATCCATGATGGCGTATACCTGTTACTAGAAAATCGAGAGAACCTTCATCAATATAGGTGTTACTTAGAAGGGGATAGCCAATTGACATCATTATTAGAGGATTAACGTCATTTTGAAATTCGAGACGGCGACTTCTGTCTTCCACAAAACATCGAAAACCTTCATCAATATGAGTGTCATTTGAAAGGGGTGGTCAGTAGGCATCAGAAATACACGATTAACCCAATGTTGCGACATCCGGTTACCAGAAAATAGACAAAAGAGTTTGATTATTAACTTCGTTTTGAAATTCCAATTACAACAAAACAAAACTGTCCCGAGACTAAAAACAGATCTGATCTGTGCAGAAAACGTGAAGTGAGGGAACAAATTGCAAGAGTTTGCGCGCAGCAACCGGAGTGGGAACTATGCGCAAAAATGGGTAGAAATGACCATATGACGGGAGGCTTCAAATTCCTAATCAAAGAAGTAGTCGAACCAGTCTACTGGAAGATTGGCAAAAACTGGAAGTAAAGCTATGTAATTAAGGTACCGTTGTCACATGTCGTAAGTACGGACGGCAAAACATCATTATGGTAACGTTCTCCAGTTTATAGCTAGAGAGAAAGCTAGCTAGCTGAAGTGGAGAGTTAGAGAGAAATACACCCACAGCGACCATCAATTGATTCATTACACTGCCTATGATCGCAAATCAGTCCCATATATATATATATATATATATATATAGGAAATAACATAGAAAACGGGACAAATATACAATCATGGGCAGTACAGTATTGGTGAACGGCAATACGATGGACGAGCTTTGGCGAGCAGCAGTGGAAGACGAACGATTTCGTCGAAGCTTTTCGCATCGACAGTGGAGGTACTGTTTTTTGAAACATAAACTAACGACGTGGCCGCTGAGGTAGCATCTGAAATTCGCAGAGATATGAAGGTTGAGTTTCGGGGAATGGCATAGGGATTAAAAGTGAACAAAGATATCGATTTGGATTGAATCCCTAACGTGGTATTAATAATGCAATCCTGACATTCTCGGACATGGACATAAAGTCGGTCACGACGAAATGTCTGGAAGAAGTCTAGATAGATTACCACAAAGAGATTCAGCATTATTCAGGCCCATATGCCTACTTCATATTGTCGCGAAGCTTTTGAAATGGGTTATCCTCAACAGGGTAACGAAATTCACGGAACTTGGAAGCGGTCTATCAAGGCAGTTTGGATTTCGAAAAGGAAGATCAACGGTGTAGGCAATTCGGAAAGTTGATTTCTTTCTGCAGGAACGATTGAACAAATGCCGATTCTTAAGTTATTATTTCTCGGGCGGGTTGTTGTGCCAACTAAAGTGCTTTTGGGATGGAGGAAAACAAGCACTACCTTAGCACCTGCAATGACCGACTCTGTATGCCGAACATCCAACCAAAGACACACGTGTGTGTTTTAGGTCGAATACTAGCACAAAATTGGAGACAACAAGAACAAAAAGTATCCAATTTACCGGTTTAAAACGACAATGTGTCAAATCCATAAAATTCAGTAGATGCACGAAATGGAGAAAAAAGTTTTGTCATCTTTTTGAAACTAGTCAACCTATAAAATTATTACCCTCATGAGAGAATATGGCTGATATGGCTATCAATAATATAGTGCATGTACTACTGCAAAGTATATGAAACTAATCAATACAATGAGAACAAATAATTTAATGAACAGGCTTCAATGGACAACAAAACAAATGAATATGACAGTAAAATTTTTCGTGCTGATTAATTGTCAATTCACTCAATCTACTCAGACAATATCATGTGCATTCCCCATATATCAATATTAAATGCCCGGAGATTTCGTTCCCTAGTTGCTCAAAAACACTAAACAAACAAATTAGTTTGTACAGTCCAAAGAAATGTTTACTCGATTGGATACGGATACGTGTTCTATTATAATACAATCAAATCAACAACTATACGATAAAAACCTGTTTTAATCCACCTAGTGGTGCAATTATGCCTTTCTCATTTGTCCAAACTACGATTCCATGGCTGGTTATGTTCAATACAACGGTGGAAATGAATATTACATATTCAGTACGATTTACACATACATTATTCCCCATATTTGACTGTTGAAATAGCCTTTTTCATACAAATTGCCATAAACACTTTAGGCGTGATGGGCAAAACATGAGAGCAACAAACCGCCTTAAAAATGTATACAGTTACAACTCTTAAAAGTGTTGTGCTCGCTAATTAGGATCAATTTAATTTTTTTCCAAGTTCGGTGCGAGCCCTTCATAAAAATGGCTTCCTTTCGTGGCAAATGTGATCAAGTGTCTGAAGCACGATTAAAATTGTTCGCTCATCGATCCGTACATATTGACCAGCCTTCCACACATACATGGGTACGTCACTACCGATTCAAGCTTCGGGCGCTTGCAGTTGTTCCCACTCATTCGTGTTCTCTCGCTCGATCAACTGCGATGCAGCACCCGTAGGTACGAAATTGGTTGGACTACAGATTCGAAGCAAGCTGCGGACATCTTCGTGCTCGTTCGCTTTATTTTATTCTTGTTACCAACACCTACCTACCTATATAGCCAGGTAGAAAAGTGAGCGACAAAATATTCGGCATATAGGGAAACCATTAATACAGAAACTTTGAACGTATTAGTTTCTATTCGCTTATCCATTCACTTCTTCGTATGGTCAGTTAACAGAGAGATTTATTCAATAATTGAATATAGCCAGAGGACAAATACAAACACAGAAGAGATACGCAATGCCGATATTCACCAAGCATGAAATTTAATAAAATCTCACGAACACTTATCGTTTTTTGGGTACGACTAATATATCTAGGCTTATTCCCCAAATTCTTCCCCTTCTCTACTCCTAACGAAAATAACGTATATGATTTTATCATTGAATCGAATGTTTTTAATGATGTTGTAATAGAGTAGTGATCACGCTACTAATCTGCTAAATTGTTCAAGCATAATCTTTGTGCATGTTAACAGGCCTCACCATCGTTAATTGATTTTCTAATAGTACCAGTAAAATTATGACGATACTCATTCTAATTCAACAGAGTAAACATAGTTTTACGGAAATGCAGCACAGAGTTAATGAATAAAGTCGCGCTGTTTCATTTGATATGAAAACATTCGATAGAAATTCAAAAATAATGTTGAGATTCGGAAGAATTTTCTAATTCTGAGATTAAGTTGAATGTTTCATATTCACTTGACTTGATCCACCGTTTTTCCCAGTCGTAGATTTTTTCTTCAATAAAAATTGTTTTTGATTACAAAAAAAAATCACATTTAATTGGGTTTTTATTAATTTGAAAATTTCCCTTCCGTTTCATCAGATGAAATTAAAAACAGTTGTATGGTCGAATTCATTGTTAGCTAGCGAAACAAAATTAAAAAATAATAATTTCATGAGCATTGCTTGATAGTTGTACTCATTTCGGAGCATGACAAGAATTCGAAGTCGTTCTTTTTCATCAAAACTTTTTAATCGCCCTTTCGTCAAATAGCATTAAAATATCCAAACCATCTCTCCATCGGTGAGCGTTTGGATTCGTGCTATTCATAAAGTAAATCTCGTTTTATTAGATTTCCAATTCAATTCCACAATTGTCATTCCAAATATTAGTATTATTTATCTTTTGAACTAAACCGCCCTTACGTTAGTAAGCATTTGAATTCGTTTTATCTTTCTGAATTTTCTATTGTCCTATCATCGACAAGCATTAGAACTCGTATTTTACAATTAAAGTTTTCTACCAAGGAGCATTAAAATCACTACACCAACGTTTCTAAACCGCCCATCTTATAGCATGCTTTGAACTCATTTTATTTATTTTTTCAATTCAGCTTCTCTATTGCCCTTCCGTCGACAAGCATTAGAATTTGTCATATTTTTCATTTAAACTCCACACCCTTTTGTCTAGAGGCCTTTCAAAACATTAAACCGGCCTTCCATTGACAAGTGTTTAGATTCGTTTGATTTTTGCAAGTAAACTTCTTTATTTCCTCTCCGTAGAAAAATTTCTATATTGTTAAATTGCCGGCAAACCAGTGAATTTACTTTTATTCATTTCCGTCTATTTCATTTCAAAGAAACAAATCTATCAAACAAATCATTTTGAATTCGTCATTTTTTATAACTCAAAGTCGTCGTTACGTGTTTTACATCATTTTCAAATTCAAAGAAAAAAAGCGCTTCCGTCAACAAATATTTTTTGTCAGTTCAAAGCAAGCGCAGGCTATTTTTTTTAAATTCCAAGCTTTGCCGCTCTTCCGTCGGCAAGCGTTTATTTTTTAATTCCATAGCTTCCAAGTTTTTTTATGCTAAACCGCCCTTCCGTCGGCAAGCGATACTTTTAAATAATTCTTAGCATTACCGCCCTTCCGTCGGCAAGCGTTTTATTCCAAGCTTAACCGCCCTTCCGTCGGCAAGCATTTATTTTTTTAATTAGCTTTACTGCCCTTCCGTCAGCAAGCGTTTTTAATTCATTTTCAATTCCAAGCTTAACCGCCCTTCCGTCGGCAAGCATTTTTTTTTATTACAAGCTTAACCGCCCTTCCGTCGGCAAGCGTTTATATTTCTTTTTCAATTTCAAGCTTAACCGCCCTTCCGTCGGTAAGCGTTCACTTTAAACTATAACATTTATCTTCACTATTTTCGCATTCAAAACAGTTTAGCCTTTCTTCAAATCACACCATAACCGCACAATTTGTTTGTGATATAAAAAGATTTTCTTACCTCATGAGAGCGTTTTCTGCGCCATTGTCGTGAATTTTAGAAGTTCGGTGCGAGCCCTCCATAAAAATGGCTTCCTTTCGTGGCAAATGTGATCAAGTGTCTGAAGCACGATTAAAATTGTTCGCTCATCGATCCGTACATATTGACCAGCCTTCCACACATACATGGGTACGTCACTACCGATTCAAGCTTCGGGCGCTTGCAGTTGTTCCCACTCATTCGTGTTCTCTCGCTCGATCAACTGCGATGCAGCACCCGTAGGTACGAAATTGGTTGGACTACAGATTCGAAGCAAGCTGCGGACATCTTCGTGCTCGTTCGCTTTATTTTATTCTTGTTACCAACACCTACCTACCTATATAGCCAGGTAGAAAAGTGAGCGACAAAATATTCGGCATATAGGGAAACCATTAATACAGAAACTTTGAATGTATTAGTTTCTATTCGCTTATCCATTCACTTCTTCGTATGGTCAGTTAACAGAGAGATTTATTCAATAATTGAATATAACCAGAGGACAAATACAAACACAGAAGAGATACGCAATGCCGATATTCACCAAGCATGAAATTTAATAAAATCTCACGAACACTTATCGTTTTTTGGGTACGACTAATATATCTAGGCTTATTCCCCACAATAGCCACGAGCTAGGCCATAAAAACTGCAATGTACATCGAAAAAAGTTGGGCTCAAAAGGGTTAAAAGCTGTTACAACGCGCATGCAATCTGAAATATAATTGTTCCTACCGCTGCGCCTGCCGAAGCTCTGCGAATGTTCCCAGGCTCATCTCGTGTACCACTTAAACTTGGAAGTAACGAGAAAGGGGAAGGGCATCTCCAAACCCGCTGACAATTAAATTCAGTTTCGCTATAAGACGTGGCGCGCTGCTTCACGGTATACGATAAGCTCGGTTTCTGTCTGCTCAGCCACAATGAGGTTAAACTTGTTCACTCTTTGATCTATTGATCTCACTTTCCTCTTCATTGATGCTGCATTTTATTAGCGCCGCAGGCTTAGTTAGTTTAGCGTACGATTCGACGGAACGAACATTCATTTGGAACGCATCGTTGGGATGAAAAGATTCAAGAACACAATTGAAGGTGTTTTTTCCGAATTCCCTTATAAAATTAATAAATAGTTCACTGCTTGATGTTCAATGGAAGACGGATTTTTTTGATTATGCCATTGTTTATAACCTTTTAATTACTATCAACAAACCCTTGTTATTTTATGGACTACTAAAATTCAAATGTATTGAAGATTAAAATCGACAAATTTTTTTAATGGAAGTCCAAAAAATTCATGTCAATTGCGATTTCAACCTCTTCCTGGAAAAATACTCAGAAAAATCCCTATCGTCATGATCAGTAACGTAGCATAGATACCAAGAAAGTGGTCTCAAACGCTTTGTTAGAGTGACACAACGGACAGTGAAAGTGCGACGTCGTCGCACTTGATTTCATGATTTTCTGCCAACCGCTGCAATTTTCTTCCTATCAGCCGCGTCGAGAACGATGACAAGCTTTCGCCGTAAACTAAGTCAAGAAGGCGGAACCGGCGATGGTAGAAATATGATCACAGAATGGTTGAAAAGACACGTTTTAGAACGTGATGAAGCCGTGGAACGCTTTCAATTAATGGGAAATTTATTCTCCATTCTGAGCCCGTGGGAATTCTGCTGGTTTTCGATTTCTGGTTGTCGATTTTATCAGTTCACCCTGGGTTTGGCATGAAAACGGAGCCCCAGCCAGGATGGTGAGCCCCAGCCAGCGAAAACGGAATCGGCAAATAATGCGCGGTGGAATCTTCAAGTGTTTCCTTACTGCTTTCCGCACTGCTTTCTTCGCGATGGGTGGTTGCTATTTGCAAGAGCTTTCAAGACATGGCAAGTTCGGCGTGAGAAAGTCCTACTTTGCTTCGAAGAGTGCCGAGTTGGGTTCATAGCAAACTTGCAGTAATTAAAGGTCAAATGTGCAAGTCGTGATGAAATTTGTTTGTTGCGCTATGGAGGCTGACACTTTACGCGTGTGAGTTAAAAAATTATCTTGAAGATTTTAATGACTAAATGAATAATTATTGAATTTCTTTTATCTACACGAAGAAACACATGAATGCATTTCTTGCTTATTTTCTATCTCCATCTTTTTTATTTCACTACACTTTAAGCATTTTCTGGCGTATGCAAATTACAAACCAAACCAAACCGGGGGTTCGTAAATTGAGTTCGTAAAAAAGTTCGTTCGTTTATCAAAGCCGTTCACAAAATTTAATGACTATATAATTTAAAACGAGTCTTCATCAAATAGTTAAGTAAGTATGGTTATATTTACTCATGTTCTAGATATTTCAAGAGTGTCCTGGAGTAAAGGTCTCAAGATCTACAAGCTTAACCATTAGACCGGCAATAATTTTGATTTTTTTTTTCAAAACACTGTTAATTCAAGTGGTTATTGGATCCACAAATCATACGCAAAATATGAGCTTTTTCGATAGTTGTAGTTCACCCACAAGAGGTTTACAACTTCTGTAGTAATATATATGGAAACTCGGAAATAAAAACTCAAAACTCAACAGAATAATCACAGTAACTCTGCATATTTTATAACAAACAGCTTTATTGAAGGTTGCTAATTGAGTGGAGGTTTCCCGAGAAAGTTATTTAACTTTGAAGTTCATCCGAAATTTTGAAAATTATCTATTCTAAGCATGTGAAAAACATGCAACACTTAACATTATAGTACAATATTTTTTAATTCAAAATCGGATTTGGGGGGTCTGAAATTTCGATTTTGAAATGAACATTGTACAATACGTTATACGCAAAAACCCCATTTAATGAAAATCAGTTCTGGTGGTCAAATTTAGTTTGAAATGATTTTAAGTTTGACATTAATATAAAATTAAAACTAATTGAAACTTTTTAAACAAGTTGGATATTTTTGGGGGGTCCGGGCCCCCAGTGCCCACTCCTGGATCTGCCAGTGCTAGTAACCATCTTACGGACTACGCTAGATTCCTTCTTTAAATAAAAAATTCTTGGTGAAACCACTCTTTGTACGTGATGGGTAGAAATCCTAACATAATAAAGTCGTGGGTGCCTTTCGACTTCGTCTCATCAGAAACCGACACTAACTTATTGTCGGAATAGATTAGCGCTCGCTTGATCCTAAATCCCAAAACGGAAGCACTATTTTCATTAAGCCGAGGCACAGCGAAGCAGAAATTTGTTTTGGAATTTAGTATCAAGCCGGCGCAAATCTTTTTCTGCAATTAGTTAGTGTCGGTTTCTGGTGAGACGAAGTCGAAACGCAACCATGACTTTATCTTACGGACGTTTGTGGGTGCAGTACATACTCACACAGAGTCACAATGCAAAGTTTAATGAGGTATTGAGTCCAATTGATGTTGATGGTTATCCAAGAACATTCCGAAATACAGAACTTAAGATCTACAAGCGTAATAAGTAACAGGTAGCTGGCTTTTTTTCTGTATACTCCTTGAGGTTCACGGCATCTAGTTAAATGTAGTATAAAGTTCAACGGATGTTATAAGTCAACTAAGAACATTATTGAGCGCAGGTCTATGATCTACAAGCGCTGCCACTGCAAAGAATGGCAGATAAAATGAATCGTTTAAAAGGAAACTGAATTGAATCAAGATGAATATCTTGCAACGGGCTGAACAAGTAGATGATGTAAACCTATGTTTGGAGCTATTTTGGAAGCTAAGATTGCGACATCCGGTTGAGCAATATTCTCGACAATCCTTACATTACGGCATTATTGCACAGTGCACTATGGTCCCAAAGCTGTATTTAGGAAGATAAAACTGTTTGCGCCAAAACTGTTGGTTTTAGATATATAGTATCTTCGGCAAACTTTGTTAGTACTTTCTTGCCAATTTTTTTATATTAGTTGAATTAGGGTGGTCCTTGTGGCTAGGGTGTTCACAGTATCAACTTCTTAGATATGTAAAATTCAGCTACATAATGTTCTACAAAGATATAAATCAATCAAATTGAAGCAACTTTTCTTAAGAAACTATGGGGCTATCTCTAATGGTTCGTGTGCTATGATTTTTGCAATATTTAAGGTAGGGTGGCTCTTTAAAAATTGGTTTTCTATTAATATCTTTTTTTGTGTTAATTTCTCGCTAATACTTTGTTCTATAGGTTTTTAGAACTTTTGTAAATACACATTTTTGCCGAAGCAATGAAGTTTCTATCTCTTTTGTTTGCATAGTTACAGGCGATTTTCAAAGCAAAATTCCAACATTGCAAATGGATTTTCAATCTTTTAGTTTCATTTGAATGATTGAAACTTTTTTAGTTTTTGTAAAAATCGCTAACCGTGAACTGGTAAAATATCTCATAAAGCATAATTCCCTAGCATCTATATAATGCATGATGACGGTACTCGCTTTATAGGCCCCGTAATAGATAACTTTTATTTAGAGTTTACTATAGTACGCTATTAACACTATTGTGAATTCACGCTAACATGTAGTTGTACGGTAAATTGTTGTGTTTTCAAACAGTGTCACATATTCAATAGATTTTCATTATAACACACATTGACTATTTCTTAGTTGATTTTACCATAAGAGATTGAGCGATGAAAACGTGACCTCTTAAAATCACTATTTTTCATTTGTCACTTCATACATTGATTTATCGTAAATACTTTGTTTGCAGAACTTTTAGAACTTTGCATGGCGAAGATTTTTGCTGAAGTAATAAAGTTATTATCTCGTCTATTTGAAAAGTTATGAACGATTTTTGTTGAAAAATACACCATTTTCAAAAATTAATTATTTATTTTACAGAAATAACGCTCTCGCAGTTTTTTCACAAAAAACTAGAAAAATGTGTATTTACAAAAGTTCCAAAAACCTATAGAACAAAGTATTAGCGAGAAATTAACACATAAAAAGATATTAATAGAAAACCAATTTTTAAAGAGCCACCCTACCTTAAATATTGCAAAAATCATAGCACATGAACCATTACAGATAGCCACATAGTTTCTTAAGAAAAGTTGCTTCAATTTGATTGATTTATAACTTTGTAGAACATTATGTAGCTGAATTTTACATATCTAAGAAGTTGATACTTTGAACACCCTAACCACAAGGACCACCCTAATTCAACTAAGATAAAAAAATCGGTAAGAAAGTTCTAAGAAAGTTTGCCGAAAATACTATATATCTAAAACCAACGGTTTAGGCGCAAACAGTTTTGTCTTCCTAAATACAACGGAAACGCCAAAAACGTGAACTTAATTCACTAGAGGCCAAACCATCGAATATATTCACAAGGTGTCTTTGGAGGAATTGTTCATATGAATATTCCCCACAATCTGATAACAATTGAAATTAGGCATCACTTACTATGATCGAACTAAAAAATTTACTTTTTATACTGACGAGGTAGAAAGTTGGAGTCTTCGACAAAGTTTTAGGAATGCTCATAGTGAAGAATTTTGTTGACGAACTTGAGCTTGTAGAACTTAAAGTTATCGATTTATAAGGCGTTTTCTATGGCAATCTCCTTTAATCTAGTTTTTTTAATATATTTTTTTCTCTGTGACTTTTCGTGCAAACTATGTTCAAGACAAATGTATAGTTTTCAAAACTACTTAATATTGTCGAAGACTGCATGTACTAATACTTATTCGTTTCAAAGTTATTGACGATTTTTGACGATTGTTTTACACCAACTTCAACTACGTATAATAAATAAAGGTGCAAACCAAAATGCACGAACACTTTTTTCACTGTCTAAAGTATGTACAATAAAGCTAAGAAGGTTTGGTGCGTAGCACTCTAAAACCCTATGAATAGGGTAAGCTTGCTTATCTTACGTTGTCATGTTTTTTGACATTTTCCATACAAAAACAAGCAAAAAAATTTTTTTTCGATTTTTACCGTCAAATATGGTAATTTATGGTATGGCGTCCTTTTGTAAGCATTAAATTCATTATTACATGTCTATTTGAGTATATATTAGTTTGGGATATCCAATGATATTAAAAACTTCACATTTTTGCTCCCACGTTTATAAAATCTGAAATATTCAGCCATAATTGAAAATAATACTTGTAATTAAATATCAAACCAAAAATTTCAAAAATTGGGGTAAAAAACTTAAAAAAAACTTTTTTGCTGATTTTTGGTTTGCACCTTTCTTTCTTATACGTAGTTGAAGTTGGTGTAAAAAGGTAAAAATCTTCAATAACTTTGAAACGAATAAGGATTTTTACATACAGTCTTCGACAATATTATGTAGTTTGTCTTGCAAATAGTTTGCACGAAAAGTCACAATGAAAAAAGTTATATTAAAAAAACTAGATTTAAGCGGGTTGCCATAGAAAACGCTTTTTAAATCGAAAACCTTTAGTCCTACAAGCTCAAGTTCTCCAACAAAATTTTTCACTATGAGCATTCCTAAAACATTCGATGGTTTGGGCTCTAGCGAATTAAGTCCACGTTTTTGGCGTGGAGCAAAATTCTCTAGTCACAGCATCACTATATCCATCTATATATTGATACAGTACTGGACAAAATAAATCATACACCACTTATTTTTATTTTTCGTGATCAATATCTCAGCCGGTTTTGAAATTACTAAATGTTACTGTATTTTGTCATGATAAAAATTTGCCGATATGGAAAATATACGATAATGCATGACTTTCTCAATATGTATTGATTTATAATAAGAAAACTGTATTGATTTGGACAAAATAAATCATACACCTTTTGTTTTGTTCTTCAATAACTTTTATCGATTTATTTTTCACTTTTCAATATTTGGTGTGACCACCCTTAGCTTTCAACACTGCTTCCAATCGTCTTGGCATACTTTCGACGAGGTTTTTCAGATATTCCTGATCAATTTCTTCCCATGCGGTCTCGAGAGCTTCAAAATAGACATTTTTATTGGAAACCGTCGTCTTGTCTACTTTTCCATCCAAATAACCCCACAAATTTTCGATTGGGTTCAGATCAGGAGATTGTGGAGGCCATTCAAGAACCCTTACCCGGTTTGATTTGAAGAACGCAGTAGTTTTCTTGGCAGTATGCTTCGGATCATTGCTTGTTGGAAAATTAATTTGGTTTCTAGACTAGTTATCAAAAGAGAAACCTTCAAATTTTCACACAGCAAGTCAATGTACACATCAGCAGTCATAATCCCCTTGATGTGTGCCAAGCTTCCGACTCCAGACCATGCGAACGATCCCCACACCATAATGTTTCCACCTCCATGCTTCATCGTCTTTTGAATATATGCTTCCTTAAGTGCATCACCAGAATGTCTCCAAACTCTTGAACGTCGCTTTTGTCCGAATAGCTCAAACTTACTCTCGTCCGTCCATAAAACTGTTTTCCAGAAGTCCACAGTCATACCAGCGTATTTTTTGGCAAACTCCAATCGCTTCTTTTGGTTTCGTTTGTTAATGTATGGGCGCTTAGATGCAAAACAGCTCTTTAGTCCACTTTCGGCGAGCCGCCGACGAACAGTACGTCGACTAACATTGAGATCCAACGATTCCAAAATATTTCTCGACGATAATTTCGGATTTTTTTAGCCAATCGAACAATTCTGACATCATCACGATGCGTCGTCAAGCGATGGCGGCCTTTCCGGATAAATTTCCAACAATTCCTCGTGTTTTATATTTCTTCCATATATGCTGCCCAGCTCCAATCGAAATTGAGTATCGCTTAGCAATTTCCCGAAAAGAAATGTCTTTTTCACGGTCGCGTATCACCAGATTTCTAACGTCCAGCGAAATCTGCTTTCCAGACATTTTTAATGTTCAAAATGGAACCAACTCAGAATGTCGAGTGAAAACTAAATCTATCTTGGCACTAGAGCTGTCAAAAGATGCAGTGATGACAAAATTACAAAATTGGTTTAATTGGTTTTATCGTAAAATGTGATTTTTGAAGTGTATGATTTATTTTGTCCAACGTATAATGAACAATTATTCATATAAAAATTTCTAGCAGAAATACCTAATTATTATCAAAATCTCAGTCTCTACTATTGTTTGAACTGCAACAAATTAAAAAACTTTTCCATTCTTGCCATCGTGCTTATTAAAGAAATAACGCTAATATGATCAAAAATGCATTTTTAGAACAAGCGTATGATTTATTTTGTCCAGTACTGTATATCAACTATATAGGAGGAAGTGGATCAAATTGGACCCTCAGCTGTTTCTCGGTTGTGCAAATACTATTAAAAGCGTGTATATTATTTTCATAGGGTAACATTTAGCTCTGATGTAACATACGAAATTTGATGTTTATCCGTCATCGCATTTGTGAACTAGAGGAACATGATATTTTGGAGCGCCCTAACGTAACTTTTATCAGCTATGTGGCTAAGATTTTTTGTGTTACTATTACATTGATTCAAAGAAATTGTTGTGTTCCCGAAACTTTTGGATGATTACTTTCATTTGATATTTTGTTTTTGGTAGAGCTTTTAACAGTGTTCGCTTAACCGATAAGAGAATAGTAAAAAAGCCGTTGGCCCAATTCGGGCCTTTTGTCATGATTTAATTCGGACCCTCTTTTTCGCCAGATAATCATAATGTTTGTCAAACTGAAAGATGGATAGATATTGTAGCGCGAATTAGTTATAAATTTAGAACGGAAATCTACAATTAAGCATCGATTTCCTTGTACGCAGCGCACCTGGGTTCGACTCCCGACCCCGCACAATGGGTTGGAAATTTTGCATAAGAGATTATTCTAAGCCGGAGAGGCGAATGACCTTAAGGTTGAAACCTCTATAATCGAAATAAAAAAATACAATTAAGCAGCATGAGCGGTAACAAATGTGAAAAAATCGTTGGGAGGATGAATGCCGAAATATTCGTTCAATTCGTGACACACTTCAAAAAAATTGTTCGAACTTCAGAAGATTCGTCAGTGCTTCTATTGCTTCATAATTATGAAACGCATCGATCCTTGGCTGCGCTCGAATTTCGTCGTGCTAACGGCATATTTATTCTGTCGTGCTTTCCTCACTGCAGCCACCAGTTGCAGCTATTGACAAGTCTGTACTCAGTCCATTAGAATCTGTTGTTCACGTTCATTGTTCGAATAGGATGTTAATAAAAACCGCTGGTAGATCGATGACAATCTTCGAACTTCATCAAATTATCACCAGAAGTCTAGGGCTTAGAACTATGGAGCGAAATATTAAAAGTGAATTCACGAAGTGCGGAAGTTGGCCACTCGATGCTGATGTATTTCAAGATCCCATCTTAAGTCCAAGACAGACCTGAACCACATCAATTGCCGGAAGTTGAATCTTCGCCTTTGGATGGCACGTTGTCGGACATTCGACCGATTTCAAGATCACCGCAGCGGAAAAGTGACCCGCGTCGTGGTAGGAAACTGCAAAAATCAACTATTTTGAACCATGATGATTTCGTTACTGCCGTGGCCGAAAAAAAGCTGCAAAAGAGGCGAAAGCGCATATACTAAAGGGACGCAATCGACTTCAGAAGAAGGGAGGAACCATGGAAGCAGCTCATATGGAATCTTATGTATCACCATAGACTAGCTTGCCAACGTGATCTAGTAACCGCATACGAGGAAAACAAATTAATTCGAGCCCGACTTTTTATTACTTCTATTGCGAAGAAACGTGTGGTCCAAATTGGACCATGGGGGTCCGAGTGGGGCCAGTGTTGGGGTAATTCGGACCTTTTGCAATCTCTTGTTCAAAAGCATATATCGACATACTCTGATAAGAGATAGCTAAAAGATATTTAAGAAAAATTTGCGCAATCGGTCAGGCTATCAGAAAAAAATTTTCACATATCACTTGACAAGAGCCCGTTCTATAGCTCAAAAACTCATACTAGGTCCAAATTGACCCAGTTCTCCCAATTATCTCATTGCAAAAATACCCATATTGTTGAAGTTATAGAGATTTATCTAATCCGAAAGTCAATATTTTGGATTTTGAAATGGCTCATCAACTCCATACTGAAAATAACCATATTGTTGACATTGTTCAGGTTGTAGAAAATTTATATAAACCGGAAGTTGCCATCTTGGATTTTGCAATGGGATAAGACATCGAATTCCGTCGGATACTTGTCACCTCCATTCAGAAAATAAATTTATTATCAAGGTTAAAGAGAATATATGTAAACCGGAAGTCGCCACTTTGGATTTCAAAATGGTTTCAGACATCGATTCACGACATCTAATTGTCAATCGCAATCTGAAAATACCTGGATTTCAAAATAGCTTCAGACATTTATTTCCGTCATATACTCGTAAGCCTCATTAGGACCGTCTTATAACCACTCGGGGCTCCTGGGCCAGCTAAGGGGCCAGCATAATTGAACAAGTATAACCTGCTGTAGGGTAGTAGATAAAAATGACCCTCAGCATCATAAGCCATATATACTCCATTCATGCTTTTTTGGACGACCATCACAAAAATACCAGACTTTTTAATCGACCCGTAGCTGTCAAAATATGGGTAAAAATTTGGACCGTTTTCGGTTGTATTTTCGATAGATTTTTTTGGATCCTCTTCAACTATTGCAAAATTGCTTGGTTGTTATTGTTTTCGTGCTGCTGTGTTATTTTGCATTATTTCACCTGATTTCGGTTTCGTGAAGCAATGATTTTGATATAGAACGTAAATATAGATCTTGTTATTAGCCAATCCGCAAAATCAATACTTGATATCGTGTGTGCGAGAATTTTACGTGAAATTATCATACTGAATTAACGGCAACGTATATTCTTTTGTCTCCACGGATCGTCTTGATATCAAACTGCTGGCACAGCTATTATCTCATCGGTTCAGTGTTTGACCTACGATCGCTCTTGAAAGGATGAATATGGCATACGGGAAATGTAAACATACCGTTGAAAAGGCAAATTTAGTTATATGTGACGGTTTTTGCGACGGCTGGCGTGTGTTTCACAAGCAATGCACTGGCCTAACTGGTTATGAGCTTTACACTTGCACTAACTCGAACATTTTTTGGATGTGCGATAGGTGCGTTGATGTGCTGGAAAATGCAAGATTTCGTAACTCAAGAAGTTCACTCGTAGCCGAGCACGCCATTCGTGAAAAAGAACGCGATAAGGAAATTGAAAATTTAAGAACCAGTATCGATCTGTTGAATGCGTCCGTAAGTAACTTTATTGAAGTCGCCAAACCTAGTCAACGACCACTAAAACATGCTGAAAATGATTCTGCGCAAGATACAACTGATCTCCTGTCATCGACTATGAGAGAAGCTCCACTGGCAAGTTTTCCGAGTACCGAGGACAGCTTCAAGTTGTTTTTGACAAATATCGGTAGCGAGGTCAACGAAGAGCAGGTGTCTGATCTTGTGACCACATGCCTTGATACTAGAATGCCAATATCAGTGAAAAGGCAGGTGCCGGCGTGGCAGGATACATCAACTCTCGACTACGTTTCTTTCAAAGTTGAATTGGATGCAACTTTGAAAGGAAAAGCGTAATCTCCAAGAACATGGCCCCGCAGTGTACGGTTTCGCGAGTTTAAAGACAATCGTCCCGCACTTCCTTGGATTCCACGTCAGCACGGAAATACATTGACTGGCATGATAAACTAGTGAAAATAATGTTATGTGGAAAACGTTTGTTTAAATGTGTTATGATATTATCTTATGTCAAACAACTATGTGTATTTGTATCTACATTTATATTTATTAGTTCTAAGAAATTTCAAAAAGACACTCCGTCAGTTGAAAAAATCAATAAAATAAAATCAAATCAAATTAGTTCTAAAGCTAATAAATGTCTTTTTTTCTGTAAATATGCTCGTAAATACAAACCACAACAGTGTTGAGGATTTAATTGACTACGCCACTAAAACCGTCCTGACATTACGCTATGGTAATACATATACGAAAAATAGGAAGCATTATGCCAATAAAATTCAACTTTTACATTTACGTTTTGTTTACGATCCAAACATGATAATGCCATGAAAAGAGCGTGTTTCAGAACTTATACTACAGGACTTACAATCGGGGATGCGAACGGTACCGGTAAACTACATTTTTTCAGGTACATTTACATTTGCACAAGCTGTTCAGCCCGCTAAAGCGACACATCACTACTGCTCTTGCAAGAACGGTAGCCAAACCGTGTACACTTCTCCGTATAGCAGTAAAATACATTTTTGTTTTGCTGATGTTCTCCGATTGCTCGGTGAGAGTGTGGTGTAGTAAAGTTTGTTCTCTCGCTTTGTACAGCTTTCTCTGCATAGTCAAAGGGAGAGGCCCGCCCACCGAAGCGTTGATGTCGGTCGTGGCGTAAATGAACCGCATTCATTGACGTCGGTTGTGAATAAAAATATTGAATAGATTAATAATATTAAAAAGTGTAAAATAAGGAAAGAGAAGCTGTACCGCTGATGGCTGTACTGGGGGCAGTATTTTTTGCCATGTTACTGCTTTGCTTACAGGTTGCCGTACAGCGCTAGGCGTCCTGCCCTAGCGAACGACAGCAGCGTCGTAAAAGAAAGGAATGGAGGAATGAAGGCAGAAAAAAAGCCTTAGAAAAGGTGGGCATTTTGAATCCTTGCTTACAATAGTTACATTGTGTCATGTAATGCTGTTCTCAACTTCTTCATGTTTCTGATATGACCAAATTGAATAAAGTAGATTTCCAGCTTTGCAATAAGCCAAATTTTTCTTCCAGTCAATATCTCATTTCATTTACAGATGGCCGTATATTACAGCCTTCCAAATCAATCAAAAATATGTAGAATCCAGGCGCGCGAGTTGCCTTGATATTCGTTTATTTTCGATATAGCATCACCATTCTTTGCCGCAGTAAAAGAACTAATGATTCTTCGAAATATTGTCTCTTTTTGCACGAATTGTAGATAAGGTATGTTTTTGTTACATATTCCGACAGAAATTGTGCGCATTCGTGTATTGTGACATTTTAAGTAATAATAATATTCTACCTATTCAATTAATTAGTATTTTGAAGATTTTACCGGTGGTTAAGTGTCGAACATTGGGTTAAGATAATGGAGTCGCCTGTTCTGGTCTGCTCGGTGATAGCCACTGAGTGCGAAATGAGGCCGACAGAAAATAAATTTTAATAATAACAATGATTAGCTTTTTTCACCATTCGAAAATACAAAAGTTAAATGCCTTAATAATTACGTAAAATTCGAATTAATGCTGTTAAGACTTATGTCTTCCGTTTATTCCACAATAATACCTTATCATTGTTGAATTAAACGGAAGACATCTGTCTTAACAGGATTAATTGTGACATTCCACGAAGCCGCTCAAAAGTTTTGAATTTTGTAAAAAATGTACGTAAAATTCGTTTAAAAATGCTTCGAACCTATTAATATGAGTAGCACAATTAATTTCAATGCCAGTCACGTAAAATAGTAGAAATGCATTTGCGTTAATAGTGGATTTTGAGATATGATGTACACCGTATTTTTATGATACGCGCCGAAGATTTTTTTTTCTAACATTTCGCGTTCAAAAAAATATAGTAAAAGGTTATCCAAATGTCTCGTTATTGTACGGAAGTTGACTGACCCACTTTGTATAACAATATAAACAAATTTCAAACCATTTTTTATACCGTAAAAACTTTGCAATCTCTTACTTCCTCCCTTACTTTGACTGGGAACACCGTCCAATAGAACGATGTTCATAGAAACATTTGTTGGCAGACATATTTGGACTGATCGAAAAAAAAATCTTACACACAATATATGCCACCAAAATACCGAGGGTCTTTAATTTGCCGTCAATCCTTTAAGCAGTTTTGAAGTAAAGCTAGGGTCGATTTGACACTTTCAATCACACGTTCGCAAGGGAATTTGTAAAGTTTTTTGGGATTTTACGAAAATAACGGTATTGATTTTTCTATTGACGGTACCAGATGCGATGAACAACTGAATATTTGTCACATCCTCGGATCGCTTACCAAACAAGAATTTTGTAGCGAATTTAGACATTTTCTGCTTTCACTAATTTTCTGCAGAGTACCCTTGTGCAAGTTCTAGCTGTTCGGTGCCTTTCAAACTATATATAAGTGTTGTACAAATCGTTTCATTGTTTTTGCTCAACATAAATTTAAACTTGAATCGAAATTTTGGATTAAAGTTTAAATTGATACAATACCAATCTGGGTATGCGATGCCTCTGTTATGTGTAACGGATACGAGTTAAGTACAAACGTCTTCTCAGAGTGTTAACATTCATTCGTCAGGTCGAATAGATTGTAAACATACGATAAAACAAAGAGGCGTAGGCGAAAACACAGAAAACATCTTTTACTGATGACGAAATGGACAGCATAAAAGAAAGTTTGTAAGCAATAAAAGGCAAAGACACATTGCGTTGCAAGATCTGGAGGACAGCCATCAATACTCATTAATTAATTTTTATTTGCAACTTGTAAGTATACAAAATACCCACGGTTTTGGTAAGCTTACGCATTGACCTGTGTCAAACAAACTAATCAAAAAAAGTTATATACACCAAGAATCTAGAGCATTTCCACTATATAAATAGTAAATAACAGTAAAAGCATCACACAGGAAGTACTAATGAAATCAATCGGTGCAGTATTTTGAGCAGATGTCACACCAACTACACTGTGGATGTCCATATTTTTCCCATCCGACAGTGCAATATTTTTAGCGTTTCCAGTTTCTCTCTCCCCGTCAAAGCCGCGAAAACATCTAACACACCGAACACTGCCTCAAATTTCATCCCGGAAATGCACACTAATTAGTGTGGCATCATCGCCACCAGTTTCTATAATTAATGATCATGACACGGGTTACTGCCGGACCGTGGTACTGCGATGCCGTCATATTGGGAACACACCGGATCGAAGTTGGTTCGTGAAAAATTCACCAAAAATCACAACTTTGACCGGAGCATGCAAAACACATCTGGTACGATTAAATCCCCATTCGACCAGTCCGTTAACTAAAGTTCTGGACAGCACATAACATCGTCTCGCAGATAGATGGCTGAATATTGAATGAAAGCATCTGCATCCCATCATCATAGTTGGAACTATTTAGTGAGATGAGGTCCAGCTTTGTTCAATCGATGAATTGAGTCATTATTTATTTTAATTGAGACCGTTCTCATTCATCCCATTTTGACTCGCAGAGTCTGCCGTGTCGAGCCGGCTTGGTGATCCTATTCTGCCCCGACACACGAACGGATCCCAAATGGAGTCAGGCATGCCTAGAAGGCACAAACATAAACAGTATCACCCATTGTCTGAGCGGGTGCTATAAATTATTTCGTACTAATAATGTACCCTTTATGGAATCGACTATAACCAGGCAGTCGGCTCGCGCTGCGGTCATACGTATTTGCCTCTACATATTATATGTATATGGGTACGGTTCAAGTGCGTCGGGATCTTCTTCCTCCCGGCTCTTCTGAATTGCAGTTCTGGTGTGGCGAGCTGAAAATGAAAGTAATTATGAAGACCACGGAACGCTGAGTAATGCGCTCCAACTTTGACTTTGTCGGTAGCGAGATGCGCGATATCGGAACTCTGGTTCAGTGAAATATTTATGATCTGTTGTGCTACATAGTTCCAGGCGAGCTGTTAGTATGCATGGGAAGGGAATTCGAAAACCATACCGAAGGGAATGTTGTTCATTTCCTTCGATTTATTAGGCAGCTGTCTAATAAGCGTCCCATACTGGTTCGATCTCTAAGATGAAACATGTGCTGTAAATCACAGTCTCAATCTGTAGTGCGTGCGTTGGGGAATTTTAAACAATAACCAGTAATTTATGAAGACATGTCAATGTGTTCCAGACCTAATTTGATATCATAATTAACCATATCAATTCGGTTGGAGTTTTTCGTCTTCCACAGAAACGTTGCACCAATTGTTGAGGGGTTAACTAGGATTTGAAGTTACTTTAACTTCAGTGGGACCAATTCAAGAACATATTTAAATATAATGGAATTGCGAGAATCTGGTTTGTGGGAGACGTCGCATTATTTCCATTGAGAGAAACGGGGCATATTTGCATGCACGAGTCATTCTCTTTGTAGGACAGCGCCTACTTTGTGCATTTCAACTGTAAAAATTAAATCGGTAATTACTTGTCCTTAATTTGACTGTCACTTTACAGTCCTTTCCTAAAAATACTAAACACCAGAAGTTTAGAACCATATACAGGGTGTTGGGCTTATTTTAGTCATGTTCCTTATGTCATCGACGTTTTAAGTTTAACCCATTATATACTTACGTACAAAATTTCCTAAGTTTAATGCGAATTTACTGTAGAATTTAACCACCTAACAGCTATATTATTATACCCATGGGAACATAACACAACGAATTTTTTGTGTGAAAAGAATTTTTGTCATTTTTTTAATATTTGGACCGGATATAGTTTAGACAAACAGTGGCCCAAAAATGAACAAAATATTTAATTGAATTTGATTGTTGGAATTAGCACTAATGATTCCATTATAGTACAAAAAGTTACTCACAAGTGTAAAAGAAGTGTTGTCTATCAGAAAATCTCAAAAATTATGCGAAATAACATAAAATTTGCTATTCATATTTGAGCGCATTAAATTTTATCCAATAGACCTGTTCATTTTCCATTTTTTTCAAATGGTGATTTTGCGTTTCCCCTAACATATCACTTAATTTGGCTCACATTGGAGTACCCTGGTTTACAATGAGTTAAAGCGCCGGGTTCGATGGTACCCAAAACGTCATCTGATTCCATTTAATATTATTCAATGCGTAATACGCCAATTGTGAACCAAGCAATTAATGCTATGGTGTGACATCGTGCCTAATATGGCTTAAATATTCAATTCGCCCTACACACATACGCGTACTGGAAACGATTGGATTTTCAACTGAACGCAGCTCTAAATCCGGGCAAGCTGGATTATGGCCGCAGATAATTATACATACATGTGCTCAATGAAATGTAAATATTGGCGAACAGTGATTTACCGATACGTGTGAGTGTGACACGGTTATTGTACTGATTAGTCAAAAGCGGCGGAATCATAATGAGTTAATTAAATATTCATACCTAGTAATAGTTGACTGGTAGAAATGTGTGAATATGAGCCATCTGCGTCCAGCGAACTCATTATAGGTTGTGATTACAATGATCTACATAAGGTACATAGTTTTCTTCTGATTGAACTAGTTATGACTAGTCAGCTATGATGGGTTTACAAAACGGATTTAGTTGCACAATGATTTAATTCTCGTTAGTACAATTTGGAATCCGCGAATTCGCGAATGAAAATTTATGTAGTTACTTCAAACAGCTATGCTATGTTCATCCATCTTCCAAATGTTACCCAAAGTCGCTTAGAAGACGTTAAATCAGCAGAAACTGCGAAGCCTGTGCTCATTGAATTTTCCAGGTTTAGAAAACGAACGGAATTTTTCGCCAAATATCTTTGTACTCCAACGAAGGATTCGAGTGTGTATCTTCGTCGCGTGCGGTGACTCTCGTTGAGCTCTCTTCGAGTCGGTTAATTTTCATCATTTTCGGCACAGTTTACTTTACATCTACGGTTATCGAAAATATGAAAAATGGTGCAATTTAACGATTATACAACGTGAAGTGACTTATAAACGCATTTTTCGGCATATTTTCGACTGACGCGAGTGGTGACAGTTTGTAAAAATGGAATTCCGGCAAATGAAAAAAAAATCTTCCCCGCATTACGGGCCGTTGATTCCCGATACAAGGACAACAAAAGTGCACAGAAAACATCTAGAAACACAGTGTACATTCTGAAAATAGTGAAAAATGGTTTTTCAGAGAAAAAAAAAGCGATCCGAAAAGTGAAAAATACGGCAATAAGAAATTGGCACATTCAAATAATTGGCGTTTCACCGACGACTTGCGACTACCAGGTGTCGCCCGAAAATTCTTCGCCCGAAAAATAGGTGGCAAAGCAGCCGGTCGTTGCTCAGCTATTTTCGTCCGCGTCCCTTGTCGCCTATTTTTTATTTGGGTGTTTCATCGGCGGTACTATCTTTGAAAATGAGCCGCCTTGGATATTCAACTGTTTTTTTGATTTCTTATTTATTTGCAAATGAGTAGAGGTTTTTATTCTTTTATATTTGGGATTGCAGATAATTTGTCGCATGAAAATTTTGGGTGTTCGTTGATGTGATGGTACTGTAAGGGAACACGTATCCACCGGACGGTCAACTTTTCTTTGGACTGAGCAAACTATTTTCTATGTTTGTTTAGGATTTGTTTTACCAACGGGGGAACTGATCCACAGAACATTCAATGTGCATAGGGAAAACACATGGCCTTATTTGAGTCGAATGATGACTTCAATCATGTATAAAGTTTGAGAATTGACAATTCGCGGGGGAACGGGGACCGGTTGGCAATTACCTTCAGTTATGTCCTCCTTCCGCTTCATCAGACGATAAAATTAGAAGCAGTAAAAAGCGCATTGAAAATAACTCGTCATAAACAATTATTATCTGGAGACTTAACAGGACACCTTGCGTTTCTAAAAGATTTCCCTATAAATAACCTTGTCATTACAAACGAAGATTGGCTACAGGTAATGCCGAACTATGAAACTCCCTACAAAATTAATGAGTCTGAACGGTCAACCTGGGAACAAGGTGGCCCTATTCTCCGTCCAGGCTCAGTAATTTTCTACACAGATGGATCTAAAATGAACCATTTGACGGGATCTGGTGTTACAGGACCAGGAATAAACACTAGTATTCCCATGGGATACTGGCCGACAGTTTTTCAAGCAGAAATATATGCCATTCTAGAATGTACCTATGTATGCCTGAAGAGAAGGTACCGGTATGCAAATATCTGCATTTTCTCAGACAGTCAAGCAGCACTAAATGCCCTAAGGGCTCCTACATGTCGCTCAAAACTAGTATGGGAGTGCATCCTTGCACTCCGACAATTGGCGGAGAAAAATCAGGTCAATTTGTACTGGGTTCCAGAACATTGTGGAGTTGCAGGGAATGAAAAAGCCGATGATTTAGCAAGAAGAGGGTCTTCCACTAATTTTATCGGACCAGAACCATTCTGTGGAGTCTCATCGTATGCCCTCAAAATGGAGCTGAAAAAGTGGGATATCACAGCTATAAACAACAATTGGAGTACTATAACTGGACTGCGACAATCAAAGAAATTTATTTCACCTAACGATAAAAAGCCTGGAGTTGCTTAGATTAAATAAAAAAAGAACTATGCATCATCACAGGACTACTTACAGGACACTGTCCGAGTAAATATCATCTTATGAAGATTGGTAAACTTACAAACGATATATGCCGCATCTGCGGATCAGAAAGTGAAACATCACAGCATTTGCTCTGCGAATGC
This sequence comes from Topomyia yanbarensis, assembly GCF_030247195.1. Classification (NCBI taxonomy): domain Eukaryota; kingdom Metazoa; phylum Arthropoda; class Insecta; order Diptera; family Culicidae; genus Topomyia; species Topomyia yanbarensis. The sequence goes on from NC_080671.1 coordinate 311,222,776, forward strand.
AGTGCACTGATGCAACGTAGACTTAGAGTCCTCGGTAAAGGAACACTGGAGCCTTTTGATATTTGGACTGCAAATCCCAAACAGGTAATAAACTTCATCCGAAGTGTAGTGCCTAGTTGGGAAGAGTGTGTATTTCAATAAAGACAATCATTCATCAATAGTGATATGTCATAGTTGATAGTACACTTAGATAAAGGAAGGGGCATACCACAATAGATCTAAATATTGGTCGCAGTGGTCCGCCTCCAACAACAAAAAAAAATGTCAGCATGAAGAATAAGTGTTTTGCTGTCATGTTCATTGGTTAGCTCATGCCTCCACGCGAGTCTAGGTCTATTGATGACATTTGGTACTTAGACCGGCGACGACTGGGTGCTGTCGGCCTTCTACCGATAGTAGCAGAATGAGAGGGTGTTACCAGATCTAGCCAAGAAGACAATACCGTAAAATGCATAGTTATTTGGCTCCAATAGGACTTTGATTTGACTGGTATCGATGATCGTGGGTCAATACGTACTGGAAATTCACCGTAGAGAAGGAATAGCGAAATTTGCCTAAATACTGTCGCAATAAATAGTGATCCGGCCCATTACGCAGATAAGATTAGCTTTTTAGGCAATACTCCCACGGTCGGCTGTGTGGAGTTGAAATTGCTTTTGTTTAGAAAACATAGGCTACTCTCGGTAGCCGGCTACCCAGAGCTTAAAAAGAACCAAAAACTAAACAAGATCTTCTTTTTCGAGCGATCGTGCTCTCGAAAACTAACTAAACTACTACCTAATAAACTATGCTTTACAGGTGGCATCGCTTGCTTGGAGCGAATCCTAGACCCTTATTCCCTTCCAAACCATCAACTACGCGACACCTATGGAAGAGTCTGATGAATCGTCCTTCCGTTAAGTAGGTGGAACATCAATACTTCCCGTCTACCTAATCCTTTATCCTTTCCCGTGAACGATGGATATGAGGGTGGCCGGCAATGATGGCTATCATGCTGTTGAGGTCTTAATATGGGTTGGATTGGCATGAATTCCTACTTACCACTTCCTTACCAACTCTTATTAGATAATCAGCAGTCAAACATGACGAAGTCAGTGTGCAATCATCGTCACAACGCAACTCAACGCAACGCAACAACGGAAATAGCTCAGTTTGCATTCCTGGTTTCACACTACATAATAAAGTTTAATATTAATAAAAGCCCCTCTTACTGCGAAATCATTATACATGTGCAATTCCAACTATCTACAAGAATAGTACTCGACACACGAAAAAAATAAAGAAGCAGGAAAATACCTTCTGTGTACGATTCCGCATTTTATTCAAACGATCGCCGGGTAAAATCAGCACCGAGACGATGGAAACCACGAAACATTTTGACGTAGGACTACGTCTTTGTTTTCGATATGGGGGTGCACTCTGCAAATTCTACAAAAATGGTATGTAACGAAAAGTGGTCCAAATTTAAACGCATATAATTCAGCCATCTCACGATAAATTTTCAATTTTTTTGCACGAATCGCCCCGAAATACTTCTAAGAATAGATTCCAACAGATAAACCCAAAGATTTTTGATATCATAGCATTAAAAAATTAAATAATATACAACCTTGTCAAAATATCGCGCATTAACACACAGAAGATAGCGCTTCCCAAGCCCTGTACGACAGATTGGTGTACCTAGCGTGCTACGCTTCTATGAATGACGTCATCATCGACTATTTAAAGAATGGACTTCGCAAGACACGCTCAGTTCCCTGTTGAACGGCTGGCGAAGCAGATCACTGTGCTGTGTTTTTTACAGCCAGTGTAGCTGAGTTAGAAGTCCTTTACACTGGCTGTGGAGGGACGCTACACTGTGTCGTCCAACAGGCGACCGCTCCAACTGCTTCCTAAATGCCGCTGTAATGTTGCCAGTAAATTTTTGATTTAACTAGCACATGCATTTGCTATTTGCGCTTGAAATTAAGTAATGTAGTGGTAGTAATAAGCTTCCCATTTTGGTTTAAACGCAAGGACAGTTTTTAAAACAGGATTTCATTAATTAGTTTAGCTCATCCCAGCAATTTTATCAATTCTGTAATTTAAAAGGAATTTTACGGAACTGATTTTGGCCCCACTTGCAACTGGTATAATCAACCTGCACAAAGTGTTGCATAACGCAGGGCTGTTTTTGGAACAAAATGTGTTAACTTTCAGCCCTTCGCTATGCAAAATCACGATATTATGACAGATGGGCTAAGCGCGGCCGTTCCTTTCAATCGGGAATGGTCGCGTTGAATTTTGGTGAAATGCGCTAATAGTGTCGTGGTGGTACTAGTTGTCTCTTTCGCTTTACCCATCATCATCAGCGTTGACTCATTTTGCATTGTGCGCTTGGGTTCAATGTTTGAAGCGAATGTGTTGGTAGGTAGGGGAACCGGCGGTAAAATGAACACGTTAAGCAAAGTCATTATGTTCTAACTAATAAGTGAATGAGATATTACAATCACCTTATATGTTTCTTGTTAGACATGTTTTGTACATATCTGGTAAAAATACTTCGTCATAAACACATTTTTTCAAACATGATTCTTGATTTCTAACCATCTCCAAAAATGAGACATGTTTATAGCGAGTGAGTAAATTGAACATGTGGCGGTGGTAAAATGAACAGCTTCTGGTGACTTGCAAAATGTCCTGTGTGTATGCAATGCGCAGCGTTGGAAAGCATTTTCCGATCAATGCTAATATCCCAACAAATCATGAGCTTTGCATACACACAGGGCATTTTGCAGGCAATACAAAAATGTCACGGAAGAATTGAATTCTCATGACGTAATATTAACCATTTTACAATCCTGTGGCATCGAAACACATCTACAAACTTAGGGTTATCCAAAGGTGTTTTAACTTTTAGGATCTGTTTGAGAGCAACTAGAAAGCTTTGTCTATATTTGAGATGTGATTATATTGTCTAAAATTTGATTTTTCTTCACTGGTCCGGGTATTTTTCCCACACACTAAATACTAAGAAAATAAATATTTTACATTAAGTAGTATAGTCCTACGTCTACAGTTCGTGCAACCCCATAGGGCTGCCCCTTGTAGTTTTTTAATAATATTCAATCACACGCGTGATTGAATATTATTAAAAAATATAAGCTGTGCTCCTTATAGCCGGCTATCCGGAGTTCAAGTAGCTTATTTCGCTAATCGTATTAATCGACAATTGAAAAATTTCCCAAATTCTCGGTAGCCGGCTGCTCAGAGAAATTATTACATGATAACGCCATTGGCACACTTACTAACAACTCTCCCCTTCCCGTGATACATGTGGAGATGCAGAGGATTCCTCGGTCTCTAGTAGCAACATGTATCAGACTAACATTTCTTCCTTTCCCAGAAGATCTGCATTCGGACGTGGCCGGCGTCGGTATTGATCAGCATGCAGGAATCAATATAGGATGTACAATGTGGCTCATCATGTTATTCCCAAGCATGTTGTTCCAATGAACATTTTGCAACCTAATTTGGTTCTGGTCAATAACTGAGTAGCAACTACGGGCGATCTCTTATGCTTATGCTTATTTTCTGAGACATCGGTCGGGATCAGCCAGATGCTTTAAATGTTTACACAAATTATGTGACTTTTTGGATTTAGTACTAGTTTGGATTTATTGTCCAACTGGCCCCAAGTTGGTGCTGGTTACTGAGGAGGTGAATTAGAAACACAAAAATTCAACTTAATCAGGATCCTTTTAGGATGTATGATTCTTTGGTCCAAATTCGGATTTTTTGGGGACAACCCTAATGATTTTCGTATTAAGCTTTTACGTTTGATTTATTATGTACACACAAACAATATGAATTTTATCGTTGTCGTAATTGCAAGGATAATAGAATTTAACAAACCGTAATTCACGAAATGACGAAATATAACTGTGCTCCGTTTAATTTTACATGAAACATATACATTACATGCGAAATGACATAAAATTACACTTAATGCCATTCAGAACAAACGCTATATGTTTTACGAAATTCAACGTCATGTAAAATTAAAATCAAACTTAAAAGTAAGTCATTTTTGATGCTCGTATATGTCAGGGTCAGGAGACGTAAATTTACACGATTTTTTTCTAGGTGTGTATGAACGATAGTGTTTCCCGATTGCGTCCAAGTACAGTTTTAACATTGTATTTTGAAAAATTAAGAATCGTTGCGGTTATTCCGATTAATCTACGGCGTTACATCGTCAGTATCTTTGGAGCGTGCTTATGAATCACAATGAAATTTGACCTACTGAGTAAACAATTCATCGCGATTAAAAACTAGAGAGGCTACAATAATTAAATAGACGCGGCTTAATTCCAAACGGTACAAACTTTCTTTTTAGAAAACTTATCCTTATATAAAATGAGACAACTATGACGGACACCTAATAAATCTTCAATTAACGCAACAGAAATACGCTCTGTTCTAACTATTACTATACTGCACATGATCGTATATCAGTCCCATAAACATAGGGAATCCCATAGACAATGGTACAAATATGCGATCAGGGGCAGTGTACGCGTCAGAATGGAAGCACGATGACTCCGTACGACGAGCACCATCATTGCCCAATAAGACATTTTTACTGTTGTGTTTCTTTTTTTAATTACAGTGTGCATCCTTTTGCAAAACTAGAAGTGAAAATTACTTCAATTAACATCATATTTCTATGATTGCTTACCCTTTTGCACAAAAATTGAAATATTTATTCCAGTTGTAAATTCCACCAGTCTGTCGGTCAATAGCTATTGACCCTTATTCTCTTGATGACTCTCAACTGTATTATGTACAAACTTACAAAATCCACAAAAGATTCATTTCTCCAACCTGATTCGGTAGAAAATTATGCAATTTCCGTTTTATGATAAAAGAAAGCTATACAAACTTTAAATTAAATGGGGCATGAAAAATAGAACAACTTTTTTTTATCTCCTTTCATTCGTCTGTACACCACGAATGGTATCCCATTTTCCGCTGTAAGCCTATACACAACCGTTACGCCGACTTATGGGAAATCGCAAAAAATGATTAAACCATCCGTCAAGAAATATGACATTTTGATCTTCTCACAACCTCCGGGGACAGCGCTCCATTTCTTATACTTATTATTTTCTCCTACTCGGGATGTTCCCCAGAAACATAGCAATCTCTGTCTCGGCTTGGTAGCCAAAGCCCCTTTCTGTGCTAGGGTCGATTGTCCGAAGGGAAAAGAAAATAATGAAATGGGTTCGAGATTTGGAAATGAGCAACATTCTGGATGGTTGGATGGAGTTTTGCGCGCAAGTGCAACATCCAAAATAAGATATCCGACGGGAGATCCTCTGCACGCCCTTCGTGGTTTCACGGCGGTGGGTTCGATGTTTGGAAAACTTTCCGCCGCGAAACTGCAACGGTTCTGCTGCGAACGAAACTGTGAAAGAAGTTTTTTTTCGTTTTGTTTCTGTTACGTAGATGTTTCTGAGTTATGCTAATGATGCTGGCAGGCGAATATTTATCTCGTCACTGAATAACCTTCTCCCGAGTTGGGAAACTTGTTACAGAAAGTAAACTTTTTTTTGTTTTTGTTTCCAGGTAACACTTGTGGTTTCTACAGTCAGCAGATTGGTATGATAACAACTAGACAAATGGAGTAACGATGAGTTTACGTTGCAGTACTTTGGTAGCTCTTGGATACATTTTATTTATTGTATATTTGATCAATTGCGGAAATGTCGTTAGATACCCTAATCCATCAAATGCTTGATTTCATCTTAACTCATAAGGCAATTTGAATGATGTTAAAACTGGTTGCGACCGAAAAAGTCACCGATGTTCTCACCTTGCTTCAGGGGGTACAATTCAAACAAATTTGTTTTTGCTTCTACGATTCATTACCATGCCGAATCAAGGGGAAAAGTTGAAAACTTATCGGAAAAAAGGCGAAGGAAAAATCCGCTAATGCTCGTTGAAGCCATTCGTCTTTTCCGCCCAAACAAAGTTTCCCAGCAAAGTTTTGCCTCGGTTTCCATATTTCATCGAGGTGGGTTCAGAGCGTGAACTCGACTTCCCCGAGTTGTCCGATCATCATCCTAGCCATTGTGTGTATGTATGTATGTAGTTTAGCTCAGTGGTGTTGAAATATTTATGAATAAATCATTTGCTGTGCTCATTTTTTCCTATTATTTTCGAGACACGTCCAAAGGTTCTCCAGATATTTACATGTTTCTCACAAACTATGCCCATTCGCATCGAGGGTGTGGGCTTGGTTTAAACTCGGTAAACGAGGCGACAACGGCCAAAGAAAAAAAAAATGAAATATGAATGAGACCGGAGCAACTGTCTCCAGGAAGCGTGAACTGATGACGACCAGCATAAAGATATATACATACATTCTGAGACGGCATCGTTCCCCAGCTGGGAGTTGTTTATTTATTTGATGATTCAAGCCAAACTGGCGTGATAACGAGAAAAGTTGTGCACCAAATCGAAGAAGATTACAAATGGTATGTTAATTAAGTTTTTATTGGTATGCTGTGTATATCCACATCTTGCTGATTCATATAAGGATCTCCAGCTTTCCAGTAAGTGTGAACCAACTCCAAATGGCCGACTGGGGAATAATTGCACTGAAATAAAATATACGTACGTGTGTGAGCTTGGCCGGGCAGAACTCTTGTCTGCAGAAAATCTTGCTGTTCGCAATAAGAACGCTCATAAAACTGGTGTAAGGCATATGGAAAAACTGCATGCTCACGTTCATCAGCTTTTTCCTGTTGTTTTTCTCTATATAAATATATACATACACACAAACAGGAGCTGCTTCTCATATGCATGAATCCATTATATCTACCCCCACAGACCACAAGTCTGCGGTCCGAGCCCTGGTGAAATGGCAACTCGATGAAATGCAATAAAAATAAAATGAGAATTTATAGGTTTTTCTAATGGCTTTACTTCGAAATGTTTATTAAGTGATTGGAGGATTTTAGTTTGTCGTTTTTATTGTATTATTAGTTAAGGCTAGACTTCCCCGAACTATATACAATAAGGATTTGGAGAGCTATACAACTGACGCGTTAACTGACAGCTCTCCGACAAAACGGGTAATAATTTGGCTTTGCAGCGAAAAATAAACAAATTGTAGATTACTATGAAGGCATATTTGACTTAGAAACTCATTAATCTAATATTGCTTACAAACTTTGGTATTTTGTTTTCCGTTTTGAAGATTTTTCGTTTAGCTTTGCTAATTTCATAACAATGTTCGGCGATATCGCCGTCGGAAGTGGCGGTTTCTTCACGCAAACATGCAAATTATTCTTTTGCTCGATTTACTGAAATCAAAGATCGATTCGTTATCTTGCCGGGGTTGAAGCCAGAGTACGCTAGCTACAGGAAAATTATTGTAATTGTGTCGTTTCTTTTAATCGGATTCCATCCTTCTATATCACATATTAGTCAATCAATTACAGAACTAGATACCTAATACGTTTCGCTTAGAATTTTCACTCTTAGATGATTTTCACGCGAGGAGTTCAGTGTTGCACTTTAGAACCCGATTTGTTGTTTCGAAGCGGCTGGCGCTGCTTTGTTGGTCTCTTCGCCACTTCCTCCGCAGCTCGGAGAATATACTCGTCACTACTCCGTTGACCGTATCCCAGATATGCTCACCGTGGCACATCTCTTCGACGATATTGTTGACTGTCATGCCAGGCATACTCCTTCGAACTTCTACGAACCTAGGGCATTCGAAGACAACGTGTTCCGGCGTTTCTTGCGCATTCACACACTCCAGGGAAAGGGATGACAAAGCATATCCAAACCGATGCAAGTACTTCCGGAAGCATCCGTGCCCGGTCAAAAACTGCGTCAAATGGAAGTTCACCGCTCCATGGTTCCCATGCACCCACGCCAATATATTTTGGATGAGTGGGTGAGTCCACCTTCCTTTCTCCGCGTTGTTCCACTCTTGCTGCCACTTAGCCAACGAGTTCGCTCTGATCAGTCTCCTTGCATGTATTTCTCCGCTGGTAGCATTCCATGTCCTCCACTGCAGTGATGCAGATGGGAATCATCCCTGTACTGACGCATTCCGCCTTCGACGATATCGTTCTTAACGCGCTCGTGACACGAACTGCCATTGGCGCATCATGCTTGTCAATTTTGTCCGGTACCACTTTTAGTACTGCGCAGCATTCCAGGCCGGTACGCCATACCACAGTATTGAGGATGAGAGCCGCTAGGAGACGTCTCGTGTTGTATCTTGCTCTTCCAATTTTCGACATCATCCTTACCAATACGCTAGTTTTTCTCGCAGCCTTTTCACATACATAATCGGCTTAGCTGTTGTAATTTAACCGATCGTTGATTATCACACCCAGGTGCTTCAGCGTATGCATCGATGGAATTGAGCGTCTGCCGACGCTGCTAACGATACGCTTGATTTATTTTCGATTGTCCAGCACTACCTCCATCTTGTGGTGAGCCACACACCAAAAAATCTGAATTTTATCGTTGACGTAATTGCAAACATGACACAATTCAACACACCGTAATTTACGAAATGACGGAACATTGCCGTGTTCCGTTTAATTTTACATGAAACATATACTTTACATGCGCAATAACATAAAATTACACTTCCTACCATTCAGAACAAACGCTGTATGTGGAGTAAAATTACATGATTTACGAAATTAAACGTCATGTGAAATTAAAATCAAACGTAAACCAAGTCAGGAGACGTAAATTTACACTGTTTTTTCTAGGTGTGCAGCTTCCACGACGCCTATTGTCTCTGCTGTCAATATTTCGACTTCCTCGAGGGTCTCGCCGGTTATCGCCAGGACAACGTTATCTGTAAAGCGACGATCTCTACTCCTGAGCAGTTACTATGTTAACATTCTGTGTATAATATGTTCCAGAGCGTTGGACCGAGTATGGAGCCCTGAGATACTCGAGACGTGACTCTGATTTATCACTACCCCATATTTGTCTCGTTGACTCGATTCTGAAAGCAACTTTCCAGAACCTTGCACAAATAGTCCAGGACCCGCATTCTATGGAGCAACGTTACGACTTTAGCCACCCAGCTGGTGCTGTTAAAGTCGTTCTGCACGTCGATCGTTACCACGGCGCAGTAACGATTACCCCTTCTCCTTTGCTTCGATGATTTCTTCACGCTCGAGATGACTGTGCGAATAGCGAGATCCCTTTCCAGAATCCGAACTGCCCCTGCTATAGTCCGTTCTTACTTTCAGCGCAGTTCCTCAGCCTGTTGATCCATTCCAGAAGTTACCAAGAGTATCCAGCAGGCATATAGGCCGTTACGATGCTGGTGGCTTTCCTGGTTTTGTCAGCAACACCAGCTTTTGAATTTTCCATCTATCTGGGAAGTAGGAAGGATCGCGGTCGTCAGTGCCACGTTGGGGATATCGTCCGGATCGGGAGTTTTCTTTGCTTTCAGCCCTTTTGCCACTGTAAGGAGCACGTCGTTGGAAATTTGATTGACACCAACGTTTCCACCGCTGGCGTCGACGTACGGTGTAGGCCGCCATGTGGAAGGCTTTTGAATAGATCCTCCACGATAATTTTCAGTTTGTTAACACACATTTCAACTGGCGTCTTTGGGTCCTTGAGCTTGGGCATTACGATATGGTAAGCGTTGCCCCAGGTGTTAGCGTCCACTTCTCTGCACAGGTGGACTTAAGAATCTCGCGTTTAAAAGCTACCATAGCCACCTTACAGTTTTCTCTGACTGCCTCAGATCTTGCGCTCAGAACGCCTTCTCTAGATTTTAGGTGGCAGCACGGTGGATGCTGAGCCTTTCGTTCCACCAATACATCGGACTCCTGTAGATCCTCGGTTTCATTTTTCTCGTAATTTTTGATTGTTTAAAAACTAAGAATTGTTAATTTTATGCGAATCGGGATTTATGTCAACCTTGAAGGCCTTTTGTAACAAAGTTACCATCGTTACCAGAAAAATCAGTTGCCTTGGAAACAATGTCGTTTATTGCCTCTATTTTAAATGCGGAGGAAAATTTTCTATCGTCGCACGCTACGACCATTCTGTTTAAGGAAACTTTGTAAATACGATCAGGACCGATTAAACTACTCCAGCCCGCCTTCTTTGAGCGAGTGGATCGAAGCAATCCAGACATTGCGGAGTGCATTGGTGAACTACTCGAGTCCTTAGCCAATAATGGCATCACACCGCTCGGAACCGAAACAGTTTCCATAGATGACGGAGTTTTCAATAGGCGCAAGATATACATAATGTAATAATTGGGAGTAATATAGGGTAAAGTGCCTATTTTCACCATACTAAGCAGGGTGCCTCACTAATTCATCAATCTCTCGGCATACAATCAATGGAATGCCTAAAAATTGACATAAACAGCTTTGTTTCGTTGTTAAGAACCAATATAATAACACAAATGCGCTGAAAACAGCGAAATTCTCGTGTTTGAGCGCAACGCAAACTCGAATCGAGTGCCCCTATTGTTGCGCTACAATTTGATTCAATGTGCTGAACAAAGATGGCAGACACTGCTCTAACCAACAGCTTCAAATGAGTAGGGTAATAATAAAACATGACGAAAATGGGCTCAACACCCTTAATCAATATTACTACTACTTACAAACGCAGCCATCCTGTATAAATATTGTCAAAAGAAAATGACATTACCTCAACTTATTTCGAAAAGGTGAGTCGAAGGCACCAAATGTAGGAATGATAACATCGAGCTCCCACTTCATTCAAGCATGGTAACAGTGACCCAATTAATAAAATAAAAACCTATCAAAAAAAACGTACACAATTCCACTGCTCTTTTTCTTCAGATCATTTAATTATTTTCGGACCAAAAAGTACCGGCTGGGGCCAGTGGGGAATCCAGGGGGAGGGTCCTGGGGGTCCGTACCTCCTCCGAAATATTTTTACTTGTTGAGAAATTTAAAATTAGTTTCTAGTTTATATTAGTTTAAAACTTAAAATCATTCCAAACCAAATTTGACCAACGAAACTTATATTCTTTAAATAATGTTATTGCGTATTACTAACTGTTCGATGTTCATTTCAAAATCGAAATTTCGGACCGCTCCCGAATTTTTTTTTCTGGATCCGCCGTTGGCTGGGGCCCTACAATGCTAATGCAAACTATTACGGTTTTTGAAAATATTAACTTCAAGCACGTTCATATGGGAATTCTCCGGAAGCCTTCCAAAACGAATAGTATGTCACAAATAATTGCTCTATCATGGAGGGCCAATTTGTTGAACGCAATCTTTAATCCAATACACACCTGGTAATGTACTTATGATGACTAGGAAAATAAAGAAAATTCCTTGAATAACCATTGAAGAGAACTCCAATCACGTAATCTTTATTCTCCCCCCAATCATACCGCCTACCAATAGAACAAACTCACTAATCAATAAGCAAAGACTCAATTATAGATATTCCTGTAATAAACCAAAAAAGGAAGCAGTTTAGTCGGCCTATCAGATGGGTACTTCCAGATATGACCAGAAATTCTCCGGAAGCCTTCCAAAACGAATAGTATGTCACAAATAATTGCTCTATCATGGAGGGCCAATTTGTTGAACGCAATCTTTAATCCAATACACACCTGGTAATGTACTTATGATGACTAGGAAAATAAAGAAAATTCCTTGAATAACCATTGAAGAGAACTCCAATCACGTAATCTTTATTCTCCCCCCAATCATACCGCCTACCAATAGAACAAACTCACTAATCAATAAGCAAAGACTCAATTATAGATATTCCTGTAATAAACCAAAAAAGGAAGCAGTTTAGTCGGCCTATCAGATGGGTACTTCCAGATATGACCAGAAATCCTTTATTGCTCCAAGCATAAAGCATATATAGTAATATTTAAAAAAGAATATTAGAAACAATCTCACCGGTGTCCAGAACGCAAAATATGTCCAACATCCTACTCTACTTACAGGTTCTTGATACCGCTTCTGACTGATGACAGTTGCAGGATATTCAAGATCCTCGGTCACCTGAGACAACACATGACATGATGTGTGTCTGATGATCTATAACTAATGGTCGCAACACTTATGGAGCGTTCGAAGACAGAATCACATCTCGAACATAGCTGTGTCAGGCAAATCTTCGCATTGTAGTTTATGCACTAAGAAGCGCTCCTTCTGAAAGCTCATCCATGTTTCCCGGAGTCTTCACCATTGTGAAAATAGCTTGAATTCCCATCTGTTCCGAAAGCGAAAGTCGCTTCAGGCAGTTGCTGTAATTTCTGTAAATTCCAGCTAGTGTTTCCAGATCCGGAAGACGAAGTGTTTCTTCAAACTCCGGAAACGGTTTTAAAACCCGTTGATCAGTTTTCCGTGTCGTAATTTCACTAGTCTTCAAAATTAACGCTTGCACATAGAAATTGTAGGTGAATGTCTGCAATTATTAACGGGTTGGTCAGCGCGTCCAGCGTCCGATTTTCCTGTCGGGTGTCTACCGCGAGGGAGCAAAACTACGTACGAATTCTCCGTTGATCCTGGCGATCATGTAGCCTTTGTGTATGCTATCTCTTGGGCAGGAAAATCGCCCATTACTTCAATTGCCGAAATCATTGCACGATCCACCAGCCAGTTACCGTTATCGGGAGCAATGCGATACGGCTCTTCAGTTACACCCCTATTAAAGATCCAAAAGATCCATCATAGTCCAACAAATTTAGTGAGTTTAGGGTGTTGATTTTTAAGGATATAATACAAACAAACCATAACATGGCTCAGACACCACACACATATAAAAATAACTAAAAAATATGAAAATAGATTTTAAACGCACTAACCTTGTCAGTGTGCCATGAAACTGCTACTTGAGGAAGCTGGAACATATTCATATATACTCTACCCGATTTTTTGGCAGAATACTATCCGTTACTCTTCTTTTGTGCAAAAGACTCAATCCCCCTTCACTTAGGGTTTCTTTGCGAAACACTCTTATTTTTCTTCTTCTCATTTTCACTCCACTTTTCTAATGCACTTTAATTACACACTAATGCAAAAAACACCCGCAAAACTTCAATCGATTATTACCAAAATTTCAATTTTCTACCAATGTGCGGGGATAACCGAAGAAAACTCTTATTTGTGCGTTTGAACTTTCACTTCAGTTTTCAATTTTTCGTAATGTAAACAATCGCGACTGTACCTACCAACACGCATGCCATGATTTAGTATTGGTAATACTACCCAGTTTTATTGCCAGTCGTGCCAAAACTTATTCAAAGAAATGAATAAGAATTTCGCATATGTATACATGTTATGACTTACGGCACTACAATTAATCAAAAGCATTTGGAAAATATTGTTTCACTTTCGATTCTGTTGTGATGTATATTTTCTAAAGCAATACAAATACCGGTTCCGACAACATTAATATATACCAAAATATTAACTCTAAAACATTCGAAACACTGTCACGTTAATCGGGACTTTCAAAATATTTAAAAAGTAAACATTTAGTCAACATATTGCACCAAGCACACTTGGTTCTAAACTGGTCAATTCAGTTCGATAAAAGGTCAAAGCACAGCTATGCATGTTTGTAAGGTTGTGAAATGCTTGATGGTATTCGTCAACGCCAGCAATCATACCGATAACGTTCTTGAAGTAATTGACAACAACGAGAAATATTTTCAGAAGAACATTGCGGAGAAAATAACATTTTTTTTTCGAGAACTTGTTTCTAAAAAAGGTTTATCAAAAAAACATTGCGATGAAGGGTTGATAACTATTTTAATTTTACCATAAAAGAGTATATAAAATAATAACGTTAGTTGTTCAGTATTTAGTAAACATCTGTAAATCTATGCCAAATTCCCAAATATATACCATTCCCTACCATTTTGCATCGACCGAACCCATGGACATTATTTCCATCGGTATACATCCTTACATTGTAAATTTATTGACCATTAAAATTTAAATCATGAACAGACGAGCTAAATATGTATAAGATGAGTGGGTTACATTCGGGTAGTTGAATCGATCAAATCAAAACAAACTTTGACAGTTTGTTCGTACAAATGTATTGGTAGTATCATTCATCTCTCACATATATTATTACTGTATGGGAAAAATTCTATTACAATTTTCGTATCTGGCTTCCACATATCTTCACCTTAAAATGCTTGCATATACAAAAAAAGCAAGACGCTCCTGAATTGCACTTTATCAACGTTTGTGAGTTTCTTGTAATATTTGTGCCTTACCTACAAAAGTTACAACTAGAAGTAGGTTAACGACGGTATCGGTGGTTGAGTGGTAAGTCACAAGTTATCAGTAATTAGTGTTGAACGATTTTTTTTCAATTAAGCATTTTTAGCAATTAATGTAGCAACTTTTCAATGTGCAAAGTATGCATAATATAGTTCTAAATTTAATTAATTTAAAACCATTTTTGCGCATCAAGAGCACAAAACCTATAACTAAATCAGTTACGGACCTGACAAGACTAAACTAGCGCTGGAAACACTATTAAATAATTTTGTGTTTCTGAGCAAACTCTTACTCCTGTGTTATATCCCGTAAGAAAAGAAGTTCTGATTAGGCCGACGAGAATTGATGAAGCTTTTACCTAATTTTTTCACCTAGGACAAATACAGTATAGTGCATATTGCAGACGGAAATAGAAAGTATGCTAACTATGCATATTTATGTTTCTCAGTGATCTAAGTTTCGATTTCATTAATTCTATCCGGATTAATCAGTACTCCTTTTCCTGTGGGACATCACACAGGACTAAGGGTAGGATGCTCAAAACTAGTGTTTTGGTTTTTTGGAGCTAGCGTCAATCCGGCGCTAGCTTAGTTCTTTCACTAAGTTAGTGTCGGATTCAGATGAAACGAAGTCGGGACGCATATCGGGGAAGATGGGGTAAAACGCACCCCCTAAGGAAATATGATCATAACTAAGCTATAGAACATCAATTGGGAGAATTTAACTAATGATATCGTGTTGCCAACATTTTCCTCTGTAATAAAAATCATAACGCTTTGCAAAATATTCAAAAAACATGAAAATAGTTAAATTTTTCAAAGCCATTAAAAATTACATTTTGAAAAATAAGCGGAGCAAAACGCACCTATGCGGGGGCAAAATGCACCACAACAACGGGGCATAATGCTCGGCGAACAAGAAAGTCGTTTTGTTTTCTAACGAGATTTCACAAAAGTGTGCCATTAAATAGCCTTAGGTTATGCAATTGGTAGGTTTTCAGAACGATTTTTCTGTTTTCGATTAAAAACCATCAAAATCAGAAAAGAGGGCATTTTGCCCCCGATGAAGCAGAGATATAAATTTAGCAAAAAGTGAATTATTTAGTAGATGTTTCATATGTAGTGCGACAGAATAATGAACAGCGGTATAAATAGAACTGGAATGCTCTAATATAATAGTAGAACAGAATTTATAAGAGCGGAAAATCCTTGTTGCACGAGCCACAATAATTACATGAGAAGAGCACGTTATTGTTTTTTGTTTATTTCTCAAGCTGCTATTGATGTACGGTTATCAAACTTTGACAGTGTATGTTTACTATGGCGGACTTCCGACTGGTGTTTTCTAGAAATTTTCAGCAGTTTTCGATATAATCAAGGGGTGCATTTTGCCCCGGGTGCGTTTTACCCCATCTTCCCCTACCATAACTAATTCAACAATCACGGTTTTGCTTGGGTTGTTCCTAATAAATTATTACACATAGTTCAAAAATTCTATCGATACTATCAACCGAGGTAACAACTACATATCGTACACAGGGTCGGCGGTACCTCAAATTATTCAACGACTTTACCTCTCCTATCGATCCCTTTTCATGGCTCATTCACCGAAAATTGCCATCATTTTTGGCTCGCCTAATTATGACAGGCGTCCGGCACGTAATTGCCCGCTTTAGGGCTACTCCCACCGGTCGGCCGACGCAATCACGCAGGCATGAGGACTTAACGAGGACACGCATTGTCACCGAACAACAACGAGCCCCTGCCATTTGACACCTTTTCAGAGATGGTACAAACTCATACATGACACACACACATCTAGGGGGTGTCAAATCATCAAATAACCATCAATTATGCACTGTTGGAATCACAGTGCACACGCCAAAATAAGCCACACTAACGAGATAGGTACAATACAACATTAAAGTTAGTAAGTGTGTATGGGGCAGCGTAGGACCAACATATTTGCCATTTTCGAAAATCATTTTGGAACGAAAAACATGAAGGATGGCACATAGATCAGAATAAGTGAAGAAACGGAAGGACATATCGTTCCAGAATGACTTGGTACGACTTTTCACCCTCGGAGGATGCGGTAGAAGTACGGTGAATAACAGCAAAGGTGACACCACATCCTGTCTCCGGCTAGGGGATGTGATTTTTCGACCTACACTTTATTGTCGCATGCTTTTCGGTTTCTCTCTCTCTCTCTCTCCATTGCTGTCCGATGAACCAATAAACGCATTGGCAGTATAATCAAGGTGCCATTACAATGCGTAACACGATAGTGCTTTTATCGAGACTGTTATTGTTATGCCGGGGTTGAAATCAATGCATTTCGTCCGTTGTGGGGTTTCGTTTGTTCGTATTTTTAGCGTAATTCCATTTCGAGAGGGTTTATTCGGGTGGAAAACCGTGCAGTGCTTACAATGAGTTATATCGTAGGTTTGCTGGTAACATTTCCGTGCGGATTTGGAAAGTGTATCCATAAAGTGATGGCATTTGCAGATTTTCTATCATTACGATACTATCGATAGCACAGATAAAGCACATCCATGTGCGAAAAAATGAGTTTATAATACTTGTTTGAATATTTGAACTAATATCCGTCAGGGCCGGCGGAAAGCGTGGGTAGTATGGGTAGTACTACCCACTCGAAAATAACCGAGTGGGTAATTACCCACACGAAATTTTGAACCAATTCAAAAAATTTAGATGTGCAACGCATGCATCTCGCACTACACACATTTGAAAACATCGATGTAGCACAATTCCATTTGCATAAACGAACGTGATTTAATGTGAATGTAATGTAAGCGCGTGCATTGCGAAAAGGGAAAAAAAATCCTTACTAATGGACCCCTCACCCTATGCTTTCTACCCACTCGGGCGTAAAGTGTTTCGCCGCCCCTGATATCCGTTTAACACCGGTTCCGCCATACCCAACTAGATACGTGGAAAAAAAGTTAAAATTTGCGCCCCATAAACGATCTACGTTCGGATGTATCACTGCTGCTTTTTCAGTTCATTTGTCACGTGACGAATGAATAAAAATTTAAAGTCACGTTAATAAAAAAAAAGTTCATTTGTCACTAAAAAAATCATTTAACTATACAAAAACAACAAAAAATTTTAAAAGGACGGGGGAGGTACGTTGTCAGGTGACCTTCATAAAGGTTTTCAAACTTCCCGTTAGACATTGTTTCGACATTGGTCCTACATTAATTTGACATTGGTGCGACATTAATTCATTGGTTAATTAGTTGGACATTGATCCGACATTGGATATTTTTTTCTCCATCTGCTTTTTTTCGCGCATTTCAAGCAGAAAAATTTCTTGCATTTCATATTAAGAGCCTCCTTACGATTTATGCAAGTAGAGTAGTTATAATAAACCTGTATCATTTTTTCTTCCAAACGGAATGTGAACGCACAACTACGTTCGATGTAATTTTAAGGTTTGTTAACACAACGTGCCTCCAAAAGCCCCAAAAAATATTCGGCCAGTCCAATAGCCTATTAGCAAAAGCATCGTGTCATCATAATTGTTTCCAATGTTATTCTCATGCTGATGAAAAAACAACAGCACAATCTCACTATTTTATGTCCCAAAAAAATCCATCCCAAAACTCACAAACGGATGGAAGCTGAAAATTTCATCATTGCCATTTCCACACAAAACAAAGTTACGAGTCCTGCCTTCGAAACAAGCAGGCAAACGAATTACTCAATCAATATACATAGAGATGTTTTGTTTTGTCCCAGCGCATAATACTATTGGGCCCAAACTGGAACTACGTTTGCCGTATTTAATTAACAAGCCATAAGCCATTCACTCGGCATCGATAGCACGTATGTATAGTTTCCCGCACAACGGCATACAATGTCGCAGCTGCTCGGCGAGGGCGAAAGCTGGACAAACCCCGCTGGTCTGTGGGCACTTTGTGTGAACACGCTGTTTGTTTTCCTATACCTCTAGAAACTGAGACCCATCTACTCTGCTCACGCTACAGTTCATACATACATCCCGGCGAGAGACTCCATAGGGCGATCTTGATGCGTTTATTTGATCCTCCCTCTCTGAACCATCATTGTGGGTTGATGTGTGTTCTATCGCTTACATCAAAATATCGGAAAATATTGATTATCCATAAAAACTAAATTTCAACCGCACACGGTCGCCTGCCTGCATTGAATTGAATATTGTCCGGATCTCCAAGCAAAAGGGATAGAATTTCGTGTCCAACTAGGACTACTAGGCACTGGCCCTGCCTCGCAACAGACCACCCGCCTGGGAGCTGCTGAGCCCATTATCGAGGGGGATCATTTCTGCTTCGCTTCAGTCGAGTGAGGGAGAAAATGAAACTGGATACCGAGCGAACATGCTGTAATGGAAGGTAATCATACTGTTATCGGTTCAGTTTCGGGGTTTTTTCCCCGAAGCCACAGAAACGATATGCGTTTGATTTTCGAAGTGGATCCGTGCCGGCGCGCCCAGCTCGGAGCTTGCAAAGTTTACCCACAGTCCACACGTCTCGGTCGAAAGTGGATTCGAGCGACTGTTTACTGCCTCAATTACGCTGATCCCTCTTCAAGAAGATTTCCGGCCAAATTTACGCCAAATTAAATATTTTCTCCGACATGGCGCATACTGTTATGTATGTGATAATCGGCCGTCGAGTAGGGGGTAACTACCGAGGTGGAAATAAGATTGGAAAAGTTTTTAATTTCTGAGATTCGCTGCGCGAACGGAGATGGAATTTAAAAGTAGATAGAGACCAAGAGACAATGCATAAAGTACAACACAACATTACAAGTTCGATGTGATAAGTTTTGTTTTTAAACTAGTGCCATTTGAACTCGTAGCCTCTGTGTAAATAAATAAACCATGCAGTGCCAGAGAAGTCCAACAAAGTGTCTTAGTATCGTTCAATGCAAATCGCACACTGGACGTCTGTTGAACGAAATGTTGGACGCCTTCTAAACTTTTAGCAGAGAAGGACTCACATCGGACAATTATTGTTAAATTATTAAAATTATTAAATCAGAAATCAGTAGCAACGATCAATTTTTGCAATATTTTTTGATGGGAAGGATTGGGGAAATAGTAAGGTTAGTGATAAGATAAATAACGTCACAGAGACATGGACAATACGCAAGTATTCTTTACTCCCATTCAAAATAATATAAAAGATACTTCTCGAAGATATCAACACCTCCGAAGAGATATTGTGATTCAAATATGGCTTGAACCGATTAAGGTTTATAAACTTTTGCAGTAACTTTTCGAAAGCTTAATAGTTCATTTCATAACCCTTAATTCGTCAGAAACTCCAAAGATCGGTCTTTCGTACTGCAAAAATACTGCTGTAGGGGAAAATGGAGAGACTAGCGCTAGGTTCAATAATTATCAATAACGTATTCTATTTAGTTCGTAATTTTTTTTAAACAATATTTTTATACTTGTTTTGATCCCCGCAGGTATTTTTAATAGTTTGGAGTGAAAAATCCTTTCGTCATAGAAAACATTTCGCTCATGAATTTGCGTTAAATGATGTATTTTTGCCTTTCTCATATAGAAAGGTTATGCAATCACTCTGAAAAACGTCAACCTAATCCCGGCCCGGAGGGCCGAGTGTCATATCCCATTCGACTCAGTTCGTCGAGATCGGAAAAAGTTTGTATGTGTGTATGTATTATGTGTGTGTCTATGTGTGTGTATGTGTGTGTATGTGTGTGTACGTATGTGCATATGTGTCAAATAATGTCACTCATTTTTCTCAGAGATGGCTGGACCGATTTGCCCAAACTTAGTCAAAAATGAAAGGTGCAACCTTCCCATCGGCTGCTATTGAATTTTGGATCGATCGGAATTCTGGTTCCGGAATTACGGGTTTCAGAGTGCGGCCACACAGAAATTTCTCATATA
This sequence comes from Topomyia yanbarensis, assembly GCF_030247195.1. Lineage (NCBI taxonomy): Eukaryota > Metazoa > Arthropoda > Insecta > Diptera > Culicidae > Topomyia > Topomyia yanbarensis. The sequence continues at coordinate 311,242,995 of NC_080671.1, forward strand.
AACTATAGGAAAAATTAAAGATAGAATTTTTATTTTTGATGCTAAATGTGTTCAAGGTGCATGAAACGTCGAGATTTGATGCAAACTCGAAAAAAAATTTGACGACGATTCACTTTTTTGGATTTTGGCACATTTTTGCCTTTCTCATATAGAAAGGTTATGCAATCACTCTGAAAAACGTCAACCTAATAATTTTTTTTACGACTCGCATAAGGTTTCTGGATTTTAACTGGGGCGTAGTTGATGATTTACGGAGAGGGGTTACACCCCCCCTCTACTGTTCACTCCCCTCCTTTAAAAATCTCCTTAAATCACCCCTCAGACCACCACCAGCCCTCATACCCCTCCCTTTCAACCCCATCATCTTTAAACCACCACTATATCACAAAGCATACCAATTTAAGCTGGGGAGTCGTTCGTTCATGGGACTTTCGCTCTCCTCACATACCCACCCCCGCATGACAAAATGAGTTAGCAAGCAGATAACATTGCTCTAATGCTGATTAGGCTAATGGAGTATGATATTTTTTTTGTTTCAAGTGTTTCACCGTCGACACGTAGCTCATCAAGTTCGTGGCTGGCATGCCATTGTGTATAAGTGCAAAGTGTACTAAGAATGTAATGGACATTTCCACAATTATGTTGAACATAAAATGCCTCCGTACCATAGTTTAGAGAAATGAAAACGGCACAATTGCACCGCTAGGCAGATTAAAACAGGTTTTTTATCAAACTTTGTATGGACATCTCCTAGAGCAATTTTTTTAATAGAACTCATATACCAAGTTATTCCTTATGAAGTGGTGAAATGATTCCACATTAATCGTAATATTGGACTAGTTATTCATAAAATTAGCATGACATTGAACATGAGAACTAATGTTGGGAAGACTTGACCAAGATTTCATGGTGAGACATGACCAAATGGCAATAAGGTGAAGTAAGTTACAAAATTTCTGATATATACTATTATGTGGTACCTATTGAGAATGTTAATCACGTCACAAAAAAAATCCCACCTTAACACTCGGGTCAAAAAATTCAGAACGCTTACTTTGACCGGTCAAATCTCAGCTGCTACTTAATCGATTTTAAATCTGTCTGCACCACTGGAAAGGTATGTCTTTCGTAAACATTATTTCAACTGAAAAGCTCATTTTGTCTGTACTGACTTTCAATTACTGTTTTTTCAATTATTTCAGGTATACAAATTTGTTTTCCATTACTTTTTGATCACCGTTTTTGTCAAACATATACCTATCCAATGGTGAAGAAAAAATTTAAATCGGTGAACAAACAGCTAAGATAGGGCGTAGCGTTCCCATTTTTTCTACTCTGACTTTGTTTTACTCTTTTCACTGTAACCTGCGATAGACAACCCTATTATTCTATTTTTTTGGATCCTTTGGTAGTCCGCGTAACTTTTTGCCTCTTTGGTATTCCGAGTGTTAAACACCAGCCTATAGACTTTGTAGTACTAGTCCACAGAGTTAGAAATTATATGGCTGATTTTGTAACGTGTGAATATGCAATGTAATCAGTAAAGCTACTCCCAAAAAAGAAATGCATTAAAAATCAAAATTCATGAAATACAATCCTTTTATAGTTTTTACCGGTACTAAGGACCTCGAAAATATGAAAAAAAAAGATTAGAGCATGTTTCATGCCATTATTTTTTGTTCTTGTATTTCAAAATTTCCTTGATCATGGCTCACCACGGCTATGTCAAGTCTCCCGTGGTGGGGAGACTTGATCAGAAAAAAACTTTTATAACTTTTAAAAAAAGTAAATTAATAATTTGATAAAAAATCATGCATGCGCACAATACTTTTGCACATTACATTTTAACGAGTTTTGAGGGATTGAAAACTTTTTAAAAGCTACTTAGGTTTAACTGAAAACCTTGTCAAGTCTCCCCAAGTTTTCCTATTTGCTGTGTAATCGACTTGGTTCTCAAAAATTCCCAGCAAACTCTACAACTCTTCATCATACTGTGTTAGAAATAAGCTCTCTGTACATCTATGTATGGAGAACCAAAAATCTGGATACGCAACTGCATTACTGCAGGGCAGTTACATATAAAATGATATGAATCTCTGCAATCGGATTCACAAAAATCTCAAAAATAACACTCAGCATGCTGAATATGATAATTGAGCTTGCAATGTCCAGTCAGGGCCCTGACTAGAATACTGCAATTATGGTTGGCAAACACATTTTTTATATTTTCGGGCTCACATCCGACGGAAAAGTTTTTGTTTGAAAACAAGTTTGCAAGCTACGGCAATGGTTGGCAAGTTCAGATGCAGCCCAAGAGCGAGTTTTGTACTTTTTTGTGATATGTTTATTCTATTAAATTAATTTCTACTAATTCATTCGAATTTTACAGTAAAATATGAGATTTTTCGGTTTTCATGAAGCCATTTTCCGAAACTGCAATTTTTTTCTGTTTGTTTTTTTGGTTCATCGAGTAACTACAAATCTAAGCTTTACAAATCTTATTGAATGTCCTGTGTCTGACAATTTTATCAAGAGTTATCGTGTTCGCCGTGGCGCTCCTGGACGTGGAAATGGTTGGACGTCTACTCTTGGAACGCTCGTACACTGCGTCAAGAAGATTTGACCTCGAAATATTTTTCAATTATCGAAAATTTATGAGACTTTTCGTTTTAATTATAATCAAATCAATTTATTTCAAGATATTGTACAACATTTTAATGATGAAATCCGAATTCATTTCAAAAATATTAGAATTATTACTTGGGTGCGTGTCGACTTCGTCTCATCAGAAACCGACACTAACTTTTAGTCGGAATAGATTAGCGCCGGCTTGACGCAAATCCCTAAAACTAAAACACACTTTGTGTTTCAATCGAACTACTGGTCAACATTGATGTCCCTTCCGAGCAGAAGTTCTGTTTATGCCGATAAGACACAGCGAAACCAAAACTTGTCTTGGTTAGCAGGCCTATGCGAAAGCACTATGCTATATTTCACCCTAAGGAGAAAAATTGAGTAAACACCAAAATTTGTCACTAGGACGAAATTTTTTTTGATGAAACCAGACCAGGATTTGTGCCCTTCAAGTGCAAAGACTGGTCTTACCAAAAAAATCATCGTGGTGAGAAATTTTGGTGTTTACCCAATTTTTCTCCTTAGGGTGAAATATAGCATAGTGCTTTCGCATAGGCCTGCCTGCTGTTTCAATTATAACACTCATAGATAACCTCAAGTTTAAAAATGTATTTAGATGCCATAGGATCGGAAATCGGTTAATATTAAGAATGGAAATTCAATTTTCTCCTGACAAGTTTTGTACCGTCTAAATGTGCAATTGTGCAATGCAAAACCAGCATTGCTAAAGCCTTTGCGAAACATCACCCGAGCAGAGTCTGATAACAAATTGAGAGCTAAACTTGATGTTGTGATGTAGTAGGGAATGACTGCTCAGGTTGTTATCATTTTGGTCGTTTTAACGGTTAAAAGATCAAAATCGAAAGCAGAAAAATTGCACTATGACATCAAACAGAAAATTATTTGTGCTATCAGTGAAAGCAAATTGAAAACTCATTGAGATGGTGAAATATTTCATTGATAACAAAATAAGTAATTAATTTGATGTTTGTCAAAAAATAGAAACAAACATTTTTTTCTTAAAATGTAAGCACATCAAAATGAGATCAAAATATGATGTCATATCTGAAAAAGTTTAAACTGATATCAAAATAAGATTTCAATTTGATGCTTGATACCAAAATATGTTGTCTATTTGTTGTAATTTTGATGTTGGACTTTGCTCGGGCAGCAATGCAATATAGGGGAACATGGGGAGACTTGACCAGGTTTTCAGTTAAATCTACGTAAATGTCTAAAAACGTTTTCGATCCTTCGAAACTCATTTACACATAATGCGCAGCACTATTGTGCGTATTCATGATTTTTGGCAGAATTTTTGCATTACTTTTTCTGCAGTTATAAAAAATTTTCAGAGATGAGTTTTTTTGGTCAAGTCTACCCACCGCGGGGACTTGACCAAGAGCTGGAGAGACCTGACCAAGAGAATTTTGTAAAATCAAAATAAAAAATTATGACATAAAACATTCTGTCTTCATATTTTTATATTTTGTCTAGATCCTTAAGTACCAGTAAAAAATGTAAAAATGATTGCATTTCAAAAATTTTGATTTTTTTGATGCATTTCCTTTTAAGGATTAACTGTACTGCTTACATTATATGTTCACTCGTCAGAAAGTTTTTGTTTGAAAACAAGTGCATTCACAGTAGGTACCACAGCATAGTAAATATCAGAAATTTTGAATCTTTCTTCAGCTTATTTCTACTTGGTCAAGTCTCCCCATAAAATCTTGGTCAAGTCTCCCCAACATTGGTTATTGCGCAAAATGTCGTGCAAATGTTAGTAATAACTATTCCAATGTTCCGATTTATGTGAAACCATTTCACCACTTCATAAGGAATAAGATGATATATAATCAATTAAAAAGTAATTATTAGTCGAGTAGATATGTCCATACAATGTTTAATTAAAAAAAATACATAATTTACCACAAATTTATTAATTACGGAATATTTTCTATAAGGCAAGTATTTTTCATTCCAGATTTTAAAAATTACCTTAAGGGATCGAAACGAGTATAAAAATATGTTTGAAAGAGTTGTAAGACCCTTATAGAACACGTCATAGCTAATAATAGAATTTTGCGCTTGGTCAAGTCTCCCCATGTTCCCATACAGTACATTTTGTGTATTACAGAAAACTTGTCATAGGAAAATTGATTTTTCATGTCGTAATATTAACCGATTTTCAATATTGTGGCATCTAAGCGCTTGTACAAACTTGAACCTATCCATATGTTTTAAAAAATTTCAGATCTGTTGGAGAACGGTGGAGGTATAGCTACTCAAAATAGCGTTACGGTTAATTTTTAGGTTTGGCTAGTGGGGTTGATGAAACAGATTCGTGATAAGGCTACCAAAGTTGTTTCGTTAATTTTACGAAAAACTAGTAATAAAAATAAAAAGGTTTCCATAACTACTAATGATACATCATATATACGAAAAAATCGTGCATTTTACGAAAAATTTCTGTTTGAAACCTGTTTGTAGAACATTTATGAATATATTAACTCGGTGCATTCTTAGGAATATAACTTATGGTTCTAACATTTTTGGTATTTTCCGTGAAATACCACGAATTACTCCAAACAAATATCTATTATTCGATGGGAAACGTAGATTTATATCAAATTCCTTGTCTGTGAAAAAAGTACCTGCAATTTGCTATAGCTTATAAAAAAATGTAATCCGTACAGAGTCCGTACCAAAAATGAATCAGGACTTCACCATTTGTTTTAAATATTCCACATCATTAAAATATGTGCCATATAGTATCACACCAACGGGCTGATAAATGGCCAACAGACTATAGTTGCTCCGCTACTCTAACTGAAAATTGAGCTACCTTCACAACGTCAATTCATCCAGGCAATTTAAATATGTGAGGTATCCTGCTCTCCAAACATTGTTTCTATTCGAGAGACCACGTGTTGGCAGTCCTCCCTTCGCATGCTCCACGAGTAACAAGAGAAATAGTAAATATTGTTTTCAGATCCGTTTGCCCATATTGATACCAGGCTGTAGCCGCATACATCCATCACTGCACTCCACAGATGTGGGTGTCTCTGGCTGAATGGCCCGCAAAAACGATGTCATAACATTTTGATGGACCGTCGAGCTGTTTCCTATATTGTATGCCTCCGCTCGGTATGCACAGCGTGAAAATATGGTGAAAATGATGATGAACATCATCGTCGTCGCTGTTTGTCATGTGGATGCGCTCTAGAACGAAACCCGCCGGCAAACATCTATACAGCCACAGTCACGAACCGATGTATGGTGACATACAACAAAAAGGTTCTCCCATTTCTCTAAAGTTATACGCAAAAACATAACCTCCAGCTGACAACAAAACGGCAATGTGGAGAGAAAAAAAATGAAGTGGAGCACATTTGCGCAACATCTGGTAAAAATTTTAAATATCCCATGGCTATGTTGTATGTTCTCCGGGAAGCGGTTGCGTGGGGAAGCCAAAGATCATCATTGACACTTGTTCAACGGTATATATTTCTGACGTGACGATAGAGATATGTATCAGTATTATGCTCTGTGTATGTCTAGTTTAGTTCCGCTTTATAGACTACCCGATGTTGCATCATTCCCAAGGAACTCTTGACACTTTCTCATGCTCCATAAAAACTCAAGAATTTTGTCGCAGCGGGCTAAATGATGACACATAGATGGAGAGGTAGGTAGCTCTGCGGTGTAGAGATCAAAAGAACCTAAATCCTATTCACACACGCACAAGTGTCACACATGAGAGCTACATGAGCTTTTATGCTATATGACAGCCACAACTAGTTGAAAGTAATCGTGCTACTACATATCTATTGACTGCCAGTGACGTTGATGTGGGTATAGATGGTTAAAGATTTACATAAAAATAAAATTAACAAATTGTTACACGACAAAAAGGTCAAATATTATGACAGACCCCTGGAGGGAGGGAAAGTGTAACAGTGTCGTCAGTCGTTCATTCTTCTTTTCCATTTGCATATTTAATGTGGTGTAACCCAACGAAGGCGCACCGCCAGTCGGCAGCGCCTAGAATCTGAGACGGTGTGAAAATTTCACGCATCATATGGAAAGTTATTATCTGGAGGCGACAATATTTTCAAGTCATTGCATTTCCCGGGTAGATGGCTTTAAATGGTAATTTGTATGGTAATCCTTTGTAAGCTACAACGTTACGAAATTGCATTGTGAATCCAGTGGTTGTAAAATAGACTAAAACTTTCTCAATACTCTGTGAATTTTCTTGGTCAAAATTTGAAAAAAATTGAGATGGCGTCATGGACTCGAACGCTTTTCAACGTCTAAAGTTCGAACAAATCAAATGATTTTTTTCGTTCTATTTTACTACACAATTGATGCGATTATATCGCCTTTAACTACTTGGCAGTAAAAAAGACGCTTCAGTTTTACCGCCTTTGTGCTGTTCCATCAAACTGAACTTAAGAGTGTAATGATGCAATCCTTCCAATCCGTTGCCTCCAAGCGAAAAAAAAATCTAGACAAACGCACTTGACATAAAATGCACTTTGTCTCTCCAGGCTACCGCATGTTCTATCGCCGATCTTCGGTATGAAAGAGCTCAAGGCTCATGGCGTCAGCCAAGTATTTACAAGACATCTTCGGTGCCTGTTTGTGGTGGGTACGCGAAAACGATTTGCACGACTCGTTGCCGGGTTATTCAGCTACGGATTCTATAGCTACCAACTTATAAGTAAAACTATAACTTCGACGGTCTGGAGCCGTGGAGCGTGCAAAAGAGAAGCAGTGTCGTGCTTGGAAAACGCAAAGCTTTCCCTGATGTGCATTTGCCTTGCAGCGAGCACATCTTCGTACGTCACATATTCGCTTGCATAGTGCAGCGCATCATATTGCATAAAGTACGCCTGGAACAAGAATAGTACTTTTGGTAAGCTAGTGCAGGGTGAAAAGAATGTACAAGGTACATACCGCAATCACAGAGCCGAAGCTGACAAAGGTGAAACGTTATGACATATCACAAATTTCCCCAGGGATTTTCGGTGCTGTTTGACGGTGGCAAAAAATGGCAAGAAGATTGAAGCTGTTTTTAGTTTAATGGAATTCGAGTAAACGAATCTGAGATAGTGAAGAGGAAATCAACATTCAATGAACGTTTCTACTTGTACATCCATTTGTTGAACAGAGTCAACAAAGCTTAAATAATTTATACGTTCGGATGCGTGTTATTTTCGAAAACGTTACCCATGCACAAAACGACGTACAACGCCACACTAATTGGATTATGTGAACCAGGGAATTTCTTTTTAAAGGATATTTCTAAAACAAGAAAAATGGATAAAAAATGTGCCCAAATTCGTAAATAAAGATCCAAGAGTTCTGGAACAGTCACGTTTTTCCGAGATATTTCATTTTCTTTTGAGCAATTTAGACACAGTTTTCGCTATGTCATCACCAAATCGCTTTACGGTTCACAACTTAAAACATTGCAGCTCTATTGAAAAAATGCACCTTAGCTGCACCACTCGCGCAACTTTTCAATCATGTAGTTTCAGCAGAAAACGTTTCCAGTGCACTGGAAGTGAGCGACATAGGGGGGGGGGGGGGGGTATCACACCTGTCATCGGTTATGGAGATATACAGACTTTGACAGTAGTCAACATATGATGGGCCTAGCCGTCTAGGCCCATGTCGCTCATGCAATAGCATTGGGTTGTTTTGATTTTAACAAAGGTAGATGTTGGCTAGGACAAAATGACCGCCTAGCAGGGGCCTGGTTCGACACTATTCCCAGTTTTCATAAAATTGTTGCGTAACGTTGAAAATTACCGTGGAATTACTTCGCTCGGAGTTGAATTAAAACTGATTGAGCCAGTGGTTAACGAAACACTATTTGCTTCCTGCCGACACGGTATTAGCAGCTGTCAGCATGGGTTCTATCCTGGCCGTTCGGTGCAAACCAATCCAGTGAGCTTTACGTCATTTTGCATGGATAATATTAAAGAGACTAGAATAACAAAGAGATGCCGTCTTAATTCAGTTAAAACAATTCAACTAGCTACCAAGCTACGGGTCGCAAGCAACACTTTCCAACCGCATTGAAGCCGCACATTTTTCGGCTAATTATGGTTCTGTAGCTCAAAGGGAGCTGTCTGTCAAGCAACTTCCGGGGGCTCTACCCACTCCAAAAAGAAGTCGCGAGAATTGCGCTAAAATTCCCGCCACTGCAGCCATTGTCTGTGGTACTCGAGCAATTCAGCGGGAAATCAGAACAGTAGCTGATGAGCGGGAACAGTTCTGGGTCTACCTGAGCCGCCTCGATCCAAGCCATACAGTGGATGAAATCGTCGCTATGACCCAAGAATGCCTGGGAAAAAGCGATACATCCAAAGCAATCTTGTTGGTTAAGAAGGATGCTGATCTCACAAAGCTCAATTTTGTTTCCTTACGAATCGTGCTTCCGAGTGAACTGAAGGACGTGGCACTCAGAGCGTCTACTTGGCCAACTGCTGGTTCGCGAATTTAACTTCGACAAGCAGAGACAGGATAGATTTCGTCAATAGGTTACATCGGCCTCCGGGATGCACTGCCACTTGTACTATGGGATTCCTCGATCCCTCCGCCACAGTCCGGCTACTGAAGCCAGCGTTCACCAGTTGTTCCGGTCCTGTGTGCGTAGGTTGAAAAAGGGTCTAAGCAGTGGCGGCGCGAGGTGTTTTGCCGCTCGGGGCCAAAAATTAAATTTGCCGCCTCTTCAATAATGAATTTTTAAGAGTTCGATTATTTTCCACCTATTCATATGAAACAAATATGATACTTTTTTAGAAAATGTCTGCATAAAAATCTTTACACTTCTTCACATTTTATTGTCAATATTTTGTTATTAATATTCATTGTGAAGCCATCACTTGTTTATATATTATTAAATTTTTAAATCGTATCTTTCTTACTTTACCCTTTTTGTCTATGATTGTTGAAAAATTCAGTGATAATTATTAAAAACCACAGTTTACCGTATACGTTTCGATTTACCCCCAGCGACGGCAAGGCGCGTGGGTGAATAATTCTGAGGATGGCTGAAATTCAATAGGGAAGTAAGCTGAAACGTAAACGGTAAACTGTGGTTTTGATTAATTATCACCGAAAAATATCAACTGAAAAACGGTAACATTCATGAACGGTGACTAAAACCTGGAAACAAAAATTGAGTTTGGAAGCTGCATTGTATAAATATTTTCGGCTTATCATTTCACATCACAAATGCATTTTGGTGATAATCAATTAAATTTACCTGAAATTGATTTCTTAGAACAGTGGTTTTCAATCTTTTTCGTTCAACGTACCTCTTTCTGAATTTTTTTTGCCATCATAACCCTGTCAGAAAAAAAAGATTTTCAATTGAATGAAAACATTAACTTTACAATCAGAAACCTGTTCCTGAGCACTCTCAGTAAGTATTTAAATTTATGACACACTGAAACGATATATGAAGACAAACATCCGACGGGAACGTATCAGGAATCAGAATATACTGGCTTAAATGGCACGTTCCCCGTATGTAGTCAGGGATTTAGACTGTCTTCGACTACCTTTTCCATTTATGATTCATAGCAAAAAAATCGTGTTTTTCGGGACCTTTAGCGCTAAAAACTTTTCTGCCCGGTCATTTTTAACCGATTTTCAATTTCTGTGTTTTGGAAAGAACGAGAAATGACTTTCCCAACAGTATGTGTTATGTTCTTTAAAATACTGTGATCATAACTTAACTGGCGCCACTCTCCATTTTCTACTGTACTGCCGCGTATTGAACGCAGAATTCTTCTCTACAAACCGAGTAATCGATAACCTACTTCCTCCAACATCCAAGCTTCATGGATGTATAGAGCAACAGGGAGTATCAGTGATTTTAGGCTATTGGTTTTTAGCTGACTACGCAAACCATGCTCGCAGCAACAACGGGCCTTTTTCCTTTGTGGCTAAAATCGTTATCATATGTAACTAGTATTTAAAAAGGCAGCAGAGGACGAAGGCGGTATGGCAACGGATCTTGGAGAATGCGCAGAAGACGATAGGATGCCGGCCCCTTATCTCCAAGAAGTCAAAGAGAAGATCGGTCGGCTGAAAAACAACAAACCTGCCGGTATAGATCAACTACCCAGCGAGCTATTAAAATACGGTGGTGTAACACTGGCTAGAGCGCTGCACTGGGTAATCGCCAATATTTGGGAGGAGGAGATTCTTCCGGAGGAGTGGATGCAGGGTGTTGTTTTCCCAATCTGCAAAAAGGGTGACAAGTTGGATTGCTGCAACTGCCGCGCGATTACACTACTTAGCGCCACCTACAAGGTCCTGTCCCAAATTCTTTGCCGTAGATTGTCACAATTTGCAAGGGAGTTCGTGGTGCACTCCCAAGCGGGATTCATGGGCTCCCGTGCCACCACGGACCAAATATTCGCAATTCGGCAGGTTCTGCAGAAGTGCCGCGAATAAAACGTGCCCACACATCATTTGTTCATTGTTTTCAAATCGGCGTATGACACCATCGATCTAGATCAGCTATGGCAGATAATGCACGAGTACGGTTTTCCGGATAAGCTAACAGGATTAGTCAAAGCGACGATGGATCGGGTGATGTGCGTTGTTCGAGTATCAGGGACACTCTCGAGTCCCTTTGAATCTCGAAGAGGGTTATGGCAAGGTGATGGTCTATCATGTCTGCTGTTCAACGTTGTGTTAGAAGGTGTAATAAGGAGAGCGGGGGTAGACATGAGTGGTACGATATTCAGGAAGTCCGTCCAGCTTCTTGGCTTCGCCAACGACATTGACACAATGGCACGGAAATTTGAGGCGATGTCGGAAACGTACATCAGACTGAAAGCTAAAACCAGCAGGATTGGACTTGCCATCAACGTTTCGAAAACAAAATATATGAGAGGAAGAGGTTCTAGAGACGACACTGTGAACCTCCCATCCCGAGTTCGGTTGACGGTGACGGATTCGAGATGGTCGACGAATTCGTGTATTTGGTAACCACCGACAATGATACCAGCAGAGAAATTCAGAGATAGATCTTGGCGGGAAATCGTGCCTACTTTGGACTCCGGAGGACACTCCGGTCGAACAAAATCTACAAGACGCTGATTAGACCGGTGGTCCTCTACGGCCACGAGACCTGGACTCGTGTAGGACCCACGCGCCCTTGGAGTTTTCGAACGAAAGGTGTTGCGTACTATCTACGGTGGCGTGCAGATGGAAGACGGAACGTAACGCAGGCGAATGAACCATGAGTTGCATCAGCTGCTGAAAGAACCATCCATCGCGCGTACCGCAAAAATAGGACGTTTGCGGTGGGCTGAACACATCGTAAGAATGTTGGACGACGATCCGGTGAAGATAGTTCTTGAAGGCGACGCTACAAGAATAAGAAGACGGGGCGCACAGCGAGCACAGTGGATCGACCAGATAGAGGACGACCTGCGGACCCTTCGAAGACTGTGAGGATGGCGACAAGCAGCAATGGACCGAGTGAAGTGGAGACAGCTTCTGCATACAGCAAGAGACAACAAGGCCTGAACGGTAAGGTAAGTATTTGAAGATATGTATATGAATTCGTTGTACCGTACCCCACCATATGAGGCCATTCAACCAATCCGAAGGCATTTTTTCTTCCACGCATATCATCCCAATCTCGCAGTGGATTGCTTCGCACAGCCAGTCACTCCTAATTTTTAGAAGTTCAGCCGGGATTCTGCCCTTCCCAATGACCTTATCGTTTTTAAGCTTTCGCATAACCTCCCGTCTAGAAATCACTGAACAAAAAAAAATGCTTTGTTTACCCCTCGCTAATCGCCGGGTCTACTTACTCAAAAATATCTTCGGTCGAACAACGTTCGCTACCGCACGAAGCTAAACTTCTATAGAACACTTATTAGACCGTTTGTCTTATGTACTGTGCTGGTACCGTACCCGCAATTTAATAGGAAAGAAAACACCTCTCCAATGGAATTAAAAAATTGAAAATACAATGTATTCTTTATGATTTAGAGGAATTAAAAGAAAAACAAATAGTGCACAGAAAAGTTCAATAATTCCGTAACAATTGAAATTTGATTATTCGTGTAGAATGAGAGATTCTTAACCATGGACCAAGCCACCTTTATATGATAAAGCTCCCTGGTTTAATCCCAACAAATTAGTCTGCATACTCCCACTACCACCTTGCAATATGTATATAGTTTTGTTCTATCGCATCCATTATCCCGATCCCCAACTTCTTTAATCGTCAATAGTTGCCAAAATGAAATAAATTGCTTTTTATCGTGATTAATGAAACTTGAACAATTACTAAAACACTATGGAAATTTATTGAGTAGGAAATGCCGCCCCCTGATTTTGCCACTCGGGGCGGTTGCCCCCGTCGCCCCCCCCTTAGCGCCGCCACTGGGTCTAAGTAATCCATCTATTTCGAAATCTTCTAGCACCGAAATGTACGTCGATTCCAGCTCACAGTCAATTGCGCAAAGTTCCTATCAGTATCAGATGCCACCTTTCATGCCAGCGACCCGCAACCGTTCAGGAGTGGTACCTAGCCCAACTGCATTGAGTACAATCCTCGGTTTCCCGTTTTCCCGGTCACCGGGACGCACACTTGCCACCAGGAAGCCCTCAGTCCCCCCATCACAGTCGAGCCCCTCCAACCAGCGACCAGGAGTCGTCCCGGTCCTGTGATGGAGTTGGGAAGAGGTGTTTTCCGCAAACCTACAGCAGGCAAGTATGAAGCATCTGTGAGCTCTTTTTTGTCTCAAAGCTCTTCGATTTCAAGCCTTGGACAATGACGGGGCATTCTGCTACTATACTCCCAAAACGTTGGTGGAATCAATTCAACCGTTGAGGAATATCGCCTTACAGTCTCCGATAACAGTTTTGATATCATCGTCTTCGTCGAAACGATGATGATGCGCTTTCCAGTCAGGTGTTCTGTACTGAATATGAAGTTTTTCGTTGCGACCGGAGCCTTAGAAATAGCCGTAAACCTATTGGAGGTGGTGTATTAGTAGCAGTTAATCGCAGCTTGAAGGCACGAATTGTTGAGAAGACTTGCTGGGATTGCCTCGAACAGGTCTGGACGATAATCGAGCTTCGTGACCTAAGTTGTACTTGTGTGCGACCGAGTCTGTGACATCGAATATGTTAATGTACACTGTAGCTGAGTTTTACCATCCTCGAAGACGCTAAATCAGTTGATGAGATCATCGTACTGGAAAATTTCAATTTCCCCAGCTTTTCGTGGAAATCTTGCCGCAAAGGATTTCTTTACCCGGATTCCGATCACTCCGTTCTTCACTCAGGGGCGGCGAGTCTTCTTAACAGCTACAGCTCAGCCACGTTACTACAAATTAATCCTATTGCCAACGAGAATAATCGCCACCTTGATCTTTGTTTTGTCAGCGATTAGGTTTCTGCTACATCAGTAGTGATGGCTCCCTCTCCTCTAGTGAATCCAGAAGGCGCATCACCCGCCATTGATCGCCACTATCGATCGCACCCTGGTGCACGATTACAATGTTCCTCCGGTCCTCGTCTCATACGACTTCCACAAAGCTAATCATCGCAGTATCGCACACCTCTTCTCCGCTCTCGATTGGCTAAATATTTTGGACCCCGAAGATGTTGATACCGCAGTTCAAACATTTTTCAACGTTTTGGGTTATGTTATTGACAAGCACGTCCCGAAGAAAGTTGATCATCAACAAACCGGCCCTCATTGGTAAACAAGCACGATGCGACGGTTGAAGTCACGAATTGAGAGCTGCTCTGAGGAGGTTTACTAGGTATCGCGCAATCCCACTTAGAAACTATTACGTCAGTCGCAACCATGCTTATAAACGAGCTAGTCAAGATCGTTTCTTTCGACATCAGCAAAACAGCGTAATCTCAAGTCGCACCCAAAACGTTTCTGGAAATATGTGAATGAGCAGCTCAAGGAATCCGGACTGCCGTCATCTATGACTTTCAACGGCCGCACAGCTACCACATCCCAAGATATGCACAAACTTTTTTTCGGAGAAATTCGCGAATATATTCACAGATGAGGCCTTAACAGTTGATCAAATTGAACTCGCTGTTAATCAAGTTCCGGTCGCGAGGCAAACTCTAAGCGCTATCTATATCAATGAAACGATGATTACCCGAGCTTGTTCTCGGTTAAAATCTTCTTTCAATCCGGGACCCGATGGCTTCCCTTCAATACTTTTGAAAAGGCACACCTACGTTTTAGCGACTCCACTTCTTCGCATCTTTAGAGCATTTATTGCCAGTGGCATTTTTTAATCCTGCTGGAAGTCCGCGAATATGTTTCCAGTCCACAAAAAGGGTAATAAGCGAGACGTCAATAATTACCGTGAAATTACTTCATTGAGTCCTGTTTCTAAGTTGTTCGAGCTGATGATTATGGAGCCTCTTCAGGCTCACTGCAAGCAGTACCTAAGTGACAATCAACATGGTTTCACGTCTGGGCGTTCGACAACGACTAACCTGCTTTGCCTAACATAATACATAACAGAGACTATTTCATACGCGCTAAAACCGATGTTATCTACACAGACCTATCCGCCGCTTTTGACAAATTGAACCATGACATAACAATCGCTAAAATGGAGAGATTTTGAATTAATCCGTTGCAGTTGTTTCGATCCTACCTTGGGAAATAGTGGTTGTCATTGGAGATTGTCAGGCACCCACATTTACTTCTACGTCAGGAGTACCTCAGGGAGGCCATTTGGAACCGCTGATGTTTCTGCTTTACTTCAACGACTCCACGCCTGTCCTTTGCAGACGATTTCAAGATGTTTCTTCTCATCCGCTCTACTGAAAATTGTAGATTACTCCAACGACAGTTTGAAATCTTCGCTGACCGGTGTAACACGAACCGTATGTTGTAAATCCAAAGAAGTGCTCGGTGATATCGTTCTCACGAAAAAAAGATCCGGCTTGTTTTAATTACCGTCTACTGGATATTGAACGCGTTAGTCGGGTGAAGGACCTAGGAGTGATACTAGGTTCGCAACTTACGTTTAAACAGCACGTCTCCTATACCGTTAGCAAAGCGTCTCGAATGCTGGGATGCATCTTCAGGATAGCGAAAAATTTTACGGACATTTATTGTCTCAAATCGCTGTACTGCTCTTTGTAGCGGTCAATCCTGGAGTACTGCTGCGAAGTTTGGTACCCAAACTATAACAACGGTGTTGAGAGAATTGAGTTCGTGCAATGACGCTTTTTACGTTTTGCACTTCGTAGGTTGCCGTGGAGAAATCCCGTCCGTCTGCCAAGTTACGAAAGCTGGTGCCAGCTGATTAGTTTGGAACACCTGCTTTTTCGAAGGAATACAGCAAGGGCTTTGTTCGTTGCTGATACTTTGCGAGGTCATCTGGATTGCCCAGCCATCTTGGAACAAATTAACATAAATGTCGAACCTTCATCAACGCGTAACAACCTCATGCTCCGACAGCCATTTCGTTGCACTAATTATAGCATGCACGGGGCCATTACTGGCCTACAAAGGTTCTTCAACCGAGTCGCATCAGTTTTCGACTTTAATTTGTCTCGCCCAACTCTACGTCTAAGATTTTTTTTGTAACGATTTGACTGTTAGCAATATGTTTAGCATTAAGACATTGGGGCTTAGAATTACCTGTTGGTGTATATATGACAAATAAAAATACAAATACAGATAATGTTTTAAAAAACTTGGAATATTTTCCAGTTGAACAGACTACATGAATTGAACAAAAATTAAACTCTTTTAGGTGTATTTAACTGATTTTCCATGCTGCTTTAACTCACTAAAGTTTTATGAAAAATAAACAGCTTGATTACTTCCCTTTGTGTGTTTAAAATTGGATCTTTGTTGAGGGAGACCCACCGATTCCGAAGAACTTGAAAAGTGAAATGTGGAGATTTGCGAGAAAAAAGAAGTGGACGAGTGAGTTACATTCCCCACGACCATGTTCGTTTGTGCGCTCACCCATGCCCATCACCAGCTTTGAATCAAACCTTTTATCTCTTGCCAGTAGATGTTGTTATTGTTTCTGAAAATCCAATGGGAAAACCATCCGCTTCATAATTGATTGCCACTACAGGCCCTCTTCAACGTGTAAACACAATTCCACGCATTAGAATTTAAATTAAATCTACATTATACGATGGGACAGTGATTTGCTCCACCAAGTTCTATTCGACGGTGATGGGACGAGTTTTTGTCGCAGAATTGAAAAAAACCTTCTTATTGTAGTTGAATAGCCCCTCAGACTGCGAGGGTGTTTTGCTTCTACCGATACCGAACAGTTTGAATTTACAACCCACGGATGGCGGTTGGTATTCCGGGAATGGATGCCGGGGTTTATTGGAATTTGTATTATTTATTTATAAACTTTGGCACGTCCCTGTGGCGTGATTTTGTGGCTAACGACTGGCAGTGGAGTAGGAGTTGAAAGAGGTGTTATCATTATTTATCACCCTCATGACAATCAATGCGCTTGTGCTCCATAAGTGACATCTAGATTCAATGTGATGCTTCCTATCAAATATTCATGAAATTGCTCGAATCAGCCGGGAATACCCAACAGCGCCGATAAAATCTACTCAGATGTTGATCCACTCGATAGCGTCGTCGTTCTCGGTTACTGCGGAATGCTTTGATCTGTGATGTGAGTGATGAGGTCGAGACTGGAAATTTGTAAAACAGATACAAGATATTTGAACACAGCGAGGATGTTTCGGCTTCCAGCGGCATAAACAATTCAGCGGAAATTTTTAGCCACAAGGTCGTCAGTGGCGAGTAGGAATCTTATTCGTCATAAGGAGCACACATCAAAGTTAACGAAGTTTAGCATTCACTTTACTTTATTCTAACTATATCATTTTACTCAGCATTGGTCTACACGAGCGGAATATTAAGCGAATTTGTTTTGGGAATCTGACAGCACACCCCTCTCGCAATAGCTTGTTAGCCGGCGTTTCCGTAGCCGCCTCTTTCTGGTACCTACCTACTATTGCTTCCGTTTTTTTTCTACCGTGTTATTTTTTTTTCTCGTCTATCATCGCCCCAGGCAGACTGACTGACAGTCGAGGCGGGCAGAGATTTGTGGAGGCGTGCTGGTTGGCCCAGAGAATCCTTCTTCGTTAAGTAAATCATCTGAAAGGAAGGCTAATGAAAACGTGGCTCCACGTGCGGAGAATATCAATCCGGACTTTGTTGCTGTCCAAATTGCTCGCTAACGACAAAATTGCGCCTGCAATTGGAACTGTCCTGCTGACATTGTCGTGTGTGCGTGTTTCTTTGTGCTGTGCTTGGGCCTTGGGTTAGATAAATCGAAAAATAGGATAGTTTATTCTTTGTCGAGAATGGCACTCGACCCATGCCATCCATGACCAATGTATCGTGTGAGAAGGGTGATTCATGTAACTATTTTATTTTGAGCGAAATCAGATACTATGCATTCAAAATATCTACAGAAACAATTGACTCTGTTTAGAAGTATCGCATAACAAGAAACTCAAATTCTTTTAAACTTAATCAAAATTAATATCAAACATTATTTCTATAAGTATCAAAATGCATTCATATATGGAATTAAATTTACACAATTAAAGTTAAATGGCTGATCCACGTCTACCGACCTGAACAAATATAAAACAACTTTCGAATTCTAATCGAAATGTCGCATAAGATGTCGCTTTCGACATAAAAAAAATGAACCCAATTTCCTTATTCCTTCGCTGTACCACCCAACCTACAGTCGAGAGCGTGTCGGCTATTTCTCGAATAAGCTAACACCCTTCAAAAAACGCTCGACGCTTCCGTTTATTGTTCACCTTTGCTCGATTGTTCCCGAGTACCCACTAACTGTTTCTACTCTGCAACAATCTGCAAGAGAAAAGCGACACCGGAAGAGCGTCCTTCCTTTTGTCTTTTTCCAGCACTGTTGTGAAGCTATAGTCTTATTTTTACTTTCAATTCATCGCGCACAAATGAAGTGAAAAGTGCGAAGTGACAAGGGAAATGCAGACAGAGAAGATAACTTCACTTTTGCACGAATCATTTCCTGCCTTTGTGCCGCCGTCGTTTACGAACGCCAGCTTATGTCTCAGTGCGAAGCGGTCGTGATGCCTCGGATGGTTGGCGTCAATTGGACTGGGACATTGTGCCACCGCAGGCAGGTCTGAAAAAAGTCCTTCCCCTTACTGTGTTCTGGCTGCCTATCATATCTACCGTCACTCACGTCTCTCGGTTATGTTGTCCGCCTATTTCTTGCAGGTGCTGTCATTGAGTTTTTGTCTCGATCTTGTCCAAAGTTTTGAAAAGACAGCATTGGATTTCACTATCGGCTTTCAGATATTGTATGCATCGAATGAAAATTACATCACGTATCCGTCGCGCTGAGACAATAGGAGCTTCCATCGGTCGGCACTGCCACGAGTACCCTATCAGTAATTTCGGGCTCAAGCCGGCGCTTGTTCCCGAGTTCGCTCAGGGGGCCTCCTGGATGAATCGTGCGGTGTGTGGACGCCTTTTAAAATTCAATTTCTGCCTCAATAAAATTTAAAATCAAATTTTAAAACAATAGGCTTCGCTACCTCCCTGGAGAACACTGGTGGGACTTCCATGCGGGTGGTTTGTTTTCCGTGCTTCTGCAGGATAAGGGTACTTCATTATCATTCGAACCTCATATTTCATTGCTGCCTTTAAATATACATTCGGAATTCAGCAAGCTAACCGACCCTCTGGAGCGGGATCAGTTGAATGTTAATGTAACATATTTTGCAGGTGACTTTCATTTGATGGGGCAGGCGGGATAGCACTGAAAGCTGGGTAGCATCAACAACGATTATTCGGAGCTTTAGATAGTTGTTCCCACTAGATATGGATGGGAGTAGATATTTTAACTCGAAATGTGATCCGCATTCGCTTCGGATGGAATTGAAAATTTATGTTATAGGTCGGATTGATTTGAGGATTTAAGGATTTTATATGCGGCAGTATGTTTCATGAACAATGGGTAAATCTGCGCACCGCCCGCCATTGAAAGATTTATTCGAATGCGATGTTTTAATGTGATATTTTTATTTTACTACATAGTCCAGCAATTGAAGTGACACAAAGAAAACAGCAAAATTTTACAGAATTTTCATCAGCTGAAACTTTTAGCAATGTAAGGTAATTTGAATTGAACCTGTTTGACAGATTCGCTTTGCTGAAAATTCAGTAAGTCATATTGTCAAATTGACAGCGCAATTACCGAATTTAAAGCAATTCAGCCCAGAATACTGAGAATCCGGCAATTGCGCTGTCATTTTGACAATTTGACTTACTGAATTTTCAGCAAAGCGAATCTGTCAAACAGGTTCAATTGTTGATTTTTCGTGTATTGCTGAAACATTCAGCTGATGAAAATTCAGCAAAATTTTGCTGGCATTCGGCGAAAAAAATTTGGTGTGATACAAATAAATCCAAATGATTTTTTTTATTTCAAATTCAATCAGTTTCGCGTTGCGTTGCGTTGTAACGATGATTTTGGCGGATTGCATACTGACTTCGTCATGTTTGACTGTTGATTATCTAATAAGAATTGCTTAGTAAGTGGTAAGTAGGAATTCATACCAATCCGATCCACATTACACTGATAGAATATATTCGTAAATCGCTAGGAATTAATTTCGTACAAACAACTTTCATAAAATATACGAATTTTTCGTACATATGATGAATCGTTCGTAGTTCTATCGAAACACTTTTATTTTTTATTACGAGTTTTTCGTGAAAACCACGAAATGACTTTCGTTGGCTTATTACAAAACAGCTTCATTCAGAAAACGAGTCGTTCGCTGTTATATACGAATATCGTCCACGTCAAAAGAGCATTATGGAGCTATTGTTTCTATACGTCAGATAATTGTTGTTGTCTGACTATTTAGTCCGCCGGTTGCAGGAAGATTTCCTGAACCTCTTTCGCTTCCAGTTGAATCAGAATCTGCAGCAGTACAGAATCAGTTGAGCCGTCGCGAACTGCTCGTTGATTTTGTATGAATAATTTTGAGTTTTTCTCTGCCGGAGCAATATCGGTGCTGTCAAACATCGATCCTAAAAGATCTAATACGACCAACGAAATCGTTTGTAATATACACAAACGTTTATTAAAATAAACGAAACATTTCGTTTCTTTCACGTAAAATAATGTCGATAACTTTTGTGCAATGTAAATAAATAAGTAAAATTTACGAAAACTTTCGTTCATCAAGCGGCCATTTCATCGTACCACAATAAAATCGATTTGGCCACATCGATTTTTTTTAAATAAAAAAACGATGTTGTCAAACATCGATCCCAAAAGATCGACTAAATATAATAAGAGGCTCATAAATACGAACACTTTTCTAAGATAAACGAAAAGATTTCGTGCGACGAACGAAATCATTCGTAATATACACAAACTTTAAAATAAACAAAACATTTCATTTCATTCACGAAAAATAATGTCTTTATCAACGATAACATTCGTGCAGTGTACATTAAATGTGTAAAATTTACGAAAGCTTTCGTTCACCATACGGCCATTCTTGTTCATGAAATGAACGAAACTTACTATTTACAATGCACGAAAATACTTCGTTGCAGAAAACGACGAATGATTTCGTGCATTGCATGATCGATTTCATTATATTTACGAATTTATATTATCAGTGTAAAACGTCAACAGCATTATAGCTATCAATGCCGGTCGCCCCCATCTCCATCCACTGAAGATAAACACAAAGGATCGTTAACTTGATGCACGGGCTTGTTCGCAATAACGGAACTTGAAATTAGAAGCATAAAACAGACGCGGCGAATTTTCAGTACGTATTGACCCGAGATCATCGATACTAGTCAGATTAAAGTCTTGTTGGAGCTGATTTCCGAACAACTATTCATTTTTACTGTAGTGTTTTCTCGGCTAGATCTGTTTTCACCCTCTCATTCTGCTACTATCGACAGAAGGCTGATAGCACCCAGTCGTCGCCGGTCTAAGGACCAAATGTCATCAATAGACTCAGACTCGCGTAAAATCATGATATGGGAAACTTGTGAGAACTATGCTATCCCATGTTACCTTTATTTCAAATTTAATACATTTTACTTAAAAATAATCTAATTTTCATATTTCATCGACCAAATTCAATATGTCCTTCTTTGGGGGCAATGGCCTGCTTCAGCCGACCTAAGAACGCACTATACGCTGTCTGCAGATGTTCTTCTGAAATTTGATTCCATTCGGTAGCCATGCTTCTACGTCATGTTTTTGGAACAGACTTGACTTTCATCATATTCCATACATACTAGTCCATCGGATTAAGATCTGATGAATTTGCTGGTCACTCCGTACTGAAAGTGTTCCTCAATCCCCAGTTGAATGCGTTTTACATTATGCGTCGGTTCTGAATCCTGTTGGAAAACCCAAGGTTACGCTATACCTTCCAAAACCAATTCGAGGTAGGTATGTAGGTCCACTCTCACTCCCTCAAGAACAAAAACCAATGGATTTCGACAATTGTGGGTGACTCCTGCCCAAACCATCACTGAAGCAGGTTTTTGTCGACGAGTCGTTATTAAAATAGCCGAATTGTTTAGCGATTTTTCCGTCAACCATGCCCTATCGTTTCACTTATTCATAAACTACTGGACAGTGAAAATATTTTCATTCGCGAATAAAATATTTTCCAGCATTCCATTCGCAGTTCTCGTTACCAAACCCTTCGCTCTTTTTAGTCTCTACAGTTTTTGCAGTTCTCTTTGTACTCTTTGAATCTTGTACGGCTTGATATTGACCTTGTTTTTCAATATTTGTCGGACACTTTGTTCTGATATTTTAAGATTTTCCGCTAAGTTATGTGCACTGCGGTGAGGGTTTGATTGCAAACGCTCTCTTAATTTTCGAACACTACCAAAGGAGGTTGCGGTAGGTTTAGGTCCACCACCATACCGTTTATTTGTAGCACTGGTCTCTTGGTATCTTTTAATACACAACGGTACGGTACACAACGCTGCTGCACAATTTTAAATGACCCAGCTCCCGAACGATCTCCTTTTTGATTTTCCTGCTGTGAATTATGGTCGCCACAGCGATGTTACTGGACTCCAGTGAATTATTAACAGTGTGTCGATGACCTTTGATTTCAACAGAATGAGGAATTCGATACACTGATAGAATATAGTCGTAAATCGCTAGGAGTTAGTTTCGTACGGAAAGTTTTCATAATATATACGATTTTTTCGTACATATTATGAATCGTTCGTAGTTCAATTGAAACACTTTTATTTTTTATTACGAGTTTTTCGTGAAAACCACGAAACGACTTTCGTTGGCTTATTGCGAAACAGCTTCGGTAAACGAATTGTTCGCTGATATATACGAATATCTTTAAAATATTTACGAGCACCATTCGTCAAGCCGTCAAAGTCAAAAGAGCTTCAATAGAGGTAGAATATGGAGTCATTGTTGCTATACGTCAGATAATTGTTGATCATCACGACGGTCTCGGTCTGACTATTCAGTAGCCGTATTCGTGTCTGCCGGTTTCAGGAAGATTTTCTGAATCTCTTTTGCTTCAAGTTAATCCAGAAACTGGAGCAGTACGGATTCTGTTGACTCATCGCGAACGCCCATTGGTTTTGTATGAATAAGTTTGAGTTTTTCTCTGCCGGCGCAATGTCTAAATAATATGCTATTAAATACGAAAAATTCTGTTAGACGAACGAAATGAATTCGTGTGACCAACGAGATTGTTCGTAATATACACACACATTTTTTAAAATAAACAAAACATTTCGTTTCATTCACGAAAAATAATGTCGTTTTCAACGACGTCATTCGTGCAATGTACATTAAATAAGTAAAAGTTACGAAAACCTTCGTTCATCAAGCGGCCATTTCTAGATACCACAATAAAATCGATTTTGCCGGATCTATTTCTTTAATTAAAAAAAATCGGTGTTGTCAAACATCGATCCCAAAAGATCGAATGGAAAAATGAGACGATAATAAATACGAAAACTTTTCTAAGATGAACGAAAAGAATTCGTGTGACCAACGAAGTCGTTCGTAATATACATAAACGTTTATTAAAATAAACGAAACGTTTCATTCACCAAAACAAGGTTGTTATCGACGATAATATTCGTGCAATGTACACTAAATAAGTAAAATTTACGAAAACTTTCGTTCATCAAGCGTTCATTTCTTCGTATCACAATAAAATCGATTTGGTCACATCGATTTTCGTAAATTTAAAACATCTATGTTATCAAACATCGATCCCAAAAGATCGACTGAAACAATAAGAGTCTAATAAATATGAAAAATTTTCTAAGATAAACGAAATGAATTCGTGCGGCCATCGAACCATCGAAATTGTTCATCTTTTATTGAAATAAACGAATCATTTCGTTTCATTCATGTACACCAAATATGTAAAATTAACGGAAACTTTCGTTAATCAAGCGGCCATTATTTCACACCACAATCTTTCTAGTCCTCAATAGAGGTGAGCAGGTTGAAATAGAATCGATTTTGCTAGATCGATCCTTTTAGTTAGTTGAAAAATCGTTGTTGTCGAACATCGATCCTAAAATATCGATTGAAAAAATAATATGCTAATAAATACGAAAACTTTCCTAAGATGAACGAAATAAATTCGTGTGAGCAATGAAATCGCTCGTAATATACATAAACGTTTATTAAAATAATCGAAACATTTCGTTTCATTCAATGTCGTTATCAACGATAATATTAGTGCAATGCAAACTAAATAAGTAAAATTTACGAAAGCTTTCGTTCATCAAGCGGTCATTTCTTCGTACTACAATAAAATCGATTTGGCCACATCGATTTTTTGAAATTTAAAAAAATCGATGTTGTCCAACATCGATCCCAAAAGAACTACTGAAAACTTTTCTAAAATAAACGAAATGAATTGGTGCGACCAACGAAATGGTTCGTAATATACACAAACGTGTATTAAAATAAATAAAACATTTCGTTTCATTCACGAAAAATAATGTTGTTATCAACGATAACATTCGTGCAGTTTATATTAAATGTGTAAAAGTTACGAAAGCATTAGTTCACCAAGTGGCCATTCTTGTTCATGAAATGAACGAAACCTACTATTTACAATGCAAGAAAATACTTCGTTGCAGAAAACGACGAATGAATTCGTGCATTGCATGATCGATTTCCTTATAGTTACGAATTTATATTATCAGTGTAAAAGCGAAAATAATGACTATTTTGAAATGTAAATAATATAAGCAACCTCCATTGGGACCAAGAGGTCTGTTAGTGAAGGTAATAAAAATAAACATAAACAAGGCAATCTCTGCGCAATAATTTCCTACTTGATCCATTTTCTAGAAATGGTTTTAGGACCGATTTCTTCAACCACGCTTAAATTTTAAACCAGGTTCACCAGTACGTTTAAAACTGGCTTAAGCGCTAAGCGAGGCTGAAAAAATTGACCCTTAGAAAACAAAACTCACATGAATCTATTACTAATACACGAAGTAAACGAAACGACGAAGGGTGGCCCGATTGTCTTTTATGTATGATGAAAAATAAGAGAACCCCAAAAAATGTGTAGGTTTAATAATAAATAAATTCATATTAAGTAAAGCTTTAATTTAGATGAATAGAAAACCGAAAACGTGCACAAAACACAATAAGATCAAAATAAAATAATGAGAAAAATGTTCAAGTGAAAAAAGGGAAAACATAAAATTCAAATTTGTTTGAATGGACAAAAAAGGAGAGTGCTAAAAGTAACGGAACACAGCAATAAAGAAAAATTTAAGAATATTGTTAAAAATGCATACAAAAGAAAAGCATGAATTTCAAAACTGATAAATGGAAAGCGGAAAATTCAACAAAATAAAACAAAAAAAGAAAACATGATTATTTTTTTAGAAAATAAGAGAAACGTTATAATGAAAAATAAAGAAAAGTTCGGATGGGGAAAATACTATAAAATATGACAAAATCGAAGTGATTAAAGTTTAGTGATATAAATTAAAGAAATTTAATGAAATTAAATTATAGGACGATAGAAAAATGTTCAAATGATAAAAGGGAAAACATGAAATTAAAATTTGTTTGAATGGACAAAAAAGGAGAGTGCTAAAAGTAATGGAACACAGCAAGAAAAATTGAAAAATATTGTTAAAATGCATACAAAAGAAAGGCAAGAATTTCAAAATGATGAATGAAGAGCAGAAAATTTAACAAAATTAAAACAAAAAAAGAAAAAATATTATTTTCTTTAGAAAATAAGAGAAACTTTATAATGGAAAATAAAGAAAAAGTTCGGATGGAGAAAATAATATAAAATATGAAAAACACAAAAAAATCGAAGGGATTAAAATTTAGTGAAATAAATTCAATAAATTTAATGAAATTAATTGAATAAACGGATGAAAAAACAAATAGAACGATAGATAAAACGCAGAAATTCAAAAAACATGAAAAGTTGTATTGAATAAAAAATAGGACAAATATAAAAAAATTAAAACAGCAAGAATGGTAAAAATATAGAAATATAAAAATGTGAAGCAAAATATATACAACAAAATGTAAAACAAGAATACATGGGAAAACCGGAAAGAATTAAAAACCTGGATAAAATGAAAAAAAAAAACAACAAAAAATACAGAAAATTAAAATATGAAACAATTGAACAAGAGAACAATTTGAAATGAAATGAAACACCACATTATGTGAAGAATATAAAATTTCTCCGACGAAGTGCCAAAAAAAATGGAAAAAGAAATAATTTAATTAAGAAAGTTAGTTTAAGATGATAAAACTTTGGGGTCTATTTTTAAAATAATATTTCTCAAGTGAACACGAGAAATTATCATGAATCGTTTTCTTCGTAGATTTTCACGTTCTTTCTTAATTAGTAACGGGATTTGCGTTTCGACTTCGTCTCATCAGAATCCGACACTAACTTAGTGATAGGATTAATTAGCGCTGGATTGACGGTAGCTCCAACAAATTGTGTTTCTGAGCAAACCTCTGGTCCTGCGTGTTGTCCCACAAGAAAAGAAACTCTGATTAAGCTGATGAGAATGAATGAAATAGAAACTTTTTTTGTGCTCTTCACGTGTAAAGATAGTTTTAAACAATTTTCTCCTCAAGGGAGAAAAAATAGTTTTTATCTAAATTGTTCTTTTTAAGGATTTGTGATTTGTGAAGTTATCAGAATTCGTTTCTCCAGTCATAATTTATCAATTGAGCACTCTAAAAGAAGGTTGATGAATTTCCTTCTTCTTTCTTATAGATACTTTCGTGATTTATTTAGCTAATACGACGAATAAAAATAAGTAAAAATAGAAGTCACATATCGTGTTGAAAAGCTAAGAAATCGCAATTAGACTAATGCTTGAATCAATTTTAACCATATAACTTAGCAAAAAAATAAACCACTGTTTTTTGAAACCCATGTTTGCAAAGTTTCGAATTATTAATAAAACGCGAATCAAAATTAACGAGAGCGGCTGGTGTAATGTGCTCAAAACGAAAATTGTTTTGTTTTACAATTTTGAAGGCAAGGCAACAATGGATCTTTTTCATACATAGAGCCACACATACGAGCGTTCCAAGAGTAGACGTCCAACCATTTTCCAGTAGAGGAGCGCCGCGGCAAACACGATAACTCTCGATAAACTTGTCTAATACGGGAAATTCAATAAGTTTTGTAAAGCTTAGACTTGCAGTTGATAGATGAACTACAAAAAGTAGAAAAAAAATCGAATTTCGGAAAATGGCTTTATGAAAACCGAAAAATCTGACGTTTTACTGTAAAATTCGATCATTTTTATTCAAAATAATAGGGAGATTTTTTTCAGTTTTCTGTGCATCCGCATTAAAAAAATCAAGTCAATGCGTTGATTACTTTTTGAGTTCGCCAATTTAAAAACGCGGTTTCGACAAATACGCTAAGAAAGGGTGTCCCACATCAAATTGCATCACGGAAAAAAACGCTGAAGAAAATGGGGTATTTTTAATGAAAATTTGGGTAGAAGTAGTTTAGAGTGTATTGTTTGTACTTTTATCGCTGTCAGTTTTTCGAAAATTGTTGTCGATAGATTTAAGTCTTCGTGTGTTACAGAAAATACGCGCGAGGAATGCATGGCTGTTTAAAACAAAAGAAGTTCAGCGTGGCCACCGAGATTGCGGGAGACTATTCTAAGGGTTCAATACTAACAATTAAGTGAATAAAAAAGAAGTTGATTTTGTTTGCCCATTACACCAGACGGGCACAAAGTTTCAGAAGCCTGTTGCCGTATGCGTAAGTTTCTTTTAAATACAATCGAAAGGTTTGTGTGTTTGTGATGTAATCGTTTATATTTTGTGTAAGTAGAATATTTGGTCGGTGTTAAGTCAGACCGGACTAAGTCGCAAAACATCAAAAAATGAGATAACAATAAGCAAAAGTTACGCCAAAAATATATTTTTAATTATAATGTAAAGGATGCTGCTATTCAAACTTTAAACTTGTTTTTCTCGAAATCAATAAATTGTCACTTAATCCAGTCTGACATAACACCGATCATTTGTAACTCGGCGAGATTTTTGGAGCTTTCATTTTTTTAAATACAATTTTCATTTCCTCCAAAAAGAATTAAGGAGGGAGTAAGGGTATCAGCGTGAAAAAAAAACACTTTTTTGCATTTTGTTAGAAATTTTGGGTCAAACTAATTGATAAAAACTTTTGTACATTATACTGTATCATGTCAAAAACATTTTATAATTTTTCTATCCAAAATATGGTCAAGCGACTCGGTGACGAAGCTGTTTTTAGAACATCTCTGGAAAAAACACGATTTGCAATGTTAACTACCATAGTTTATCAAAACGGAGAATTTGCAGTCAACAATTGGGATAACAGTATCAATGTAAATATTTGGGGCAGTTTCGCTACGGCTCCAAATACCAATACGAAGCTTCCATTTCCGTTCTCTGGCACATCCCAGCAGCTTTTGGAACGAAATAACCCTATGTGTGCATACTGGATTGTAGAAAGTTTCTCAGTGGAGAATACGATATTCGGCTGCTTTTTCATTAAGGAAAACAAACGCTTAATGCGTAGTGCCTTAATCCGGTTCATTTACAGATAGTGCTTCACTCTAGCACTGCAAAGCATACTCTGCGTTCTCGGCGTCACTCTATAGTTGTGTTACATAAACCAGGTACCTACTTTTAGATCCCCTATACGGTATTACCATTTGTCTGAGCCGATTACAAAAGGTGCTCCAGTTCCGGTCATCACGGGAAGTTCAGATAGAGTGGCGAATAACTACCGGCTATTGAAAACCGAGCAATCTGGAAATTTGCAATACATTCGGGAATGATCCACAAAACAGCAACTAGCTATTCTAACCCTTCCGAAGTCAAAATAGGCAACGAAACATTTAAATACCAAGCACCATATTATTCGCTACTCTACATTCGTTCACCAAATTCCACAAATACGTTGCCGAATAGCTCTCGGTGAGATGGGTTTGCGTTGGTCCATCCTGCTCGTAATTTAACTAGCCGGAACCACTCAAGCAGATTGCATTACATCCAACACCAGAAGGGTTCCTCCAGCTTTGGCACATCAATTAACGCTGAAGTCATCCCCCACCTCCACCGTACCCGAGCTGATCGGAAAAATACGGCACGGATCCATGCTTTCAACACTGGCTACAATTCCATCCAACGCAGCGGCGGCGGCGGCGTTCCGGATTTCCAGATAATGATAGTGTTTTTGTTTCTACGCTCCTGGTATACTTTGCTATTATTAGCATTTCGGCTACAATTACCGATACTTGAGACACGGAAAATGAAATTCTTTTGTTTCATCATTTCTCCCCTCATCGAGTGGCAGAAATTTCTGTTTCATTTCGTTGTCTCTTAAGTGGGTGCGGCCGGCGCATCTGTACATTGTTCCCGCTGTGACGGAATGGTTCAGGTTGGGCTGTTGAGAGGGGAAGGAGGACACTTCAGCTCGCTACTAATGTCTCATTTATCTCCGGCGCATAAAAACAAAAACACCAACTAAGCACAGCCAAGAAAATTCATTCCTCGAAGGCGAAAGTGTGGCCCTATGGCGCTGGGAGAAATTATGCTGCTGGAGAGATTATGAGCACGCGAGCGAGTGCTGGCTGCACTTAACATAGAAAAACGCACCAGAAGGAAAAACAATGTCGAAGAATCTTGCCAAAACAAAACGCGCTCTTTGAAGATGTGCGCACGGTGGTTGTTGCTCGATTTTTTTGAAAATTCGTTCCAGAATATCAGAATTTGATAAATATTGCGGTTTTGTCCCAGAATAGTGTTGGATGCACATACCTTTCCGCACCATATATTTTCTATCTTTGGATTATAATGAAACTTGAACCTAATAACACTATATAAAAGTTTGTACTAAATTCCATGATTTGAACACCGTATCCTGCAGGTCGTCTGGCGTTGTCGGTGGTGCTCTCTGTTTATGCTACGTATCCTACTACTGCCAAATGCTGTCTGCATTGTATGTATTAATTATACCTTCCGCCCCCACTCGAAACCGTGGAGAGCAGTTAATTAATATCATAAATGTCGGTTGGAGAGTAAGAGGACCAGGAAAAAAAATGCCACTTAGACAAAAGGGGCGATAGCCCACAATGGATCGACTATGTGTATTAAGCTATCGGAGCGGTGCTGGCTAATCCGGATGGAGCAAAGTTATTTCCACATCCCGATGAATGTCTATACCGTTGTGATGGTACGTAGGGAAGATTACACTCCAACTTGTTTTGAAGTTGAGGTTGAATTGAAGGATTTACACGGTGAATAATCAGGCCATTTATGAACTTGTTTAAAAAGTGTTATACATAAAGGAGTATCGCAATGTAGGAACTTAATCGGACTTGAGAAAGCATAAATGGGAGTACAATCTAATGGTTAAACTAATATTCTAACTCAGTGATTCTAAACATGGCCTCCGGCGTGAAGCAGTCACAGGGGGTCCACGAAGTTCAACATGTTTTCCGGATCGATTTTGAATTTTTGTAACTATCTGGAAAAAATGGCTATAGAGTACACGTAGCAAAAATTGAAGTAGTGATATCAATCAAAATATAGCATATGGATTTCGCATGATTCATCAAAAATGTTTCATGGGCTAGGAACATTCCTAGGTATATCCACTTGTATCATCAAACTCGAACTTTTGGCGTAACATATTAGGTTCTCAAAAAGCTAAGAAATTATTCTTTCCTGATAGAACTAGAGTAAAAACCTGTTTTAATTCACCTAGCGGTGCAATTGTGCCTTTCTCATTTCTCTAAACTATGGCACGGAGGCTTTTTATGTTCAACATAATTGTGGAAATGTCCATTACATTCTTAGTACACTTTGCACTTTTACACAATGGCATGCCAGCCACGAACTTGATGAGCTACTTGTCGACGGTGAAACACTTGAACCAAAAAAATATCATACTCCATTAGCCTAATCAGCATTAGATCAATGTTATCTGCTTGCTAACTCATTTTGTCATGCGGGGGTGGATATGTGAGGAGGGCGAAAGTCCCATGAACGAACGACTCCCCAGCTTAAATTGGTATGCTTTGTGATACAGTGGTGGTTTAAAGATGATGGGGTTGAAAGGTAGGGGTATGAGGGCTGCATGGGGTGGTGGTCTGAGGGGTGATTTAAGGAGATTTTTAAAGGAGGGGAGTGAACAGTAGAGGGGGGGGGGGTGTAACCCCTCTCCGTAAACCATCAACTACGCCCCTGTTAAAATCCAGTAACCTTATGCGAGTCGAAAAAAAAAATTAGGTTGACGTTTTTCAGAGTGATTGCATAACCTTTCTATATGAGAAAGGCAAAAAGGTGCGAAATCGGCAGTCCCAAAAAGTCGATTTTTATAAAAAAAATTTTTTTCGAGATAACATAAAATCTCGACGTTTCATGCATTTTAAAGATGTTTGGCATCAAAAATACGAATTCGATTTCTGAAATTTCATGAGGTCCCCCCTTTGAAAAAAAATTTGAGTTCCGGCTTATATGGGAATTTCATATGTGACCGGACCATTTAGTTTATACTTCCGGACCCATATAAGCGATCCGTGCGAAATTTTATTGACATCTATGGGGATATTATAGCTATCATTTGGGACTAAGTTTGTGAAAATCGGCCCAACCATTTTCGGGAAACTGATGTGAGTTCGAAAATTTGGAAAGATGGCCGCTTTTCCCGGGCACTTCCGGAACCGTCTGTGGTGGTCAATGTAGTCAACGAAAGTTTGGTTGGCCGTCGGTGACCTAGAACAGCAAATTTAAGTTGTTTGATAGACATTTTAGCGAAATTTTTACCTTTTTTGCTTTCATCGGAGTATCGGTTTGAATCACAATTTGCTATGTGATCGCACGCCACAACCTGTAACTCCGGAACTGGAAGTCGGATCGGGATGAAATTAAATAGCCATTTACGGGGACGCAATACCTTTCATTTGAGGCCATGATTAGTCGAATCGGTCTAGCCATCTCCGAGAAACCGATGTAACTGTTATTCTGAATTTAGATACTTCCGCCGGGGCTTCCGGAACCGACGATGGTGGCCAATATGGCCAAATAGACTTTGAATGGATGTTAGTGACCTAATACTACAAATCGAAGCAGTTGTGGTCATATTTAGGAAAAAATTTCACCTTTATACATTCATTGCAGAATTTATTAAAATCGACATTTTCTGCGTGTTCGTACTCATCACCCTGTAATTCCGGAACCGGAAGTCGGATCCATTAGAAATTCAATAGCAGCCTATGGGAACGTTGCACCTTTCATTTGAGACTAAGTTTGTCAAAATCGGTTCAGCCATCTCTGAGAAAAATGAACATTTTTGGTCACATACACACACATACGCACATACACACACACACATACAAACACACATACATACACACACAGACATTTGCCGAACTCGACGAACTGAATCGAATGGTATATGTCACTCGGCCCTCCGGGCCTCGGTTTTCAGAGCAATTGCAATACCTTTCTATTGAGAAAGGCAAAAAGTAAATGGATAAAAATTAAAAGGCTTCCGGATAATCACAGGTCTACTACATCGTTCTGCTAAGTATCACATGGAATATTGTATAATTAAAGATGATATTTATCGATTTCGGTAACTTGTTGATAGGCCGATATCTAGGGTTCAGATGATGGAATCTACCTCTTTTGCGTCGGTGATTGGCACTTAGTGCGGGGACAGATGTCGACGAAAAATAAGCAAAAAAAATGCAATGTAGTACCCGGCTGGAACGTCATATGTGGCCGAACAAAAAACTCGCTTTCAATTACAATGAATTCGGACAATTCGTAACATTACACGTGTGAACGTAACTTGAATAGTGATCACAGTGGCAAAATTTCCTATAAATAAAAATACGACGACGATAGCTATCACAAGCTGATTGAGTGACATTCAGATCCTAAACCAAATATGTAGGGTAGACGAACCCGTATTCATTTCATTATTCAAGTAGTCATATTAGTTCATTGTTTCCTCGAACTGCGACGAATGGATTTCTTTGCTTTCATCCTAAGAAGCAATGTATACATAATATGACCAACGGTTTAAACACAGATAGTTGTAAGGTTCGACACATTTCAATGAATTTTCACGTAATTTTAGTGAGTAAAATAACTGTTTCCGTACATTTGTTCTTCTAATTGGAAGGTTTATCCAAAAGTAACGAGATTATGATATTTGTTCATAGCACATATTTAGAATTGAATTTTCAAGTTAATTGTGCTATTCATTTCTAACATTCTGATTCTTTCATTTTCAGGTAAGATGCTCTCTGAAGTCATGATCCCTCTTAGGTTTGGTAAGCTTTTTTCATGTGACAATGCCATCTTTAACCTCGAGAATAAGTGCTAGCATGTCTCCAGATTATTCTAAGCTCAGAAAATAAACAACAAATGTCAAGATTTAATCCAATCAAAACATAGTTAGTGAAGTTTAGGTTCTTATTCAAAATTTTCAAGAATTTGATTTCGCTGCTGTGCATTTTTTGAAAGGTGTAAGTGTCTACTATATTGTGTTACACAGGTTTTTGATCCGCGCATCAATAAACTTTCTACAGGCCATTGTTCGAATCGGCGTCCTGGCCGCCATGGGACGCCTTAGGCTCGAAATGCGCGCCTCAGGTAGAAACCTTTTCATTTTTACCCAGAATGCTTCGCATTGCACTGTCCATGTGTACAGGTCTCGAGAACGTATTTCTCCATTTTGGAGGATTCGCTATATTGGATCGTCCGTTTTGAATTTCAAAAAAACTGACTTCATTATTTCATTTAATTGTTACAAATTCTATCACGACTAATTCAAACTAACTTTAAACCGTTTATCTCAAAACCTTTCTTAGGTAATTTATCCAATAAATTGAGTTTACTTTAGAACCTTATTATTAGTATTGTGTTTCAGATCGATCCTGAGACAGCAAGCTGTACGCACTTTTGAAATTCCACGCGCACCTAATCTTAGACAGAACGTCACCATGGGTGCCATTTTGTTTTTTCGTCCTAGAAAAAAATTGTAGATGAAGACGAAACTTTTTCTAACTTTTTGGACATTGGAATGAGAACCTCCTCTCAACCCCTTTAAGCGGATGTTCTCATTCAATTGACCAAAATGAAAGCAAAATTTGGAATGTTTGTTTTGTGGACCAATGAAAAAACATAGAAGGAAACGATTTTAATACTACGTTCACACTACGAGTTAAAACGTGTTTTAACGCTATCTTGATGTCATTTTTCTTGTTGCTAATTATTATAACGTGTTTTAACTCTGTAGGGTGAACATGGTATAAGTTTCAAAAAACTTGTATTTTTGTCTTCACCTATAATTTTTTTCAAGACGAAAAAAAATTCAAAATAGCGCCTTGCGTCTAGTGTAGTGATCAAACCTAAAGTTTCCTATAAGACAATCGTCATATTGATAGCTTATGTGGAACACGTTCAGGTTTGAGATTTTATCATCCCTGATTGATGGTTAACGTGGTTAACGCACCCAACTAGAGACTGGAAGATCGCAGGTTTGATTCATGCTTGAGAACCGATTTTCTCAGTGTGCCCATCAAAAATGTGGATTCTCACTGTATCTTTATTATAACCGTTCTGTCGATTTTCCAATGGACATGTTCCTTAAAACCTTGAAAAAAGGAAAAAGATACTTACGTCGGAACAAGGAATATTGGTTAAGAAATCTTGAAAGTATTGTTTTGGATATTTTATGAATCTCCGAAAAATGAAGTGGCAACCGTTTACAAAAATACATTTTTTTCTGCTTTTAA
This sequence comes from Topomyia yanbarensis, assembly GCF_030247195.1. Classification (NCBI taxonomy): domain Eukaryota; kingdom Metazoa; phylum Arthropoda; class Insecta; order Diptera; family Culicidae; genus Topomyia; species Topomyia yanbarensis. The sequence goes on from NC_080671.1 coordinate 311,278,042, forward strand.
ATATTTAACGAATGTCTGAATTAATTTTTATGATTTTGTACTCCCTATGAAGCAAATTGGATAAGCATAATTACACTAGTTTTGGGTCGGTGAACAGGAAAATAACATTCATTTAATTGTTCAAAGAAACGATTTTGTGAGTTTTTAGTTTTTTTAGTTTTTAGTCAATATTACGTGTGAAAATAATCCAATTAATTAAGTCAATATGCAGGTTGAAAGGCGCTGAGATGCCCTTTCCAAAAACATATAATATGTGTCGATCATATGTAATTTTTTTAGTGTTGTAAACGACCAAAATTTAAAAAAGTTCATTTGTGACCATTTTTAAAAGTTATTCATTTTTAATTGATTTTTTTACAGCAAAAAACAATTTTTTTTTCGGACCTTATAGAATCTAAGATTAAAGATAATATGTTTACGTTTTAAGCCTTATATCGCTGAAATCGGATGGAAAATGTTGATGCTATGGCGCATTGAGCGAAATTAAAATTTTGTGATTTTAGCAGACACCAGGGCAAGTGCGGTAGTTTAGAGAGTGTAGCACGGTCTCATAAGCCAATCGTCAAATATTCGAGCCCCTATGGGGAAGATCGTAGCACTAGCCACGTAGTGTTCTGTAAACTAAGAATCGCCTACGAAGTCTGTTGAAGCAGAAGGCGAAAATTCCTTTAATTTATTAAATATGTACTCACCAAAGACAAAACAAAACTTTTCCAACGAATATTTCCACATTTTAAAAAGAGCACTTTGTTGTACAATGAAAAAATCCATAACCATTCAAATAGACAGATGGATGCAAGCTCTAAAAATAGTACCCAACACAAACAATAACTGTCAAGAGTAGAATATTATTTCAGCCGAAAGTATGATTGCGCGAATAATAAAATGTTACACTCAGTGCTTCATACCATCTACATTTTTCATCCGATTGTTGTGACAATTGGCTTAAAAATTAGACCAAAAGATTATTTATCTCATTAGATTCTAAAAGAATTTTCTTCTGTCCTTGATTTATCATAAAAAAATTAACTAGAAATATGCATTTGTTTAAAAAAAGGTCGAACGCTAGATTTTTTTACTTTGGTCGATAGTAATCATAATAAATGTACATTTGATCTCAGGGTTTCAGCGTGAAAAAATAGCTTTTTGCGAATTTTTTAGAACTTTGCGTGAAGCAAATTTATCAAAACTTTTGTATATTATAGTGTATCATTTCAGTAACATCCTGTACTTTTTCAATGCAAAAATATAGACAAACGACTCGGTGACAAAACATTTTGTACAACGTGTCTGGAATAAACATGATTAGCGGTGTTACCTGCCATTCCAAAACTACTTAACCGTTTTCTTTCAAACTTTGCATACATATTCTACGCACAAAAAAATATGAATTTTATCGTTGACGTAATTGCAAGCATGACAGAATTTAACAAACCGTAATTCACGAAATGACGAAATATAACTGTGCTCCGTTTAATTTTACATGAAACATATACATTACATGCACAATGACATAAAATTACACATACTGTCATTCAGAACAAACGCTATATGTGGAGTAAAATTACGTGATTTACGCCAACGTCATGTAAAATTAAAATCAAACTTAAAAGTAAGTCATTTTTGATGCTCGTATATGTCAGGGTCAGGAGACGTAAATTTACACGATTTTTTCTAGGTGTGTATATAAAAATCACCTAACCCCTACGTTGAGTTTTTGAGATAAATTTTCAAGTAAGGGGGCTTTTCACTAATTTTAAATAAAACTTACTATTTTTCACAAAAAAACTTTTTATGAGTACCTCAGTAAACAATCAGGATTTCAAAATTCTGAAAATGCTACTTTGTAGAGTTTTTTCATGCAATTAATGTCGCATATCTAACTCAGTTTACCCCATAATGGAGTTTTTATAAGATAGCACGACAGCGGTGACCGGTAGCCACTGAACAGGAACTTCATCCGAACCAAGAATACGGCTATTCATCAGGCTAGATCATCGATGCCGGGATTCAAGTCAAACGACATATTGAAGAATTTGCCTGAACCTGCAAAAAGACGATCGTAGATTTTGTTTAATAGGTTACTTGTGCACGTGACAGAAGTCAAGTGAGAATGATTGCTATTTATTAACCGGGAAACCTAATCTCCGACCAGAACTGGAATCGACCGATTGCGATGCTTTTCTGTATCTTGCAATGGATGGAGAAAATAATCTTGCGACGCCTTGATAATTCGATTGAGGCGAACGGCTTGTTATTCGATACTCAATTTGGCTTTCGCATACGGCCACGGACACGGCTTTCATCAGAAATTCAGCTGGCATACGCTTAAAAAAACGTCTCTTCGAAAGAGTTTAAGCGCTGCTCTGATAAAAATTATTTTTTCTGTACTATAAATAATTATTATACCATCGTTGGACGTGAAAATGGGCAAAAACGGGAAAACTTAGCAAATAATGTTAACATCGATGAAAACATTGGAAGTATCCATCAAGATTATATTTTCACGCCTCCTAAAGGGAAAAATAAATTTATCTCCCACAATTTATGTTCAATAGTTCACCAAAGTTCTTTTTTTTTTTCAAATAATAAGCTAATTTGGAAGTACAAATTTTCACTCATCTGGTTACACCTTGCAAAACGGTAGATAAAAGAGCTTGCTTCACCAACACTTCCTTACGATTTCCATTGTCAATTTTCTACTACAATAAACTGAAAGTGGGTATACACTTCGCAAAAAGCCTCTTGAAATAGGATTAAACAAATGAGGAGCATTTGAATATAAAAACAAATCCCCAGTCGAAAATACGAGCACACAAATCGCCACACAAAGAACTATACTTAACCCCCAAACACCTCGTAGGCTCTGCTTCAGTTCAGTTGTCACGTCCTTACAGTTAAATGAAATGCCGCTCCAGCGATAACGGTAATTTAATCCGTTGTTGTGACTGTGTTCCATTCACCACGAACCCATAATCCACTCAGCAGAATGGTAAAAAACAAAACTGCCTGGCTTATTCGAACCAGTGACCAAATGCGTGATGATGGGGACCAACGACACAGAGCATCCAGATTAAAATTAATAAAAGGTCACTTTGTTCTAACAGAGCCGGCAACGGTAGTATAGCAACACCCTCGTCTTATTGAACGGCGATTAGTTATTCCAGGCTCCCACTCCAATCAGAAATCCTCGATGGGTACGGGTGGATTTCTCGAATTGCCTTAGCTCGTCCTTGTTGCCGCCAATAATGCTTTGTCTAATGAAAATGGATTACATGCCAACGTGCTCTTTTTTGGGCATTATCGGCCGCACCATCTATTTTTTTTTGCTTCCAGATTTTTTATTAACTGTGAAAAAGTGACAAACGTCTCTAAGCGCAACGGAACGGAACATTGTGATCCGTATCCGGTCCGGTTCGTGTGCGTTCCAACATGGGAGAGAATCATCGACGGTAGCAGCAGCAGAAGCATGTACAGTTCATTTCACAATGAAGGCATAAATTTCAACATAAATGAATAGATCCAAATATGCGAGTGACAGCCCATCGGTCCCTCGGGAGCCCGAGTCAACAATGCAATGGCGGCCCGTCTGCGATTCACTAGCGACGGGGACAACATTCGGTTTGCAAGCGAGCATCTCCTCTACACAGCGACATAGAATGTATAAATGAAAGAATATGTCGTACATGTCCCTGAGCATTTCTAGTTTTTTTTCGGCATTCTATTCCCTACCCTCACGAATGGGACGACCGACGACATCAGTTGGTGCAGAATTCAAAGTTGAACCACGACTTGAGCTAGCCAACGGGGCAACAAAAATCATGATTTGCCAAGCTAAACGACCCGAGCGACGAGCAAAAGAGTCAATTAACGACAGTTATCGATCAACTTCAAAATTAATAATGAAAATGTGACATTCAAGGATTATGTTTCTGCTGACGCTTCGGTTGGTGATGGATAGGACGGGGTCTGCATCTGCATGTACGGCGGCCTTCGGTTGGTGGGTGACGAAATTGGAAATTTGGATTGGATTCTGAGCTGGAATTCCGGATCCTTATTTGATCTTTATTTTTTACCATCAATCATTAGATTTTCTAACGGATTTTTTTCCTGCAGAATATTGAAATTGTGGTCTTCCTCTTTGCCCTCATCGCTTGCGTTTTTGTGAATTTTGTGTACCAAACATAGAGCGCTATCATTTCTGAGTTGTTGAGAAGCTAGGAAACAATCCCAGCCTTACTTTACGATTTATTTATTTCATTATTTCAGACCTAATGAAAGCTGTGCTCGAGTTTGGGTTTGTCCCTAATAGAATCAAATTTGGTAAAAAAAAGTGAAGATAATTTATGAAGAACTGTCGGGTAAATAATATTTCCATTAACTCGTTCGGACCTCGGATCTTGAATACAATTACAACCAATTTAGTTTTATTTTTACCAGCATTAAAATTTTTAACTAGAATCGGGATCGTTGAAAAAGTTCTGCATACCATTTTACTAAATTTAATCATTGAGATAGGTAAACAGTGTCACCGCCCAACTTCCAGGCAAAACTTACTTTCCATTGAAAAGTTGTTGGCTTCCAGGAAGCTAAATAAAAACAGGATGGCGGTTGCGGTTCGCTGTGATTATTCTTCTTCACGTGCCTCAACCTCAATAAGCTTCTTTGGGTGTGCTGTGTTGCTTACTTATCTGCCGCAATACAGACTCAAAATGCTGACAACACATAACGTATATCTGCACAGTTGAACAAAATTATTTTTTCAGCGGACAGAATCAGCGGCATACTTTAAAAAATCAAATAAAAATATATTTTATGCAATTTTTTTTGAAAAAGCCGGAGACAATTTTTTGGTAGTACAGTAATGACCCACTTTAATCAGCGAATTTTAAGCTGATAAAATAGGGACATTGATAAAATCGGGACATATATTTTTCTGTCTTTTTAATAAACCGAAGCTCTTAAAATATTTTTCTTTGTTCTTTAGATAAAGCCTCGCAACCTTGTCTGATTATTTACTTTAAGTTCCCCTTAAGGGGGTCTGACAGAGCAAAATTTAAAAAAAAAAATTATTTTTCGAATTATTTGGATCTCTAATATAAGAAATATATGTCCAAGAAAGGATTTACTCGAATTCAACATGGTTCGTCTGTTAGAGCCCATCAAACTACCAACTATTAATTTTCATATAAAGCAGATAAAATCAGGTCAAAAAGCTGATAAAATCGGGGGCTGGTAATATCGGGTGCTGATAAAATCGGGTCTCCACTGTATTATCTAGGAAAAAAAAGTTTAATTAAAAAAAGATATTAAAAATTGTTGGAATTATGGCTCCTCCCCCGAAACGCGCTTTTTATAGATATTTGCGGTGAACACTCTCCGAGGAAAACGGCTAAAACATTGTTTCCAATAAAAACCATGCTGACAAAACAATAACGTTAAGTTATTGAAAAGACAATCGGTGCATTTCATATGGACCACTTATGTAATTGTTTTTCCATTAGATTGCTTATTTTCTGGCAGTCCACCAACTTACCCCATACATACCGCCAACTTACCCCTAGGCTGGGGTAAATTGGCGGCTTTTCCGCTTCACATTTTTTTGTCTCTAGAAATTAAGACAACATATCAAACATTTTAATAAAATTCAGAGACATTGCCAACAGTCTACCCTTTCATGCAACGTGTTCTATTTTGCAAGATTTACCAAAATCACAGCGGTAAAAAATGAAAACTGAAAACACCGTTAACTAGCACCGGTCTCCCCTAATCTGCCAAAAATCATAATTTGATTGGCAATAAAATATTTTTTATTGGAAACCAATGAAATCTATGTATGAGTTACCATTTTAAATGAATGGTAAATACAAAGTTAACTTAAAGCAATAGTGATTTTTTTAGGCACAAGAGATTTTAGTTTTTTGTCCACTATTTTGGAGATTGCCTTCCACTGTGAAACGGTATATGAATATAAATAAGACATAGTTTTGAAGGTTACTTTGCCACTCATGCCAAGGTTATCATCACTCATATCAGTTTCCACCCACGTTACCTGTCTAGAACAACAAATCCGGTATGGGGCAAAATTATAAATTCGAAGGATGATTATGAACGCTTCATGGATACTCAGTCAGTTTTATCTATATTAGACTATATATAAACAGGACGTTCGCTTCATTTGAAAAAACAATAACTTCTTTAATAAAATCCATAGACCATTTGAAGCACTGCGGGCCTAGTGTGACTAACGTCAATTAGATGTACGATCAGGTTGCCGGCTCGCGTGCTGGTTAAAAAATCGTAGTAAACAAACGACTCTGCATGCCCACTAGAAAGCAGAAGAAGGTATCTTTCATAAATGGAAAAGTTCTTGGGTTAAAATCAAAATCGATTTGCAATAAGGATAAGGGTAGATTGGTTTTGTGGTAGTGTGATGATCGTGAAAACTATTCTACAAAACTCAGATTATTGTTCCTGGATACATTTCAATTTAGTCAATTTAGGTACGATTATGCTTTCATACACGTGAAATATTTCACATGCCAATGAACTAGGTTTCCGCTTTCATGATATTGTTCATATAGAATGTATTTTCATTCATGGTACTAATTATTTCACGTGAACAATTTCACAATATTAGAATATTATTCATGGCTGCATTTTTGGCATTGTGAACTAGTTCTTGATTTATAGTATAACCATTAACTATTTCACGTGCCCGTGAATAAACTCACCTACTTTGAAGATATGCCTAACAATGTTAACATTCATGATATTGTAATAGTGCAAGCCAATCAGACTGTAGTGCTGATAATTTCACTTGAAATATTGCACAAACATTAGAATATTGCTCATGGATCGAATTTAATCACTTGAACTGGTTCCTGATGATGACCGCGATCTTTTTCGTGAAATAGTTCACCAAATCATGATAACCGATCGATTCCAATTTCATGATTCAGTTCATCTAGAATGCAATTCAGTGCCTGGTCCTAATATGTTCCCTATTTAATTCGAAATATTATTAAATCATGTCTCACAAAATGGTTCATTCATAGTAGGTGAGTTATGATTAACCAAATTCGTAACATACGTTTCCACTTTCATGATATAATTCATGTATGCATTTTTCTTCTGATTCTTGATTCGCAGTATATTTTCCACAATATCTAGCGTGCTCGTGAATAAGATTAGAAATTTAAAAAAGATCCCTAATAGTTTTCGCTTTCATGAAGCTCTGCTCACGTGAACAATTTTCGCGAAATTTAAAATATTATTCATGGATTCAGTTATCCATCAAATACATTATAGTCGAACCCAACCGCTGGCGACCAGTAATAGGTTTGAGCAGCAGATATAAGAAAACTTTTAGGATCTTGAACTTTGTGTTTTTTTTTGTTTGTTTGACACGGCTTATCGTGTTAGCATAACTGAGCCGTGGATCTTATTTTTTTACAAAGTGGAAAAAAATGATACAAAGAAAATTAAATCACACTACCGTCGTTGGGTTTTATTAACGCAGTTTACTGTTGCGTGTTGAGAGTAGATACAGAACACTAGATTAGGATTGTCGCTGGCATCAGTGGTATGAACATCATTGTTTTGATTCCGGGATATACCTGTCAAATGGGCCAAATAAAAAAAAAGCAAAAAAATAATCCTCTATCGTCGTTTCACAGCGACTAATCATTTTTGTTTCTTTTAGCCAGCAAAACAATGGCCATTCTTGGCTTATGTCTTTTCACTAATTAGAATGCACAAATTGTCTAAACTTGTACTGAATTTTGATAAATTTTCATTTCCTTGTGCGGTATATACAAACTCTTTCATTTCACAACAATAACAGTCGAAAATTTACACCGAGAAAATTCGTTATATTGAATATATTGATTTCACAGAATTTTTTTTGCAATTTGTAGTGGCAGGTAAAAATTACCTGTCACGCATAGATATCATGTGAAAATTAATGAAATTATAATAGTATGCCACATAGAAATTTGTTACATAGCAGATATTACATCATTTTTTTGTTTGCCTCTCGTTTTATATTTCTATTATGCAAATTTTATGCATTGGACGTTTTCGGTCTTGAATGCATAAAAATCATAGCAGAAAAAAACGAGACTGAAATGAAAAATAGGCAAACTCGATTTGAAGTTCAACTAAATGGTTTGTGATTAAAAGCAGGCCACATTTTTCTGCGTGTACCAAAAGCGCGGACCAAAGACTTTTACTAAAGAAACTTTCGATACTTTGACGGATATATACCGGAAGCAAAACAAACATGTTCCGAGGCGAAAACAATGGGAACACCAGCGACAATCCTAATCTAGTGTTCTGTATCTACTGTGTTGAGATCTTCTTTCTCGGTGGTAAAGCTGCGTTGTTCGATGCAATGCACTGTGGATCAATTAGTCTGTCTTCTCTTGCGTTATTGTTCACATTCATTTCGTGATCGGTACTGCTTTGTGTTGCTTAATGCACAAGGTCGTTTGTTCTTGATTGTTTCTTGTTCTTGTTGTGTACCTCAATCCCCTTTCGGCGTTTGCTTCTTTTTGGTGGTTTAGGATAAGATGATTGGGTGCTGCTTTTGATTGTAGTAGACGGGCTTTCCTTAGCTGCTTCTGCGCAAGGTTTTCCGTGGTGTAGTGTCTCATTACAGAATTGGAACGTACGAATCTGCCCTGGGTGCGCGACTAGCGTTATCTGATTCAAAGTCCCATTTTCGGCTGATCTATATATAATAGTCACATATGAAGGGATATGGTTTGGTCGGATGCATTCTCACCACAAGAACACCATTTGAAACACTCGGAAATAAGTTCCTCCCAGTATCAACTGTGATGGAATCCACTTCTCCGTATCTCCGTATCATATATTTTTTAATCACGATGTCAGGAGAACGCGTCATTGTCAATATATACGGGGATGTTGATTTGAACGCTGCCGTATTCAGCGTTGTGTTGCATATTGTTTCGCGAAACGAATTACTCTACTTCGGTAATGCCCTTGAACAAATTAGCACTTGATGTGAAATGATGATGCAGTTGATTGGTGTTAATTTCTGCCAAATTGAGCTCCATCTGCACTTTTAATAATTGTTCCATTGCCCGAATATTTGTAGTATAGTAGTATAATGTGCACGATTGAAAATACACTGACAAATAAATGGTTAACAAGCGATAGAAATAGCGAGTATTTATACCAAAAGGATTCAGTGTCTTCAACCAAACTATTCAACTAACACCCGCCAGCTTCAGTTTGCGCAAATCCAAATCAGTCCGCCCGTGCTTTAGAAATACCTACATAAGCATTTTGTCAAAAACCGTAGTGATAAAAACGGCATCACGTATATCCGAAATATGAAACGTGTGTGACAAAAGGCTCATTACCCTACGTACCTACAAATCACTGAACATATTTTGGCATTAGATCTCCAACCCAATGCATACACCAGTATAAAAATAACCCGACGCAGGCTAACAAGCAGCGCATACACGTTGCACCCTGCAGTGTTGAACTCAATACGGAAGCATCATTCCCATTCACATTGCAGACCATGTGTACGCGACTCGCATCTGTAGAATATCTACACTCGTTCGTGTATGCAAGGTTCGGGTGGAATAGCGTGGTGAAGAACGTACGATAGACTTTGCACACAGCGGGGCGATGGATGCAATAGATACTGGCACTTGAAAGGTTTGTTCATAGTATGGTTGTTTGCGGGTTAATAACACCACTGCCAAAGGCCCACCTCTTGTTATACCGTCCGGACCTTATATGCATGATGTTGCTCGTTTGGCAGGCGAGCAACAAATGATTCAAACAAGCACGCGGCGCCTCTATTTATAACCTCTCGTTTTTGATTGAGCCACTTAGGTTCTTCCTATTGATTCTGTCTTAAAAGGCTGCTTTATTAATAGTAATAGGCGGCTGCGATCATATCCTGCATGAAAAATGTGCCGATCTGAATACCGCCAGTGCAAGTGCCCTGAAAAGCAATAATGAATTACGATATGTTTGCTTTGACTGTCGTAAAAAACAGTCTTGCTTGAATGATGTGCTGAAAAAGTGTGGGGAACTGCAGAACGCGGTTTCTGAATTGCAGAAGGCACAACATGAGCTGACACACAAGTTAGTGAATGAGTGTGTGGGCAAAATCGAGAACAACATCAAGCAACAACTTTCGGACTTTCTCCAGCTTATGAAGCAATCGCTCGTGAATTTGAATACCAGTGAAAATACAAATACCTTGTCATACGCAAATGTCGTTCAAGCTTGTGTGAGCGACCCAGCATCAAACAGAAAAAGGAAAAGTCCCATGATATCTGCTGGCGATTGTCCGGTGCATAAACAGTCCAATCCTAATGGCAGCGATATTTTGGAAATAGGCCAACTGCGGTCGGGTAAACGTCGATGTCTAACTGTTCCCCCTAGAAGTGATAAAGTTTCCAACGAGAACACCCCCAAGAGTGTACCCGTCCAGAACTTTGCAGAAACACTCTCAGTGAAGTCTAATGCAATAGTAAAGCGAGAGTGAACAGTAGTCATTAGACCTACTGAGCACCAAGACGCGACTGTAACAAAGAAAGACATCCAAAGCAAGCGCGACCCTGTTATGTTGGGTGTTAAAGAAACCTTTTTCCGATCCAACGGTGAAGTAACGGTTAGATGCGATTCCCAAGAATCAGCGCTTAAACTGCTTAGTTCAGTAAAAGCAAATCTGTCTGGAAAGTACGATGCTGACGTTAAAAAAGCTCTGAAACCCAGAGTAAAAATTGCTGGTTTCACTGACGATATCACTGCGGAGAATTTCGTGGAAAAATTGGTAAAGCAAAACAATCTTTCGGAGTCTGCTAACCTAACGGTGATACGAGTTGTGCGAAACGAAAAACACACAGACAATCCTATGTCTGCTGTTCTTGAAACCGATGCCAAAACCTTCGAAGAACTGATAAAGCTGCAACGTGTCAACTTAGGTTGGATGCGCTGCAAAATTACTGAATGTGTCAACGTGTTTCGCTGCTTTCGGTGTTCTGAGTACGGCCATAAAGCTGAAGCATGCACGAAGCCCCTATGCTGTCCAATTTGTGCCGAAGGACACAAGTCTGAAGAATGTGTTTCAAACTTCCGAAAGTGCATAAACTGCCACAATGCCAATACTGCGAGAACTGATGCTGACCAAATACAAGTAGATCATGCCTCCTGGAGCTCTGAGTGTCCACTGTACCAAACTCGTCTTCGGCAGTCACGTCGAATCATTGACTACAACACCTAGCAACTAACACAACACCGTGAAACCGGTTTCGTTGTTCGTGAAATAATTCCTCCAGTCAAACGACAAATCAACCACAGCAACCATGTTTCTTCTATGGCAGCGACGCCATCGGAGAATGAATCTTGGTTAGAACAACGAAGCAGCAACGATGGCGACCTCATCTGTCCAGATCCACAATTGCATCTTACCGACGGGTGCAATCAGCCCGATTCCTTCAACTACGTTCACCTGCTCTCCACGGAACTTGTGTGTTATGGCAGCGACATTTCCCGGTCAGGTAAAGCTAAGGAGGGTATATGTCCTCCCGAAGCTACTCAAGATACTGCGCACCTTAAATTAGATCCACAATTGCAGCTTGTCGACGGATGCAATCAGGCCGATTCCATCAACGACGTTCATCTGTTTTCTAAGGAACTTGTATGCTATGGCACCTTAAATTAGATCCACAATTGCAGCTTGGCGACGGAGGCAACCAGCCTGATTCCATCAACGACGTTCACCTGTTTTCTAAGGAACTTGTATGTTATGGCAGCGACCTTTCCCGGTCAGGTAAAGCTAAGGAAGGTATATGTCCTCCCGAAGCTACTCACGATACTGCGCACCTTAAATTAGATCCACAATTGCAGCCTGTCGACGGATGCAATCAGCCTGATTCCATCAACGACGTTCATCTGTTTTCTAAGGAACTTGTATGCTATGGCAGCGACCTTTCCCGGTCAGGTAAAGCTAAGGAGGGTATATGTCCTCCCGAAGCTACTCACGATACTGCGCACCTTAAATTAGATCCACAATTGCAGCTTGTCGACGGATGCAATCAGCCTGATTCCATCAACGGCGTTCATCTGTTTTCTAAGGAACTTGTATGCTATGGCAGCGACCTTTCCCGGTCAGGTAAAGCTAAGGAGGGTATATGTCCTCCCGAAGCTACTCACGATACTGCGCACCTTAAATTAGATCCACAATTGCAGCTTGTCGATGGATGTGATCAGCCTGATTCCATCAACGACGTTCATCTGTTTTCTAAGGAACTTGTATGCTATGGCAGCGACCTTTCCCGGCCAGACCCACAATTGCAGCTTGCCGATGGGCACAATCAGCTAGAACCCATCACCGACGCCCATCTGCTTGCCACGGAACTTGGCAGCGACCCTTCCCGGTCAGATCAATTGCAGCTTACCACTGGACGTGATCAGCTTAACTCCGACGCCTGTATGTTGACAACAAAATCTGAAAGCAGAGACTACGATATGTTCCGGTCAGATAACAGCAGTCTAAAACAATTAGAGCAATTTGAAGTTCCTGCTTTTGTTTACACAGGTAAATGCAATGAATGTATATGTTCTTCCGAAGTAGGACATACAGATGCTGCTCCCGCTGAAAATCCACCCCTATTACAGCCAGACGCCACCACCATCGCCGCTCGTCTTTCTACCGCTCAACCATCAGGACACTATCTGGAGGAACAACTTAGTATCTACTACCAGAACGTGAGAGGACTACGCACAAAAATTGACGAGTTGTTCGTCGCTGTTTCAGAGGCCGAATATGATGTCATTGTTCTAACCGAAACGTGGCTGAATGATCAAATCCATTCGATCCAGTTATTCGGCCCAAGGTACACGGTTTACCGTAAAGATCGCGATCCAGACAGTACAGGGAAAAAACGTGGAGGAGGTGTGCTTATTGCAGTGTCCAACCGGCTCTCGTCCAAACATAAAACGGATAGTAACGATCTCGAACAACTATGGGTAGATATTCGCGGGCGCGATACTAATATTTGTGTAGGCGTAGTATACATTCCCCCTGATTCCGCAAGTGATATAGATATTATTCAGAAGCACATAGACTCAGCACTTGACATCGCAACTTCCATTCAACCCAAAATGGCTCATCTACTGTTTGGTGACTATAATCAGCCAGGACTTCTTTGGAAGAGTACACCCTCCGGTTATGCCTTCTGAATCTATCTTTTCGAGAGCGAGTATTGCCTTATTGGACGGAATGTCTATATTGAACATGCTGCAAATGTGTACCGTAAATAACAGACGAAATCGAAGCCTGGATCTCCTGTTCGTAAATGAAGAAGCTTCTATTAACTGCGCCGTTTCAGAAGCTCTTGAGCCATTAGTTGCCTGTGACGCATATCATCCTCCTCTTCTAGTAACGCAGATTTGTCCCCAGTTGGTTATTTTTGACGAAATTCGGGATGTCAGGGAGTTCAACTTTTCGAAGACTGATTTCTCTAGGCTTCAAAGTTCACTACAGGCAATTGATTGGGAGACTTTGTTAAATTCCGCGATCGATGTAGATGTTGCCGTAGAAAAACTTTCACTGGTCCTGAAACAGCTATTCAGAATAACAGTTCCCGCACCACGTCCCCGACCAAAACCGGCATGGTCCAATCGTCAGCTACGTAAGCTGAAAAGATTGCGAGCAGCTGCGCTTCGGCATTACACCAGCCGACGAAACCCCATTACAAAACGAGAGTTTATTCAAGCTAGCAACAATTACAAGACATATAATCTGTTCCTCTATTCAAGACACGTAGCACAAACCCAATCAAACCTGAAACAAAATCCAAAGCAGTTTTGGTCTTTCGTTAACGGAAAACGCAAAGAAAATGGGCTTCCTTCCAGTATGTTCCTTGCAAGTGAAACATCAAGCACTCCAAGCGGCATCTGTGACCTATTCGCTCAACATTTCTCGAGTGTGTTTAAAAAGGACTCGGCTAACTCCACTCAGGTGGAATATGGCCTTCAGAATGTCCCTCATGATGTAATTAATGTAGGTAATATCCAATTTACTGACGAAGACATTTTAACTGCCATGAGAAAGCTAAAGTCTTCAACATCAGCAGGACCAGATGGTATTCCTTCCATTATACTGAAAAGATGCGCAAGCGCATTGTGTACGCCTTTAAGGCTAATTTTCAATCAATCACTATTGCAATCGGCGTTTCCCGTGTGTTGGAAAAAATCAGTTATGTTTCCCGTTTTTAAAAAAGGTGATAAGCAAAATATTGCGAACTATCGTGGCATAACCTCACTCTGCGCTGGATCAAAGTTATTTGAGATTTTAGTAGGAAACGTGCTGTTTCGTGAGACCAAAGCATACATATCGAAGGATCAACATGGCTTTTTTTCAGGCAGATCGACAACTACTAATCTAGCCCAATTCACTTCGCTCTGTATTAAAAATATTGAAGTTGGATCTCAGGTTGATACTGTATACACGGATCTCAAGGCTGCATTCGATCGTGTAGATCACTCTCTTCTACTGGCAAAGATAAAGCGGCTGGGCGCTTCGTCAAATTTCAAAGGGTGGCTTAAATCATATCTCGTAAATCGTTCTCTATCTGTAAAATTAGGAAATAGCGAGTCATACAGCTTCATTAACTTGTCGGGAGTGCCTCAAGGGAGCAATCTAGGACCGTTGCTTTTTTCGTTGTTCTTCAATGACGTTTGCTATGTTATACCTCCAGGGTGTAAACTTATATACGCTGATGATCTCAAACTATTTCTCATTGTGCGGTCAATAGAAGATTGCGTGGCACTGCAGCGACACTTAGATGCTTTTTGTAACTGGTGTAGTCGCAACTTGCTGGCTCTCAGCGTGGCCAAATGTTCCATAATATCTTTTACTCGCAGAAAAAATCCAATACTCTGAAGCTACACCATCTCAGGGGAATCGCTAGAGAGAATGACAGTTATCAGAGACCTCGGAGTACTCCTGGACTCACAACTGACATTCAGAAATCATTACTCTCATGTTATAGCACAGGCAAATAGAAACCTCGGCTTCATTATAAGAATCGCCAAAGAATTCACTGATCCATATTGTTTACGGGCACTCTATTTCTCACTAGTTCGATCTGTCCTGGAAGCTTCAGCACCCATTTGGTGTCCTTATACGAACATTTGGATCAACCGAATAGAAGCAGTGCAGGCAAGATTCCTCCGTTTTGCTCTTAGAACTCTCCCATGGCGTAACCCAGCAGAGCTACCACCGTACATCGATCGCTGTCGTCTGCTCGATATGGAAACCCTAGCGAAAAGGCGGAACACATTTAGAGCAGTATTTGTTGGGAAGATATTAACTGGTCAAATAGATGCTCCAGATATTCTCTCACAAATAAATATCTATGTGCCCCCTAGAAATCTCAGATCGCATAACTTCTTAAGACTGGAATTTCAGCGCACAGAGTACGGTCAGAACGAACCCATTAGGGCGATGTGTAATGTTTTTAATAGTGTTTATGACCATTTTGACTTTTCTGTATCTTGTGATGTTTACAAAAATAGACTAAGAAGGTTGACTTAGATTTTAAGATTCCATTTTTGTAATATTTGTAATTTTTGTTCTTGCAATACTGTGTACTATGTGATTAAGTTTAATTGTAGTGTAAAATCATTGTAATCAACTGTGAAAAATTTGAAAAGATGATGGGTTTTTACGCCCGTTTGAGGATTGCTTCTGAAGCATATCCTGAAATGGGCTTTTCCCATTCTAGAAACATTTCATGTAGACCAACACAGGTCAGATGAAAAATAAGAATAAATAAATAAATAAATAAATAAATAAATAAATTTTCCCGTTTTTCGAAAACTTTTTAATTTTAAATTTTACCGATTTTCGATAGACCACTTTTATGGCACAGTTATCAAATTATTACCAATATTTATGTTAGGCGGTTCTGTAAATGAAGGATCAAAATCCAGCGAGAAAAGGCGGAGTTATAAGCGTGTAAACCTTACATAGTTTCGTTACATAGGCCATATTTAAAATTTATTGAATATCACCTAGCCCCAGAAAGTGAAGTAAGATATTTTAATGACAAAAACGAGTGCGCGATATTACCCCAATTGTTATTATTCAGGTTATTTTCAAACAGCTATAGCTTTATTTAGTTCATGATTTTCTCACACAAACAAGAAAGGCCAATATCTAGGACTACTTCCTTTCATTTGAGTACTAACAGTTACAAGTATAGAACTGAAGCTATTGCGATTAATTCCGTTCGAGCAGTGCTGCCAGAGACTGCTACGGGTAACGGTGGAAGATAAAATTTTGATATATCTTTCCTTATTGTCTTGGCACCTATTTTCCTGCGATTTAACAATTGTAAATATTCGAGAGAAACTGTATTGAGAATCAGAAGGTAAAAATTGAGCAGCTTTAATCACTGCGAAAGAAGCATCTATCTTGATGAAAACAGATTTTTCGTGTTTTTGGCCCGAACACTTTTAAGGCAAAATAGTTTTTAGCCCAATGAGCGCTAAAACAAGTTGGGCATTAAAGGGTTTTTTTATGCAATTTTTTTTTGTAATAAAATTTTAGCAATTCTTATTCAAACCGTTTGAAGAAATTCACCAATTGAAGTTTCAACTGTTGAAACCAAACTCCACGTAGAAAAATGTGATTGGTCTCCTCCACAACTCAACAGAAGTACGACAATAAAGCAGACAAGGAAACACTTGGGAAGTATACTGCTGTGTCTTGCGGGAATCTTCGTGTGTAGCAATAAATCCGATGATTTCTCACCACAGTCGGTATATAGGTTCAAACGAAGAGGCGAAGTTCACCTTTCTAGCTAACAATGGAGAACTCGTTTCTTGTTTACTCGCACCTGCAAGTATGAGCTGATTTGGTAAAATTTAAAGAACTTTTGAGCGACACACTATCACTAAACTTACCATCTCTTCCGATGAATTTAGGGAACACTTTCCACTAAACACAGTGAATATTTGGTAAAGTATTCATCGCAGCTGATCGTGAACTATCATACACTGAAAGCGATACTATTTCTCTGAATAAAAATCAATGTAATTGTTCAAAAGAATGGTGGCTATAAACCCGATCGAATTATTTTGGGTTCAAACACCATACAATCCCATAAAAAGATCATGAATATGGTCCGCGACAAATTTTACAATTATCAAAATACCATAAAATGGTCTGAAAATTCCATAAATAACCAGAATATTGTTTTTAGACCTTCCGGACCATTGTGATGGTGTTTTCATGGGTTGAACCCATTACAGACACTATCAAAACACCATGCAGTGGGGGTGAATTTGGACCATAAATAGGGGGGCATTATCGGCTTTCCGTTTGCTCGGGAAACCAGCGCCTCCCCCGCCATCAGCAGACCAGACTAGCTGGACCTTCAGAAACATCCGCATTTCCAAAACTCCAGGTTAAAGTCAAGTCTAATGAACTAATGAAAGCAAGTCAAAATTCATAATTTCCCACGCTGCAAAGCTGATTACATTAATACATTGCGTGCCATTTGGCTGTTAGCACGTGCAAATCGGATTGTTCAATTCCAGCACCGCTTGATTCCACACGCAACGAATGACTGAATCAATAAAAGGAAACCAAACGAACCGGGAGTCATTCGTTAGCAAACGGACAGACTGTATGCATAATTCCACTGCGAAGTTAAATATAGACCAAGGATGTGACTGCCTGTGCGCTATCAATATGTGCTAGCCAGCCAGTCAGCAGCGCGGCGCGGCGGTGCGACCGGTTTTCACCAGCCGAAAGAACAAACACCTTCACGTGAGCGCGCGATGCATCTGTAGACAATCCATTTCACCAACAGCCAGTTTCGGTAATTGAGAGTGACACCCTTCCGGGGGATTCCGGCTTGTTCCGTTTAGCTTATCCATTCTACCAGTCGCCGCACTTAATGTCAGTCATTCCGGCTTCTAATTCGATTTCGCTTCTAATGAAATGGAACCCCTTCTCGAGTGGAACAATTCGCCGTCAGCAAGTGGAAGATAAATTTTGCCCGCGCCGCCATCCAACAGAAAGAGCACTCGCTTTGCTTGGTTGGTTCAACAGAGCAAATCTTTCAGCTCGATATATTGATGGCTTTCTTTTAGAACTCCCAGCGGGCACATTGAGTCTTGCCTTTATTCCTAGGGTAGCTTCGCATTACTGGTTTGGCTGCCAACAGCAGTGCCATTTGTATGTCTTTTCGAGCGTCTCGTATTGCCTGCTATTCGAAACGCGTTTTCCGAAACCAATGAGCCAAAATGTACCATTTGGGGATGATTGGAATGTCGGTGGTTTGGGATCGACGATTGTTTCGTTTCTCCAGCCACTATAGGAAAGTCGCTCAGAAATGAAAGAAAAATATGTAACTCAATTGTTACAGTGGATAACCGACAGCTCTATTAGGAACGAGCTTGGTTCGGAAATCGATTCTCCAAATCCCCACCAAAGAACCTTGCTGAAATTTGTATGCCACTTCCGATTGCACTTGGCAAACTCGCTATGTTATGTTGCATTTCGTTTGGAGATTATATATTGCAAATGTCTTCTGGATGCCTTCTACACGTTGACCAACAGCAGCATAACTTTGAATGGGTCCTTTGAAGAGGAATAACAACATTACGTGTCAGCATAACATCATCAACGACGAATATGTGATCACAGCATCATGGTCAAATTATGTACAACTTATCGCAATTTCATGCCGGCTATCCTTTGATGATGTGATACCAAAATAGTTACACGGCTACATGAAGTACATGCAACTACGGAGAATGTGTAGCTCGTGTCAATCGTTCTGGAAAAATGGATAAGTGCTCTGGTGCGCACCAAGTTGAAAAAGTGCACTCTGAGTCCATCGATGCTGCGAGTGCTCCCATGGCAGTACGCCAGCAAGTATCCTTTGCGAGCCCGGAACCGTTCAATGACTAATATCCTGTACATCGTTTGGCAGGACTGGTTCCAATTTGGCCCCTGCACGCTGGAGTATCATCGAATCTCCCCATCAGCGTGTTATAGAGATAAGTCGTTTTCACACATCCACACATACCTATAGAGCACTCTCGATTTCAAATGCACATAAATGCACTGAGCCCAGCTCTGGCGAAGGATTATAGGAAAAGAAGGGATAAAAGATTGTAATGCAATAGTCTTTCCAACAGTAAAACCGATTTCGAGTGCAATAGTGCAGAAGCAAAATATGTAGCCCTCTACTCTGTAGCATTATGGTCGCTGCGATTCCTTTGGCTGGGTCGCCTCAGAAACACTCACATCGCTATTGCTTTCTTCGGTGTAAAATTCTACCCGGCGAGGTAGTTGTCAGTTAGTTTGTGAATAATGTGTGTTTGTATGTTTGCCAGGATGCCAAAGAAACTGAAAGAGAATGGGAGCCCATACACATTGTTTGCTTGCTGTATAATGTAAGTCATAACTCTTGGCATTATTCAGTAACAGAATCTTGTCATGTTTTATTCTATGAAAACTGAAAAAATTGAATTCATTGCTAGGGTTGCCACCTCGGAAGAGACGTTGACCCGGAGATTTTTACTGACCTGAGGGTGGATGACTTTAAACCAAAGCCAACAAAAAGTAGAATCAAAGCGATTGCACGACATTTTAGACTTTAAGCTATCTGTACACGAGGCGACAGGGCACGCGTTCCAAAAAATATTCACTATGGATTTTGTTTTATCGCGTAAAAAACCTAAGTGTATATACTTTTTCATTCCTTCTGTAATTTGTCATGAAATTTAATCCTGGTTGATTGGAAAATTATCAAAACTACCTCACAATCACCTATAGAGTGATCTCGTCTATATCGTCAAAATAAAGCTGTAAATTTCTCAAGTTGGTTTACGGTTTTGTCGGTTTTATTAGTGTACAGTTTCTCTTCTCCGGCTAAGTGCAAATAATACAAAAGCACCAGCCATTCTCGCTGCGGAGGATAAGTCGAACGAGCATTGCTCTGATCCACAACTAACAGAAGAAGGGGTTAGTACTTTGTGGTCTCGGTAATTCGTCACCAGACGTTCCAACAAGGGGGCAAAATTCACCCCCATAGCCAACAGTTGGGGGTCACTGCAAGAGCAACAACAACACCGGAAGCACTCGTTTTATTTAGCCGTTCAGATTAGAACAAACCCGCCATCCCTTGATGCAGCTGCAGATAGGCACCACCAACAACGAAGTGATTTCGTAAAATTGCAGGAAAATAACTTTTGAGCGACTCAATGTACGCAAAATTTTAATTGCAACATATAGCGAAATATTATTTTCCTTACGCTGTAAAAAATTGATTTGTTTTTCATTTTCGTTGTTTTGCGATTTGGTGGACCCGTTTGAACCAGAAAAATAGTACATGCACCATACTTACACTTTTGAAACATTTAGAAAAGAATCAATTAAATTCAAAAAAAGCTTAAATCATCAATTTTTCAACCAAACCCGGAGAAATTGATGTAAAACCCGGAGGCCCGGAGATCGCTCCCGAAAACCGGAGGCTCCGGGTCAAACCCGGAGGGGTGGCAACCCTATTCATTGCATAGCAATTTCGGTGAACGATGAGGATAAAACGATGCAGCTGCACAACACTACAGCTCGCGAATATGTGTTCTGGTACTAGGTATACGCCCCGTATGGTTACTATTGGACTTCTAACTAATGCTCCGTTCCATTTCCACTTTGCGCATCCATTTCCATTGCTTTCATCATAAAATGGGATTTGTACAGCGCAGGTATTTCGCGGAGTACTTGAACGAGAAACTTGGACAGTATATTTGATCAATTTTTCGACATAAATTTTTGTTTAACAATATTTGAAAACAATTTATCTCAATCAATTATTTCACATTCAGTATTGAATAAATATTTTCAAAAATAACTTCCAAGTTGTCTGCTGAACATAACTCTAACATCTGGTATTAGCACTGCATGCCCAACTCCCTGTCATCTGCTGTGCTGTAGCATTTTCTATTCTGTTTATTCTGTTTATTTGTTGAACCTACACCAACAGACCGCTTGGCCCCAATGGTGGTTCTTGGTCTAGTTACATTTGAGGATAGACAAAAACTTATTTTTAATCGTTTTTCTATGTCAGTGGAAGTGAGCGTTTCGAGCTGTATTAACTGGCAACAGTTTTCGTAGCTCGGCTGTTGAAATCTGTTTCGCCATAGAAGATGTCGAAGGGTCAAGCATATGAATACTGAATAGGCTTTGGACAGCCTCGATTCTATCAATTCCAATCTGGTAGTACGTATTCTAATGTTGAGCGGACTATCGCGTGATACAACGATTTTAGACAGTTTACGCTCCTGAACTATTGTTTTTCGGAAAAATAAGCGTAACTGCCTTGGCCTTATCTAAAATGTATGAAGTATGTGGTTTGAACGTTAGTGCCGAATCCAAGATGGCTTCAAGATCCTTGACGTGAGAGTGTCTTGGAATGCTCGAGTCGAACAAATGGTAATCGAACTGGATCGGGTGACGTTTCCGCACAAACGTTGTTCGAGTTTAGAACCATTCTGTTCAGATCAAACCACGTACTTAAACTGTCCGGTTCACTTTTAAGAAATTCGGTATCGGTTGAATCCCGTATCTGTTGAAAAAATTTTATTTCATCTGCGAACGATAGGTGAGGTCCTTGAAGCTTGATGTTGACGTCATTCGAATAGAGGAGAAATATGACTGGGCCGAGGTGACTTCCTTGCGGGATGCCGAATGAAGCGAGAAATGGTGCAGATGGATAGTCCTTACTGCTGATTTAGAGCTGCCTTCCATCGAGATAGGAACGAAACCAGCAAATAAGTTGACCGTGAATACTGAGATTATCTAGCTTGACTATTGCGATATCATGGTTGATTTTGTCGAAGGTCGCGAATAGATTCATGTAAATAGCGCTGACGGTTTGCAAACCGTCAGCGAATCCATTGAATACATACGTTGTGACTGAGAGCAGGTTGGTCGTCGTCGATCATTTAGGCATACACCAATAGGATCCAAAACAACTAGCTCGATTAGTTTGGATGCCACACTTAAACACGAAATTCCTGGATTAATAAGCTTCTGGAATATTTATTTCTTGCAACTTCAATACCTTCTCCTGAATTCGGCGAAAAATCAAATAATCTTTGAGAATTTTTTGTGGAAAAATTGTTACGATTATCTTTTCGAACTCTACGCGGACTCACATTTCACTATATTTAACGGTACACTAAAACACGAGCATTTGGGTCGTTTTACCGCGGTCTCCTGGAGAATTTCACACGGGTGGACTTTCAACCCTACCGATGGTCTCTGGGCAAAGTATAATTATCAAAATGAACAAAATAGCAGACTAATTTACTTCAAGGACGTCACTAATTATACAAAAACAGCTTATATGGACAAGACCTTACATTTTATTTAGACAGACACAAAATACTTGCGCATAATACAATTAATTCCACTTTAGCTGTGTGGAATATCGTTGCGGCCGGGACGAACGTTGGTCGACTTGCTGCTGCGATGGGTTTCCGGGGACTACGAACTGGTACTGGAACTGCAGACGAGTGTTCAGACCGGGTGCTTCCGTCGGTCGGGATCCAGATGCGGCGGCAACTCGGCCGTGTAACGTGTGGCCTGCGTTTCGATAATGGTCCGGGAGTGGTACAATGGCTCTACACTTTCGCGCACTTTTCGACACCTATTGTGGCATCTTTTGACCAATAGTGCACTCGCGTCGCTTGTGGTTTTTTTTGCCTTTGCCAGCAAAACACTCTACTGGGATCCTAAACCGTACCGAAAAATAACGGGGCGATCGTTCTTCGGATCTGTCTGATCCCACTTTTTGTGCAAACTACAAAACGGATGAAACGCACAGTCCCAGTATTGCGATGGGACGACCTTCCCGCGGGTCTTCACTCCTCGGACCTGATTTTCGTAATTGATCCCGTTTTCAACGCGGGAAACCCTTTTTATTCCCCCGTGCCCCCGGAAACCATCTCCACTCACGACGATCGATGACCTCTTCTTGTATATAGCGTAGCAGAAAAAAAACATTGTTTACAAACGTGTATGGGTTGGTGCCCCGATAAAAAGTTTAACTGAATTTTTAGATCGGATTGGTTGCATGCATAACCTTTACATTGTATAATTTTACTTTTCACCAAATAAACAAATGAACAAAAATGTAAATAAACTCTCTGACACATAATATAAACAATGGAGTAAATAAATAGTGTAAATAAATAAATATGGAATAAATAAATAAATAGGGTAAGGTGGGGCAAATCCGACCGTTGGGTAAACCCGACCCCCCTCTGTTACCGAAAATCAGAAGCACTACGCGAACTAATATCAATGGTGTCGTGTAGAGCATCGAAAATAATCATAATGGTGGCATGACAGCATTTTATTAATCTACATTGAGATGCTCAAACGACAAAAAGTTTTTTTTTTAAACTTTTGATTTGACTTTTGTGCATTATTGCCTACAGGATATTTCTGATTGTTAAAGTGATTGCATAAAAAATGTAAGTGGATTTAAATTCTTTGATTAAAGTCCTACAAAGTGCGTAGATGAATTTGGTTCAACCTTTTTCATAACTTTTTTTAATTGCATCGTAATGAAAAATGACGCGGTGGGGCAAATCCGACCTCTAAATAGTGGGGTAAATCCGACCGCTTTTTTGCTAAGAAAATGTTTATTTATCAAATTTAAATATATTTTTATTGTCATTTTTTATTATTTTTATGAAAAATGGTTCATATTTACAATCGAAAGTCATAAAAACGTGATGATTATAGTATTCGTCAAGAAATTGCTGCGATGCAAATGGAAATATCATTACGTGCTATTGCTCGTGATTTTAGCATTCCAAGATTCACATTGAACTCCATTTTCTTCGTGTTACAATTCAATAACACAACATTCATTGATTTATCATTGAAAAACCATAAAATTTGGATAATATATGCACTAAATTAACCAAAAACATAGGGGGTCGGGTTTACCCCACCATTTTGTAAAACAGCAAAAATGAACATTTTCGTAAAACGCTTGTATCTCAAAATATTTCCATGATCCGAATGAAATACTATATATAGAAAGTTGCCCAGGAGTTTCACCTTTAATTTGGTATATAAAACGACTTGATTCGATGTAAAATGAGCATTTTACAGCCAAAACCATTTACTAGGTCGGATTTACCCCACCTTACCCTAAATAACAAGCAAATAAATAAATAAATAACCAGTAAATAAATAAATAAATAACAAGTAAATAAATAAATAAATAAATAAATAACAAGCAAATAAATAAATAAATAACATAAATAAATAAATAAATAAATAAATAAATAAACAAGTAACTACAGACTACTAAACATGAAATAAACATCCTTCAAACATGTAAACACGGAAGCTATGACATTTATTTCACATTTAGACATTTACTGACAATATTTACAAATATAACAAAATTTTCAAGGGGTCTATATCAAGCTGGCCCAGCGACCACGGATTTATTGTGACCAAAAAAAAACACAGGTCACAAAATGAAAAGACATACGAACTTCTGCGTTTGAACTTTTATTCGTGTGAACGAGACACTCTCACGTCAACGATCTTGAAGTCATCTTGGATTCGGCAGTATTCATACGCTTTGCCCTTCGACACCTTCTATGGCGAAAAATATGACAACTGCTGAGCTATGATACCGGTTGCCAGTTAATACAGCTCGATACGCTCACCATCCGGAGGAACCGCTCTTGAGCCCTACTCGTCTCGGACTCTCGGAGTGGATTGCATTATAATTTTACAACACCTGGATCTTCATACCCGCATTCGAGCACTACGTAATAACTTTCTCCTACGACTACCTTGTAGGAGAACCAACTACGGTCGCCACAGCGCTGTTACCGGTCATCAGTGGGTTTTCAATAGAGTTTCCACAGGAGTTCACCTCCATTGGGCTGGGTGGTGAAGAACAGTAACCCTGGAAGCTACCGGAAGTTCGCTTTGACGTAAATCTTATCATCCATGATGAGACAATGAGGCTTTGTCAGCATCTAGGAGTACAGTTTCCGGGCCCGTGACTTTCCCACCGTATTTTTCCATTCGTCACGATTTGAAGCTTTCTGCACTTTGTACGTATACAATACCTCCCGGTCCTTGGCTCTCCAAATGAAAGACTTGGATAGATTCATCTTCCTGTCCACATCCCTGACCGCAACATTGCGACCCCGCTTAAACGCTTTCACTACACGATATTGAACCTGATCACTAATAGAATTCTGACCACATTTCTGCTTCCATTTGATGCTCATAGTTTGATAGTAACGTTTAATCACACGACTCACCGTTGACTGCACGATTCCGAGTTGTTTTCCGATGTCCCGATGAGAGAGTTGAGAATTTGCCAGGTGCTTGCGAAAAATCAATTCATGACGTTGTTTTTCGGGTGACGCCTCTTTTCCGATTTTCGAATAACAGACAGCGATAAAAATACAGTGTAGACAATGCACTATAAACTACTTCTTCCCAAATTCTCTAGAGAAAATACCCAATGGGTTTTTTTCTACACCGTTTTTCCGTTATGCAATTCGATGTGGGACACCCCTTTAGATGCCTTCAGCTTGAAGTTTTATGCAAGAACAGCAACATTATCCACGCGAATTCGGTTGATGGAGCTTCCTACAGAATGAGTAAGATTCGCGGCATCGGCGACTTGTTGCGGTGTAAGGCGCTCGCCGGGAAAAAAAATCGGAGAGCTATCTAATATGCAACTGGCGCTGACGATAAGCATAGATTTCCTGGACACCACGTCATGCCAGGCAAGTTGAATTCATCTAGAATAACGATATCATTATTCGGGGCGACAATCGAAAGATACAGAGGAAATGTGTACATCGATCAGGCTGGAATAGCGAATTCTTTTAAGACACACCGGAGCAGCGAGCGATCGACAAGTTTCACTAATAGCCACACTTACTCGGTGCTCATCCACCAGTCATCGTTGGTCAATCGGGCTTTTATGCCATGGCGAACAGCGATAAGCACACCACCACCAGACGTCTTACGGTTGCTGAGAGCGTTGCGATCACAGTGGTAGATCAAATGCCGAACCAAACACCTGGCGACACATAGTACGGTTGTCAAGCCAAGTCTCGGTCAAGACGATGATGTCATAACGGCAGCCCGTAGTAGCTAGCAAATAGTTGTCCGCTGATAAATTTGGGCCAGCGATGTTCTGTTAGGGCCGGCTGGAGTGACGTTGACAGCACTAGTAGAAGAGAGCGCATATTGTCTTTTGGAGTAGCTTGGGAGCTTCTTAAATCACTATCAGTTGCGTTGTGTAGCGACGAAGGTAACTTGCGGAGAGAGCTACAGGATGAGCTAGAAGCGCGAAATGCATCAGCCGTTGTATAGTAGCTTAAATAAAAATACTTGCAGAGAATGATGGTTTGGAAGACCCTTTCTCCACTCACGCACACAGGACCGGGACGACTACTGAATGCTGGTGGCAAAGGCTCGATTATGGCGGCGAAATCCACGGATTCCCTGGTACCAACTGCGTTGCGTCCCAGTATGCGCTCGACATCGACTCTCCTTCACAATGTCGGTGTAGCTTGATATAGCGGCACTGATACTCGTTTCGGAGTCGTTGACAGGATCGTAGAAGGGCCAGGTTGAACCAGCGAATTGCATACTTCTTCTGAAGGCGGAGGGAAATTGGCCGGCTGGCTCCATTTGTTCTGGGTACAGCTATCCTCAAATTCCCTGAACACTTGCGGCCATGTATCTCGATTAAAAGCTGCTGTGCGGTATTTTGGATGAACTCCAGCTTTGATGGATATAAAGTTCAAAGTACTGACTTCAATTCCCTTTTTCACCAGCTGAATAACTTTAATATCCTCGTTGCAGCTTAGTGTTTCTTTGGTCATTTTTTTGACAGTCCAAAAGAAAAGATATATCCAAAGAAACGGCATTGGAGGTGGAACCGTAACCATTTTGCTATTAACTATTTTCGTTCGGACAACAGGGTGGTCGAGTAGTACCGGTATGTGGCCGGACTGGAGTAAAAACAACGACCTTTTTAGTGAGGCACGATATTTGCTGATTAGTTTTGGATAACTCGGCCTTTATTTCAGCATAGACGTTATCCGTCTTTATTTCAGCAGTAGTCACGAAAGCACACCCAAGAGAAGAGACTGTGTCGTGAAAACAAACGAATTGCATCAGTTGACACACTCGTTATACATTCAAAATAGTGATGGGCATTTTTAAAAAGAAAATCGATTTTGCTACATCGACCTTTTTTACTCGAAATACTCGATGTTGTCAAACGTCGAGCCGGAAAAAATCGGATGTAAAAATCGACATTTCGAGGTTAAAAGATCGATTGTGGAAAAAAATCGATTTCGGCAAATCGACTTTATTGAACCAATAAAATCGATGTTGTCAAACATCGCACCGAAAAAATCGGATGTAAAAATTCGATTTATCAAGCTGAATAAAATCGCGTCGGTATCGCCCATTCCTAATCCAAAATAAATCTGGGTTATTCGATAGAATTCACAGGAGCGGCTTGTCTAAACATAAAATTGCGGAATTGTTCTTGAAAAGTAGTATTTCCGCCATTCTATGAGTAAAAAACCCATTAATTGAAAAATTATCTCAAAAACTCAACGTAGGGGTTAGGTATTTTTATATGGAATTTGTATGGAAAGTTTGAAATAAATCGGTTAAGTAGTTATTGAATGGCAGTTAACACCGCAAATCGTATTTTTCCAGAGACATTCTACAAAAAGCTTCGTCACCGAGTCGCTTGTCAATATTTTAGCATGGAAAAATTACAGTATGTTATTTAAATGATACAGTATAATGAACAAAAGTTTCGATCAATTCACTTCACCCAAATTAAAAAAAAATCACAAAAAAATTGTTTCTTTTACGCTAAAACCCTTATCATCCCTTAAGGTTTAACGTACCGAGTTTGATGTTATTGTTTCAGGGAGTGGTAAAAGCGCATCTTGGGCACTCAAACGGAACTCGCGCAAATATCTCAGTGAACGAGCGGCCGTTGGTGCCCTAATACCATTTTTTTGGAATTTTGTGCAATCAGCGTACTAACGCGAGTAACGGAAGGTTATACAAACGAATTTATACACGTGAAGTTACATACATGCGACATAAAAACGCTCACACGATTACAACCGTTAACATACAAACCCTCAAAACCCGCGCGATAATGCTAACTTGGTCACAAACGCGGCCATGCAATCGCGATCGTTGAGGATGAAAAATAGGCCTGCAATATCGCATATATCAAAATGACCTGGTAATTAACTCAACGTGTAAACTCTAGTGTAAAAACGCGGTTTCAATCGCGAACATATAAACGCTCGCGTTTATGGGATTTTCACGCCCCGCTGCTCCCCATCTGAACCGTATACTTAGTGATTCAATCAGAATCCCGCTGTAATTAGCCTTAAACAACGTTTTAGTGCTTGACTTTTACCATCTCGTCTGCAATTTTAGTGAGTGAATCTGACAGGGAGCCCTTCCAAGTTCCCTTGATACTTGCTTATGTTAATGGACAATACAATATATTATTAACACCATATTAAACATGAAAATTAAAAAAAAGACACGTTATTAAATTTATACCAACGCTAATCCACATTTTCTATTATGCTAACAAGTATTGACTTGTGAGGGCTTGATATATTGCTTTACTCTAAATTTATCAGTGACCCGAGATCGATTCCCAACTCCACACATAGGGTTAGAGATTTTTCCCAAAAAATATTCTAACTCAAAAAGAGGGGAATGGTCCTAAAGTTACAACCTCTACAATTGAAATAGAAAAAAAGAAGGAAAAAACAGGTTTAACAGAAAAGTGTTCTATATGTACAAATAACAACGTTAATTTTATTACTAATTTTATTTGCAATACGTCAAATTTATTTATTAAATTACTTATCTTCCGAAAGTCTCACATCAATAAAATATGAAGTTCATCGGTCACGTAACTTGATTATATTTAATCAAAAATAGATATGAAATGACATAATTACTTATAGATGTGCCTGATTTAATTTTACTAGAGAGATTTTAAATATTCGGTAAGTATATTATTTTAAAGCTGTCAACACTTAAACTCACTATTATGGAGTAAAATTATGTGGTTGATAAAATTCAACGTCATGTAACATTAAAAGCTGTATTACTGGACCACTAACCGAGCATTCAAAACTCCAGTCAAATTTACAAAATGCGGTAAACTCAAACTTAGTGCGAATTAAATCGTCGGTAAATTTCTTTTATATTTCAAATTGTTAAGCATTACGATAAATTGTGTTTTCACAAGCACAACTATTATAAATATATCCCTTCCGGATGAGAGCTCCCATCTGGATGAATTAAAGAATGTAATAAAACACAAAATCGCAAGAGTCAAATTATCCATAGAATCTAAATATACCCACGACATTTATGAACTTACTCGTCGGCGTCCTACTAACCGCTCTGGTGGCGGTGGCACTATCCCACCTACAGATCTGCCCGATGGGCGTCCGCTCTGAAAGCAACATAAATGGTTGCAGTATCAAAGGTTTATTTATGTTGGTGTTTATTATTTTTTTTTGCTTTTTTGTGTGCAAAACTCGCTCAATGACAACATGTGCTATATGGCATACCGATGTAGAGCGTAACCTTGCGGTATGTATCTCTCTACCAGCACGGTGACGACTCGCTGGCACCTAGTCAGTCGGAGCTGCGGTGGATCCCATACACTTTGTGGGTGTGTGTGCATTACACAGTTCAAACATTTATACAGTGAGGGATCTTGGAAGCAAACAAATTTTCTTCCCTTGATTACAGCGCTCTTACGTCCGTGTTTAAATTGTTCACTTGGAAGGAATGTTTGTTCTTGTTTTCTCATATCATAACTATTTCTATGCAACTTAATTCAATGCTACCACCATGATTTTTCAGAGTTAGAAAATTGCATGAATACAGCGTCCAAAAAAGAATGTCTGTTTACTATGATACAAATTTGTTTTGGTTCGTTTGTTAATAACACACTGAGATTTTTAATAAAAAACGACTGTGTTAAATTTCAGCTAAATCGGAGAAAACTGACGGTGAAATGAATGTAATGAATATTTTAAGTTTATCGCATCAGTCTTTTTTGAAATAGAAAGTATGTTCACAACGAATATAGCAGCTTAGAGCAGAAGAATTATTTAGTGAATCTTAGTAGTAGTTATTAAGGTACCTTAAAATTTTAACAGAAAAACTCACCGATACAATTTTGTGAAAATACAAACCAGCCTGAAACCAAATTTAAATTTGATATTCATTATACCAATAAATTGAAAATTAAATTCTCGCTGAACCCGTGAGATGCCTCAAACCCCATAATAAAACAACACCAAATCCGCAAAAATTGAGAAATCCCGCTGTCGCAACGATGGTTCAAACAGTTACATTCAATTTATTTAAATATAATACAAGCAATAATTCGGGACAGGCATAGCGAAGTTGGCAAATCGATGCAAAACTTACGCACAATATATGCATTTTTCGTATATATGATTCGTAGTTCTATGGAAATGTTTTTATTTTTATTGCGAGTTTTCGTAATAACCACGAAACGGCTTTCGTAGGTTTACTACGAATATGTTACATTTATCAAACGAATTGTTTGAAAATATACGAAAGTCTTTCTATAATTGACGAGCATCTTTTGTAATATGAACGATTTTTTTTCGAAAAATCCCAAAAATAATCATGCAAAAAATTCATATCACTGAACGAATTTATTCGTAAATCTGCTACGATTGGGTTCATCCGCGGAACCGAACATTTTCGTGCATTGTAAATAGTTGCACAGTGGTCCAAATCAGTAATTTGAGGTACTGAATTCATTGGAGTAAAAATTGTCTCTGTTAGTGATTTTACGTATTCTACAATGTTTGTGTATGTGTGAAAAGCGCCATCTTTTGGCAGTAGAATTTTTAAAGAAAATTGATCATAATAGGCTATAGAAAATATAACTTTTGACCCTAAAGAGATAGAGCTTGACCGTCTTCGACAAAGTAGTAGAGGAGTTTTTTTATATAAATTTTTCTGTAGATATGCTGTCTCTGTCACTCATAGTTATCGAGTTATGAGACGTTTTCTCAGATAAACTCATTAAATTCTTATTTTTACGTATAGCATTTTGGTTTATAATTTTTCGCGTTAACAATGTTCGAAAGAATTTTTTATCATAACAAAACACGCAGCTTTCCCGAAGAAATAGGTTTGAATACTTTGTAAAAAGTTACGGCTGATTTTGATTTTATTTCAGCCAGTTTTTGAACCACTATGGGCAATAATACCACTATTTGAATTCACTATGGGCAATAATTGTGATAATGTTGTAAATTATTCTGGATTTAACCTACAAGCGAAGAAAACTCGTTTTTCTGTAAGCACCCGTTCAGAAGTTATACACTGTTAAAATATTTGACTCAAAAGTAAGATTTTCTATGATCTACAAAGATCAATTTTCTAAAAAAAATAATTTTTCCAAAAGATGACGCTTCGATCATTGGGTTACAATAGAAAATCGATTCCTTCATATTCCAAACTCCTATGGAAGAGAATTTTTGGGGATTAAAAAGTGCCATTCTTTGAATCGAATTAACCTTTTTCCGACACCAGGAATTGAATCTGTCGCTGGTCCAGTTCTAATCAACGGGACAGACCTTTGTGAGTCTTCTAACCACATTCCTCCTAGAGCCTCGGTAGTGCACCGTCACCGCAGTTAGTTCTAGGAGACATCCCTAGTAACAATTGAGGTTTTATAGTAGATTTTTAGCCACTCATATAACTTAGATTGCACTTGTAGCGTGCTATAAAACTTCAATTGTTACTTGGGATTAACTCACACGGTACAGTATGGGGTTGTCTTAACGTTGATAACAGATCAACAAGATCTTTATGACAATTTCAACATGATCATCTTGAACAGGTTAAAAATGACACAGATTCCAACACTACCAGCACGTGCAAGTGCGCTGAAATCATCGCTATGATCGATATCGCTGCAGTTAGCTTGCAAGTGGTAGATGATCCCTGCGGTCTTCCACCCCATGGTGAGGCAAAGAGTGCTCAAACAGAAAAGTGCACTATGTATAAGGCCTTCCTGGATGACGGGTTACCCGCCCGTTAGCGATAATATGCGATGTTAGAAAAGCGAATGAAGAGCCTGATGAAAACCGAAAAACGCAATTATTGGCGCCAGTTTGTCGGCGGGTAAACGAAAGAAACATCGATGAGCGCTTGTTTGGAACATGGCCCGACGTATGCGTATCCGAAACAATACCAACGAGAGCGTAGAATATTCAAACCGTATGATATCTGCTTTCGCTAAGAAGACCGGTCCGAACTCTATCCCGGTTTAAAAAACCTATTGCGCCACACTGCCTCACGATTCAGTTTACGGAACTCCATTTTCGATGGTGGAGTTCTCACTTGCTCTCTTATCATGTACTCATAAATCATCTGGGTCTGGCAGAATCAAACTCAATTTGTTGAAGAATCTGCCTAGTACTACGAAAAGGAGCTTGATAATTTTTTTCACAAGTTCCTTAAGGATACCATGGCCTCTCATAACTGGAGACAAGTGAAATTAATCGCTATTTCAAAACCAGAAGAACCAGACTCCGACCACAACTCGTATCGACCGATTGCAATGCTGTCATGTATTAGGGAGTTGTTCGAGAAAATGGTCCTATTCCGCCACCACAATTGAGTCTGCTTACTGTCAGATACACAATTTGGCTTCCGTAAAGGCAATAGGACGAACGATTGCCTTGTGTTGCTCTCCACGGAAATTTAATTGGCTTAAGCTAGCAAAGAGCAGATGGAATCAGTTTTCCTGGATATTAAGGGGATTTTCGACTCAGTTTCCATTAACGTTGTTTCAGAGAAGCTGCATCAGCATGGTCTTTCACCGATTTTAAATAACTTTTTGCTTAACCTGTTTTCTGAAAAACACACGCATTTTTCTCATTTGTAATTCCACTACTGTACAACTTTTAAGTGAATGACATTGACGAATGTCTTGCCAATTCTTGCACGGTATGGCAGCCGACGGGGTGGTCTCTATTACAGGGCCCAAAACTGCCGATTTGCGATATTTTGGATAATTTCTCTGCTTGGGCTCTTCAGCTAGGTATCGAGTTCTCCACAAAAAAAACGGATCTCCTTGTCTTTTCTAGAAAGTGTGAGCAGGCGCAACTCCAGCTGCTATTACTGGGTGTAACGATCAGTCAGGTCTTCACATTAAAATATCTTAGGGTTTGGTTCGCTTCTAAAGGTACCTGGGGATGTCACATTAGGTATCTGAAACAGAAATGTCAACAAAGGATCAATTTTCTCCGGCCAATAACTAGAACATGGTGGGGTGGCCACCCGGAAGACATGATCAGGCTGTACTAAACAACGATATTTTCGGCGATGGAGTGTGGGTTTTTCTGTTAGCGCTTCGCTGCGAACATACACTTCATCAAACTGGATAGAATCCAGTATCGTTGCTTGCGCATTGCCTTGGGTTGCATGCGCTCGACCAGCAAGACGAGTCTCGATGTGTTGGCGGGTGTTTTCGTGCAGAAAAATCGATTTTGGGAACTCTCATATCGGTTGCTCAACCGATGCGACATCTTGAACCCGTTGTCGATTGAAAAGTTCGAGAGGCTCGTCGACCTTAATTATCAAACCCGATTTATGTCCTAGTACTTCGATTCCATGGCACGGAGTATCCATCCTTCTTCGTATAATGCCAACCGTATCCGTTTCCTAGATACTTCTGGTTCAACTGCGTTCTACGACAATCCATGAAAGAAGTGATTCGTGGAATCCCGGATCATACACGCTGATCTCCAATATATAATAAACACCAAGAAGTCGACTGTGCCAAAATGTTCTACACTGACGGATCAAATCTCGATGGGTCCACTGGCTTCGGTATCATCAATAATGTTATCACCGCTTCATTCAAGCTCAATGATCCTGCTTCATCGCATTCAGTTGCTATTCAGTGCACCCTTGGGATCACCGAAACTCTGCCCACAGATCACTAGTTCATCATTTCGGACAGCCTCAGCTCTATCGAGGCTCTTCGTGTGATAAAACCTAAAAAGCATTCCCCGTATTTTCTGGGGAAGATACGGGAGTCTGCGTAAGTTATCTGAAAATTCTTACCAGAGTACAATTGTTTGGGTCCCTTCTCATTGTTCCATGCAGGGTAATGAAACGGCCGAGTCTTTAGCAAAGGTAGGCGTATTAGAAAATGACATTTACGAAAGACCGATTTGCTTCAATGAATTTTCCAGTATATGTCATCAGAGGACACTCAATAGTTGGCAAAACTCGTGGAGCAATGGGATACTTGGATGACGGCTACATTCTATTATCCCAAAGGGATCAAAGAATGGTCGGGATTTCATTCGTGTAATGTCCCGACTTATGTCCAACCACTACACGTGGGATGCGCATTTGCGGTATGTTGGGCTTGCAGAGAGTAGACTGTGAGCTTGTGAAGAGAACTACCACGACATCGAGCAGGTTGTCTGGGTTTGCGCCTGGTATTGAGACGCCAGGTCTCAGTTGAAGGATTCCCTTCGGGTCCGAGGTAGACCACCCAATGTCTCAATTTGGAATATGCTGGTAAATCGCGAGCTCCTCTATATGTCCTTTATCTGCAGTTTTTTTTTAAACAATAGATAAAACTTTCTCTTTTATTTCTCGTTTTAAGAAATTTCCGGTCCTGCCTTATGGAGCCGACTAGCATCAGAGTGCCACATGATACTGCCGTCGCACAGTGGCCGGAGGCTAGACAAAACCTGAAAACGTTATGTTTTAATTATTGACATTTTATATTTTTCCTAAACAATAAATTCAAAAATTTCTGATAAGAACACGACTTTAACAGCAGTTTAAACGTAGCTATGTTCAGACGTTTTAATAATTTTCTTTTCCAAAACCACAATTTCTATGTTCACTTTTGATTTTGGTCCGATTTTAGTTTCATTTTGTAGGGAAACGAAAGAACTTGGTTTGCGATTAAAATATATTCACTAAGTTTGCTTGGAACTATAACTTTTTTGTTTAATTATGTCTGAGGTGGTCTAATTAAAAATACTTTTTTCAGTAACGTTTCTGTACAATGAGGCGAAACAGTTCGGAACGGTCAAATACGATTCTAGGGCAAATTTCCCAGAGAGTAGAGTGGGGTCGAGTAGGCCAGTTTTCTTTGGCGAGCTCGTGCGATGGTATTTTGTACTGATTTTGACAAACAAATATTCGTTGGAAAGGTTATACATCTGACATCGTTTTGGTGTTAATGATTTTATAACTGGCTACTAAATATCTTTCGAGCTAAACCCAATAAGGCGATGGTACTTTTTTCGATGTTTTTGAAATCTGAAATATTCCGGGCTAAATAAAACAATGTACAGGCATAGAAACTTTTATTTGGGAAGTATGAATACTGCAGATTATTTAAGAATTATTAACACAAATAATAAATGCAATCCATTGACTGGAAGAGGAAGTGGCAAATGATGTGAAAAATCATGAAACCGCGGAAGGAAATGCTGAAAAAACCTGTTTCTTCAGTAGCTGCGTCTGGCTTTGTACTTGCGAATGGCTTCTTCGGTGTCCTCGTCGTCAACAGAGTGTGGAATTGAAGTTGTGCATTCAGGCACGTGGTTGCTTAGCTGTGCAAGGATCACGTTTGCGCTTCTGAGCATTTCTTTTTGATTCCTTTTCCTTTCCTAGTTCGATCATGTTTTTTTGATTATTTACTTCAATAACACCCTAAATTATTATAATGTTAACTCCCACGAAATATCTGGCGCGCTTTCATTGCTGACAAGCACTTTCCTTTCACACGAGCACGTAATGTTTCGAACGGAACCTTGAATTGTTTAGAGGCCGACTGAATACTGACCCCCCCCCCATTGAACAGATGCGATTGCGTTCTTTATGTCCTCTTTACTTCGTATTGGCGCATTTCGCACAAAAATACGCATCATTTTCCTGTCAAAAAAAACAAATTTACATTATAGTAATGTCCTATGGTGCCCCCAAATGGCTTACCTATCGTGTCCCCAACAGTATTTTTCATGTTGATGTCCGTATTTTTATCAAAATCAAAAATATCGAAAAAACAACACAAAACTCGTGTTGAGCACTAATTTTTACGTAAGAAGAATATCACTTGACAAAAGACAATGCATTTTCGCAGAACAAGACGCGAAAACATAAACGCCGCCGTAACCAATACAGCTGATCCACGGGAACAGCCGAAATGACAGTCGTCAACGATGTTCTCTACCAAAGATAACGCCCTATACCCGCATACCTGTTGGATCCCATTCCACTCTACTTTTCGAATATCGTTGTCTTGTTCAGCGCATCGGTGCACAAACGGGTTGGAGATTTAAAATTTTTGGTACTGATATGGAGGTGCATGGTGTTTTCTGCAAGGTAATTAGAAAATCTACAGTAAACCAATACATTATACAATGAATTTAAAGTAGTGTTCTACATTTTCTATGACATTGTTGGCATAATAAAGGAAAATCTATCATAAAAATGGGATCATAGTGATGAGAAAGGTTCGATGACACTAAATGGATCAATGAATCTATTATTGTAAGAGTTATGACATTAAAAATCAACCTCACAATTAGCTTAACTTGTGATTTTTAGCAAAATTAGGCAATATTTTTGGCACAATGCTATTTTTTTTTAATTCGTTTATTTGACACGGCTCATAGCGGTAGCTTAACGGAGCCGTGGATCTTTTATACGTTTACAATACATGTAAAAATAAAAATACAAACAAGAATTAATTAATTGGATCTCGTGCGCGCAACTTTTTATTGCGAGCGGAGACCTTTTTTCGCGAGGTCTGTTGGCTAACAGCGTCAGGGGGGTCATTTAATTCTCTCTTGTTTTTCACGTCCCGGTTGAAGCTGGCTTGGTGTCCGGGATCAGATGTTCTCCCTTGCTTCTTGCACTTACTGTTGATCAGTGTAAATCCGTCGTCATTATCACTGCATTCGTTACCGAAGTTGCTTACAGTTGCTTTTGGGGTGCTGGATGATTCTTTTGCGCTTGTCATTATGCTCTGAACAGCTGCCACAAATTTGACCACCGTTTGTGGGTCAGGCATTGGTATTGAAAACTCTGTTTTAGGTTGGTTTGCCGTAGATGAGTTGGCAATCGGTTGAGATGCATTTTCCTCTGCATCTTCCGCGCAAGGTTGTCCATGATGAGCTGTCCGATTACAATACTTGCACGTAGGAGTTTGCCCCTCATGGGTGCATAGCGTAGTTTGCATAATTGTAGTTCCGTGAGTATTGAGTTTTATTGCCAAGTAGGAGGATATAGGCCTTTCAACCCGCATCCTCACTACAAAAACGCCGTTAGGAGTACCCGGGAAGAAGTTTCTCCAAGTATCAGGTGTAACGGATTCTACTTCTCCGTATTGCGACATGCATTTTGCAATTGGCTTAGGAGGGGTACGAGGTGATAGGTCATATAACCTTACATCTATATTATCATTCTCAATGTATACGGGAATCTTAATTCCAACGTTGTCACTTTCAACCACGTGTTTTAAGTTGTTCTTCAAAACGAAACGCTCGGCTTGTGCTAACGTGTTGAATGATATTAACACTACATTACGCAGGTGATGATACTGAAGGTACAAGACTTCCGCAAGCCTAAGTTGCATTTTTACCTTCAGAAGGTAAAACTCGGTCGTTTTAAACAAAACTCGGTCGTTTTAAACAAAATTTAAAGTCAACGACCGCTGCGTTGGGTCGGAGTAGAGCTTTTTCGTCAACTTTACTCATGATGACAAGAATAATCCGATATTTCCTTTGTTCTCGAGACAATGCACACTAGATCGAGAGGCCTGTTGTTCACTTGGCTCTATTGTACGTCTGACTGCGGCAGAAGTAGAAAGTAGACTGGCACAATGCTATGTTTCTCCTTCGTGGAGAACAATTTTGGTAAAAACTGATTTAAAAAAAAAAATTGTTTAAAACCATCTTTGCATGTGAAGAGCACAAAACCTATAATTAAACTAGTTATGGAATTTGCATATCGACTTCATCTCATCAGAATCCTAGCTAGCTTAATCCATTAACTAAGTCAGTGTCGGATTCTGATGAGGAGCCATCCATATACCACATGGACAATTTATGGGAGGGGAGGAGTCACGAGAAAATCCACGCTTGGCCAATGGGGGGGGGGGGTGAGAGTATGGGAAATGTCCACGCGAACTTTTACTTATATTTTTGGTTTTTATAAGAAAAAGAAACTTGTGTTAACGTGCTTATAACAGCATACACGTAGAATTTTATGTATGCATCGATAGCATATTTTTCTATCTGCCTCTCGTTTCTTCTGCTGTAAATTTTATGCATTGGACATATTCGGTCTATCCACTCATTGAATGTTTACTAGAAGTATATGCATGAAAATGCATAAAAATTACAGCAGAAGAAAAGAGACGGGAAATGAAAGTATGCTAACTATGCATATCTTTGTTTTTCAGTGCAGCCCGCGAGTGTGCATACATGTGTGGAAATTGAAAACATCGATGGCAACTATCATTAAAAAAATTATAGGAAGTTGCACGAAAAAACAATCCGAGATTTTTTTTGTCTGAATCACTTGATGCAATCTTCTGTAACTTGATCAAATCCCACAAATTTTGGATTTCAAAGCTTGTGGTTACGAAATTATGAACCAATTAAAGAATCTATACTTCAGCATATACATAAATTTTGTGTTAATATGATGAATCTTTAAAACGTAAATAAAAAAGATCATAGGTCGTTTAGAAATAAGAGATTTCCCTAAAAATTTCACAAATGACTAAAGAAGTGTATGACATTTTGTGGTTCAAATTTGAACGATTTTCATTAAGTCCTTCTGCATCATAGTAGTTTGACACATTGAATTTTTTTCTGAAAATCCATTTTTAAGATAGATTTTTAAAAAGTTTTCTCTTAATATAAACAAAAATTTAACATTGTAACCTCCTAGTAACTGCTAAATTGTCGTGACGCCTAATGTGGCTACGCCCCATCATTTTTATTCACGTATTGACCGATATCCTACCGCTCCTAAATTTGAGTAATCCGGGCGAACGAGTGGATCACAGGGAAGCATTATTTGTTTGCATAATTACTAGCATACACTTAGTACCAACATAGCATTAAACCATATTCCAAAATATGTAGTGTAATGAAGTCCGATTCTAAATAGTACGCTAGTTTTCTTCCAGTTATAGCGTTATGAAATAGCGAAAAGAAGAATTATTCAATATGTATTGCACAGAAATTTATTTTCCTTTCGTTTATGATTATTTAAAAACCTTCTACCATAATGATTAATAATGCAATAAAAACATTTATAAATATTCTGAGGTTCCATTGAAAATAGCTTTATTACTACACTTTATTATATATTTAGCAAAATAGCATTCAGCGAAATAATCCATTCAGCGAAGCGACCTTCGGCAAAATTACCTTCGGTCAAATGTCCCACCCCCTTTCAATTTTAAATAAGTTTTAAATTCAAAATCATTGGAAACCTAATTGTTCACGGATATTACCTTAAATGAGGTTATTAGGTATTATGCAATGCTTATTTCAAAATCGAGACCCCTCCAGAATCCAGAAAAAAAATTCTGGATCCGTCCCTCTAGAAGGTTAAAATTGAATGCATTGAATGTTACATAAAATCCACAAACTAGCATGACGTGCTAATAGATCCTATCAACAAGTCCTGTTAATGTACGTGTATCCATTGTAAATGTATTTGCATGTACTACATATGGGCACAAAAATGAATGCTAAATATTTCAAGATAGTTATAAATTTAAAAATATTCACATCATTCTGTGGTCCATTATGTACATTCATCAAGTGGAATAAGTTAACCTTACTACTACATCAGCTCTGCACTTACGAAAAACTGCAAATACTAGATATGTGCATGAAAAGTTCATAGAAACCCGAACCGAATTCAGATTTACGTGCGATCGGAATGATGCAAATGCTCCATATTTCGCATGGGAAAGGATTTGCTCCCGCTGATTGGATTTTAACTGGGAACATATTTCAGAACAATAAATTGAAAGACCACAGACTGACTTCTCTTCCGCACGCAATCCAACTCTATTATCCGAGTTCTGCATTCCACATATTTTCACTTCCTTGTACGGGAAAAGCGGATCAAGGATCTATGTAGGTGTGGCAGAGGCACACGCTCAGTTAGCGACAGCCGGATGACAATTTGGGATGCAATTTTCCCCGGAGCAAATGGTATGAACTGGTGCGCAACGAACTTATTCCATGCAATATCGCC
Source organism: Topomyia yanbarensis (assembly GCF_030247195.1). Classification (NCBI taxonomy): domain Eukaryota; kingdom Metazoa; phylum Arthropoda; class Insecta; order Diptera; family Culicidae; genus Topomyia; species Topomyia yanbarensis. The sequence goes on from NC_080671.1 coordinate 311,318,525, forward strand.
ACTTTTTATCACCATTTGCTTGCAGTGCAAATTTCTGCAGAATCTCGAGCTATGATGATGCCATACTTCTTATTTTTATGTGAAAATGTTTTAATAAAGTTTATTAAAAGTGTGGTGCCAAGCGGTGCAGCTATTACGAGCCGAGATTGTGTCGTCAGATACTTCCTTGCAACTAGTATTTTTTCATCTGGCCTGATCCCTTTTTATAAAGTTTCGTCCTTCGCTAGCGGATTTTTTCCCAGAAATACCACGGGGAAACCTTACAAACTTATTGAAAGTTTCTTCGCTTATGAAAAAGGAGTAGATAAAATTGTCAGACGTCGTTAATGGTAATTTAAATATTATAACGATCATCGGGTTGTGCACTTTCCAGAGTATGATGAAGATGAGTAAAGTGGTTTACCCTCCGATTCTGAAATAGTTTTTCTTACGACCGCAGCTCGAAAAAACCCTCATTGAATCATTAAAGAGTAATAAATTTTATGTTTTTCGTGTATCCTTTTTTCCAGGACTAACCCGATGCCAGAAGGTTCCCAGTCTACAGATTCTGCCGGCGGCATCTATTCAGCGGAAACCAGTGGGAGCGTCCTTGTTACTGACCTGCCGACCGGATGTCCCCGATAGCACACTGATATCCGATCTGCGGTGGAGCGACAACCGCAACATGACGATACCGCCGAAAGCGTAAGTACCGAAAAGTTTTCCCACACTCCCCACTCACTCACTTTAATTGCCACAGATTGAGCACATATCAGATGGAAATCGCATGACCCCGAGTGCGCGATGAATTGTCGACGCCGTGGGTGGGTGGAACATTTCAATTTCATTGTGCTGGCACTTGCAAGTGGAGGACTTTTGGGAAAGCTGCACCGCGTATAATTAACTGTCGCAGCAGCTTGCAGCGGGAGCCCGAGGAAACTTTCGCTCTACTTAGTGAAGCGGGAAGGTGGTTTCGGTTTTGCACAGTCCTGAGTGGCACGCGACATAACTTGCTCGCTCGCTAGTTAGCGTGATGCATAGTTGAGGGAAAACTGTGAATTGATGTGCGATAGGGATGCTTACTATGTGGTCTTGGCGAGTTGGGGAAAGTAAATAACTGCAATGGGAATTGAGTAACAACTGCTGCTGGTACAAATGAAGTAAGTTAGTTATGAGTTCTTTCAGCTCAATAAGCAACTAAGCAGCTCATTCCCACAGATTTTCTATTGGGTTGCAGTCAGGAGAATAAGCGAGCTATTGCAGAGTATAGATGTTTTCCTTTAGCCATATCATAGTTCAAGAATTTTCGTGGACCGATGCGTTTTTTAAAGGAAACCTAATCTGCGAGCACATCCATCCCAAGCAGCACTTGCAACATGTTCTAGAAAAACAACAAAAGTTATATGTTTCATTACAATGACAACAGAATTGCAAAAAACATGACTGTTGCATGTGTGAAACACAGCTGCTGCACGTTACATCTTAGTTATTTATTTGTGGTGCTTATGTTTTCTGAAACAATCAACTTTGACACATATTATTGATGTTTTTTGCAACAGCATCATCGCGTAAACTGGAGATGACATTATTATTCAACTTGTCAGCAAATTTGATTCCGGATACAATTATAAAACTTTTACTCAACTTCAGTTTGTAACATAGTAGAAATAAAAACAACCGCCATATTTATTGATAGAATGAATTCTTTCTCGATAAAAGTTGCTGACGAACAGTTAATATGCATAGATTTTTTGATTGGAACCCAATATTTTCATCATTAATATGCTTCAAATTTTTGATTACTCTCGAAAAAAGCATATTTGAGCACAGTTCTTTGCGTACGATAAATAATTCACAAAATAAGTACAAAATTTATTGAGTTTATATCAACGTTGTTTTAAGGCCCTTTAAAAATATCAAAGTATTTTCAAAAATTACTCGATTCAATTTTGTTGGTTAAACATTTTCACCCACATTAATGATATTGTCATATTTGAATGTGAACATAATATTTATACTTTGCTTGCATAACAATTTCATGAAACACATTAAGTTTAATTTCATTTCGACAAAGTTGTTTTCAAAGCAATCGCTAGCATTATTGAAACAATCTTTGTTGTTATTATGATTCTTGGTACATCATTCGGAACAAATGAACATGTTGCCTATAAGCTCCGCCTCTTGCGCTTTTTTAATTGCATAACAGTTGAATAACGCTTGCTGCAGTAATATTTTCACAAATTAATGTGTGACATTGGTGTTGTAAAAACAGCTTATCAACATACCGTGTTGCTTGGGATAGAAGCAAGGATGTGTGAAGAATATTAATGTAATATTTATGTAATCTGCTGGAAATAAAATTCAGCTTTCAACGAACACTAGAAACGTCCAATACAATACATTTTCCTGTTCCAAAATTATAGATTTTAATATACCTTTTGCAGTATTATTGATTTCTAACATATACTTTAGACGTTATTCAGAATTTGGAAGACGAACATTTTCTTCTAATACGTCAAAACACTCGCACCTATTGTTCAAAAGGTATAAGTACTTATAATATCAAAAATTGATTTTTTGAAATCAATTTTGTGATTTTTTAAAAAACATCGAGTTCCCATTGTTTGCTCAATCAAACCTAGAATCATAACCTTATATGTATTGATATTCCAAAGAATCCTATTTTTGATGAAAAGGCGTTCATAACTTTTCAAAGATAATAGTTAGATATGTAGTGTCACGAAACAAATTATTCGCGTTAAAACAATCTTAAAGTTGTCTGAAGACTATTTCCGTTTTAAATTAATACTTCAACAGTTATTTGAATAAAACAGTTTTTCTAAGAAACACTAAGAAACACAATAACATTTTATTTTAAATTTATTGTAAAATGAAAAGTATTACAAATAGAGCTTACATGTCTTCTGCAAACTTTTCTAGTCGATTTGCACAAACTTAGTCTCAAATGAAAGGTACAACCGTCCCATCGGCTGCCATTGAATTATTCATTGATTGAACTTCCGTTTCCGGAGTTACGGGTTGAAGAGCAAATTCCCATATAAACTGAACTGAAAATTTCTCAAAATGGGGACCAACGGAAAATTCCAAAATCGAATTTCTATTTTTGATGCCAAATGACTTTAAAATGCACGAAACGTCGAGATTTGATGAAATCTTGAAAGAAAAATTCTTAACGAAAATTGACTTTCCAAGTCCAAAATTTTGACACATTTTTGCCTTTCTCATATAGAAAGGTTATTTAATCACTCCGAAAACAGTCAACCTAATCTAATTTTCTGCGACTTACATAGGTTTTCTGTATTTAAAAAGGGGTGTAGATAGATGTATGCGATGAGGGGGTACCCCCCACATTACACACACCCCTTCGCGAAACCGCCTCTCTCTCCACAAGTCCCCCCACCAAGCCATCTCCCCTCAAAGCCACTCAAAAAATTCCCCTCAAACGACCACCTCATGCACTCTTTCCAGACCCACCCCTCTCTCATCCCAAACTCCTTCACCTAGTAGGCATACCAAGATAGGCGGGGGGGAGCTAATGCTAATCGAGCTAATTCAATATTATGCGAAACCCTCGGACACTCGTCCTGAATCCGCCGCTGGTTTCAAGTGTTTCAGCGTCAACACATAGCGTCTCAAGTTTGTGGTTGTCGATCCATTGTATGTACACTGCTTGTCATTAAAATATATGTTGGGACAAAAAAGTCGAAATTTTAAGTTATTTTCATTCAACAATTTTTTAAAGTTAACCATTTGATAGTACATAAAAATAGGTATTTTCATGAGAAAATTCTGTGTTTAAACATTAAATGACTCACTCATTAGAATCAAACATAAAATATACCTGATCAATGAAATAGGTGTGTTACGGAAAAGTCTTGAGCGTTTTTTCAAAACGTCATATCTGCAATGAGTTACTCTCTTTGTTTACTTTCTCTTCTGTTTCTGTTAATAATTCGGTCACTTTAACATTTATCCCTCAGCTCTTTGCATAATACGCTAGTTAAAACCACCGTCTTTCGATCTGTACTGTAAAATAAGTGAAAAGTGTTATAGTGACGCCGTAAAAATCGAAAGAGAAAGTATAAACAGAGAGTAACTCATTGCAGATATGACGTTTTGAAAAAACGCTCAAGAAGTATAGTTAAGCAAGCTTGCAATGAATCACATCATTTTTCTTAGGTAACCGAGGTTTAGTAAGCACTGTAGCATGCATTGTTTAACAGAACTTTGCTCAATCTTCTAGGCATTGACTCAACCAAGCGCTGACAAGTTTCATCTGGTATAGCATACCACTCTTTTTGAATTGCGGTATATAGTTGATCTTTATTTGAAAATGCTTGTCCAGATAACTTTCTCTTGAGCTCGTTCCATAAATTTTTTATGGGTTTTATGTCAGGAGATTGGCTTGGCCATGAAAGAATCGACACTTTGTTTGCACGAAACCATTCTTTAACATATTTATAAGCGTGTTTCGCATCATTGTCGTGTTGAAAATGCCATATGAGAGGCATATTCTCTTCCGCGAAAGGAAGCATAACCTCTTCCATGATTTTCTTGTATTCAAATCTGGTCATGATTAGGGTTGCCACCTCGGAAGAGACGTTGACCCGGAGATTTTTACTGACCTGAGGGTGGATGACTTTAAACCAAAGCCAACAAAAAGTAGAATCAAAGCGATTGCACGACATTTTAGACTTTAAGCTATCTGTACACGAGGCGACAGGGCACGCGTTCCAAAAAATATTCACTATGGATTTTGTTTTATCGCGTAAAAAACCTAAGTGTATATACTTTTTCATTCCTTCTGTAATTTGTCATGAAATTTAATCCTGGTTGATTGGAAAATTATCAAAACTACCTCACAATCACCTATAGAGTGATCTCGTCTATATCGTCAAAATAAAGCTGTAAATTTCTCAAGTTGGTTTACGGTTTTGTCGGTTTTATTAGTGTACAGTTTCTCTTCTCCGGCTAAGTGCAAATAATACAAAAGCACCAGCCATTCTCGCTGCGGAGGATAAGTCGAACGAGCATTGCTCTGATCCACAACTAACAGAAGAAGGGGTTAGTACTTTGTGGTCTCGGTAATTCGTCACCAGACGTTCCAACAAGGGGGCAAAATTCACCCCCATAGCCAACAGTTGGGGGTCACTGCAAGAGCAACAACAACACCGGAAGCACTCGTTTTATTTAGCCATTCAGATTAGAACAAACCCGCCATCCCTTGATGCAGCTGCAGATAGGCACCACCAACAACGAAGTGATTTCGTAAAATTGCAGGAAAATAACTTTTGAGCGACTCAATGTACGCAAAATTTTAATTGCAACATATAGCGAAATATTATTTTCCTTAAGCTGTAAAAAATTGATTTGTTTTTCATTTTCGTTGTTTTGCGATTTGGTGGACCCGTTTGAACCAGAAAAATAGTACATGCACCATACTTACACTTTTGAAACATTTAGAAAAGAATCAATTAAATTCAAAAAAGCTTAAATCATCAATTTTTCAACCAAACCCGGAGAAATTGATGTAAAACCCGGAGGCCCGGAGATCGCTCCCGAAAACCGGAGGCTCCGAGTCAAACCCGGAGGGGTGGCAACCCTAGTCATGGTAGAGTTTATACGGAGAATGGGACCTACACCATACCATACTTTACTGTTTTACCGAGTATCGCGGATCGAACTTTTTGCCGGAGATGATCTACGAACATTTTTTTGAGCATCAGAGGAAAATAGTTATCTTTGTTTCATCGTTCCAAAAACTTCCGCTATTTTCTTGAGCCTTCCGGGCCGGACCATGAGCGGTATTGTAAGGCAAAAGCTTGAAGGTTCTTTTTTCTTAACAATGGTAACTTTCTTGTAATTCTTTCGGGAAGGTTAGCATCATGTAGTCTCCGGCAAACTGTCCATGAACTTACCACATTGTCAATTTGCGCTGAAATTCTTCTGGATAACGCGAAAGGATCAGACTTTCACAATAATACAATGCGATGATCAGTTAGGTTTGACACCAACCGACATAACCCCATAAAATGAGCCGGATGAACTTCGTTTGACAATTCTCGGTGGTTTGTTTACGTTTTACGTTGCACTCGCACTCACGCAACTGACACGATAAACAAACTACCGAGAATTGTCAAACATGAACTTCATTCATCATGAGTTCATTCATGTCGTCATCTTGTAGAACTCAGTTGATATGATGTTTTTCTTGGTTTTCCGCGGGTTTATTTGTTTTTAACGGCTTTGATTGTAATATTTTCTAATCTTCCAGGAGTGTTTGCGATGAACTTATAAGTTTTACCTTCTTTGCGCAATTTGTGGACCTCAAATCTTTCATGTGGTGTGCAATGGTGCGATCGATCCATTCTAAGAGAAAATCTTTTCTTTAAAACATATAAATTATTTGATACTAGCGACTGAATGCAAATCATTCACAATGTTACTCGTAACCACAAAAATTTGAGTAAAAACCAAGTGATATTTTCAACACGTCCATTATTTTGTCCAACTGAAAAATCAGACGCTGCCTTGTTTAAACTACATTCAACGAAAACAAACAGAGAATGCTGTCATATACACAGTAATATACACTAGATAAGGTGTTGCGACGAATAAAAAGGTATGGTAACGCTATGAATGCAATAGTGTGCGTTGTTCAGGTAAAACAACAAGCTGCAGTCGCACACCTATTTTAATCACCAGCAGTGTATGTGCAAATCGTACTGAATATGTAATATACATTTCCACTGTTATATTGAACATAATCCGCCACGGCATTGAAGTTTGGGCAAATGAGAGAGGCACAATTGCACCACTAGGTGGATTAAAACAAGTTTTTTAATTTGTTATTTTTTGTATTTTTTAGATTTCATATTTTGCTCTATTTTTCATTTCACTAATTTTATACATTATAAATTTCTTCCATCTCACATTTTTCCAATTTTTACTTAAATATCACAGTTTCATCATTTTAAACACCTTTTAGGTTCGATTAGAGAGGTTTTAACATTTGGGTAATTCTCCTCCTTTTTGTGTAAGATTTCTGTACTAAAATCTTCGACTCTATGTGCAGAGTTGGAATTTAACCCAGGTGAGCTACGTACAAGGCAATCGATCTACAAACTATGTTATGCCCGACCCTAAACATTTTTATTGTTCTTTATTCATTTAAGTTATTATTTATATCCGTTGGTTTTCATATCAACCTTGTTTACTATTTGGTGTTTTTCCCTTCTTTTTTATTGCTCTATTTATTTTTCCAAGTTTGGTTTTTTTAATTGTTCTATAATATTCGGCAGAATTAGGGAGTAGAAGGATAAGTAGGGGACGGTGGGGAGTTGTGAACATAGTTTTGTCTTCGGGGTACAACTACCATAAACATCAGTCGATTGGCAATAATTCAACTGGTATTTGTACAGGGCACTTCAATACATCCGCAAGCTAAACCAATTTAAAATAATCGTAATCGTGTTCAAGATATGGCAGATTGCGTGAAATTCGTGGAATCCGTACTTTTTATTTTGGTGGGGAGTTGTGAACCATCGCAATAAGGGAGAAAATGGAATATTTATCTATTTTTTGCCTTTCTCATATAGAAAGGTTATGCAATCACTCGGAACAAGAGCAACTTAATCCCGGCCCGGAGGGCCGAGTGTCATATATCATTCGACTCAGTTCGTCGAGATCGGAAAATGTCTGTGTGTGTGAATATGTATGTGTGTATGTGGAAAAAAATGCCCCTTCTGTTTCTCAGAGATGGCTTGACCGATTTGCACAAACTTAGTCTCAAATGACAGGTATAACGTTCGCATCGGCTGCTATTGTATTATTTATTGATTGAGTTTCCAGTTCCGGAATTGGGTTGAAGAGTGCGGCCACACAGCAAATTCCCATATAAACTGGTTACCACCATGATATCAAAATTATGCAAAACCTATCAAAATGGATGCAAAATTACTTGGATTTACCAGTCTAGATGACTAACCAAAGTCGCTTTGACCCCATTGGGCACCTAGGACGGTTCTTGATTCCTTATAAGCAGGAACTGAAAAATGCTCAAAGGGGGGAGTAAAGGAAAATTTCAAAATATTGGGTATGGGAATAGGTTTCCGCCCTCTTGAAAGATAGGTCATTATTGATACTACAGCTGTTTTAGCTCAACTACTCTACTTACCATTTCTAATTGTATGTGTAAGGTCTCGATTGCACTAGTTGATATTCGCTTCGAGTGTGAACATCCTTTTTAATCTGACGTCAAAAATGTCAACGTTCGTTCCGAAAAAGCAGCATTTGCGGGAAGTTTTGCTGCATTATTACATTTCAAAGAAAAGTGCAGCTGAAACGTACCGCATATTAAGGAATATTTACGGTGATCATGCTCCATCTAATACAAGCTGTAAAGAGTGGTTTCGACGATTCCAAAGCGGCGATTATGACGTCAGTGACAAAGAACGCGAAGGAGCACCGAAAAAGTTTGAAGATGCACAACTACAACATATACTTGATGAAGATTCATGTCGGAATCTGGATGAGCTATCCAATGAGTTGAATGTTGACAGATCGACCGTCGGTAAACGTTTGCACACAATGGGAATGGTGCAAAAAATAGGCAATTGGGTACCACATCAATTGAAGGAGAGGGATATCGAGAGACGTTTGGTGATGTGCGAGATGCTCCTTGAGCGTCAGAAAAGAAAAGGTTTTCTGCATCGCATTATCACTGGCGATGAAAAATGGATCTACTACGATAACCCGAAGCGACGAAAATGTTGGGGGCTGCCAGGTGAACCGGGTCCATTAACGCCAAAAAAAAAATCATGCTTCCAAGGTTTTGTTGTGCATCTGGTGGGATCAGAGTGGTGTAATTTATTACGAACTCCTTAAACCATCCGAAACAATCACTGGCGATCGTTACAGACTGCAGCTAATACGATTAAATCGTGCTTTGAAAGAAAAACGACCGGATTGGACACCTCGACATGATAAACTAATTTTGCTGCATGATAACGCTAAGCCACACGTTGCAAAATCTGTCAAAAAATATTTGGAAGGGGTGAATTGGGAAATCTTGCCCCACCCGCCGTATTCCCCAGACATAGCACCATCAGATTACCATCTTTTTCGATCGATGCAATCAGCCCTGATTGGAAAAAAGTTCACTTCTTACGAAAGCATCGAAAAATGGCTCAACGAATGGATCGAGTCGAAAAACCCTGACTTCTTTCTTCGAGGAATCCGTATGCTGCCTGAAAGATGGGGAAAAGTTGTCGCTTCGAATGGTGCATACTTCACATAATATTATTTTGTATTTCATGTTTTAAATAAATATTATTTTCGTGTAAAGAAGGACGGAAACTTATTCCCATACCCAATAGAATTTGTATTTTCGATGCCAAATGACTTTATAATGCATGAAACGTAGAGATTTGATATAAACTCGAAAAAAATTGGACGAAAATTGATTTTTTTTGGACTTTGGCGCATTTTTGCCTTTCTGATTTAGAAAGGTTATGCAATCACTCTGAGCATGACCAACTTAATTTTTTGGGGTATGTGGTGAGAGGTTTACCCCCTCCCCTCTCCCCACATTACACGACACCTTTCCCTGAACCCCCCCCCCCCCAAGTTCCATCCTCCATCAAGCACCCCCATCATAACTTTCCAACAGATCCCCCTCAAACGACCATCTCATTCATCTTCTCCAGACCCACTCTCTCATCCCAAAAACCTTCATCCAGTAGGCGTACCAAGATAGGCTGGGGGTGATTCGGTTGTGGGTTGTTCATCCCCTTCACACACAAACACCCTCGTATAATAAAATAAGTGAGCCGAAAGACGCCATTGAGTTAATGCTGATTAAGCTAATTTATTTATTTATTTTCTAGTTATTTATTTAGATTAAGCTAATTAAATATTAGGGGCCATGCATAAATGACGTAGCATTTTGGGGGGTAGGGAGGGTATACTAAATTTGTGACGAAGTGTGACGAGGGGGAGGGTAGGGTCAAAAGTTGTGCGACGTAGCATTAAATTTAAAACCCATTGTTTAGAGAAAATAATTTAATGATCCTCCATTCCCAAGAGAAATGAGTTTAAATTCAAATAAGTTACTTTTGACGCGGTTTTTCATGAGGTAAATTTTACGATTCGCGGAATTACAAGTTCACAAAAATACGAAAAGATTTTGTATGCGGATTTAACTTGCTACATTACTTAGTTAATGTTGCTAACTAGTAGACTTAGTTTGGAAGCTGAATTAAGATTTCACTTCGGATTCAACCAAACAAAATTTAGTAATTTAGATGAACGTATGCTTCTAAGAATCATTGGTAGCTGCAGGATTGTGAACTGAGAGAACTTCTCTTTATGCTCCCCTTGACATATAAAATTCAAAACAAAACTATCAACACAATATTTGTGATGAAATGGGCTTATTTTGCACGCATTTTGCTGTTATAATGAAAATGTTGATAAAAGTCGTCAAACATTTTGAAAGGACATGTATTTAAAATAATTGAAAAACATGTAATTTTTTTTCATCACCCGGGTGCTTTGCATGGGACGAGGGGGAGGGGGTAGGTAAATGCTACGTTATTTACGAGGGGGAGGTTAGAATTTTGTGACCAAATGCTACGAGGGGGGAGGGAGGGGTCAAAAATCTCCGAAAAAAAGCTACGTCATTTGTGTACGGCCCCTTATATATTTTTGTTTCAAGCTGAGGCGATCCAGAGTAAAATCTCCTATTGGGTTTGAAATTTCGATTTTGAAATGATTACGTAACATTGCGTAATACGCAATAACCGCATTTATTAAAAACCAGTAAAAATTTGGTTTGAAATAATTTTGAGTTGAAACTACTTCAAAATTGGGACTAGTTTAAATTTTCTTAACAAGTTGAAAATTTTCGGTGGGGTCCGGATTCTCCGGATCCTCCTCCTGGGTCCGCTGCTGGTTTCAAGTGTTTCATCGTCGACACATTGCATCTCGAGTTCGTGCCTGTCGACTGTATGTGTGTGAATATTCAATATACACTTCCACCATTATATTGAACATAACCTGTAGTTTGGACAAATGAGAAAGGCACAATTGCACTACTAGGTGGATTAAAACAGGTTTTTGTGTAGGAAAAGACAGTTGTCCAACGAATGCTTTACACTGATTTACTTTGAAATTGGCTGCAAAACCGCACACCGCATAGCACAAATACATGAGTAAAAAAAAATTATGTGGCATTTTTAGACGCTAATTAGACAAGCATGAAAAACATAAGTTGATGCAACATTTGTCAGTAGAAAAAGTGACATTTGACATCATCATTTAAAGCTTAACCCTCCGGCACTCGCGTCGTTGTATTTTGCGCAACAGCTTCCGAAACTCTAGCGAAATATTCTTCCTGCACCAGCGGCTGCTCATTCGGGGAGGCATTTGCGCGAGTGTCGGAGGGTTAATGGGTATGGCCGTTATGTTGGACTCCCGGAGCCAGATTTTCTCTCTACGGCCCTATTAACTCTACATTTGTTTTGAACATTTCGCGATCAAAAAAGTTAGATTTGGAGGGTTACAGTACAAAGACTTTATAAATCCAAAGCCCTTGGCTCTATAAGTGCAAGATTCTTTATTACAAATATTTCTCTAGCATTGGCGAGTTTATCGACGAAAACAAACTTAGATTTGAATTTGGGGATTCTCCTTAAACGGTGTTATTAGTTACATTACCTTTTTCACAGCCATAAACGAGATGAACGAGCGTCAATAAACAGAAAAACGGTCTTAGATAAAATTATAAAAACAATGCAAAGTTTGTTGGTGAAAAATGAGTATCGAAATTCTATCCTTTTTGGGACCAGCGAGTGTGTTCATTTATTTGTAAAATTGTTCATTCATAGTCGCTCGAGTAATGTAATCCATGATTTGCCTTCCACAACAGATGTCTTTCCAAATCATCAACTTGTTAGTGAATTTAACTGCAATGAAAAATTTGAATTTTCGAGAAACCTACCTCTATATATTTTTATAAAGGTAAAAATTTAGACAGGTTAGTCCAAAATTCATTCATACGTAAGTTTCATCGTCTATCTATTTTAAATACATGGTAAGAACTTACGATATTCGATACTGGTTATAAGGTAAACTATCGTTTTTTTTTAATTGCTTGAAAAACCCGATCGTCGCTTTCAATCGCTTAACCGTGTAATAATTCGGTCCTTCAAAATGATTATAGATACTTCAGGAAAGTAATCTTTTTGAAATTTTCATGAATTGAAAGAAGCAAAAAAACAATCGAAAGCGAAAGTCAACGGGAGCATCAATATCCTTCAAGGCTTACTGAGTTAAGGTGACTTAATTCTTTATTTTATATTATTTTGCATTTCACAAAAACATATTAATCATTTTTATTAGGTTTGATACGTATTTAAAACGTTACTGCGCAAACGCCGTAGATTTTTCATTAATTATTTTCATTATTTACAACATAATATTTTCTACAAACCAATAAAACATGTAACTATTTGATATGTACTGCTTAGCTAGTTCATGTGAGAATTGCCCTAAGTACTTTGAAAAATAGCTAAATAAACGCATTTTTACAAAATGGTTAAATTTGGGAATGGGACAAATATGCGATCATGGGTAGTATATTTATTTCACTATGTGGGAAAGTATGTTTGATCCAAACACCATTAAGTTGGACACCCCTATCGCTTGTTTCAACTCGGATTAGAAGAAAGTTTGAATGCGTTCCAAGGCTCCTTCTATTCCAACCCAAACTACAGTTCTCCATTCAAGTATGAAGCATGGCCCTGCAGAAATCTGCTGCATGTAGCACATTTTATGCTAGACTTTGCACCAAAACTGTCTGAGAACATTGGTTGTGCTAGTTTCAGTGCCTGCCCACGATATAGATGTACTACATTGGGTTTCATGTTTTTGCTGAGCAGTTTCAGTAAAACATTTCATTTGATTTTTCTTTCTCGTAGACAGCATATCTCACAGTTACATTTTAATTTCCATTCGAAGTGTTTTCAGGATACCAAATATGCAAACCATTTGAAATTAATTTCCCCTTATTTCATTATTTAGGACCAAACATTACTATCCCCAGTACGATTCTAAGGGCCGAAAGCTCCCGGCGAAGTAAGTGTGCATTTTAGAGTTTGATTGTTGTTCCACCATTTCCACTCATAAAACAATAGTTCCGCAATTCTAATGTTGCACGGTGGCAGCTGGTAGATATCGACAGCCAACAGACCATTTGTTAGAATGCGCTGGCCCCGCCGATGCCATTATCCCATACAGTGTTCATCTTGTTTCTTTTTTCATTACATTAACTGATCGCATTGGCATTACGTTCCGATGAAGGAGCGCCAATAGGTCTCACGTTTTGTGTGTTTGTGTTTTTTTTGTTTGTACAATTGTACTAACAGTTCAATAGATAACATTTTCTAATTTCACGATCATTCAGCTTCGTAATTAACCATTCCTAGTAAAGTGGGCTTACGATTGGAATAGAAAAAAATTGCATTCATTTCAATTAGTTGCTCACATTAACTGCACTAATGGTGTTATCGTCATATAGTGCTTTTCACACATCATTGCCATAAGCTACTATTGAAATTTTAGATGACCGGATTTCCGGTTCCAGAGTTACGGATTGAAGAGTGCGATCACCGTATAGATCAGACTTAATGATACATTAGAATTAGATTTAGTTGTATTGAAGTCACAAATGAAAGCAGTTTCGTTGAATTTGCTACAACATATGTCTACCAGATTATTCTAAATATATGCTGTAGGGTGTCTGGGGATCCACAGAAGCGGGCGATTCCTTATACTATGAGGAGAAACAAACAAACGAATGCTAAGAGAAAATCGTGACAGTCAATATTGGTCGACAACATATCGAAAATAAATATTGCTCTAAACATTCACATTCAGGCATTTTTAGTTAAGGGCCCAGCTAGATATTGCTTTATCGCTATAAGAACACCACCTTCGCGATGTAGATGACTTGCAGAGGCGTTGCGATCGCATCGGTAGATTGCGTAATTCGTTGTTAGCTCGGCGTTATATATTATATATTATCACGTTACCAAGTTTCGGCGAAAACGACGATGTCATAGTCGCAGAGTGCGAGCAAACAAGAAGGTCTGCGTTTTGTTCTCATTCCACGAACATTCTGGTAGTAGGCGGACAGAAAATTATGTGTTGTATGCGACGGCATGTTGTGAACCAAGTAGTTTTCAGGGAGCGGATTATCATTTAGAGCGAAATAAACGCTCAGAAAGGGAGTTCAGAAGATCCCCTCACGACCTCCGAACGCAGGGATGGGGCGACTAAGCTGGTCGCTGGTGTCCCGATGATGGCAGTGACGAAAAAAGTGCCCTTTCATTTAGTTGGTTCAACTCATTAAAAAGCACAACCGAGTCGGCAGGGCTAAATTCCAATCGACTAATATGTAGATGACTTATGAAGACTGTAATGGAGATTTGTTTTGAGGGTGTAAGAACCATGAATTATTTCAGGAGCACTTATATCCTCCTTACTTTTACCTGACACAGAAGAAGTCTCAGATTCTCCAGGTAGTCCGAAGTTGATTGCCGAGGAAAATAAAAATAGAAAGGCTAGTTTTTCCGGATGCATGGAGCTACAGACCACCACCAGATAAATTCCTCTCTACAGCAATCCTGATAATTGGTCGTTGAGTTGTAGAGTTATCCACAAATTCACGAAAGTAGATGTTTTTCCGGTTTACTAAGAGCAAGGATGCAAAATGCCTACCTTTTTGCGGCTGTAATTTTTCTGCCTACATTCTCATTTCCCTTTCGACGCTTCTGTGGTTCGCTAGTGCAGGACGCCCAGCGCTGTACGGCAGTCTGTAAGCAAAGCAGTAACATGACAAAAAATACTGCCCCCAGTACAGCCACCAGACGCGAGCGGAACAGCTTCTCTTTCCTTATTTTACACTTTTTATTATTTTTAATCTATTCAATATTTTTAATCACAAACGACGACAATGAATGCGGTTCGTTTACGCCACGACCGGCATCAATGCTTTTGTATGCGGGCCTCTCCCTTTGACTATGCAGAGAAAGTGTACAGCGAGAGAACAAACTTTACTACGCCACACTCTCACCGAGCAGCCGGAGTACAGCAGCAAAACAAAAATGTATTCTATTGCTGTACGGAAAAATGTACTCGGTTTGGCTACCGTTCTGGCAAGAGCTGTAGTGATGCGTCGCTTTAGCGGGCTTTACGGCTTGTGCAAATGTAAGTATACCGAAAAAAATGTAGTTTACCGGTACCGTTGGCATCCCTGACTAAGAGAGAGCCTTATCCCTATATGTTTCGCGAGCACCGATTTAAAATGTTATATAGCTCAAAGAAGGAACTATACGAACTATTCTTGGTTGTATATCCTTCCCCAGGCAATCTTTCACTAGGGTCGAAACTTCATCATCCGTCGTGCTGGGGTCAAATACCGACAAGTAGGACCATAACAGCTCATCAGGTGGTGGAACTGTTTTTATCGTTTCAAACGCAGCTTTTTCTTCACGAATAATAGTGATTTTGGGTTTTAGCGAATCATCTTCACGCTTGTGCTTAGACGTTTTTGGAACTGGATTATATTTAGTAATCCTTTTTCTAATGCAGCGAATCTCAACCTGGGGTCCGCGGACCCCTAGGGGGCCGTGAAGTCGTTGCTGGGGGTCCGCGAACAGGAAAATCTTTTTCGGACGGATATTAAAACTTGAAGTTTTTTTATCCTATCAGACTGAAAGTAATATATTGACAGCATATAAATACATGTTAAGCCGTGGGGGTCCACAATCGCCCAGGGTAATTTCGAAGTGGTCCGCGACCGTCCAGGATAATTTCGAAGGGGTCCGCGATGACCCAAGGGGTCCGCGGAGCAAACAAGGTTGAGAACCGCTGTTTTAGTGCATTTACTGTTGAAGATAGCGGTTTTAAGTCAACTTTAACAGAGAGCAACTCTTATGACGTCTCTCAAATCAGCAGTGTTATCCTTTACGGATTTTAGAGAATTGTCGTCGAGCATTGGATTCTCGTGGCAACGCGAAGACATTTTACGGAAGTAATCGCTTGAAACAAGTCAACGTAGCCGTTACACATCCAGAATAAATTCCGTGTTTCGGTTCCCAGGACATCTCAAATATCATAATTCAATTTGACACATATCATGTGTCATTGTTGGCGGACACTTAATCCCATCGATGCATGCGCTTAAGCACCAGGGTGTGATATTCCATATTGACAAGAGGAGCAAGATATAGCACGAAACGTCTTTTGGCTGGTGTCTCATTCTCAATACTGAGGTATGGCGTACCGGCCTGGGCTGCAGCACTGAACTCAAAGCGGAACCGGACGAAGTTGACAAACACGCTTCACCTAATGGCTATTCGTGTCGCGAGGTAGTATGCGTAATTACCGGAATGATTCCCATCCGCATCACTCTGGCTGAGGACGTGTAATGCTACCAGCGGAGGAATACACGAAATGTAAGGACTCGTTGGCAAAGTGGCAGCAAGAGTGGGACAACGCGGAGAAAAAAAGACGTGTGTTGGTGTGGGTGCATAGGAAGCATGACGAGGTGAACTTCTATTTGACGCAGTATTTGTCCGAGCACGGATGCTTCCGGAAATACCTACATCGGTTTGGTCAGGTTCGAAGAAGTTGCCACGACGCATATTTGGGATGCTGTCAACAGAGTGATCACGAGGATACTCTCCGAGCTGCAGATAAAGTGGTGAAGAGACCAACTTAGTAGCGCCGTCGGCTAGAAATCCGCCGCGAAACCAAAAATCGGGTTTCGGGAGAAATTCCGCCGCCGAGGAACCCCGATCAGAATGAAATAACAAGATTATAACAGAACACAATTTATATAATATGTTGTGTTATAAATTAGGTCTCGTTACTAGTTAAAATAATATAAATTTATAGCAAGTAACAAATGGAGATATAGTTATGAAATATTTCTGTGATGTGTTTCTGATCAGGACTCTCCGGCGGTGTGGTCTAGGTTCACCGCCAGGGACTAATTGAGTAGTAAGTGATGTAGCACCGGGTGCAGGTCGTCGGGGCGCTAGTGAACCGGACGTCCGGGCCGATCTTGTCAGCTTACCCGTTAGCTCTTGAGTAGGCTTGATCCACCGCCGGGGATTTGAGTAGACTGCGTCGAATAGCAAGCAGTGGGTCATAGGGACCCCAGTGAACCGGAAGCTACGCTACACTCGGAGCTGCTGGACAGACCTCAGTTGAGTAGGCTAGATCCACGCCGAGAACTAGATCGAGTACATCTGAAAGAAGCGGAAAGTTTAATGGCTCGTGGAAACGAACATCGATATCAGGAGAAATCAACAAACGCGAAATTCACAGTGCGGTAGATTCACCACCGACAAACTGACATGACACTGTCGACGCAAAATTTTGTAACTCGTACTGTCAAACGGACGTTCGTTTGACAGTATGAGTTACGAAATTTTTAGTCAACTCTGTAATAATCATCGAAGCTACTCTATGTATCTAGAGTTCCTCCAGTAGAAGTTTGGACAAGAGAAAATAGGCAACCATAGTTTCAAAACACTTGGCTCAAAGAAGTTGAGCTATACTTGACATAGTAAAAGGAAACTTAGAAATATATGTTCTAGTTTTGTTGAACATTAAATTTTGACAAATAGCTGACTAAATTTTGTGAACATATACCGATATTTGACAAAATATAAGGTAATTCATGGCAAATGGCATACAGTGTATTTTCGACGAAAGATCTACGATCCGATCGTGAATCGTTTCATTTTCGGAAATGGAATAGTTTATTAATCAATGTGATAATAAATCCCGAAGTTGTTGTAACGGAATTTAATTAGCAAGGGACTGGAAGGTGAAGTATATTTTTCAATATTAAGAGTCATAGTACTCATGGGAGAGCAAGAAGTTGAAGGAAGAAAGTTTAGAAAGGTGTGGGTCATTTGAGCAAGCTTAGAGTTTCCCGGCGACTTAGCCTTTTGCCTGCTACCGCAGCAGTTAGGATTTTTAGGCATTAAAATGCAAATCACATGAGTCTGCGGCATGTCCGGACGAGCGTAAAGTAACTTTGTACTTCATCCTGTCGGAACCGACTTGAAGTTGATTCAATTTTTTCGATTCACTTTTCATGGAGTCAACTAAAGAAATGGAAATCGGTAGCAATGAAAAATTCTACTTGGCCTCCGGGAGTGAAACACCGAGAATTCATTAGTTTACGCAACTCAACATGGAAACCTGCCTATTGGGAATCAACTCGCTTATAATTCTAGGCAACAAGTGAAATGTTTTTCTTATTGTGCTGAGTTGTTTTGAATGAATTGTAACTTTGTTAATGTTGTTAATGTTTACAATATGTTGTAGAGTATTATTAAATTTGTTCACTGTTTGTCTGTTGAATATGATACCAACTGGAGCTCTCGAAAGACTGTTGACATACACGTAAGATTTCCAAGCATAGATATAAGTTACTCATAAGAAATATATAGTTTTAAAAATCGTCTGTACGGTGTATACCGAAGATATGAAAATAAAATAAAATAAAATAGTTGTCATGTCAGTTTGTCGGTGGATTCACCTCCGTAGACTATCCGACTTATTGTGACAAAAAAGGGAGCTAATTGGCTCACGACAAAGACATCGGTACCGAGAGAAATTCCGGGAGCAAGGAAATTCTCAGTCGGAGTAGGCTAGTTCACCGCCGGATAATATCCGACTACATCTCTATACAACTGGGTGTCGGGAGAAATCCCTTCGTCGGGGAACCGTCAATTGAAGTAGGGTGAGTTCACCGTCGAAGACTATCCGAGTAGATCGTGATAAGGCTAGGAGCTGAATAACTAACGGAAACAGGAGCTAAATGGCTCATGGAATCAGCATCATAACGGCTCACTGGGACGAGAGCCAAATTGCGACGAAAAGGGTGTCCCACATCAAATTGCATCACGGAAAAAACGCTGTCGAAAATAACCCATTGGGTACATTCTCATGAAAACTTGGGTAGAAGTAGCTTAGAGTGTATTGTTTACACTGTAACAATACTGTCAGTTTTACGAAAATTGAAAAAAAAAAATGGCGTCACCCGAATAGCAACGTCTCGAATTGATTTTACCTCAACTCTCACATCGGGACATAGGAAAACAACTCGGAATCGTTCAGTGATTATACGTTACTACCAAACTCTGAGTATCAAACGGAAGAAGAAATGCGGTCAGAATGGTTTCTCTATTAGTGATCAGGATCACAACCGTGTAGTGAAAGCGTTTAAGCGGAATCCTAATGCTTCGGTCAGGGATGTGGTCGAAAAGTTGAATCTATCCAAATCTTTCGTCCAGAGAGCCAACGACCAGGAGGGACCGGAGCTATCTTCGTGCAACTATTCAAATGTTGTCATGGAGTGGTACGTAGCCTCCCCTCCAACGCAGAACTCCCCCCCCCCCCCCAACGCACCGGAACTAAGGCCCAACGAAACGTACTGGGTAATTATGAAGCAGGCATTACGGAAGCAATCCAAGGAGGTCAAATCTGAGGAAGACATGAACGAAAGGGGGTTTCCGTACAGAAGACAATGCAGTCAGATTTTGGACAGAACCTAATGAGTGGAGTCAAGCGTAAGGTGCGAGCAAACGGTTATGGTAAGGGAGCCCGGGGCTAGTTGGCGGTTGGGGTAAGTTGGCGGAATCCTATTTTTTCCGTTTTATTACACATAAAGGGTTTCCTCTTAGTATATACCTCAAGTTACGTGAATCCCATTATCTAATGTGTTTTTGTAGCAAAACATTTTGTTTTGTAGAAGTTATGGGCGATATTGTATTTTTGAGCATATAAAGTAAATTTTCTTAATTTTAAACGCTTTGTGTTATTTAAGGTGATTTTTAATCTATTCTTCAAATGATTATATTATTCGGTAGTGCATAAAAGGAGCTTTCACTAACCGTATAGATATTACACCTATCCACAAACAAAAGTTATTTTTTAAACAGTTTTTACAAAATATGCGGTTGGGGTGAGCTGGCGGCGACGCGCGCGGGGCAAATTGGGGTTACTATTCACAGTACAAAAACAGTCGGCCCTTTTATGAAACGTGTGCTATTTTGTAAGATCTACATAAACAGGAGCGGTAAAATATGAATACTGAATACACCGCCAAGGTTTTTTTACGCGGGGGATACAGGTCGCGTAAATGAAATCCGCGTAAATATCAAAATCTGCGTAAATGAAGACCGCGTAAATTTAAGAATACGCGTTGATGGAACCTTCGTTAATGGATACCGCGTAAATTCAAAAATCTGCGTAAATGAAAACCGCGTAAATTTCAAAAACCGCGTGAATTCAAAAATCCGCGTAACTGAAAACCGCGTAAATTTTAAAAACCGCATCAATGAAGACCGCGTAAATTCACAAATCCGCGTAAATGAAAACCGTATAAATGAAAACCGCGTAAATTTAAAAATCCGCGCAAAAAAAATAGCGCGTAGAAAACCTGAGTGTATGTCGAAAGCTTACTAATAGGTTATATTTTTTTGTTTGAACCTTTGAAAATGAACCGGTACCCTAAGTAATTTTTTACAGTATTTATCCGTGATACAATTTGATGTGGGACACCCTTTATATGATACTTATTATATGGATGCAACAATACATGGATTTCTGGGTTTAATGATTGATCATAACAGCTTTGAACACATTGGTCACCTATGATTTGATGCCCTCGGATAATTTCACAAGTTCCTAACTCAATGTTACACCTATTTTTCAGCGAATTCTTGATCGAATTTCACAAACTAAAAATGAAAGATACAATACTTTTATAGACTGCTATCGATTTTTATTCAAATCTGACCTTTGATTACGAAGTTGGAGGCTGGTTGCTGCGGTTACATGGTTATTTTCGGTATAAACCGATACAAACGTAATACTACTGTGGTTCAAAATGTATTATCTATTGAAAATGATTTCATCAAAAATTCCAAAAGTCCCAAGTATATTTATAATCCAATTTTAATTTCACATCGGTTCTTCGGGATTAATGAGCCGATAAACATAATTTAGTATTGTTCTTCCGCTAGAATTGAAAAATCCTTGCTGACCTCGAATTTTTCGTCAATAAATGGCAATTCATTTTAATCAACATTTTCTTAACTTTCTACCCTTATACGCATGTATGTCTCATCGCAGAGAACAGACATATAAACTAGAACAAACTTTCCCGAAAAATCAGTGTAAACATTTAAATGAAAATACGTTGAAAATCACCATCCCATACAGGTGTGAATGCGTGAGTCACCATTGTATCCAAGTTTGCATACAAGTCCCGTATTACTGGCCGATCGAAGCGCCGACTAGTGGCAAGTTACTACTTGCTGTTGTCATTTCAAAGCGACAGTTTAATTTCTTACACAAGTTGAAAACTTTACTTGTATGTCAGTTCTCAGTGGGCTCATGTATATAGGGAATCCTTAGAAATATGTGTTGCGTTGCAGCACAGCTTTCGTTGCTAAGTGAAGTGAAATTTCATATTAATCATAGATAAATCAATTTGACAGCCAGTATGCAGAACAATTACTGCCATCAATTGTCATGTCCAATAAAAGCTTCAACCAGGCGATTCATTGATTTCATTAATTTCATTGATCCAAATACACCAATAACTGCACGCTACATACATTTAACGCAATTCACCAGCGAAAGCGATACCATTTACCATCATTCCACATTAGACACATCAATCAAACTCTAATTATGTGCCAGCACGAGCAGTTACAATCAATCTGAAATCTCTAACTTACGCTTCTAATCGTCAGGATCTGTATCCTTTACATTCCTGATCTGTTTGTGTGCCTGTCCATCAATCTACCTATCTGGCACTCACTTTAGACCATCACTAGGCACTCTCCGGAATATAGTCTGTCCCATGCATCGGCTAATCCTGACAATGCAAACAAACCACGAAACACAACTACACTCACACCTCCTACGAACAGATAACATTCCTTACTTCCTAGACTTGCAACAACTTCTAATGAGCTAGCATATTTCGATCGATTGATTTGTTTATTTCGCCTCTCTTCTCACCACGCTCCACACAGAAAGCAGTCAGCGATAGTGGCATGGCGGCATGTCCATTAGTCCAACTCTCGGTGGATAAAAGAATCCAACTCCCAGGCGATGAGAAAGCAATTTGTGCTCCACATTCCTTTATTAGTCGTCTCCAGAGACCTGCTGCCAGATAGCTGTTGTAAATTGCTTATTCGGGTCTTTTGTGCATCATCGAATTACTGTATTATATGCCTTCTGCTTCGTTGCCTTCTGAGCAGGATGTTCTCAATCAATTGGATTTTGCTCACCGCATCCGCTTCCAGCCAACAATTTCCAACTTTGTATATTTGTCCTAATCTAATTAAAAGTCCTCCAGAACATCGAATGATGAGTTTTGATCCCCAAATCCATTGGCGCAATATGAGACAGCTCAACTCTTGTAATAAACATTGACATTGCCTTCTTCGTTTAACTTTCCTATCCTGTCACCATGCATTACCGTGTACAGAACATCATCCCGAAACTAAAATGCCAAAAACTTTCGCCAAACTTTGTGACTTTAATTGTATTAATAAACACCTCGGCTAAACATAAAACTTGTATCGTCCTTTCGTTGCAGAGCGGGTCAGTCGTCTCCGCCGATATATACCGAGTCGATCGCAAGCGGACAGGCCCTGGCGCTGATATTCAACTCACTGCAGGAATCGATGGCCGGCATTTACTACTGCGCGGCGTCCTATTCCGTCACCGAGCAGCTGGGAGCATCCGTTTCGGTGGAAACTTACGGTAAGTTGTAATTGAACTTTGTCTATTTGGGATATGAAACAATGTGCTTTCGAAAAGTAAAACCGATCAACGCAGAAAATCGACACGTGTTATCAGAGCCGTAGGGTGGTCTTCTGGCGCTCTTGGCGGAGTCTCAGTTTTGCGCCCCTTTGGTGTTTACTTTGGCTTTCTTTTCAGTTCGACCTTCAAACAATAATTTGCGTACATGTAAAGGGCACATCTACCTCCTACTGTCGTCCATTTCATGTAAATACTAGTTACATTTTTTTATTTTACTTACAGTGGTTTTAACCTTAAGGTCATTCGCCTCTTTTTCCGCGGTAGAAACAATCTTTTTGGAAAAATTTCTAACTCTATGTGCGGGGTTGGGAATCGAGCCCAGGTGTGCTGCGTACAAGGCAATCGTTTTACCAATTACGCTATGCCCGCCCCTCTAGTTACCGATCTTTTACTTTTAATTGATGAAATCAGTTGACGCTAGGTGTTTGAAGGCGACAGAGGGAGCATCTGTTTAGAAGACTTTTTATTAGGGTGCCAATGACATGTATGGAAAACAGGTGACCATCGAATTTAATAACCGGACGCATCTCAACAGCATTAGCACCTCGAAAAAAGTCTCTTCACAAAATTTTAGCTCCATGTCAAATGTCTTAGAAATGCATGAAACAACGGACCTTGCCTCTGTGTTAATTTTAATTTTTAAACAGAGATTTACAGATAAAAATCAAGAATTATTTTTTCGAGTTGACACCAGATTTCGACATTTCATGGATTTCTAAAACATTTGGTACAACAAAATTAAAACTGCATTTCCAAACCCAGTCCCATCTCCATTAAAAAAATCTCCTTGCATCATTAAGGCATTTTTTTGAACGTTACACCAGATCTGGACGCTTAATGTTATTGTTTTTCTATTGCACTCAAATTTTGCATGGAGAACATTTTTCGAGGTGCAATACTTTTGAGGTGTGTCCGGTTTCAAAATTCAGGATGACCATAAACATTGGCACTCTACCGTATATGAAAGATTTCGGAGGAGACAATTTTAGGAACTTTGAGCTGGTTGGTGGATTGTTGATTAGGGTGCATATCATTAGATTTGAATTACCAGATCAATGACCGCCAGGGCATTCCGGTTATATTCCAGATAGAACCCACCCATCTATTTGCAGAAGCAAGTGAGCCAAAGAATCTTTCATGATCTATTTCTGATTAAGTTTTTCACATTTTCCTTGTCGTTCCAGTTTCTAGGAAAGTGAGTTGCATCAAGTCATATATCGAATGAAGAAAGATGTCTTTCAAATGATATTCCTCATGATTTCTGTCTCTTCCCTCATATTCTACAGTTTTCATTTTGCGTCTGGCTCTAGTCCCGTGCATAAATGAACTCTCCTGAAATGACCCAATTGATCCTAAAATGGATATTGAAAAAGATTCATCATCAATGCCTCCAAGTTTCCATTTAAAATCAAACACATTGAACTGGTTTTGGCTTGTTATTTGCTCTCACAATGTGCCACAAAGAGCGAAATACACCGATGAAAAATAGAGCAGCACAAAAACATTGCGATGTGCAGAACGACCGCACAAAGGGAAACTTGAAAACGAAAAAGAAAAAGATCTGTGCCCCAAGAGCTGAACAATTTCGTTCAAAGAGTCACCTTGAAGAGCCAATTTTTTGTGCCTCCCCTTACTGGCAAGCAACTAGGAAGGCGAATCAAACTACAATTCAGATAAAGTTTGATCGGAAGAACGTTTTTAAAATGTTTTTTGGTTGTCTTCTCTGCTTCTGTGCGCGTGGGACCAAGATTAACACTAAAGAACCTCTTTATTTCTACTCTTTAAGGTGTGCAGCCATCGAGTAGAATGCACGTATGGGAGCCACACACATCGAAGTGAAGAGGTTTATTGTGAAAGAGAAGAGTGGTGGTTCGCATGAAAAGTGCAAAGAGTGCTTTTTAGTCTTCTCATTATTTGCTCTGAGGTGCATTACATCCCTGACCGTATCCGATCTTCTTTCGGATCAAAGATAGTCCGATAAGTATTCTAAAATTCCGCAAGACGCAGAAATATTCAGCTGTGCCAGATATCACAAAAGTTCGCTTTGATATGCTCAGAATTGTGATATTTTGTCTAAAGCAAACAAATGGCATTACTGGCGACTTTTTAATAGAACTAACGTGTTTACATACCCGCTCACAAAGTTAAAATCGATGGTGCAGTTATCGAGTCTAACTTTGCATGGCTGGATCTACTGGAGAACCGCATTTTCTGTTTCAAGAACCCCTTGCTCCAGTGAGCGAAGATTTTGAATGGCAATCGCACCAGACTGGACAAAATAGTGTGTCCCTTCAAACTAGTGTCGGGTGACCTTTGGCGAGACTGGTTTGCGGCTTCTTCGACAAGGATCGTCTGCATGATCGGTAATTTGTTAGTAACATATTTTTCTCTCTTGAGAGGCCGTCAATATACCAGCAATAGGGAACTTTGCCACAAATACGAAGTTAACAGCAGCTGGTCATAGACATTTGAAAAGAAACAAGGAGTTTCGAGCGCTTTCAGGAACACTGAAAATCTCATGTGATATTTCAACCAGAGATTCAACGTAGTGCAGGATTTGATCTAGGTTGGAAACCGGCAGCTTTGTGATATTGCGGAACTTCTCCCGGCATCGAGAAGACTTCAATTTTCACGGTTTGGCATGGAATTATTTTGTCGACGATAATTAATCTAGCTCACTCTACCATCTATGCTACAGCTTTAAAAAGGTGGCCTGCTTTACTGCCACATTTCCGTTCGCCTTGCTTCTAAAAGAAAAGAAATAATTTCCCAATTTCGTTGAAATTTAAAGTCTTTGTCTTGCTCGTTGTTTATTCTGGACTAACAGGACCATAGCGTAGTGTTCTGGCACCTTAGGCACCTCAGTTATGCAACTTTTTGCTGACTATTTTTTTCTTTTTAGTTCTACTTTCGAATAATAATTTTATGTGGGCCTCGGAATGATACTACTATCTTGACTTATTTTATGACTAAACCTCACTTATTTTATAAAGCAGGTCAAGATTATAGCGCCCCCCCTAAGGATGACGCCCTTGGCTAACCTGGCCAACCGCACGCTACGGCTTTGCGTGCTATTAAACCACTGAATATTGTTTGGAATTTTAGGAAAATATCGTTGGTTACGCAACTTCCCGTTACGATGGTAGTTCAAAACTTTTAATTCATTCATAAAAACCAAATAAAACTCTTTTGACAGAAAATTTGACTACATATTAGTCGAAATAAAAAAGGAAAAAAAGGAGCTGCTGCGAATCCATCTGCAGCGTTGGGTAGTCGCTGTTGGCAAAGCCATCACCTTACACACAGTAGAAACCCGCTACCACTACAAGAGCAATGGCAATAGTCTAATAAAAATATACCCCGGCATTCGGCAGGCAAACAGAACAGCAGCATTTCATTCATGCTGTAATCATCGACAGGTTTCAGTAGTGATCTTACTTGACTTCTCTTTTGTTGGTTCTCACGGAAAAGAGGGAAAAGTCTGTCTTTGACGTTGAGACATGTTGGTTGACTTGAGCGAATCGTAGTAATGCTGCCTAAGCTCGACTCATACCAGCAGAAGACAAAAGATTAGTCAGTATGACTTTAAGCCTGTTTCTAATGACTTCCAGTTTTCCGATCTGTATACTTCACCTCCTTGCTCTCACTTGAGTACTATGGCTCTAAATTTACATAACTTTCCCTACTCAGTAATCTATAGCTTGCTGAATTTTGTTAAAATGTAAAAAAGTTTCACATTAGGTTTTAAGTTTTATTTAAGTTTTTACATTAGTTCATAAGTATTATGGTTTAAGCTTAGAAATTCCTACGCACATTGTAGATTCTTTCCCCTTTTTGTGACATTTCTCCCCACTCTACAATATCTTTCCTCCCTCTCAATATGTACATCTTATTCATGTTTATCATTTCTCCCACTTCCATTCAGTTTTGCAGTACATCTCTAAGACAACCAACCTCGAGACAGGTCTACGAACAATACTCCTCGCACTTTGTACAATTGCTAGACGAATCTTCCCATCCGCTCCACTGATGACTAACTGCTCACGACCTCGTTCCCAGCCTTTTCTTCTGTCTCTGTCCATGATGTACACCAAGTCTTCTTCTGCGACAGGTTTTACATCCCCGAACCACTTCGTGCGCTTCATGAGAGTCTGAAGATATTCTAGAGTCCACCTTTTCCAGAAGACGTCCAGTTGAAACTGGATCTGATTCCAGGAGGTCCGTAATGCTGCCGATGAATCCATTGGTTCAACCATTGGCTGACGAACACCGCTTGAGCTCCCAAGCCGAAAGTGGCTCAGAGTAATGGCGTCACTCTCCTCGGGAATCAATGGTAGATACGTCAAGAGACGAGTGTTGACGATCGGCTCCGTTTTTATGACTACTGTCTACTGACTAGCTTCGTCGTCCAGCTTACGACAGTTGTTGTGAGCCGTCTCCATCACTGTTTTGATATAACGTATCATTCTTTCCCCGATCCACCCATGTGAGGGATCGCAAGCGGTATTAATAATCAATTTGTGCCCATTTTTTGTGAAGGTCGCTGCGTGTTCTCCGTGTATTTCCTGCATCTATTCCCTCAACAATCGGTTAGCTCCCTGGAAGTTCGTGTTGTTTTCGGTGTGTATCTCTGCCGATGAACTCCTTCGACTGAACTGAATATGATCGCTACTTCTACATGAACGGTCAGGCATGTAAACACAGCGATCCAACGCTACGGATCTTTACGAATAGCGGTCCGAATAAATCGAGGCCTACGTAAGTGAACGGCCTAATGAATACGATCATGCGTGCTGCTGGAGCATCCTATAATCATCCAGCTGGTAAATTCCGTTACTCTGGTCCAGAGGTTCACGCAGCTCAGCGGATTTCGGTTGATTTCTCACTGTCAACGCCGTTTCATCGAGAAACGCCTGCCATTGCACTATCTGTACCATTGATCGTTATGCGGGTTTGAACTCCCCCGAACTCAAATTACCTTTTACGGTATACTCGCCGAGTCGCTTCCTTTTCCGGCTCCCCAGAAATCTGCTCAAGTGGCCGACGGTCCTCACCGCCCGAAATAGCTTGGCAAACCGATCCAAATCGATTACTACCATTGGTATGATAATTCCAAGGTGCGTATAACACGGACGCAAAACTCTTCCTCCGTACCCACGAATCGAACTTTTTGAACAGGCCAACTTGTCTCCATTTCGCACAACTCTGGACTTTAGAAACACGAATTGTCAGTTCTCAACTTTGGCACTTTAGCTCACTTGGTTGCGGAATCAGCTGGGTTAAATTTTGAAGGCACCCATCGCCAGTCGCCGATATTTGTCGTGGTAAGTAATTTTCCGATACGACAGGCCACCAACTGCTTATATCTGCGAAAATCCGCTCGAAGTCAGGATAGCACAGTAACCGAATCGGTCCGCACATACTTTTACGCTATGGTGAGAATATAAACTACTTCCACGAATTTCATTAGCCGCGACCCAAAAACTGTTGCTTTCAATTCCATCCTGGGCACTGAGAGGGGTTTTTTTCGCTTTTGCATCAACCAATGTACATTCGCCGACACTATGAGAGTTCACTACTCGAATATAAGGAGCAGCGGAGCAAGCACCTCACTACCATCGACGAAAGCATGCAGCTGTAGTCCATTATACAGTTCGAGGGTTGTTTCGCGGAGGTAACACTTGGGTATACGCACCACGCTAAAAATTCTGCTCATTTTAGCCAAAAATATTGTCACTCACCACATCATCCCATTGAATTCCCGATCGCCAGACGTCTTCCAGGAGCATTGTATCATGGATGTGGAAGAAACTCATAAACCCTAGTGGGTCAAAGAAACCCCTTAAGCATTTCAGTATCTGTCTTCTAGTTGGCCGTTGATTGCCTTCCACCAAGTTTGGGATCTCGTTTGTCATTGTAGTAGAGCAGTGAAGTTCAACCCCTTCCATGCTCCACAACAGTCCCAGTACTCCTTCGAATCCACCGCCTTGAACGATGGTTTTCATTTCAGTTGAGTTTATTTCTCCTAAGCCATTCAGCACTTCTAAACTGTTCGAATGCTAGCTTCTCAGTTGGAAACTTTTTGCTCCTGTATCTTGCGCATTTCTCGACTGACGTGCAAGCAGTCATTCACATAATGATTTTCGACTGTGCCCTCCTTAGCGGGGAGTTCCCGGAAGCCTTCAGATTCTTTGGTTTTCACGAACTGCACTGACGCGGGTGACTATGATGATCCAAACGTCGCTCATTCATCACAAAGATCTCCGTGCGGTCTGAGGGATTCGAACGCCAGAAGGACTGCTGAGAATGGCGATCTTCTTGGCGTCTGGAGATTTGGTGGAACATCGTTTTGATGTCTGATTTAACGCCAACTTTGAAGTGGCGGAAGCGTAACAGGATTGCTGGTAGCGAAGTCAGCTGACCGGGCACTTTCAGACGCACCGTGTTGAGAGAGATTCTATTAACCTTCGCCGTCCCAAATTATTTGCACTTTGCCTGGCTTCCGAGGATTCGTTAGGAGTCTTAGTGGTAGGTACTTGATTCGTCCCAGTTCCGCTCTGAAATAGATTAACAAAGCCTTTAAGCTTTGGTTCTCTTGTCAATTTCTTCTCCAGGCCTTCCAGACGTCTTAGAACTATGCTGTATTATGGTCATATTTCTATACTAACCCCATCTCGAAGAGTTTGTCAATACAAGTTGCTGCCTCAACCGAAACAACCTCTAGCATTTAATTTGAAACAACTATTGCTAAAATATTAACTATTTCATTATTATGCACATGACAAAATTTACTATTGAAACCTTTCAGAATATAGAAACAATTGTTGCATTACTATTAACAGGCTGGAGTATATTCTACATCACTCCAGTTATGTCACTGACATTACCCGCCCATTTGTTTTTACGATCAAAATGTCATTGAACGTGGAATTGAAAGTTCTTTTAAATTATTGGCAGAACAAGGGCATGCCTTTGGAAAAATGATTAACCTTTAGCATATTTTGCATGAAAAAATCGGATCAAAATTATTATTTTCATATTGTTGTCCCTAAATTGCACAATATTTCTTACAAATAATATAGCATACCGTTGGAAAATTCTATTTTCCTACTTTTCGCAACTGGTTAAAAAATCGAAAATCGGTTGAAAAATGACAACGTAGCTATTTTTTGTGCCGAACGTCCCAGAAAATTAATTTTATGCTCTAAATTAAGGTCTTTGAATGCTAATGGAAGTGGACTGATCTAAGTCACTTAAAATATTGCTGAAAATCGGGACAAGGCCAGTTTCATCCTCCAGCAAAAACGCTCAGAACTGGTTTTACATATTTTGTTTTAATTTTCAACAACCACTTTTGCACATTGGTAATACGTAACTGTGGATCCAAACTTTCCAGCGGAATTCTTCATAGCTGCGGTACATCAGCAAAACTATTCAACATTTTAACAATATGTATTCATAAATTTCCACACGTACAATATGGCTATTGGCCGTGCATCTCTCCTTCTTCCATCAGTTGAAAATACTGAGTCCACCAGCATGATTTTTACCATCACATGCCTGTACGGAATGCAATCTACGGAATTCATCCCATATCTCCCCCGAAAAACTAACAGGAAGAACTTTAATTTTCTGGGATGGTTATAGGTACAACATGCATTCACGATATGAGCGTTGGCACGCTGCGGAATGTTTTATGGTGAATATTACACCCAGCAGCAGCTTTCGTGTGGCTATCGTTTGCATGCTGATGCTGTGTGCATATTGAATAGCATAACGGCCGTACCGGTCCTGCCTGTGTTGTATGTGTGCAATTGTCACGGTATGCCATACGCAGCCATTCTTATACGGAGGCCCTATATGGGGCGCTGTAATAAACGATTATCGAGAACAGCTTCCTTTGTTCGGTCTTTTGTTCTAACGTGCATTGGTCCGCGTTCGGATCAGCTCAAGACCACCCGTGCAGGCCATATCTCGTGAAAATGAAGCGCATAGAATATAGAATTACCGCACCGAGCGCATTTGAATGAAGTTGCTGACCACAGCTATTTTACTGTTGCTTTGCTCTTTTACAGTTGCCATCACATGGAAGAATGCACCGGAGGATCAGCGGCCAATCCTGGGCGAGGATTATATCGTTCGCTGCGAGGTGACAGCCAATCCGCCAGCCACTGTGGATTGGCTCCGGAATGGGGATCCGGTAAGTTATGCAAACTGCCAGTACAAGCATTACGGGTTAGTTTCAGAATGAAATGAATGTGAATTTTACAGATTAGGTCTGTCGGTCGGTATGTTATCGAAAACCGAGGATTGCTGATCAAGAATGTATCGGAGAGTGATGATGGTTTGTACACTTGCCGTGCCGCTGTGATATCCACGGGGGAATTAGCCAAACGACAGATCCGAGTCGAGGTACAAATCAAGCCAGAAGTGCAAAAACTTCCACCCGTGCTGGACGCAGTAGAGGGTCAATCATTTTCGTTTCTGTGCAACGCTACCGGTAAGCCAGTTCCTGAGTTCCAATGGATTAAGAAAAGTACACAGCAAAATGTAGCAGATATTGATAGGTAAATTTGTGATTTGAAAACATTACTTCATCGTGGTTCACGTGCCTTTATATCCGTGCAGGTTCTCTGTTAATCCGCTAACGGGTCAGCTTGACATCAGCCGGGTGGAACAGGACGACCACGACACGTACTCGTGTGTTGCCAAAAATGCGGCCGGTATTTCCGAATCGACCACCAGACTAAATGTTCTAATTCGTCCGAAGATCATCGAATTTATGAATATCACAGTACCTGAGGATACCGAAGCCGTCTTTGCATGCAGAGCCTTTGGTAGACCGCCACCGGAAATTACATTCCGACGATTTGGAACAACTGAGGAGTACTCAATTGGTTTGCAAGTCAGTGATGATCGTATCGTTCTGGATTTGAACACAAATACCGAGCGAAGCGAAACCACAGCAAGTTTGCGAATTTCCAAAGTAGCCAAGACTGACGACGGTTTGTATGATTGTATAGCTCGAAATCCCGGTGATGTGGCGTACAAAGTCGGTCACATTACTGTTGAGTACAAACCTAATTTCGACCACATGAAACTTTTGCCACCAGTTTTCACATGGGAGCAACGCCCGGCAAATCTCAGCTGCTTTGCTCAGGCAATTCCAAACGCCACTATCGAATGGCGCTGGAATGATCGTCGTATCTCGGATCTCTACGACATTAACATGCAAATTCAAAACCATGGTGTGCGAAGTGATTTAATCATTAAACCCTTTGATCAGCGGTATTACACAAGCTACAAGTGCGTGGCGACCAACCGTTTGGGACGCAATGAACACATCATGGAGCTACGGGAGGCGCGTATTCCAGATGCAATTGCTCAAGCCAAACCACGTTCCGTTAGTGCAACTTCTATGACCTTTGAAATCATGCCCCCAGCGGTGGAGAAGGGGCTACCGATAACTGCCATCTCAGTGCAATACAAGGAAGAATTTAATCCGGACTGGATTAACTCGATGAACCGAACCTGGTCACCGGACAGCCCATACATTGTGGAAGGATTGAAACCTCAGACATCCTACAGCTTCAGGTTTGCCGCTAGAAACGTGGTAGGACTTGGTCAGTGGGCCGCGTATGTAGTACATTCGACACCGAAACGATCCGAACCGGAAACACCGAAAACGCTGCACACGCCGATCCAGGAGGAGGACGATGAAGACGATGCCATCGTGGCGTCACCGTATGCCGATCACTTCGAGCTCCGGTGGAACGTTCCCGTGGACAATGGCGAACCAATCTCGTACTACAGGGTGAAGTACTGTCCGGTAAGTGTTGGTTGGCTGTGAAGCAATATTTGATTTTTGTTCAGCGATATGTTTGAAGCACTACGGCACCGTGTCATAACGCCCGAGGTCATAACGTACGAAGGGATCCAACTTGTTAGTAGTTAGTTGTTTCAGAAGGGTTACAGCACCCATCCTCGACACACTACCAGTTTTCGACCATCCACACAACGTGGCATTTTCTGTATGGTAGTAGGAAAGCTAGCTGTGGGTATAGAATTAGTGCTCTTTCTCTACGAGGACAATCTAGGCGGCAAGCTTCAGACGAGAATTTACTGAGCCCTTCAGTTCCATTGTGCCATTTAGCACCACTTCCTCGTTGAGCTTCCGACTTGTTCGTAAACTACTCGGTCTAATCCCTAACGATGGATCTAGCCTACTCCGACGAAGAGTTCTCCGGCGAGAGCAGTTCGAATGCGAGCCAACTAGCCAGGTTCCGAGGTCAGTTCGGCGATTCCGCTGCAGTAGGGCGTCTGGTTTGCTGGAGTCCCGGCGCGTCTGGTGGTATCTCGTTACGGTCTACTCAGTCTAGTTTCTGGCAGTGAAGCTGACTGTACGCTGACGGAGAGTTCCCTGGCGAAAGCAGTTCTCCTAATACCGATCCTTCTTTGGCTTTCGCTATATTTCTATCGGAATAACTGGTAGGGCGACTGCGGTCGGTCTTGCCATTCTGAGTGTCCGGATCACTGGTATTTCGACGACCCATACTCGGTGCTCTGTTGCAGTTTGCTCAAATAGTCCTCGGCGGTGGATCTAGCTTATTCCTGCGGAGAGCTCCCTGGCGGTGATTGCTCTCCCGTAACCGTCGCTCGATGTTCATCACGCCGTTTCCGCTGTAAGACAGTCATGATCTACATCATAACTCTGTTGACTGCGTTCCACGTCTTTACGTCGATTGTCATTCTGTAGGCTACATTATCCGGGTTGATACCCTGTCCTCCCGTCTCAAGTAGATCCCTGCATATCGCTTCAAACCTCGGACATTCGAAGACCACATGCTCCGGTGTCTCGACGTTCTCAAACTCCGAGCACAATGGTGACACCTCCACTTCTCCAAGTGTCTCACTTATCACCGTTAGTGACCACTAACTACCACTCTACCATAAACAAGATTCGGGAGATGAGCCATAACTCCGACAACCTTGAATAAGCCAACTTGTATTTTTTATCTTTGATAGTGCTATCAATTAACTGTCTTTCGCTTTTTCAAATAAAATTTGCACACTTTAAGAGAATCACGAACTTAGCTCACTTTTTCGCTACAACTATGTATATAACCCCTTAAGACCCCATAGTACATCCCGTTCCAAAGAGTTGGGTAGATAATGGAGCCCTGAGGAACGCCCGCTGCAACTCGTATTGACTTCTGCCCTTCGTTCGTCTCGTACATCAGTATTCTACTGTGGAAGTACCTCTTCAGGATCTGGCTCATTCTTCTGTGTAGCGCAGCGGCATTGGTCTATATTAGGCTGGATGGCCCGGTGACTTCCCTGACTTTAACAGCAACACAAGTTTCTGTACCTTCCACATTTCGTAAAAATTGTCATCAGCTAAACACTTCAGAAGGATCGCAGCTTTCAGCGCCACGTTCGGTATTCCATCCGGACTGGGGACTTTCTTTGATTTTAGTCGAATCGATGCTTCTTTGAGCTCGTTGTTAGTCGTTTGCCACTCGGCAGCGTTTGCTCCTTCTTCTTCGCCGTACGGTGTCGGTGACCAGCTAGTTGAATCGTGCTTCGGGAAGAGCCCCTTGACGATTATCTTTAGTTTACCTATGCATATTTCAGCTGGTGTCGAAGGGGCCTCATCTTCGTCATGACGACTCAGTACGCGTCCCCCAGGGTTTGGTGTCTACTTCTCAATACAGCTACTTATGGAAAACTGGCTTGCTAAGCTTGATCTCCTATTTTAAAGCGTCCCTAGCTTCTCGTAACGTCGCTTGCGCTCTTCTCTCACTCTCCGATCTTGCTCTCTGAGCCCGCCTTCTGGCTCTAAGACAAGCAGCGTGTAGCGTACTGAGCTACTCATTTAACCAGTAAGCTGCACGCCGTCTGCTGCATGGCTCCAGTTTTCGTGGCATTGTAACGTCACAAGCCGTCACAATCCTTCTTGTTAGATCAGTCGCATCAACGTTCTTGATTCCGCTGTTCGCCTAAGTGACTCAACAAAGAGGTTTTTGTTAAAGACTTTCGTCTTCAACTTTAGCTTGCCGGTTGTCCTTCTCCGTGCTGCAGCAAGGTTCCATTGACCGATGCGGTAGCGAATCGCCTGGCGGTCGCTATGGGGATACTTCTCGCACACTCTCCAGTCCATGTTCGCCGGAATTTCTCTTAGTACCGATGTCCATTCCGCGAACCAATAAGCTCCCAGTTTTGTCACGATACCAGGAGCCATTTAGTTCCCCGCTTCGCCGCGATCTACTTGTTGTAGTCCGCGGCGGTAGACCTAGCCTCCACAAAGAGCCGACCGGTAGGTGTCGAGGTCTGCCGCAAATTTTTGCTGCAAGAAAATATTCACACAAGATAACTTTTGCAAATGAAACTGAGAATTCCATTTAATATATGTATTAGGCATATTTTTGTTGAACATGTTCATTTTTTCAAATTTCTTCAAAATATTTCGGGGGGGGGGGGCTTGTCATCAACCGATCGCTAAATACAGGTTCATGTTTTCCCCAATGTCATCTGCATATCCAACAATCTCGAAATCCATTTCATTCTGATCATTGAATAGATCATCCACCAGTAGTGATCAGAGCATAGGTGATAGCACACCTCCCTAGGGACAACCTCTATTGGTGCTGCGGTACTGCGTAATAACGTCCCAGGTCATATCGTCCCAAAACAGTGAGCATCATAATGTCCGGGATATTAAGACGTACAAGAGTGTGTCATATGATCCGAAAACAAGAATTCGTAATAACATCCGAAGTCATTCTTGTATCACAACGTCCGAAAGTAGTCTTGCGTCATAATGTTCGGGATCTTATGACACAAACTGATGCTGAGAAGTTATGACGCAGATGTATTGCGTCATAAAGTCCGGGATTATATGACGCACACATTATTTCGCACATTTGGACACACAGGTACTGCGTCATAACGTCCCAGGTCATACAGCATTGAAACATTATGACGCAGTTCTTGTCGTTCAAAATATCCGAAACTATAAGTGCGTCACAGTGTCCACGAAATCTACTGCGACATAAGATCCGACAATGAACGTGTGTCATAACGTCCGTGCGTCATAAGATCCAAACACAAATGAGCGTCAAAAAGTCCGGGATCATATGACGCACATCCGATTTCGGATATTATGACGCACTTTTCTTTGGGACTTTATTACTTGGGACGCTATGATGCAGTACATGCGCGTCAAAATATCCGAAACAATGATTGGGTCATATTATCCCGGACTTCCTCTGCATCATAACATTCCGGACATTATGCCGCAGTACTGCTTTTAGACGTTGCGACACTAGGATGATGGAGACTTTAAAACGTACATTTATTTTCGGGCCTTATCACGCACCCTTGTGCGTCACAATGTCCCGGACTTTATGGCGTACATTATTTTGGGACGATATGGCCTGGGACATTATGACGCAGTTTTTCTACGTCATAATTTCCGAAGCTATAGGTGCGTATAGGTCGAAATCCGACATTATGACGCACAAGAAGTGCGCCATAAGGTCCGAAATGAATGTGCGTCATAAAGTTCGGAACATTTTGACACACATGCGTTCTCGGATGTTATGATACAGCCAGATGCGTCATAGTGTCCAGGACGTTATGGCGCACCACCCTTCGGACGTCTTGTCACGGGGCCTAGCACTACAGTGCGAATATAAAAACAGTAAATATGTTTCTTTTGACAGGGCTCAAAAATCAACGGCGTGTGGACGGAGCTGGAGGGTGCTTGCATCGAGGAGGACATCCCAATAGCGACGCACTACGAAATGCGTGATTTGCAAGCGGACACCTACTATCGGATAGAGCTGATGGCACACAATGCCATTGGGTTCTCGAAACCGGCTCACCTACTGCTGAAGACTGCCCGAGGTGAGTCCAACAAATCCCTTGGCAGCTTATATAACGTATACCAGGCTGGATTCGGCTATCCACCAGCCACTGCTGGCAGCTTCGCATCCCAGCCTACGGATGTTTTGCTGTTGTTTGTTTACTCTGTGTGTAGTTTTGTGTTCATTTATCGCTTCTAATATTCACCACTATCGATAATATACGTGACTTAATCACAAGAGTGTGAACAAGTAATGTAAGAAACGATAGGGACAAAGCAAAGCGCTGCGTTACCGGTTGGCAACACTGTCGCTTTTGCAAACGAGCGGAGGGAGTTCTCATACAAACTTTCTTGCCGAGCCTATGTGAATATACATTCTATTATTTTGTTGTACTGTTGCCTATCTATAGTTTTTTTTTTATATATATATATATATCTACACCTTATTTGGCTTGCTTTTAAATATTCTGGAACCTTGCTTCGATCACAATTGTTTCCATAAAAACTCACAACAAGTTCCCTGAACGCTTGTCCAAATTTGTAAAGCTGATCATCTACCGACAAAAGCATTTTATTCGATGCGTCAAGTGAAACAGATAAAATGTATCGCAAATCGTATTATTATTGGCAACTATTAGCTAGGTCGAAATAAGTTGAAGAATAATCGTGCGCTCGAAATAATGCTGTCAGCTAAGAAATATTATCCCATACGTACTAGCTTTGCGTACTTTGACACAATAAATCACCTTATTTTCTCATTCTTGCTTCTTCTTCACGTTATTTATAAGTTTAGCGTACGATGGATAGTTATGTTTAGCAGACGGTTTTTTTTCTTTCCATCATTTCCATGCTGAAGATGTCAGCAAAAAAGTTCATTTTGTCAGAATAGTTTTAATTAGATTTTCAATTTGTCTTAGTGTTAGATTTAATTTATTATTGTATAAGAATTGGACA
The DNA here is from genome assembly GCF_030247195.1 of Topomyia yanbarensis. Lineage (NCBI taxonomy): Eukaryota > Metazoa > Arthropoda > Insecta > Diptera > Culicidae > Topomyia > Topomyia yanbarensis. The sequence goes on from NC_080671.1 coordinate 311,356,275, forward strand.
GGGAGGAATAATACAATTAAGTAAATGCCACATATAATATACACGCCTCATTTCCAATTGGTGATACACACATACATAACGCAATAAATCAAACGTTGAATATTCTGACATCTCAACAATCAAACAGAAAAAAACTGGCGTCTGCTTATCAATGCTAATTTCGAATGTCTCATAAATGCTAATTGGAACATCCTCCTGAAAGCCACCCACACGTCTGACGCTTGGTGCTCCTCAAGTCGAAGTCCTTCTGTTTCCATATTGTGCTGTTTCCATTCAACTTGTACATATTGATCATTTCCGGTTGAAGTTTTTTTTTTGGTAAATGTCACACTATGAACCATAGAATTTTTTTCTTAACTTGCCAGGACGACCTCCCAATTTGAATGGCTCATTATTCATCGCTGTTGCCCACTTGTCTCGTGTACAATTCATTACTGTGCTGCTTTCCACTGCATCGTTTCCATGACAATCAATTAGAAAAGGGAGATTTTGCCGAAGCCATTCAAATTTTTTGGGAGACAAAACGAAAAAGACGCCATGTCGTTGGTTCGTCACGACTTCACAGAGAGAAGCCGCGGCTCATTCCGGAGTAGGACTTTCTGCATCAACTATGACGAATGAAATGTTTGTCAGAAGGCGAACATATTTTCAGAAATAATTCTCAAATAAAGCCCAATTGGACGATATTAAAGTTTTCATTCATTCGCTGTTCTTGTCATCCTAAACCTGCATCGGTCATTTTAAACTGCATACACAAATAGAAACGGTCAATGAGCATCTGCATGAATCACCAACAGATCGAGACGTGATATGATGAGTGAGCACATTTTAATTAATTTTAATCAACCGGAAATGTCATATTTTGTGGCTGGCAACATTCGTGCATAGCTGCTGACTCGGTGTAGTGGAATTAAAGGGTATTGGTTTGAATATGGATAAATGCTGACATTCCAAAGTTTATATGTCGATTCACGCGTAAAGCTATCCATTCGAGGAAGTCCGTAATTCCTAACAAAGAAATCCATACCAATAAGTCAGTGGAGGCAAAGTGCTTTTTCATCCCGCAAAATTGACCACACAGCATCCCACTAATGCAGGATTGATTTCAAATCCCATCACTAAAACTGCAGCATCACGCCCTTCCCAATAGGGCATCGATCCTTAATCGATATTCATATCCCTTTGCTTTGGCAAAAATGTTTCTGCTACAAAAAAGTCTGCATTTTAACATACAAATTGAAAAACTCATCAATCATCTGGCATTAACCCACGCACGGCATAGATACACAGACGAGAAGCATTTAGCGATAACCCCCCTTCTTTTTCTGATTCACTTACTCACATCAGCGCACTACATACTTTTCATATCAAACACAAACGCCACCCGCACCATTCACTTTCACTCTGCTCTTGACCCGAGAGGGAAAATTAGTTTTTCTTCTCAGGGGTCCCTACACTGATAGACCTTATTTTCAGTACGCGTTTCGTTCGTGCACTAATGCGAAATCCTGCCGATTCCAACAGTTTAGCTTCTGATTAGTATGGGTGTTCACGGTGTTCTAACTGGTACATTCTATAGCGGTGAACGAATGATAACATTGGTAAATTTTATTACAGTGAACGAAATGTAACGGTGGTATTTCAAATGATCATAGAAACTGTTGAGAGCTGTCAAAATTGTGGTTTTCATTCATGTTGTCTAATTTCATTAATAGTAGTTTTTATCACAAGGTAAAAGTAATAAAAGACCATAAGTTGTTACGCCCCTAACAAAAGTCGAGGGATTATGAAAACTCTGGAATAATTTAAATTGCACGTTCCTCAGATTTTCTTACGAAAAGTTTAAAAAATTGAGGAATTTTATTTTGTTTATTAGTGGAAACGCATGGTATTTAGTAACTGCGTACAGAACATTACTAGAAATACCAACTGTACAAAATTTTGGAGGACAGCACGGATTCTTTGACGTGTGTAAGTAACTGTTCGAATTTACACGGAATTTTCGATCTCAGTAGTAGATCCACAAATACAATTTTGTTGATAAAAGAGAACAGTAACCAGTTGATTTTGTACATTTTATTAACAAAGTCTATCTGTGCTCTGGGAATAGGTAACTTATGAGAATTAGTTTAAATAAAAATATAAACAATAATAGATCTTTTCAGCAAACCAGAACTTCTATACTGATCTAGACGTCAGTGTCGATCAGATGTTTAAACCGTTCTCGCAAGTGGCGTGGTTCCTTTTGAATTTTGTGTCTAGCTGGCACCCAAGTCTAATTAAATTATTTTTTAAATAAGTTCAACAAGCGTCTCTTTGCAGAGTCTGGCAGATTCTTCAACAAGTTGAATTTGAGTCTGTCTGGCCCTGGAGCTTCATTGTTACACGACAAGAGAGCAAGTGAGAACTTCACCATCGAAAAAGGTGTTTCGTTCGCGTTATCGTGAGGGGACGCGGCGCGGTAGATCTTCTGTGCCGGGGCGGAATCCGGACAAACCTTCTTGGCGAAATCGAATATCCAACGGTTTGAATATCCTCTCATTAGTACTGTTTCGGCTTCGCATACGTCGGGCTGTTTCCCAAAGAGTGCTCATCGATGTTTCCCTCGTTAATCCGTCGACGAACCGGCGCCAATAACCGCGTTTTTTGGCTTTCATCAAACTCTTCATTCGCTTGTCTAACGTCACGTACTGTCGAAAACTAGCGGGTAACCCGTCGTTCTGCAAGGTCTTAAACGCGGCGGCCTTCTCCGCGTACAGCTTTGAGCACTCTTTATCCCACCAAGGATTGGGAGAACGTTTTTGTATGTTCGCGCCGGGTACTGGCTTAGTCTGAGCTTGATTCGCACTGTCGAGAATCAAGCCAGCCAAAAAGCTGTACTCGTCCTCTGGAGGAAGATTCGATGTTCTCGGATATCGCGGCCGCATAGCTCTTCCAATCGATATTTCGTGTGAGGTCATACGACATATTGATTGATTTCAATGGTCTTGAGCTGTTGGTGATCGAGACTACGATCGGCAGATGGTCGCTACCGTGGGGATAAGGGATTACCTTCCACGCGCAATCTAACTGTAGCGAGGTCGTGCAAAGGGATAAATCTAATGCACTTGGACGCGCTGGTGGGGGAGGGATCCGTGTCATTTCACCCGTGTTTAGAATTGTCATATTGAAGTTGTCGCAAATATTGTGAATTAAAGAAGAACGGTTATCATAATAAAGGCATCCCCATTCCGCACTGTGAGATTTAAAGTCTCCTAAAACAAGTCGCGGGGCAGGCAGGGATTCTATGATGTCATGTAGCCGGCGGTGCCCAATCGCGGTGTTGAGGGAAAATATATATGGAAGCTATGCAAAGATATTTGGCTTTGATTGTTACATGACAAGTGACAATTTCAATGCCTGGTATTGAGAGAAGGTTAATTCTGTAGAAGGAATAGCACTTTTTGATACCCAAAAGTACTCCTCCGTAGGGGCTATCTCGATCCATGCGAATAGTATTAAAATAGTGGAAGTTAAGGTTTATATAGGAAGTTAACCAAGTTTCACATAAAGCAAATGCATGGTATTTCAAGCTATTTATTAAAAGTTTGATAGCTCCAGTGATAGTTCCAGTGCCGCGATTATTCTCGAAGTGAAACAGAGGAATACTTGGGATTTTTGATGTTCCGGAAAGTGCTGTGAACTGCTTCTCTGAGTTTAATTCTCCGAGACCAGGAGCTACTTGCTTCGGCTTGGTTGCAACACTTCCAAGAAATGTCACTTTCGGAGCCCCGTCTAGGGACACCTTCTGGCCTTTAAAAGGAACTTTAGGAGAGGAAATGTTCCTCCTCTTCCTATAACTTCTAGGCATCCTAGTAGATGTTCCCTCTTGTGGGTCATCAGCCTCGCCCTCGTTAGGAGGCAAGTGAGCATAGATGTTTGTTGAGGATTGCGGCGTAGCTTTCTTTAGCATTTCTGCGAAATAACGTTCGGATCGTCCCGCAAGGGAACGTTTTAGTTTATCCCCGCGTAGTTTGTGCGCGGGAAATGCCGAGATATCACCGCATTTTCCACAGCGGGCATTATTGCTACAATGGATGGCTGTGTGACCCAATTGTTTACACTTTGTGCAATTCATGTCCGGCGCACAAACAGACGCACAGGCAGACGAACCTTGTGCAAGAGGACGTAATTTGGCAAAGCGGTACCAGCGAAGGTCACCCGATAAGAGTTTGATTAAGGGTACGTTTTTGAACCTTCCCTCGCAACTAATACTGAGTGCAAACGCTTGCATTCTAGCATTTTCACTGGCTGAAGTGAGCGGTCTCTAAAACGGTCAACCCCGTACTCCAGCAGATCCAAGCATGTCAAACTCTTATCGGTGACAACGCCTTCAGACTGTACTTTTACAGCTGGAATAAGCACATAGTAGTCCTTCGTAAAGTGCTCGTAGCAAGAAATAACGTTTGTCTGCTTTGAATTAGCCAACACGACCCTGACTCTGTTTGAGCGGACCTTTCTTATTTCGGTCACAGCCGAGAATCGTTCCGTCAGGTCTTTTGAAATCTGCAATAGATTCAGCGATTTTGTTTTGGGCCGAAAGAAGACCACAAAGAGACCGGTCGAGAGCTCTGAATATTGTTTGGGTCAGGGGAGAGCCTCGGGAGTCGATTCGACCTCCATTTGGCCATCCGGGGAGGGAGCCATCGACACCGTCGACGCACGGGGTCAGCACCCGCGCAGACGGGAATAAACCGTAAATGTGTCTGAAGAGGTAGATTTTACTTATCTGTAAATTTGTTTCCCACGACGCACCAGTCCAGCTACAATAGCTGGCTATTGTTCAATCCTCACTTTGCGAACAAAAGGCTGAGCAATGCGGCCTAACGGTTAACACACGCACAAAAGAAGAAAAAAGTCCAAAACCTTGAGAAGTAGAGAATGTGCAAGATAACCTTGAACGCGGATTAGTACGATTCTTTATCTAACACTGACGGACTGGAAAAAAACACTTGCTTCTCGATAGGCCGCTCGTAAACGATTGAATTATGATTATTTTTATAGTGGTAGTACAGTTGGGTATTTCTTAACGAGATTCTGTAGTTTCACATCTAAAACTAGAAGTGACAGGGAGAGCAAATATGTTTCGTGAAGATATTCAGGGACGAGAGGGGGGGGGGGTAGTGAATTCCTACATCTGAGTATCAAAAACAGAATTAGAATATTACATTTCAGTTTCATGGAGATCAAAGGCATGGGTCAAAGACTCGGACGGCCTTCATCAGCAAGCCTCATATACTGAGGAGCCGGGTGGCCCTCCTCGAGCCAGCGGGGGCTACTCCAAACGATTTCGTAGTACGGCTCAAATTTGGGTCGGCAAAACACCACATTGAGCTTGTGATGTTTGTGCTGTAGGTGTTTGTTGACTCAGTCGACAGAGATGCTTCGAGACAGCTTGAAGTCGCATCAAACCATCTTTAGTATACGGTATAGAGGGAAGAGAGTACTTCTTAGAATGATAAGAAAAATAATAGGGGCAGTTAAAACTGATTATTGACGATTGTTGGGAAGGTGTATATGAGGAACATAAAGTGGAGATCGCGGCTTACCAGGACATCTCGAACCGGGACATAAGGTGATCCTCCTCGGGCCCGAAGGGAATCTAGTAGTTGAGATCTGGGAGAACAGTGCTTGGCGTATGCGCAGACAATGTGTTCGATATCGTGATAACTGTTGCCACAAGCGCAAATACCGCTATTTGCGAGCCCAATACGTTTAACGAGTAGTGATTGGACATGAGCCGAGACATGACACGAATGAAATTCGTGATAATAGAATGTAGCCACCGTCCTAACTCTCCATTGCTTCAAGATTTCTGGCCACTTTCTAGCGTTATCTGATGAGAGATATTGAAAAGTTTATTGAAACAGATTGATCTTTCGTAGATGTCACCTTCTAAAGCGCCCGCCTTAGCTAAAGAGTCCGCTTCTTCATTTCCTGGGATGGAGCAAACCTTGGGAACCCAAACTAAGGTAATCTTGCAAGAACTTACAGACAAAGCGCACAGGAAAGACTAGAAAATATGGAATGTGCTTTCTAGGTTTTGTCAAACGGAGAGCCTCTATTGAGCTGAGACTTTCCGAAACAGTAAAGTAATGGGCATGGTATCAATAATCCCAAGGGTATACTGAAGAGCAGCGAGTTCTACGACGTATTCTGAAGCAGGATCATTGAGTTTAAATAAGAGTTTAAATAAGACGGTGAGCTTTTAATTGAATATACCGAAGCTAGTGGAGTCATCGAGACTTGACTCGTCGATGTACAATGTCTTGTTGTAGTGGAATTCTTGAAATTTATTATAAAAGATGCTTAAGATCACTTGCGGTCGTGTGTGATCCGGGATTTCACGAATCTCGTCTTTCATGGATGTGTCGAAGAATACAGTTGAATCAGAAGCAGGGGAGATTCACACGGATGGGATAATATGAAGAAGAATTGATATTTTGTGCCATGTAATCGAAGTACAAGGTTTGAAAATTACGGTCGACAAGCTTCTCGAAATTTGCAATTATTAACGGTTTCAAGATATCGCATTGGATGAGCAATCGATATGAGAGGTCCCAACATTGATTTTTCGGCGGAAGGACGCCCACCAACACTTCTAGATTTATGATATGTGTCGAGTGATTGCAACCCAAAGCAATACGCAAACAACAATATTGGATTTTCTCTAGTTTGATGAAATGTGTGTTCGCAGCGGAGCGGAAACAGAAACTACCATACTCCATCACCGACAATATCGTTGTTTGGTACAGCTTGATCAGGTCTCCTGGGTGGGCACCCCACCATGTTCTGATTATTGTACGGAGAAAGTTGTGTTGGTATCTGTTTCAGATACCGAAAATGACATCTCCAGGTACCTTTAGAGTCGAATTATACCCAGAGATATTTGAAGGGCCAAGCAGACAAATTGTCCAAGGTATCTTGCAATAGTCCTTGCAAATCGACAGATTTGGGACCTGTAATAAAGATCACACCGTCACCTACAAGATGCTTTAGCGTGCAGGCATTTTCCTCGACCCATTTGTCGATACGGAACAGGGTAATTTTCTCGAACAGCTTTCGGATACATGAGATCATTGAAATCGGTCGATACGAGTTGTGATCGGAGGCTGGTTTTCTTGGTTCTTTGATGGCGATGACACTCACTTGTCTTCAATCGTATGGGACAATATTACCCCCAATACACTTATTAAATAAACTCAACAAGCGTCTTTTGGCAGGATCTGGCAGGTTCCTCAACCAGTTGAATTTGATTCTGTCTTGTCCTGGGGCTTTATTGTTGCATGACACGAGCACAAGTGAAAACTCCGTCATCGAAAACAGTATTTCCTTCGCGTTATCGTGAGGGGACGCGGCGCGGTAGGTCTTCTGGACCGGGGCGAAATCCGGACAAATCTTCTGGGCGAAATCTAATATCCAACGGTTTGAATGTTGCACGCTCATTAGTACTGTTTCGGTTTCGCATACGTCAGGCCGTGACTTAAGGTGAAGCGATGCCAAAATCATAACAAAGGTTCGGTTATGTTCGGCTATGTTCGGGTTACGTTCAGCATCTAGAACTACTATACCGATAGGAGATGGCACGCACACAAGTTTATCGTTCAACAATCAGCTGACTGATTTTAGCACCACGTGTTTCATTTGTTTTGAAAAATTAAAAGGTACAAATTTCTCAAACGAATCAAAATTCCGTGAAGAGAATCTGCCTACATACAGTGATACAATTTCTAAGCAATCTGAGATAAGACATTTAAGCTACAAACAATTTTGTCTTGCGCGCCAATGCAATGTATTGATTTTGACGATGAAATAAAAAGAAGAAGCAGAAACGACGGCAGCCATTTTAGCTGCCACCTTGTGACTCTGTTCAGCATGTCCTTAAAGTGCTCTCATCGATGTTTCTTTTGTTAATTCGTCAACGAACATGCGCTACGTTTCTTGGCTTTCATCATACTCTTTACTCGCGTTTCTAATGTCGCATACTGCCGATAGCTAGTAGGTAACCCGTCGTTCCGGAGGTTCCGGAAGTTCGCATCGGGTACTGGTTTAGTCTGAGCTTGATTTGCGCTATCGAGAATCAAGCCAGTCAAAACCTGTACCGAAAAGCAATTTGAAGAAAATGACAGCCAATTAAAGCTGTTTGATAGCATGAAAAGTGCCAATATGAGGCTTTCAAATTTAACGATTCTATATACATGCTATTTAATGGCATTAGGAAAGCAGAAAACGGCCTTTTTATCTCTGTACTGTGGTTGCACAATATTTCTCTGTTTCTGGTGTTACATTAGTAATAAATCAGTTCATAGAGATTACTGTATATGCAGATCTAAAGCAGTATAAGGTTATATTTTAATGCATACTTGTTACTTCTTGATTAACCAATAAGAATATGCAGAATTTACACACATAACATAATAGTAAATATTAAATAACTTAATTCAAAGTGAAATATAAAACGTTGATCAATTTCTACATGAGAAATGCACCTATGCATATTTGATTAATCCATTCGACCGGTTCAGGAAATTTCCAGCGAGTTCGATACTGGTTGGTATCCGTGTGGACCACCCCATAGCGACACACATTTTTCCGGACACTCACTGTACTCACGAGGTGACAGAGCTCTGTGTGTTTTTTTCCTGCAGTCTGTTCCTCCAATGAAAGTGATGTTATACCCAAAGCGGGGAAATTAATAATGTTTGCCTAATACCAATGTAACACGCTAGCAAACAAAATGTAAAACGAGTTTGCACCTAATTTAAAAAAAATGCATTTCATTTCCTTTTTTGTAACATTGCCCTACTGCGCAGAATAGTTTGTCCGAAAAACGCCTTTCAATGATCCATTTAGTTGGACGTAGAGTTAGTTTTGTACATTGGTGGGCTTGGACGTTAAGTGCGCAACTTTTTCGGTACTAGTTATGTCGTTTTCGACAACTCATGCTTTGCGTAGTAATAAAGTTTCGTGGTAGAATGTTGTTAACAGAAAAAGAATTAGAAGAAAAAAAAATGGGAACCACACAAATGCTACTTTCGTTCCATTCATAAACTGTACCAAGCTGAACACCGTGATTCATCTGACAACAAGCCCTCCGAAAAGCAATTGAAAGCGAAGATAAATACAAAACAATCTTCCCTGTCTTTCTCTTGTTCTTTTTTCTCTGTTTATGTATCTTCCCAATTGCGCTTCTCTAGGAAATTATTACTACGGCAGTGGCAATTCCAATCACATCCTGTGGTCATCCATCATAGCGGGATTGTTGTTGATAGCCACGTTTAATTCAATCCATCATCGGCGATCGTAAAAGTCACTGAATGTGTGCCTGTGTGTGCCCTGGCCGTGCCACTGTGTCGCATCTACCCAATGGAACCCACCAGCAAACAACGGCCGGGAAAGATATCTGTGAGAAAATGCGATTTTTCCCGGTTTGTCCTCGTCCTCGCGCCAAACCACCATAATAAGCGATATATCGAAGTAGCACACACAAACAAAAAAAACAAATCAGGCAAGGGTAAAAACGCAAATGACCGAACCGAACTGAACTGTTTTTATCTCAGTTTTCTACTACAGCCAGCAAGTAAAAAAACTATCACGAACGAAATCAATAACGAAACGTTTTTTTTATACCAAAAAAATGTGTTCAGACTGAGTGAGGCGAGCAAATACGACCAAACAGAAATAGCAGCATAGTGCAGGCACATTTCCACTTTCCACAATTTTAGTTTTAGCAGACAAGGTGAGAACGGTAAAGGGGAAAACGGGTCCACTAAAAGGAAAGTGCCATTCATTGATGAAAAAATCGAAAAACTACGGGAAATTGACGACGAAATGAGGTACACTACCGTTCAAAAGAGTACGCCAGCAAACCAGTGGCAGCCGATGTAAATGAGTTGGAAATTAATGCAGTGAAAACGAAATGCAAATTACTGGAATAATTTAATTTTCCTTCTTCCTTTCGCGGTTCCTGGCAGATTATATTGTTTTCGAACTATTTGGTGCTTCCAAATCCGTAAAGAATCGAGCAAGGCGCGCGAAGAGTTCGTGTCCGTTACGTCCGATAGGCTCTCGCGATCGTAAATCTCAGCCCACCGTGAAAATTTTTCCCCGAAAATATTCCAAGTAAAAAAAATCTGAATGAGTGGTGGTATTTTTACATGCCCTATCCGTGAGACGAGGTATGCTCAGTTCGATAAGGAATTGCGTACAATTCCTGCCGGTGTCATTATTTACGAGCTTTGATCAGGATATGGTATACGCAGTTTTATCGCGGGTCGTAAGTAAGAGAAATTGATTATCCTATTAGTGGTGGATTTCGGTAAGGAATGTCCAATGCGGTGGTGGAACAATCTGCGAGTTACGACTATATATTCATATTTGTTTCGTTAATTTATTCGTGTATGTTTGATATGGTTCTTTTGTAGAATGGCTCTGTTGTTGAAACGAGAAAAATTTAAATAACTGTTGTATCAAAAGGCGAGCCAACCGAGCTAGATTACAATTCGTGTGCCTGAATGGTAGGCTGCTGCAAAAAAAATGATTTACGAAAAGTTATGGTGCACTTCTAAAAATATCTAGAAATTCCGTAAAATTCGATTCATGAAAAATGGGCAATTTTTAGTAAAATCTATATATTTGTATATAAGCTTTTTCGAATCTTTTCCAGAGCTATTTTTTAATAAATAATGTTTCATTTTTCTGTGAACCTTAGAAGACAAAGATTATTTAAGTTTTTTTTATTGTGTTTATGCCACCAAAATACTTTGCGCTATTTTTCAAAAAATGTCAATAATTCTTTTTGAAACCCAGCATATGTATTCAAAAATACTGCCAATTACACTGGTGAATTATTTACTGCTAACATATTGATTAATAATAAAAATATGAACAAATTTCCATAGTTTCAAAGCATTAACTAAACGGCTATATTTCAATCAGATGGATTTGGTTCTAACCGTGTCGGGTACCGATTTTGTTTTCAGTTCAAGATTGTGTTGATTTTGAAGGTGGAAATGTCAGTTTTCATGCACAGACAAAGTTTCATAAAATGACTCTAAAAGTTTTTCTATCCAAGTTAGAAATAAGGTGATGAAAAAATAAGGTTTTTTTATTATGAAAATTGCACACTTTCTCTTTCCACCTGTTCAGAAATTTTTGCAATTTTCTTTAACCCATTTCCCCTTGTACTTCACGAATCATTTTTAGTCTAAGGTTTCCATACTGAGGTCCCATTTTAAAAATTTCTGCTTAGATATTTTCCTGGTCTTCAAATGCGAAAAACTTCCATTGTACTATACGCTATCGCGATATTTTTTTTATATCTGAACGGCAATACTTGTACATAATTTGTATTCAATTTCGCAAAACGACTACTACAAACAACGCAAAAACGGATTTTCAGAAGATATTTCGAAAACGATGAGGAAAACGTGAAACTTGCAAGCCTATTTCAGGTAAAGCATTTAAAAGAGGAACATCGAAGCGTTTCATCACATACGAGAATGTTATTTATACAGATCTCGCGTATTCGTTTTATAGCAGGTGTCGCTCACTTACCAAACGAGTTACGTATTGGCTGTATTATTCAAATGGTGCAATAAGCGGTAGACGCTATGCGTTTTTCGGCAACATTAGCATTTGCACACACTCCCAACTAAGTGACTCAATCAAATACGGGTAGTTTACAAATACATCGAGGTGCCACATGTCCGTTTCAATCATTCGTCGCTCGAATGCCAAACGAGCAACATCATGGCTATATCGTCCGAACGGTAAAATCGTTCGTGTACAATGTTTAAAATCGCACACAGAATTGCTACTATTTCTCAAAGAAAATCTAACAGTTATTTAAAAATATCAGCCAAAATCTGCCACTTGACATTGAGGTCGTCGAAATTTGACATATATTTTAGTCTTCATAGAAGTTGCAAAAACCTCTTATATGATTTTGCCGGTTTGTAGATACGTAGGGTAATGAGTCTATTGATGCACACGTTTCATATTTCAAATATACGTGATGCGTTCCTTATCACTAAGGCATCTGACAACTGAGTTTGCGTCTACTGAAATGCGGATATTAGTTGCAGATTCTGGAGGGCGAGGAGATTGAGTTACGTTAGAGCAGTTTTAGTTTGCTTCAAAAAGTTGCGAAACAAATCGTTAGCGAATCTTGGTTGTCAGCCCCAAATCAATGTCATCTGCCCAGGATGAATCACTGATTGGTTGTTATTATTATCAAAGGTTTGCAAGCATTTGTATTTTTTATCAATCAAATTTCTTAGAGCACATTAAGTAGCAGCAGCTTCTGCGGTTATTTTTTAAATTTAAAATTCATGCCACGTCATATCTTAACCGTTTCTGGACTCAGAAATGTTTTTCCTAAGTCAATCCAGGCTCTGTGATAGATTATTTTTCACAAAGTTACTGATTGTAATCGACAAATGCTAAGAGATAAGTTACAATGTGACGTAGCATGTTTTACTGAAGACTATACATACATATATAGTATAGTCTTCAGCTCAGAAATGAGACGAAAGTTTTGATCGTTCACGAATTATATTGCGGGCTCTTGAAAAAAGCTGCATCTCTAATATCACCGTGGTCGTACCAAATTCATTTTTATTACATAAGTTGTAAATAAACCAGTGTATTTTAACGTTTGATATTAGCGAAAAAGTTAAAAAAAATAGGATAAACTTGCGTTTTGTGCCCATTTTTGTTGTAAATAACAATACTATTAAAATAAGTATAATCCTTGCAAATCTCCTCCTTGTAAAAATGTTCATAGTTTTACCATTCTTGCATATTCCAGAACATTTAACGCAATAATATCTTTCGAATTCGAGAAAAATAATCCCAAATGACTTACTTGGAGATTCCGTTGACAATTTACGGCACAATTAAAAAGGGAAAAACTTATGTCTCGTATATTACCCATTCATCTTCATTTTCCATGACTGAAATCATATTACGTCATGTTCTCGCTTACTATTGCTTTTCCGAATATAACAAAATGTCCATTTTGGACTACAAATTCAGCAAAAAGTTGTTCAAAGTTAGTGTATTACCGTGTTGGCATAGCTTACGAAGAACGTTGATAGAATCTGATTCAAGAAACTCCTTAATGTTTGCTCTTTACTAGCATATGCCATTTAAATTTCTATTGATGAGAACTCTGGGAGTGTTATCAGATATATCAGTCAAATTAAACTTCAGAAACAATGTATTGCTTCTTAGTCCGACAGTTTCGGCGATTTTATTGCACATTTATCAAGGAGTTGACATGACTCGACTGACATGACTGATTCAACCGATAACATTCTCAGAGCAATTGTCACAGCCGAAAAATGACCTCGAAAGAGGATAACAATGGAGAGCATTTCAATCGGGCGATACGATTGGTGATCGGAGGTTGGCTTCCCTAGTTTTTGGATGGCGATGTCTCCAATCGCCTGGGACAATATTACCCTCAAATTATTAAATAAATTCAAAAAGCATCGTTTTGAATAGTCTGGCACATATTTAGTTGAATTTGTTTCTGCCTCGGAGCTTTTTTTATATGATAAAAGAGCCTAAATCGACAATCGAAAAAAGATACTTCATTCGCGCTATCCTAAGAAGACACGACGCAGTAATTCTTCAGTATCGGTGTGAAATCTGGAAAATCTTCTTCACAAAAACGAACGTTTTGAATATTCCACACTTTCGTTAATACTGTTTCGGTATCGCCTACGTCAGGCCGTGCCCCAAAAAATGCCCATCGATAATTCTCTGGCAAATACGTCAACGACCAATAATCACGTTTCTTGGCACATCCCATCACGGACTGGGAAAACGTTTTTGGATGTTCGCGCCGGGAACGTGTCGTCGGAAATGGAATCGCGGTATCGAGAATCAAGTTGAACAAAAGCTCGTACTTTTCCTGCAGAGGAAGTACCTGTATCGAGTCGATAGTTTCGAATATCGCGGCAACATAGCAATCAATTTTACCTATGAGGTCATATGAAACATTGATGGATTGCGATTGTCTTGAGCCGTTGGTGATTAAGACTACGATTGGCAAATGACCGTGGAGATCAGGGATCACCTTGCACGTGTAACCTAACTGTAGCCACTTGTTCTGAGTAACTGAAACGAATAAATTCTACCCGCCTCGCTTTGTTGCTTATACACATTACAAAGAGAAAAGTCTCGTTACCCCTGTATAGTGAGCGAGATGAGTGAATCACAAAATAAAGTCCACCCACTAAGGAAAAATACAATCGCGAATGACTTCAACCACACCCGTATTAGATCAACAGTGCGCGAGGTGGAACAGTTGTTAAAATTGAAAATGTAGCTTGAACTCCTTCTTCTAAAACACAACCAACCAACGACTGACTCGAAGGTACCTGCCGCTACACCATAGACAGCCAGTCAAACAATAATTGTCCATCAAACAATAATTCCCGATATCACCAGACCATCAACCAGTACCCCTAGCAAAATAGTAGGCCAGAAAGAAGACGGCCACAAAGTCACAGAGTCACACAAAATACAATAAGCATCGAGCATCCAACAACGAAAATCGAAACTGCTTTAGCGAAAACGGCATGGACGTGCACGAGAGCGAGTTAGAAGGCATACTAAATGATCAACCACCAGCAAATGAAGAACCACCATGAAAAATGGTTCACAAGCGTTGCGGCAAGCACCCAGAGTAATTTGTCGGCAGCAATAATTTGTCACTTAATTTTTTATTTAAATTGTTGTTTCTTCTTATTTCTTACATTTAGTAAAAACAAAAAAATCACGGCTCGATTATGGTAACGCGATTATGGTAACGGTAGATCGGGAATCATTATAAAATCAAACCCAAGAAGTAAAATTTCATAAAACTAGTAACACGTAGGGGAATTATGGGTAAAACTGACACCCTACAATATTCATTAGAAATCAAATTTTTATCATTTTGAAATGACACTTTATTATTATTGCGATTATGTAGTGCATTTGAAGGCAAATTGGATTTACGAACGTTCGCCAAATGTCATTAAAATAAACAAATCATGCGACAGCAGCGTTCATACTCGTCTGGATGTTAGATTTTGTTGGCAGATTTTAAGGTTTTAACCGAACAAAAGCTTTTCAAATCAACTGTGTTCATTGAAGACGAGTTTAAGGTAGTCAACATTATTGATTATTTTAAAAAAAATGTTTGCTGTTGGGGTAAAACCGACACCCTTTGGATAGGGTTGAGCGGACTGCTGTTAAGGTTGTGTTAATTTTCGATTCATTACAAAAGGCCAGGGAGCTTTGTGACACTGCAACAAAAATTCTTTTATTGTGTTTATTTCTTATAAGTCACTTCAAAAATCAAAAATAGGAATTTTTGCTTATCTGATTCTATCGAAGTTTTTGTTATTTCTGCAAAGCTCACCAAACTGAATTTCTAGTGATCTCTTGATTTGTCAAAGACGAATTTTATCACAGTGAGACAATGATCATTTGTATACCCCGGTAGATCGTTGATGATCAGAGTTCCGAAAAATCAAAGTCTGAAGGTAGGTTAACTAAGAAATGTGTGTCACTTATAAGTGAAAGAATCCCATTAGCAGAATGTAGAACACTTGCAAATCTTCTCTTACGAAATAAAATGACACTAAAGGTTGCAATGATATGCGTAAGGATTACTTAGAAATATCCATACCAAGAAGTAATCCAATAGCACAAAATACTCTTGTTTATAACACTATGCTTTCGAACTTGCTTCTCCTCCCTACTGGATGATGCTATAGAAAGCACATATTTGCATCACACATACTCACACTTTATTACTCACGCATATATCACATTTTTAATAAAGATTAATAAAAATAAAGATTTTAATAAAGTGGAGAGAATATACATTAAAGGGGTGTCGGTTTTACCCGCAGCGTCTAGAAGAATTCACTTTGTTTTGCAAGTTTCGCAACAAAATTTTTTTAATAAAATTAATTTTTTGAAGCGCTGACAAAATTAAGCCTTGTTGAGAATTTCCTGAAGAAAAATTCTGCGTAGAAATTATAATTTTATTGGTTTTGTGGTAACCCAGAAAAATTATCAAGCTTAAAGTGTCGGTTTTAACCATAATTCACAATAAATACACCCGGTCGGTCCAAGATCTTCGGTACCAATGAGCGATACCTAATTTATCGAATTACCACTCCGTTAACCTAACTTTCGTCTTACCCATTTATAGCGACAAAGTCCCATTACTCGCATTTTCATTAATATTTGGTTTTACATATGCTTTTGATACTCTTTTCCCACTGTGTAACTTATGAAAAGCTGCGCAAAACAACAAAAACAAGATTTTTTGTAAACTAAAGTGAATATTTTCATATTTGTTTGTGCTAATAAATGATTCGGAAGCGTATTTTAAATCCAGACACAGGCCAACTTTGACAGTTTTTTTCAATTAACAAAACAGAAATAATAATAATGTTTTTAATAAAAGCGTAAATCTAAAAGAACCATATCAAACATACACCGACTAACAATGCAAAAATATAAGTTTACTTTTTGCTATCCGCCAACAAACAATTCCCAATAAATGAGCTTAATTTGTAACGATAGTTGATGAATCGGATCTGCTGGTTGATCAGACTGGGAATTTATCGAATTTATTCGTACATCTGCCATGTTTTTCATGCAACGGTATTTTACAGTGCAGTTTTATCCGGACGATGATTTTCACTACATACATACATAGGTAGGTAGACAAGCCAATTAGAACTAAATAAACTGTTTAAACTTAATGCCTAGAGTTACTAATAGTTTAAATATTGATTAATGGAAATGGTTGGAGGAAGGCTTTATTGAATGTTGGGAAAGATAATCATATAAATGTAAAATTCATGACAAGTTATACATA
The DNA here is from genome assembly GCF_030247195.1 of Topomyia yanbarensis. NCBI lineage: Eukaryota > Metazoa > Arthropoda > Insecta > Diptera > Culicidae > Topomyia > Topomyia yanbarensis. Next base: position 311,373,208 of record NC_080671.1, read on the forward strand.
GTTAGACCATGAAACAAGACGTTTGGAAAGAAATCGGAAGTTTATCCCAAATTAGGGTTTGCATCAAGACTGTAAAAATCCCAAATACAAGTTCTGTACAAATGACATGCGTTTTCGGCTCGCTTAGATGCATAACAATAATCAAACGGATTCCACAGTGTAAATGTTTAAACTAAAACGAAATCAAATAATCGAAACGAACCAATCTGTTAGTGAAATTGTTTGCTCTGTTCTAATAAAAGTTACGCCGAGCAACTCAACTACTGACAGATATCCTTCCATTGTACATATTGATGTGGTGGTAGAAAAAAATGAACCATTGTTGTAAATATCATATTGCATCCCAGTTATATCGATCCTGGTTCCACATGTACAAATATAAACACGTCCATTCTCATATCCTCACAGGCGCAACATTTCAATCCGCTAGCAACGACCGATTCCAAATTGATCATTATCTTTTTGTTCGTGAAACTTGTAAATATTTCATTTGATGCATGTTTTTATAGCCTATAGGTTTATATGTGCTTTCTCATTCAGTAACAATTTGAAAATTGCACCCCTGAACCGGTAATTGAAATGTTCTCTGCGTCCACATTCCGGAAGCAGTTCAGACATAAATTACGTCCTGCTAGAAACTGATTTATTGAAACAGCTCCAGCAAACACTCCTTCTAGCAATCGTTTCGCAACTAATCGATGCGCCCCCAAATGTTCGACAGTAATAAACACGAAACTCCCGGTTGTAATCCTCACCGAGCGATTCATGCGGTATGCGATCTCATGTTTTATGAGCTTTCAGTTCACACGTTATTAAGTACCGTTTTATTTCAGCGAGTGTAAATTATCACGTACATATATGGTTATCGATTCGGATGGGTATCGTTCGGAAAACTCCCGACCTTATTTTTTTCCAGCTGGAAACCGCGAACGGTAACCACCTAGTGGTGATTGGTTTAAATTGTATAGGGTAGAGGATGCTCAAAACTGCACAATTCATTCCAAATCGGACGAGACTATCGAGGACTATCGAGAAAAGCGGCGGGCAGCTCTATCGCCAATTAATCGGGCAACATAAATTTTCGTTTGGAGTTGACGGGAAAATTAATTTCAGAGAAAGGCAATTGTCTATGAGCATCAGGTGGTTGGAAGTAGGATTTATAGTTTTGCAATTTGGCTTCTCGGCACGTTTTCTTTGCAGTTCCTGCCAGGTTGCTTTCCGATGTGCACTCTACTATTTAGTAGTACTTCGAAAACGTTCACAATTAAACTAAAGTGGCTGATAAATATACGTGTACCTGCACTAGTTAAGGGGTTACACCATTGTAGAGAATTTTTCCTGGCGCGATAAAGAAGTGAATTCAGGTCTTGTTAAATGGGATTAATAACATATTGAACCACACAAAATATTTTTTTCGAGAAATTTCATCACAAGATGGCGGCTGTGCAGAATTCTCTCCCATGCGCGTTTTTTTGGAACGGGTCCATGGCTGGCGATCTATCACCCGGTATTTTTGACCTAGAGGCAAAAACTAATGTTTTTATGATTCCTTATGTCAATAGCAAGCAACGTTACGTCTTTTTGATATTATGATTTTATGCGAAATGGCGCACTTTTGAGGGACAAAACGCCGAAAATGTCATAAAAATCGACACAAAATTGTTTATTAAAAAAAAGTTAAGCAATAAAAAATAAAATCATACTTACGTCGCTGGAGAAATCAATTTCGAATACACTGTGAAAATTTGAAAGCGATCAAAAATCATTTGTTCGAGCTACGTTTCCGGGTAGCACGAAAAAAAGTGGTTTCGAGAAAAACGCGGTTAAAGTTTTCTGTCCACACGGGATATAGGAGAACATGGGGAGACTTGACAAAGTGCAGAATTCTATTGTTGACTGTGACGTATTCTATTAGGTTCTTAATTTTTTTTTCCAAAAATATTTTTATACGATTTCTTAAGGTAATTTTAGAAGTTTGGAATGAAAAATCCTTTCCTTATAGAAAATATTCCGTAATTAATAAATTTGAGTTAAATGATGTAATTTTTTCATCAAACTTTGTATGGACATATCTACTTGAATAATAATTACATTTAAAGTACTTTTTTCTCATCTTATTCCTTATGAAGTAGTGAAATGATTTTACATTAATCGGACCAATGAAATAGTTTTTACTAAAATTTGAACAACATTTAACGTAAGAACTAATGTAGTGGACTTGACCAAGTGGCAACAAGCTGAAGAAAGATACAAAATTTCTGATATTTACTATGTTGTGGTACCTACTATTAATGCTAATCACGTCACACAAAACTTTCATCCAATAATTCAGTCTATATCTTTTAGTGCTAATAATCAAAGCTAGCAAAAATATTGCTAATTTTGCAACGTGTGAACATGCAATGTAAGCAGTACAGATAATCCTTAAAAGGAAATACATTTAAAAAAAACAAAATTTATGAAACACAACCCTTTTATATTTTTTACTGCCACCTAAGGATCTCGACAATATGACGGATTACAGAATACTTTATGTCATCATTTTTTTGTCCTGATTTTTCAATATTCTCTTGGTCAAGTCTTCCCAGGTCTTGGTCAAGTCTCCCCGCAGTGTGGAGACTTGACCAAAACAAAAACGTTCACAGAAAAACTTTTATAACTTTTGCAAAAGCGAATTAAAAATTTTGCAAAAAATCATGAACACGGACGTTGCAACATTGAAATACATCGATACTTAGAATCGATACTGGTATCGAAGGCAAGTACTGATACTTTCGATATCATCGTAGTCGTGGTATCTATACTTGGGAGGTATTGCCATTCGATTCCACACTGTTACAGTATATTTAGCAGTGGGTTGTGTCATCAAATGTTTTGCTCTGCCCTTGCGAAAAGAAAAATCTGCCCGACAAATAAACTTCGATCCGATTCGTTTGATGTTGGATCGAGTCGACAAATCTGTCGGAAGTTGCGCCCATTCGAGTAACGTCAGAAGAGATCAAGAATCAGAAATAGGGTGTGGAGACTATTTTAGCCCTATTTCTATTATCGCCCTACCCATTTGAAGCCGTTAGTTAGAGCAGTGTCTGCCATCTTTGTTCAACGCATTGGCCCATATGGTAGTGCGAAAATAGGAGCATTCGATTCGAGTTTTCGTAGCGTTCAAGCAGAAGTATTTCCCCATTCTCAGGATATTTTTGGTATTAAATTGGTTCTTGGGAACGAAGCAAGGATACTGATGCCAATTTATGTGCATTTCATCGACTGTAGACTGCGTAAGTAATGGAATAGTGTGGCACCCTCCCTAATGAAGCGAAAATTAAGTCTTTACCCTCTGTGCAAACGATTGATCATCCATTATATACTCGATTTGTTCATCAAATGCGATTGATGCTCCAAATATTTCACCAACTCAAATGCAACAACCGATTCCGAAATGGTTAAGTCTGAAGATTGTATTTGACTCGAAAATCATTCCAAAATCGTTCAGAACTCCGAATCAAATTCTTCAACCTATTGGTTACTTCGATTCTTTTCGATGTCATGGACATTATATGGATATCGGTAAAGTATCGTGCTTGTGGTATCGATACCAAAAAATCGAGTATCGGAAACAGAAGTATCGATTCCGTACGAGTATCGAAAATATCGCAACGTCACTAAACACGCACAACACCTTTGCACATCATATTTCAATGAGTTTTGAAGGATTGAAAACGTTTTCAGAGATTTATGCAGGTTTAGCTGAAAACCTGGTCAAGACTCCACATGTTCCCCTACATAAGAGGCGTTGCAGCAAAATTGTAAATTTGAACATTTATGTATTGTTTTCGTCTTCCATGTTTGAGGATATCATTTTCAACATCCACGTTTTAGAATAATATATAGAAAATCGATTTTTTTTTTCAATTCTATGGTGGTGTGTACATTAATTTGGCTGGGTACTCTTGTACGATCAGTTTCGGGTAATTTCCACATATCAGTAAGATGTTTGGATATGGAGATGCATTTCGAGTTCCTCTCATCACAATCCGACACTAACTTAGTGACAAGACTAAGTTAGCCCTGGATTAACGCTAGCTCCAAAAACTAACATACTATTTGTGTTTCTGAACAAACCCCTAGTCCTGCGTAATGTCCCGCAAGAAAATGAGTTCTGATTAAGCTAATAAGAGTTATTGGAACCGAGACTTGGTTTGGCTTAGCAAGCCAATGCAATACGCGCTATGCTATATTTTTTCTAAACTAAGCGCGAGCACAAACCAAATTAGTTATGAAGATGCGTTTCAAGCTCCTCTCATCAGAATCTGACATTAACTTAGCGACAGGACTTCTCCTTAGTGAAGAAAACATAGTTTATACATAAATTTTTCTCCACTAAGAAGAAATATAGTGCACACTGGATTGGCTTGCTAAGCAAAACCAAGTTCGGGTCCAATAATGTTCATAAGCTGAATCAGAGCTGCTTTTCTTTTGGGATATCACCGCAGGACTAGAGGTTTACCCAGAAACACAAATGGTCGGTGTTAAGTCAGACTGGACTAAGTCGCAAATTCTTCAAAAATGAGATAATGATAGCACTGGATTAAGAATTTCTTCAGCTAAATTCGACATTTACTAAATTCGAAATATGTTACAATAAGCCAGATTTATGAAAAAATCATCTTTAAACTCGTTTTTCTCGAAATCAATACAACAGCATTCTGTTCGGTCTGACTTAAAACCGATCAAATAGTATCTTCGTTTTCGGAGCAAGCGTCGATCCAGCGCATGCTTAGTTCTATCACTAAGATAGTGCCGGATTCTGATGAGATGAATTCAAAACGCATCTCCATACCTAATTTAGTTATAGGTTTTGTGTTTTAAACAATTTTCTCCTAGGTAGAGAAAAAAAAGCTTTCACCTAAATCTTTCTCCACTAAGGAAAAATATAGCATGGATTTTTGGGATTGTACATTCAAAGCCCCTTTTATTTGAAGTTTGTATTTCGTAAGACATATTATAAGGCTATTAAAGAAATATGCGAAAGAAAAATAAGGATTTGTTTTATTTTGATTATATTAACCTTAGGGTCATTTGTCGGATTAGAGAAATCTCTTTAGAAAAATCTCTAACCCCATGTGCGGAGTTGGGAATTTAACCCAGGTGAGCTGCGTACAAAGCAATCGATTTACCAACTAAGCTATGTCAACACCACCCCCCCCCCCCCAAAATGATTATTAAAATATCAATAATATTCAAAGTCAGCAAATACAATCACGCAAAGTATACCGTTTGTTTCATTGTGATTATAGAGGTTTTACCCTTAGCACATGCTGTCTTTTTAACGGGATCAAAAAATCTATAACCCCTTTGTGTGAATTGATGTAAGGCCAGAGTGACCAGAAAACCCTAGTTTCTCCAAAATTATCTGTTCAAAATTTGAACAAGTCTAGCTACCCAATCAACGTGCTTCAAATTTGTATAAAACTTTTCAACAATTTTCGTGGAGGAAACCTACTAACTTGCATTTTCACTTCTAGGTTGCACTGAATTCATTAGAAAAATTACTAAAATCGAAAATAAGAATGGTAGTTCTAATCCCTTCAGCTTCGACGAAAACTAAAATTCAATCCAACATTGTTAGAAGTTATTAAAATGTTAACGAAGTAGTATGTGAGTCAGTTTAAAGCCACATTTCACCGTATGAAGGGCGCCACCACTAAATTTTCTACGGCGAAAGATAAAAATGAGCCGTTATCCACAAAGTTGTAGAATAGGCATTTTGCAGTAATTCTTCTGAACGTGTCCATACTATTTCTTTCTTTGTTGAAAAGTTAGCGGTGGCGCTATCTATGGGATTAAATGCGGAACAAAATTTTTCTAACCAAAACATGTCTCATCAAATACTAAACATTTTCCAAACTGCTGTGATATGTGAGTTAACAGAACGAGAATTCAGGTTTATAAACTTTCACCGTGACTTTTTGGAAACCATAGTTCAGTTTATAATCCTTTTTTCGTAAGAACTTCCAAAGATCGGTCGTCGATATTTCTAAAATACTGCTGCATTTTCGCTGTAATCGGCTTGGCTCTCAGAACTTCCCAGCGAACTCTATTTAACATACTGGATTAGGAACAAAAGCATCTGTAGTAACAGTTGTGGTTTTACGTTAGTTTTATAGCCATTGACAAAATTTAGATTGCATTTGTAGTGTGCTATAAAAAATTAATTGTTACATCCTTGAGTTTCATCTTCTTGTACATAGGTTAATCCATGTGTAGAGAATCAAAAATCTGGATACGCAATTGCATCACAGCAGAGCAGTTACATATCAAATGATATTAAGTTTTGTAATCGGATTCAAAAAGATCACACGAATGATACTCAGCACACTGAATATTAGTCATGTCACAATTAAGTTTGCAATTTTCAGTCAGCGCCCTGACTAGAATGCTGTAATTGTGCTTGAAAAAACGCAACAAATTCTTAGACATTTTCGAACTTACATCCGGCAGAAAAGTTGTTCATACTATGTTGCGTTTCGGCTTCGCCTCTTCAGAAACCGACACTAACGTATTGTCGGAATAGATTAGCGCCGGCTTGACGCAAATCCCTTAAAACTAAAACACACTATGTGTTTTAATCAAACGACTGATCAAACGTGATGTCCCGTTCGAGCAGAAGTTCTGTTTATGCCGATGAGACACAACATAGTATGAAATAAGGATTTGTGCCCTCCTGTACAAAGACTGGTTTTTACCAACAAATTTTCACCCTAGTGAGAAATTTTGGTTTTTACCAAATTTTCCTCCTTAGGGTGAAATATAGCATAGAGAAAAGTTGTTGTATGAACGCAAATTTTAAAGATACGCCAATGGTGGTAGTGGTTTTATGTTCAACATTGCCTTTAGAGCAGCAGTAGGTGTTGTCGTGAACTCACTAGTCATCGCCATCCAGACCATCCTCTAAAGATGATTTGACTTTGATTGGATTATCATGACTTCTCCCTTCTACTACAACACAAGGCACACGTTTGCCAGTAGTGGTCTAACAATTGTTATATCCACTGCATGTACTTGGGTTGGAGTCCTCAAGATTTGTCGATGATCCGTCTATATTAGCCTCAACGTACTCAACTGGATCTGCGACAATAATTACAGAATCCAAGTACTGCAACGGATGGTTCTAAGCCTTCGTTGTGTTAAAAGCACCATTGAGGTTTTGTATTTGTATTTGTTTATTTGGGTTTTAACCATTAGGTCATTCGCCCGTATATTGAGGTTTTGTTTGGATTAACTGATAGTCCAAAGTTAAGACACCACTCCTCAACAACACGTAAGGCTTGCTGCATCAAATTAAAAGGTGTAATTGCAAATACCGTTGATCACTATATAATAATCGGGTTTCCGACTGCGTGATAATATGCCGGAGACCCAAGCTCATTAGGTTTCCTCAACAAGCCATCGGCGACAAGGTTCCATAGAAGTGGTGACAGCATTCCACTTTGAGCACATCCGCAGACACTCAGTTTCCTTATTTCTACGTTTCTTAACGATGAGCACAGATGTCAGTTGCTGAGCATTGCGTGTATCCAGTACGTAATATATGGGAACTCCATAACCTAGTGCTGCTTCCAAAATGGGTTTGAAAGACACGTTGTTGAAGGCACCTTCAGTATCAAGATAAACTCTTAAGCTTGATTGCGTTTGTGAAAAAGCTTTTGAAATGTTGTAGACTACATTGTGTAACAGGGTGGTAGTAGATTTCTCCCGCTGATATACATGTTGCATTGCATGCAGCGGTTGCTCGTAATATCCCGAATGTAGTGGTCGATTAAACATTACACTGATTCGAGAAGGAAGGAGGTCTGTCTGATCGGTCTGAAGCATCATTGCAAGTAACGCAGCCACCTTTGGTAATGAGGTTTACAATTATTTCCCACCATGCTAATGGAATGTATCCTGCTGCAAGACTACAAGTAAGAACTTTTTTTAAAAAATGCTTGAAGTATTTATATCCTCTTGGAAGTAGAACCGGAATGATTCCACATTTTCCTGGAGACTTATACGGAGCAAAACTTTAATCACCCATTTGATCGATTCGATTGTCACAATTCTACGAGTAAATGTCCATGAATCAGAACTACCTGAAAAGAGATCAGGGGCAGTCGTCAGTGATGGCTCCCTACAGTCTGATAAGTGTGTATCAAAAAGACAGTTGTGTACTACATCTTCGTTACCATTAGCAGTTCTAATCGAACAAATTCATTGAAACTTGAGACATTTGTGCAGAGGCTTGTCCAACCACTTCGCTCAAAGGATCGAAGGGTCTTTCTGTATGCTTTGCGAGCTAATTTAAATGCCTACGATCCGTCCCTGTGTCTGCTATTCCAAACTCTTCTGCACCAATTTTTGAGTCGAACAAGTTCGGTATTCCAGCAACGGGTTTTTCTAGAAGCACATCTAGCTTGAAGCGGACAAGCCTTTTAGTATGCTGCTGCTATGATCGAGTTTGCTTTATCGACGACCTCATTCAAGTCACTTGGAGATTCAATCGTCGGAAGATACCCATGAAACCTAGTTGCCAAGTCCTCATTGTAGAGGTTTTAGTTCGTAGATTTATGATTATAGTATGTGACGATATCTAGCGAGACGTTTATATGATCAACGACGATAAGACTGATATGAGTCAGATGGCCAACTGATGCGTTATACTGTTAGGGCCGACAGTTACATCTAACACCTCTTCTCTGCCAGCTCGTGCAAATGATGGACGATTGATATGCAGATTTGTATTATTCAAGTATTCCATCCAATCGGTGCCTCTTCGGTAGGTATCTGCGCTGCCCCAAATTATTTGCATCACTGCCGATTATGAGAGGAAACGCATTTCTGCCGCAGTATGATACAACCCTTTTAAAATAATTAGCAGGTGATTGTTTATTATGCGGCAAATATACCGAACGATAGACTTATTTCCTATTTATCTTATCAGCAGTCATTTTGGCCGTAACAGCACAAATATCGCGAGTTGTGAGGTCGAATTTAAAACATGCATCAATAGCACTCTTCGCAAGTATACAAGCACGAGGCATTTCACGTGGATTTGTCATGCCATTTTTGTTGAAAGTTACGAAGCTGCACTCTTAGAGAAAATGAAAATTACATTTGACTCAAACAATGTAGCGACGTTTTTGTCTGATACTACGATTTTACATGTTCTGATATGAAAAATTAAATTTTGTGACGCTTTTGATGTAAAATTCAGACTGAATGTCCCAGGAAAAGCCGAACAACTCACATTTTTACCTGTAATTAAATGTAAATTTATGTGAATTATGTAAAGTTACAAGATTTTTTTTGCTGTGTGGGGTAAACTAGCTTTCCATCTTAGACGTTTCCTTTACGAAAATGTGGCTCTTGAACCAAAGCTATAAAAGCTTTTTCTTCCTGCACAGGGCGGAATAGATTCAGAGCTGCTGTACGTTTATGCAGAAGATTAATTTGTGCTACTCGAACCATGATCGATGAGAGTATTGCACATTTCATCACCAACACTTATTGTATAGCAACTAGAAGATACCAAACACCTTGGCACCTTGGCCTATAGCGAACCCCGAAATGGGTATTAGGGACACTAGCATCATTTGAATCCCTCGATTTGCGAAGAACCAAACGCCCGCTGTGTCAGAGATTCGCGTAGCGCTCCGTCCGTGACTGGCATATTTTAGTCCTGCCAGCTATTGGGTCTTCGACACGGAGAGACACCTGGGGAGCAGGAACCCAGTGGATCAATTTTTGGCTAAGATACTTCAACTTGCCGTATACCACACTGCCTCTAGGCTGCCTTTGTCCGGATAAATATAATAGACTGTTATCAACGTCCTTCTGGACCGTAGCCACTAATACTACTAACTGGTAGTGTATCGGAATTCGATTTCCACGAACATAGTCTTGCGGGATAAAAGTTGTGATTAGCTGAATAGTATATGTCGAAGAATTGTAGTATATGAGACGTATAAAATTTTAGTTCCGTTTAAAGCTTCCGAAATCATGAACAATAAACCTCGTATTCATGAAACAATTTGTGTTTCTACAAAACTCCATGGTAGGGTTACTGTTGTTATGTCCTGAATATATTTTGTTTTTTATGATTATAATAATTGATAATTTGCAGATACCCTGATTTATATTAACAATATGGACTAAACTGATCTTAGAATTGAACTATGTTCCCGATATCAGAAGATTAGTCCGGATTTTCGTGTTTTCTAATTATGTAATGAGTTTTCTATCTGATTTTTCTACCAGAGCGTGATTCATGTTCATGATTTCAGAACCGTAAGTAAGTTACGATTGTCGTAATTTATCTTCGTGTTATAGTAATATTTTATTCAAGAATCCACTCTCGGATTTTTTGCGTGGAATATAATGATTTGCCTTCATGATTTTAAGAGCTTAATCACGATTTTTATAATTTCTATTACGTGCATGACGATATGAACTGCATCATGAAAGCGTAACAGACCACAAGCGTCTTGTGGTTTTTGAACTATATCACGAACACAATTTATAACTCTATGACGTATTTTTGGTGCTCAGCACAGGTTTCAATTTTATTTCTTGATATCATAATGAAACTTATCAAATGAATAACTATGTTTGATGTTCGTCCTAATAGTTTTCTTATACCTACTGCTCCTACCTATGACTAGTCGGTAGCAACCGGACACAACTATGCTTTAATTCATGAAACAGTTCATGGAACAAATGGTATTCAAAATTTTGTTGTTTTTTCACAGTTGCTGAATCTCCCAACAAAATTCAGTATTAAGGGATTCCCAAATGATCCTATAGAAAAAAAAACTGCGCAAATCTGATGTGTGCACGATAACTTGTTCTGGCTGTGATAAAACTTATGATGAGTAAACTAGAGAGTATTAAAAACTCGTTTTAAGGAGTCCATCGCAGAAATAGCAAAAGCTAAGAGAATCTACTATAAGGTAGCAGAACACACTTTTTCAGAATAACGTGAGCTAGTTAGAGAATATAATAAAATCCAACTTCAAATTTTCAATCTCATGAAACTGGACGAAGCTGCAAGCTTTGAAAATTGCCAAACGATTTCCTTCGCCATTAGTGAATGGAAATCAAGCTAGCGAATATTCATAAATTTTTAAAGTATACTTTGAAATTGTCAATTCCTCTTAGTTTTTGCATAACACTACCGTAACGCGCTTTATCTCTTTAGATTGTAGAACACTTTATCCCAAAATTGTAACATGGAAGTAACAATTTTAAAATATGATTTAACAAACTCATTACGAAGATTCGGTTATAATCGTTATTGGTCGATTGACTTATGAAGTCAGTTAAGTTTGAGAAGACTGAGTATCGAGATATGTGTACTATATTGTTTAGAAATAAATTCATATAAGTCTTAATAACTTATCAAAGCTGGCACACATGATGCGAACATTCAACTTTAATAAAAATAACCGTTTGAATTAAATTGCTCGTCTCCATTGCTTACAACGTGAAAGCAAGTTGATTCCATGACCATAGAAAAACATGTTGGAAAACTTTCAGGTTTAAATATTATTTAGGAAGTTTACGTTTGAAGTGTCGAAAAATTCAACAGCAGAGTGTAACTTTACGTCATGCTCATTACAGCAAGTGAAAATTAGTTAGCCACGTAAGTCTACAATTAAAACATCAAATGAAAAAAAAATAATAATCTCGTGTCTCCATCAACCCGCTACTATATGCATGTTTGGTTGTTTCAGCCGCCCTTAGCGACCCAGTGGTTAGTACAGACAAAGTTGTCGGCGATTGTCGGTTCAATTATCAACTCTGCTGGCCACATGAATCGTAAACGTAACCCACACAATTTGGCTCCTGCAAAACCAAAATGACGATCAAGTTCCACACAGAAACATAGTACCACAACTGAACAACGTACCATACTTGAAAAGTTAATCCTATTACACAGCAGCGGTAGAAAATGAGCGGGTACTTTCGACCAACTTCCGCTCCGCCTACGTCTGCGTTTAATGTCGATTTGTGCTGCTACTTTGCACCAGCTTTTACAGTCTTCCGAGTCATATACTTTTGGAGGACAATGCTGCTTTCACTATTTTTAAACAGTAATTAAATGTTAGCAAAAATTAAATCCAGTCAACTGTAAAAGCTTTCTTTTCTAGCGACGGAGGAAAGAGAAGAAAAAAAAGGTAGCAAAGTTTCCTCGCACGACTGTGGAAAGCAGGCAAACGTGCAGCCGCCAACTTCCGATTCCTCTCAAGAAACTTCACTTGCCAGAAAATGCAGTCCAAAGCGTCTCGTTTACGTGCCAAGTTTCACTTAGTCATTTTCCGCAATTCAACTACGCTCGTGCTCGGGGTGCAGTTCAACTTTTGTGTAAACAGAGCGCATTTTTATGCTTTCAGTTTAACTATCAATTAGCACGACGCGAGTGTCGATCAGAACCTGATGCGGACACTATAAATTTTGGAAAAAGTGCTGATACATAGTTCTGTCTCGTTTGGAGCTATAACCACCTCCCAAATTCCTCGCCAGCTGGCAAACCAGTGATAAAAGTTTCGAAACAAACTTGTGCTACTTACTCCCAGAGGGCACCGGGCAAATAAACAAGTAATCAAAAACCACATCAACAAATCTGATCGCCTCTACCAAGGGTTAACTAGTAGGACCTAAACGGCACCGGAACTGGATTCCCGATATAGGAACAGTGTAGAGCCGAAAACATTGGTACACGAGTGTCGTACTTCAGAGAGTGTAACAAATTTATGAAGCGCAGCATCTGGGGTTGGAATATTTTTTGTTGGTTCATTTCGTAACATCCTGGTTACGGAACAAGTTTCTCAGCCCAAATAGTTTGCCGGACAAATTGTAGCTGCAGCTGTATCACAATTCGACGAAAAGTTTTAAATTGATGGTATCACACGACTGCACGTTCAATGTTTCAATGTACTCGAATTGTAGCGCGTGATGGTGTTGTTTCCGAAGCAACGGTAGAGAAGGGTGAAGTTTCAATTTGTTAAAATGCTATCGAAGTAGTATCATTTTAAATCTATATACAAATGGTCGGTATTAAGTCAGACCGAACTTAGTGGCAATATATTAATTTCGAGAAAATCGAAAGTTTAAATCGCAGAATTCTTTGGGTTATGATTCGAAATGAAATTTTTTTACCATTTAATTAATTATTATAACATATTTTGAAACTCTCAAAAGTCGAACTCTTATTTTTGAAATCTCGCGATTTAGTCCGGTCTGACTTAACACCGACCAAACTTGCCGTCAATGCTATCTTTGATTTAAAAATTTCATTCATTCATTCATTTATAAAAAATATAATTCGAAATGAAATGTCAATGGAGCCTAGTGGTTTTTTTAGAACGAACAACCAGGCGTCGTCAGATCGTTGGCCGGTAATGAGATGGCAAACGCATTTCAAAAGATGTTTGCTGGTTGTCTTAAGCGTATATTTATTTGTTTCGATATGAACGAGTATCTACGCATTGAGCGTCAAGGACGTACCAGTCAAATAATGACGAAAGTATTCTCTTGCATTGATGGTGTAGGATGGATGGCCTCAAGGACGTACCAATAGCTTTACAATATAGATCACGTATGCACCCCTATCACATTTGTATTGAACTGACAAGTCAACATCTCAGCGGGCACACACATTATGGGTCTCACTGACAGTTCAAATTGTTCTGCTCGTTTTGCTAGAAGCTCGATTTTCACTAGTCAGACACCGTACGGCATGACTCAATTTTTAGACATTTAATAAAAGCGAAAATATTGGAGAGCTAAATGAAGAATTGTGTTGTTTCAGACATGTCGGCGAATAATAAAAAATTACAGCATAGTAAACCAACAAATTAAACGAACTCGACTATCACAAAATTGAGTCGAATGAAATCGATTCTGTTTATTGTGGATCGACGTTTTAGATGTTGATTTTAAAATCATGGCGACGCACAGTGCTGGAGGCTGGCCAAAACCTCAAAGATTTATTTTTGAAATATTGATAATTTATATTTTTCCTAAATTCTCATGTATTGAATGATGTATTTTCAAAATTTTTTGATCATTGGATGAGAACACGATTTTAAACATGAGTTTAAACGTAGCAAAGTCCGGACATTTTAATGATTTTCATTTCCGAAACAACTATTGCTCTGTTCACTTCAAATGCATGTTGCTCTTTTGATTTTGATCCGATTTTAGCACAACTAGTTTCATTGTGTAGAGGAACGAAAGAACTTGGTTAGTGAATAAAATACATTTGGTAAATTTGCTTGGAACTATGACTTTTTTGTTTAAATATGCTTGAGGTGGTCAGATCAAAAATATTTTTTTCACTAATGTATTCTGTACAAATTTCGCAATCATTTCGGAACGGTCACATAGTATATATTCTATGGGAAATAACCTCTATTTTTCGAATATCATAGTCTCGTTCCGCGCTTAGGTGCGCAAAAAGGTTTAAGGAGATTTTGAAGCTTTGTTGCTGATATGGTGGCGCAAGCTGTTTTGTGTAAAATAGTTAGACAATCTACAGTAAACCAACATGTTATACAATGGATTTAAAGTTTCTTCATATTTTATGATATTGCTGATATTGGTGAACAGTAACAGTATCATGAAAACGGTATCATAGTTATAAGAAAGGTTCAATGACGCTGTATGGTAAAATGCATTTAATATTTTACGACTTTTGACATCAAAAATGAGCTCAGCACCTTAAAATTAGCTTAAATTGTGATTTTCAGCCAAATTTGGTAACATTTGAGGTTTTGTCCGACTTTTGTTTGAAGACCCGCCGCGGCGTAGCAGATACCTGGTAACGATCCTGCTGATCAGAGATGCCAGATTTCAAGATTTGTCTTCATTTTGAAGACATTTGAAATATTGTGAAGACGTGTTTTTCATTTTGAAGACAAATTTATTCGGATGTCTGACTGATTTCTGGCAAAATTGTGGCTGAAAATCAATAACCGAATCTTGACCGTTGAAGACAAATGAATACATTTTTTTTAAATGTGCTACTGATGCTTAAAATTCTTCCTTTTTGCGACTCAAAATATGTCGCTTGTCTTAAAAGGGCTATCCTATAGTCACACTAAATCACAAACAAGTGCGTTCATCATAGCAGGCAGATACAATGCGCATAAATTTCATTGTTTACCAGTACAAAGAAGATGGGTATAACCCTCGACACTCGTACTGTTGTACTTTGTGCAACATTTTGGGATTTTCCGTTATTATTTTATTACAAAGACAAAATATATTCTGGGCAAGATATAATCATTTTGACAAAACCTCATTCTGTTGAACATCTTTTTGCACCGATGTACATTAAATTACATAAAAGAGTATAATAAATAAAGTGCTGTGTTCCACGAAATAGAAAATATTCAACGCAACTCGGTTGAAGTCACAGACTCTAAGCTGACCTAACCTCAAAAACTCTAAAACAATTCCGGGTTTCGATAATTCGCAGCAAAATATCAATTTTGATCGAATATTCTGGTGTCGAACGAAAAACGATTGTTTTCTTATCACCTGTAATTCAATTGTTTGTAAAACAGTGTAATATTAAAAAAAAATAAAGCATCCATCCTACACCATCAACGCAAAAGAATACTTTCGTCATTATTTGACTGGTACTAATAATGAAAGCTAGTTGGCGCATCGAGCGGATAAGTTTCAAGTTTGAGAGCAACAATCTCAAGATCCAGAATTTTAGAAAGTCTTTGTCTTAGATTAAGGTTGTCCAGGAAAACTAATTAGCCGGGGCTAGTGAGCCTATCTTTTTTACCTAATTTATCTCAATTTCCGCTCGGTGCTTTTGGCAAAGTTGCTCTAGAAGTTGAAACCCTTGCGGTGGTGTATCGAATAATATGGGATTCTTCCACTAGGAAGCACCAGTCAGCATGTCATTTTCCGACCGACTGAATTCCTGATTCCTTAGAAGGATGCTGTTTTCTTTTTCTTCGAGCTGAATCCGAAAATGGTAAATGTCAGGGAGAGAAAAGCCCACAAAATGTTCGTAGTATACGAGAGGTCGCATTTCGAATTCAGGTGAAATCGAAGATGACGAAATAAATAATAAGAAGAAAAAAATTACATGGTTTAATTAATTATTTAATTAAATAATTAGGTATCTGAAGGAATAGAAATACACCCAAAATCCGACGGTAACAGATCACGCTATTGCGCATTACGGTATTAAACTCATAATACCGCAAAAACAATAAACGGTTTAATGACGAATTGCGGTAGCTGGACATTAGAGTGGTTCGCGGTTATATGGGAAAAATGATTTAATCTAGCGGGCACATCACTTTTTGAGTTCCTTTTGTGGTCCCAAATGCCTGTGCATAATTTGGTAGCGGCTGGTTGCTTCCCGGGTTTGCGCATTGCGTTCAAAGTTTGTATGGGATTTTATATGGGGAAAGCAATTATTTTGCATTTACGTTAATAAAAACCAGTTTTATAAAATTATAGTTCAAAAAATTTCTGCATTAAGTTTTAAAATCGTTATAACTATTTTTTGAAAACTCGAAGCTAGTTACCGTCTTCGACAAAGTTGTTAACCAAGGTTTGAACTATAGTTTTATAAAGCTGGTTTTTCATATTGAATGAAATAGCGATCTTTATTAACATATATGCAAAATTATTGATTTCCCCATATAAAAACCCATACAAACTTTGAACGCAATGAGCAAACCCGGGAAGCAACCGACCGCTCCCAAACTTTGCACAGGCATTTGGGACCACAAGAGGAACTCAAAAAATGCTGTGCTGAAAAATGTCATATTCGAGCCACTCTACTGTACATGTATGTGCATAACACAATCAAACAATTTGTCAGTATGTGTCAATCGCGGCTTGCGGAATCCAACTTGAATTACAATTTTTTTTAACTGGGTAGGTTGAACAGCGAAATAAAAATTTGGTCTGTCTCGAACCCAGACCCCGAATCCGAGACAGACCACGGATCCGGACCGGGTCATGGATCCGAGCTAGTTCAGTCTAGATCAGACCAATATTGATTGTATTCAGAGGCCAATAGTTATTACGATTGGCAGATAGTCGCTACCGTGGAGATTAAGGACCTTCCACATGTAATCTAACCTCAGCGATGTAGAGCAGAGGGGCAAATGGAATTCGTGTCATTTCGCTAGTGTTCAAAATGGTCATATTGAAGTTGTCGCAGAGCTCATAGAATGAGGTATATCGATTACGGTCGTGAAGACAACTCCATGCCGTGCCGTGGGAGTTATTGTCACCTCGCTGTTGGAAAAGTTCCGCAATATCGTATAGCCGTTGCGCGCCAACTGAGGCTCCAGGGAGAATGTAGAAGGAAGCAATAAATTTGCCTTTAATTCTAGTTTGGCAAGCGATAACTTCAATGAATGATGTCGAGAAGAAGTCGATTCGATGGAAAGATGGCACTACTTGATCCCCAAAACCACTTCTCCGTAAAAGTCTTCTCGATTTAAGCGAATAATATTGATATCGTGCAAGTTATGATCTATTTCTGAAGTGAGCCATATTTCGCATAAGACAAATGCATCGCATTTCAAATTCTTTATTAAAATTTTAAAAGAAATCGATTGTCGGGAGAATACTTTGAAGAGACACCTTCTAACCTTTACAACGAAGCGTAGAAGAGGAAATGTTCCTCCTTTTCCTATTGCTTCTAGGCACAGCAGAAGATGTTCCCTCCTGGGGTTCATCAGAATCGCGTTCGTCAGTAGGCACGTTAGTATAGATATTCATAGAGACCGGTTGCGTAGCTACCTTTATCATTTCTGCAAAAAGTCGCTTAGAACGTCTCTGAAGGGAACGCTTCAGTTTCTCCTCGCGCTGTTTGTACGTTTGTACGTTTGTCGGTAGTCCATGTGGATTTCTCCCACAGTGGAGACACTTTTCAACACCTCATCTACAGGAATCATCCAAATGACTCACACCACATTTCCCACAACGAGCCTTATTACTACAACGGGAGACTGTGTATTCCAGTTGTTTTCAATTAGTACAATTCATGACCCGTGGCACAAAAGGCCAACAGGTTGACTAACCTTGTAAAAGAGGAGATAGGTACCCGATTCACCCGATAAGAGTCTGAGTTGACATACGTTCTCTTCCCGACAGTTTCGACTGCAAACGTTTGCAGTCCAGTATCTTCACTAGCCAGCAGTGTCAGTAGATCCGTTCAATTTAAATCGGATCGGAGACCACAGATTTCAACCCGATTAGCTGGTACATATATTCTATACTCCTTCGTGTAAGGCCCGTAGCCAGCAATAAAGCAATGTTCGAAAAAAACTAGTGCTCTTGGAACAGAGTCATCGACTCTCTATTCTGATCGTGCTCAGGTGAAGTACGAAAATGGGCACTTTACTGGTCGATATCATGAAAGGCCGTCATGGCGGGTTCTTATCTATTTTATTATCAATCAACCAGAATAAATTGTTCCGAAATGTATCACTCCTACTGATTGTTCCATTAATTTTATTTTTCTTGCCATTTTTGAAGATTGCGGATTTGTAAAAATTTCTCAGCTGAGCTTTAATGCAACTATAAGTACTAGAATCGAGCACGAGCTCAGCAAAATACGTTTTAATTTATTCCGGTCATTGCTTGAAAACCTTTTTTTATATCACACAATTAACATACCTCTAATTCGTTGAAATTGAATTTCATGGTAATGTATCAATCTCAAATGAATGTAAACATGATAAATGAGCTTTTGTTCGGACAAAGATAGTTTGGTAAAACACAGATATAATACACTTGAGTAACTAGGTATCAGATTCAGTCAACCCTCTTTGTGAGGCAGTAACTAATGAAAGCTCTGAACTAAATGCAGTAGTTTTGAGAAAAAGTAAGTTCCGGTGAGGCTATATTAAGTTGTTCCCGGGAAAATTAGCAATACAACGATACCGAAAATGTCAAGCTGAGTACAATTTCGAAGATCCGAATTAGATTTGAGTTCACCAATTGGGGTTTGCAAGTGGTTAATGTGTAACGTCGGAGCTATTCACACATAAATTCGGACAAATTCACCGTCGCATTAGGAAACTTAGATTTTTCAATATTTTTATTTCCACATCTTCACTTAACCGTTTTATTTGGTGTTATTGTTTTCATTCAGAATATGTTCAAAAACATTCCGAACTCTCATCCATCATTCATCATTCAAGACAATAAAATTCAAATAGCATATCAACATAGAATAGTATATCAAGTGTTTGGCATAACGCATACAAGGTTCAGATAAATCATGTTCAAATGTCACTACCTAAAAATACGCATAACGAATCACCGACGCGACTCAACCCTCATCATTAAAACACTATCCGAATGAAAATTGGGAAAACTGTCCGATCGTTCCAAACGACAATCGAATTGGCGTAGGTACCATCAGTGGGTAACATTGCTGCGGATAATTCATCGATGAGGTGCTCTTTAATGACATTTTAATTCAATCATATCGCCATGTTTGTAATAAAGAATCATAAATATGAAAAACAGCAATTATGATAAACAGGTGCATTTTTCATGTACACAAATAAAGAAAACATTGTAACGGTTTACTAGAGAGAGAAAAACAATTCACGAAAAAAGAAACACAATCGAATTATAATGGAACCAGATGAGAATAATTTAATCGAATAAAAGCTCGCTGTACATAATGGATCGTTAATAGATGGCAAACAAGAGGAAATCGAATAAACGAGATGAGTCTACAATCGTAAAATTGCTTTTCTGTGGTCCGCAGTGGCGAATTTTCACATAACGGTTCTCGGTTTAGTGTATAGCAGTGCATTTCAATCTGTCGAGCATGTTGGATTGAATTAATAATGACTAATAAAAAAACGGTTTAACACCTGTGCGGTTTTACAAACGATCCAGACCTGAACCGCACGGGCGTGTCAAAGTGGACAGGACAGAGTCAACCACCCAAAGGTAATTATAGCAAAACAGCAAATCAAGTAATGCAGCCAACAATTTACCATTGAAAATTTACTAAATAATTCTAACAGTTTCTAGAACTATTTTTACTGGTTCATTTAGCATAGAATAGTTTTAACAATACTCAGCAAACGACATTCATTGTAAATATGTCCCTAGATTTATTGATTGGCTTTAGGTAGTGTCTATTCGATGTGATGAAAACTTATCTTTTTGGTCGATGTAAATATTCTATACAGACTACATCATTCGCTTTCGATGTACACACCTAGAGTTAGGGAATAAAGTCACAACAAGAAAAAAATTATGGCCTCAGTTCGGCGTTCACATCTGCTCGAATACATTTACAGATTGATAAATCGGCACAAGAAAAAAAATCATTCATTCAAACTAATTGTGTGTTTAACTAAAATAACTATCTAATACAATAGGTTGCACTTCTACAGAATTGTGGAATGTTTTTATTTTATTTTAACAAAGTCTTACATATATCTTGTTACATTAATTGCATGTGGAGTTTCTTACTAGTGTTGCATCCGTAGTAGCTTGGTTGCGTTTATACATACATACAAAATTTCGATTTTGGTGCGTTGAAAGTTTTTCGAAAATTTCCTTTTCAGCCTTTAAATTTATTTTTTGATAATAATATAAAATTAATATGTTGCATATTTTAATTATGTTTTTATATAGATTTTGTAGACATTACAGTAAACTTATATCAAATCGAATTCTGAACTGATACACTACCAGCATTACTTTTACATTCGATCTGCGGTTGGTCCGTCGGTTGTAAGCAACTAGCTACTAGATGACGTATCTTAACGATTGCTTGCTTTATTAAATATTAAAGCGAACGTATCTTCGTCCATGACCTCCTGTTTCGAACTGTGATTTTCCAAAAAGTCCTAAGGTGCCACGTTAGTAGTTCGTCGCTGTTGTGCTATCTTATGACAAGCGCCATTTAGCACATTTCGAGAAAAACGATTTTAAAAGTTTGAGATTGAATATCTTGAAACTTATAAATGGTAAAAACAATTCAAAGAAGACAATTAATGCTTCAATCTATTCTGTATTAAACTCTCAAATATCATGAAGTTCGGTTGACTATGTTGCGAGTTTTCACTATAAATGTAAACAAAAGTCGCACTCACACGTGCCGTAGGTGTGTATTGATGGCAAAATTTGTATGGCGTGTCATAATTGTGCATGGAAAATTTTCCATAGAAAAAAAGCATCAATTATTAACTTTTATTAATATCTTCGGCTTTATTCGGCCTAGAAACAATCGATGAGATGCATTTTGAAGGAAATTGAGCAAGCAATCTAGAAAAAATAGTAATTTTTAATTACAGTGTTGCCAAACATGAAATATTGCCAATTTAAAAGTAAAACTGCATATTTCTCGCAACACATGTATTTTTATTTTAAAAATGATTATGCCATTGTGTTCCTCAGATATTTTTACATATAAAAACATCTAAAACTTCTACATTACTTAAGCGAATCCCAAGATACAGTGATTTAAAGCAAAAAACTGACAATTTCTCATCACTTTTTTCTCTATAACTCAGTAACCAAGCAAAATTTCAAAATTCTGAAAACGCCATTTTGTAGAGAATTTTTAGATTAGTAATGTTGCATATCTAACTCAGTTTACCCCAAAATGGCGTTTGTCATAAGATAGCACAACAGCGACGAGTTGGTATTGATCAATTTTGTCTCAAAGTTCACTCACGACATTTATTGCAAGATACTTGCTACGGATCTTATCAATCACTTCGAAATTTATTTAGGATTAACAATATCCGGGGGTGGGCGTAGCGTGTTGGTAAATCGATTGCCTTGTACGCAGCGCACCTGGGTTCGAGTCCCGACCCCGCACATAGGGTTAGAAATTTTTCATAAGAGATTTTTCTAACCCGAAGAGGCGAATGACCTTAAGGTTAAAACCTCTATAATCAAAATAAAAAAAAACAATATCCGTGTAATTTCAGCATTTGAATTCGCTTCTTTGTCTCACAGTAGCTCTTCTGTATTCTTCTAAAAATTGGTTCTAATAAAAAGGCTGCTTTTATTTTTGGAACAACATATCATGTCGATTCGTGGCAATCAAACAGAAGCATTCAAGTGGTGAGAAACTGCAAATTGTTCATAGGGTAAGACACGCGAAGCATACTTATTCATCATATTTCGATTGTTAAGCCGTAAGGTATGAACTAAATTCAATTTTGGGTTTTTCTGCGCGTCATTTTTTTGAAAAGCTTCTCGCCCTAACGAATGAAATCATTTCTTGATTAGAGCACTCTGCTGGCAAAATGTTGCTTAATTTTTTGCAAAAATATCCAAATCTAATGAGGTTGGATGGGTCTAAATCAAGCGTTAAAATAGCTGGAGAAACATCCGACTCGTTTGTAATGTCAGATGAGTTGAAGCAGAGCGATGTACTCTATAATCAATTGATAAATATAGGACTCGAAGGTGCGATACGAAAATCTGACATGCAAAGGAACGGACTTCTTGGCAAAATCGAATATCCAACGGTTTGAATATTCCACGCTCTCGTGGGTACTGTTTTGGTTTCGCAAACGAGTTTCGAGCTGTTGGAGATCGAGACCACGAACGGCAGATGGTCGCTACCGTGGGGATACTGGATTACCTTCCACGCGCAATCTAACTGTAGCGAGGTCGAGCAAAGGGATAAATCTAATGCACTTGGGCGCGCTGGTGGGGGAGGAATCCGTGTCATTTCACCCGTGTTTAGAATTGTCATATGGAAGTTGTCGCAAATGTTGTGAAATAAAGAAGAACGGTTATCATCATAAAGGCAACCCCATACCGTACCGTGACAGTTAGTCTCCTAAAACTAGTCGCGGTGCAGACAGGGATTCAATGATGTCATGTAGCCGGCAGTGCCCAATCGCAGTGTTGAATATATATGGAAGCTATGCAAAGATCTTTGCCTTTGATTGTTACATGACAAGCGACAATTCCAATGCCTGGTATCGGGGGAAGGTTAATTCTGTAGAAGGAATAGCACTTTTTGATCCATAAAAGTACTCCTCCGTAGGGGGTATCTTGATCCAAGCGAATAATATTAAAATCGTGGAAGTTTGGGTTTATATCGGAAGTTA